>NC_137974.1:15464679-16085304 GCF_963924665.1 Micromys minutus
AGATAAACAGAGAATTTTGACCTGAGGAATCTCAAATAGTGTAGAGATACTTAAATAAATGTTCACCATGTTTAGTCATCAGAGAAATGCAAATCAAACTCCCTGAAATTTCATGTTACATCAATCAGAATAGCTAACATGAAAAACTCAAATGACAACACATGCTAGTGAGGATATGGAGAAGAAGAAACACATTGCTAGTTGGTTTGCAAATTTTTACAGCTACTCTAGAAATCTACCCTAAGGTTCCTCAGAAAAAAAATGGAAACAGTTTGGCCTGTAGAATCACTTATACCTCTCTTGTGCATAGAGTCAAAAGAAGTTTTACTGTACCATAAGTATATGTCCTCCACTATGTTCATAGCAGACTCATTTTTTTATATTTATTACAGGAATTAGAAGCAAACCAGATGTCCCTCAACCAAGAATGGATGCAGAAAATGTGGTACATTTACACAATGGGACACTATTCACCTATTAAAAGGATGACATGATTTTGGTAGGCATGTTCATGTGACTAGAAACTATCATGGGTTATGTAATCTAGACCCAAAAGGACATGATAATTTGCACTCACTGATAAGTGATTGTTAGTCAAATACCACAAAATACCCATAATACAACCCACAAATCCTAAGAAGTTTTTCTAGAAGGACTGGGTGATTATGCATCCGTGCCACATAGAAGTGGGAATAAAAAAATATGGGAGTTAGAGGTAGGGAGAGTTGTGGATAGAAAATGGAAAGGGGCAGTGAATAGGGCAGGGGCAGCATTAAGTATCCAGGGGCGAAAAAAGAGAGAAGCTCAGATGGCCAGGAGAATAAATTGAATTATACAGCTTCTGAAGATTGTAGGTGTGGCAAACATCTAGAAATTTCCAGAGATCTAGGTTTATGAGTCTCCTAGGACACAATGGTGATGACCTTAGTCAAAATGCCTAACAGTAGAAAGGTAGAAACTGAAGAGACCACATCTAGTAGATACAGAGGGCTTCCAGTGTAGAGATTGTGTCACCAACCCATCTCCAAAATTTCTGACCAAGAAATTTTCTCTTTAAAAGAACCACAAGAGCAAAAATTTATCAGGGGCTGAAGGAAAGGCTGTCTTGTGTCAGACCTAACCTCGGATCTATCCCATGGTCAGACACCAAACCCTAACACCACGATTACTGATGCTGTTCTTGTTCTTCCATGCTGGATCCTAGGATATCTGTCCTCTAAGGGTCTTTAACAACAGCTGACTGAGAATAATGCAGATATTTTCAGACAACCATTAGATTGAGTTTGGGGATGTCTATGGAAGACTTAGATGAAGGATTGAAGGGGTTACCAATTCCATAGGAAAAAATAACAGTATCAACTAACCCAGACACCAAGGGGCTCCTAGAGACAACCAACCAAAAAGCATACACAGGCAGGTTCATGGCCTTTGGAACACACGTAGCAGTAGACAGCTGGAGAGAATTAACATAATCCTGATGTACTAGAGAGGGAAAACACCCATAAGGGTGGGATTGGGGAAAGACACCTTCTCATTGACAAAGATGATAGGAAATGGGATAAAATATTCTGGTAGCAGAAAACAGGATGGGAGTAACATATGGAATATAAATAAAAATAATAAATATTAAAAATCAACCAACCAAACAAACAGAAAACTACTGAATCACTTAAGAAAGAAGAAAACTGACACTTTGGCTGGGATTTGACTCAATGAATAAGCATGAGGTAGATAAGCACAATGGCTAAAAATCAGGTGACCAGAACCCGAGTAGAATCCCAGTGGCTTGTCTAGCACCTGTATTCCCAGTCCTAGGAGGTAAAGACTAGGGCTTTCCCGTGTATCATGGATACATGGATATATTATCATTTCTGATAATTCTGGGCTTAGTAGGGCAACTTTATTTATTTAGGTTCACATATATACAAGCATGAATAAACACATGTCTACAAGAATTAACAATCCATATTTTCTGATAAAAATACCACCAAAATATTTTTGTCAACATGTATGTGAGAAATGTCTACCTTTCTTCATCATCTAAAATTCATTTGATATATAATGGGAGCTATCCTTCCTTATAATAACTATTTGTTATATAAATACAGCTCTCCAAAAAAATCACTGCAGAACTATGAAATTTGCAATCCTAGAATATGTCTCATCACTTCTTCAAATACAAATTTATATCTCAGAGGAGGTAAAGGTCTCAGGAGTTCACTCAATATATTCAGCCATTAGTCTTTATCTAACACTTATTGTTAACACAAACACCAATGTTTAATAGGAAATATCTAGAAAGTTCTAACTACAAAGGCATAAAATGATATTCATTATAACTTCAAACACCTATTAAAGCACTATTACTAATAATCAAAAATTACATCTTTTATAGTAAATTTGATTTAGTATTATAAATTAATGATGGGCAAGGCAATATAATCATTTTTAAAAATAAGCTTTTACTACACTTAAAACTGATAATACTATTTGATCATCATAATTGAGTATACTTTAGATATTTGTTCAAAATTAGAAACTAATTTATATTTTCTCTTTTGCCCATAAAAATATTATTAGTATCTATCTGGTCTAGGACATATAAAATACATCATTGACATACGTGCAAATTAAAATATCCTATGAAAATGGATTATATGTGAAATATGAGTTATATCTGTAATTAGTCATTGCTGTTTTCAATACAAATTGATTCTCTGGGACTATTTGTGTACATAGTCTTCTAGTATACCCATTACATTTTAAATATTTGATTGAGTAAGATTTAAGTAAAACACCGAGAGATTAGAGAGACACAGATATGAGTATGGAAATGGATAGGAAGGAAAGAGTTGAAAAAAGAAAATAAATTGGAGAGGGGCAGTGAAGATAGTTGGCTATCAGAGGAAATCTGGTGGGAGACATCCAGAATTAAAATATCCATGAAAGTACTATAGAAACCCGCTGCAGTAGGAACTTACTAAAATATATACATATATGAAGACAAGTTGGTGAAATTGCAAAATAGTGTAGGAGACAGTGTCTCACTGGCCATCTATTGTGACTAAACTAAGCTTCTGGGAATAGGATTTGATTATATCTAATTGAGTTGTTAACCAAAGTATCAATGAAAATACACAAACAACTCAAGTTAATGTCAAGAATATAGATTGACCTGTACAAACAGACAGCAAATGTTCACTGGAGAAAACAAGACATATACAATTATTTGAACCTGAAGTTTTCTGAGATGGTGCCTAAATAGCCTTTAACCTTGTGTTCCAGGGTTTTTGGTTCAGGAACATGCTGTAGGTATTAAAAAAAGAATAACATAAAAACCAAACAATCCCAGATCCTTTATCTACAATGGGGTACTACCTGCAAGATATTTTAGCATAATAGTAGAACAAAACAATAACTGATTTGAATAGATCTCCATTTAAAGAAAACAAAGCCCTTTAAATCAACATGAGCCAAACTCATAAGAACTCATAGAGAGTGAAATAGGACATACAGGACCTGCATGGTTTTGCTCTAGGTCCTCTGCATTTATAATGTGGTATCCAATTTAGTGTTTTTATGGACTCTTGAATGTGTGAATAATAGGTCTCTGATGCTGTTACTTGCTCTTGCTCTGATTACAATATTTTGATTTGTCTTGTCCAAATTTGACACTTTTGTTTTATCAGTTTTTAATTACTATATTTAAAATATTAATTAAATACTTAATTAAAGTAATTATGATAGAAATTAATTAAATAATCAATTAATTAAGCACTTAACTATATTTATACCTGAGAGGAGAGAAAAAATTCAATGAAGTAACTCTGTGAATATCAACTAGTCCATGGCACAATTCATGTTGATCAATATCCAATGAACTTCTTTTTACCTTTTTTTGGTACTTTTATTTGGTTAAAGTTTGGTCTGTGCTTTATTGATTGTTTTGCTTTTGTGTTTATGCTTTTCTTTTTATGCTGTATTTTCTTTTTTAGTTTTGGATAGGTTTTGTTGTTGTGATGGTTTTGTATTGTTTTCTTTTCTTTTTTCTTTCTTTTTTTGTGGAAGAACTGTATATTGACAGTGTAGGACAGACAACTGGAAGGACTTGAAGAGAGTAATAATATCAGTGACATAAATTTTAAAATGTGTAAGTAATAAAAATAAAAATGTAAAGGTCTAAATGTAATTATATAATTTTAAGAAACTGTAATGCAATAAAATATTAAGACAGTAAATATATATATATAATAGACACATGGTAGAGAGATAGATGTGTAGAGAGACAAATTCAACAATAGCACTAGTGAGATAGATGTAGATATGTATATATGTACATTTTATATTATATATGTATAAATACATGGTGTATTATAGCTCTATATTAATAGAATTAATGGCAGTCCTCCCCCTTCTCCTTCTCTAAACAAAATGTTCACTACAAGCTAGTAGTAAAAAAAGTTTGGTTTCTGAAGAGACATTAAACTACTCAATGTGCATCACAGCTTCTAACAGACTTCAAGGACAAAGAAATCTCACTCTCTTGTATAGCTAAGTATATAGAAGAAAACAGTTTTCCTGTGCATCAGATAATGTTCCTCAATTAGACGAAGTTTGTAGATATGTGTACCACCCATTATTCATTCCAACTGATGTGACAATTGAGCTGAACTGTTTGTGAATAGACATTATCCAGTGGATAAATGCAAGCTGATAGATTTTTAGACATAAGGCCATGTTTGAAAGTTCAAACAACTTTCTCACAAAATTAAAACTTTGACTTCTCAAAGAAAATGAAAGTTATAATACATTTTTTGCATTTATTTAAAAGAAATGAGTCTTTGTTTCTTGAAAAATATATGCCTATTTTGTTTAAGTTGACAAAATTCAAATCAATATTTATTAGAGCCTGTATTATATGGTCAGTATTTCTTTGCAATTTAGCCAGTTGTTGCTTCTTGTTATAGTTCCCAAATGCTAGATAAGAATCTTCTTATGTTGGCAGTGAGAGGTCTATCTAATTATATGAGGATTTGTATTTAGAAAGTAGTTATTAATTATACTTACTTAGAAAAGGAGCCAGGGTATATTTTCCTCTAAGATCCATGACCACTCTAGCTATGAGTATGTGCCTAGATTTAGGCTACAAGGAATGATTTCTCTTTTTCTGAGCATGCCTTTATTAACTTTGGTTGGTGATTGCATATAAATATATGCATATAGAAAAGATGTAAATGCCACAGTTGCACATCTGTAACATAAAGTGGAAACAAGTTGGTTCTTTGGAAAGTAAGCTGGTTGGTATTTTGTTAGGGCCAACCTCTGAAGAAATTTATTGTTAAAGTGAACACAGGTATGAAAGGCTAAGGCAGACTTGTGAAGTAAGGCTTCATTGAAGCACACAAGGAGAGAGAATGTTCTGCTAAAGCAAGGATGCAGAAAGATGTGCCATATAAAGATTCTTTGCTAACGACACACTTGTATTGGTCCAACTTACATTGCATAGTTGAGCTGCCATTTTGTCCAATTGAAAATGTCCTTTGCCTTGGAACAGATCTGAAATTTCAGGAGGTCCCATGAGGATTCTTAATCTTAGAGCATACGCATATGGTGTTCTGTTCAGGAAAATTTCCTCTGTGCCTGTGTTTGAGGCTCTTCCTCACTTTCTCTTCTATTAGTTTCTATGTACCTGGTTATATGGGGAGAGCCTTGATACACTTGTACTTGAGCTTTGTACAAGGTGATTAGAATTGATTGATTTCTTTTTTCCACTAGATGGTTTTAGCTCCTCTGTCAAAGATCAAGTGACCATAGGTGTGGGAGATAATTTCTGGGTCCTCTATTCTATTCAACTTATCTACCTGCCTGTCTCTGCACCAATAGCACACTTTTTTTAAATCACAATTGACCACTTTTTATTTAATTCTATCTTTCTTCCTGTCTTTATATCCCTCTTGGTCTAATCTTTGATCATTCCTTATTCCATACATCTTCAACCAACACTCTCATCTCTAAGAGGATGCCTGTTACAGCCACTCCAACAGACCTCCCCATTCCCTGGGGCCTCGAGCCTCTTGAGGGTTAGATGAACCTTTTTTAACTGAGTCAAAACCCTATGGTTCTCTGCTGTATGTTTTTTGGGGTCCTCATATCAGCTGAGGGGTGCTGTCTGGTTAGTGGCTCAGTGTCTGAGCAATCTTTAAGGTACAGGTAAATTGAGACTGCTGGTCTTCCTATGGATTGCTCGCCTCCTCAACTTCTTTAATCATTTCTTGAATTCAACCACAGGGGACCCTGCATTCTGTATATAGGTTGTGCTAAACTATCTGCATCTGACTCTTTAGTTCCCATTCATATTGAAACAATTACACCTAATTGGTTATATTTTCTCAATTAAATAAATACATGTATGATCATAGTTTTATAAATAGATGTGGTCTAATTTTACACTAATCTAACATGAGCTTTTTTTTTTTTTTCCAAATTCATTTAGCTCACCAAATTAAAGAGGTTTAATTTATACTATGCATTTATTCCTTATTTTAAAATACCATTGAAATTATGTGTATAGACCTGTGGTTTTACAAAGATTAGTATATGTGACTGTGATTCTTGGTTTTCCTAGAGAAAGGCAGAACAAATTGATAACATGGAGCAGTAGTTATAAGCACTGTATGTCACCTGAATTGGCTTCTTGGACTGAATGCTGGTCTTCTGCAGCAGTACTCCCACACTCAACAATGAATTAATCTCTCCAATATCACAATACTATTCTATTGACAGTTATTTGAATATGTTAATAGCATTAAATTGATATTTAGCATTTTGTAATGTTATTACATGTCACATAATAGAGGCATTCTTCCTCAACATTAAATCTTCTGTCTTATTCCTCAACTTAATTTCATATGTACTACATCTGATTATTCAATATGCTTTGGTAATATTAATTGCTTTGAATTTTATATTCATGTTTTAATTAGCATTACTAGCAGAGAAGTGAAAAATGACAAATTGTTCAAGTCATACATTTTAGCAAATGAGCCATAATTATTTTTCATATCTCATGGGTTATTACTTCCAGGTGTTAGACAAACTAAACTGGAGAATACAACACACAATCACATGTGAAAGAGTACAAATCTAGCTGTTGCTTCTTTTTTTCATGAACATGTAAGAGAAATTGTTTACTTTTTAGAACATCTATCATTAAAGTGATATCCAATTTAATACAAAGTACTTTAGCAATTATATCTAAGATACAAAGTAGTCAAGGTATATAGCTAACATTTAAGTCAATACTTACAAGGAAAATGAAAACTCACTGAAAAATAAACACAGTGTGTCATGTAACAAAGAGGTGCTTTAATGTAGTATTTTATGTAATGAATATTATGATATAATGAAGAGAAAATAGAAATTTTAACCTATGAAGACTTAATATATTTCATTGAAACTAATGAAGAATAATTATTTGTATAGTATTTTATCTGACTAAATATGTTTAGTAACATAACATCTATGAAAGTAATTGTTATTCTTAATAATAAATGTTAAAATTTATCACTTTAACTTCACTCAATGTTATGCATCTTTTTATGCTATTTTAATTACTTATTCTAATACATTTGCTTTTTATTTTTCTATTTTTCTCCCTCTTCTTACCTTGTAGCCTCTACTTTGTCATTTGTTATGTTATTCATAATTATTTACTAATCCACTACATATTGCTTCCTGAGTATGCATCAAATATATTATGCAAAGATTGATGAGATTCACGGTCATTGGCGAGCTATGTGAAATGTAAAGCAGAGAAGTCAATTGCATCTTTTTATAAACATCGTTTAGTCTCATGTAGCTAAACAAAGAAACCGATAATTTCATTACTTCTGGATTTAAGTTACACAGAGCTTGTTTTCTGTGCTTTGCTTTTCAGTGCCATGTGAACAGGGAAATGTGAACAACTCTAGCCAGTCTTATTGAATTATGATTTAAACAACTTATGGTTCTTAATATTACTCCCTAAACCTCAACACCACTTAACATAGATGACATGACGGCTTTCATCAAACTCAACCAAAATAGGAAGTGGAAAACAACAGTAGATATTTTCAAGTAAATTGTCTTTATCCAGAGTTAACATGGTGTTTCTCTGTTATTATAAATAATCCTGCTGATTTTATTTTGAAGAACATGGTTTTTCAAAAATATATTCTCTAAGGTCCTTATTATGGTAGTATAGTAAACTTCCTTTTTAAAATAACTAAGTTCCACTCTCCCAACCTCTGTGCACACTTTCATAAGACCTGCTGAGTCCAAGCCAACAGATAAGCTTCCCATTCACCTGTTTGTTGTGTCCTCTAGAACAAGCCATCCTGCTCTGAGCAGCCTGCTAGTCCATGCAGATCACCAATCTTCCATCGCTTGTTTGTCCATTTTCACTGGATCTGAAGCTCCAGAACCATACAGACCTACAGATCCCGAAACATACAATCCAAAAATACCAATCAGAGGCCTGGTACGTCAGAACATTAAATGTTATCATCCCCCCTCCCAGTACCTGCTACAACAGGAGCACCCAGGGACTTATCCCATCAAGATGGGTAAAGGTCTTTGAAAGAGGAAAACAAAAGTGAGGGTAATATAGAAATTTCAGGGCACAGATACCTCTACAACAAGCACTGGCTATCCTAGCAAGCAAAGCACAAGAAAATGACCTTAAATTCAAACTCACGGGGACAATGGGGATTTTAAAGTGCTCTCAGTATCTTAATGTAAATCTAACCAAGCATTTGAAAAAAATTTAAGAAAAGAACTTCAAGTCTCAGAAAAAAGAAATTGAGGAACACAACAGAAAATAGTAATATATCCATGTTCATCGATTGGTAAGATTACATAATGAAATGGTGATCTTACCCATCTTTGCTCCATTTTTGCCCCCATATTGTCCCCAGAAATAATTCTGGGTCAGAAATTTGAATGTAGGATTGTGACTACATTCCTCCACTAGTGGCCCTATCTACTGGAGGTGATCTCCTCAGGTTTCATCTCCCTATTGTTTGCTCCTTGGCCTATGTCCAAAAGCTGGTCCATGACAGCATAAGGACATGCATTCCACTATGTTTATAGCAGCCTTATTCATAGTAGCCAGAAACTGAAAGCAACACACATATCCCTTAAGTAAATATTGGATATGAAAAATGTGGTTCTTTACACAGTAGAATATCATATGGCTATTTAAAATGAGCACATAATGAGTTTTGCAGGCAAATGGATGGAATTACAAAATATCATCCTGAGTCTGAGAACACAGACTCTAAAGAACATGAATGGTATGTATTCACTCATAAATCATATGAGGCCAAAAGTACAGTATAACCATAGTATGATCCACACACCCTAAGAAGTTTAACAAAAAGAATGTCCCAAATGAGATTCAAGTAAAGATATTTCCAGGCCACTTACAAAGGGAAGAAAATAATCATGGGAGGCTGAAAGATGGAGGCACTAGAAAAGGTGAGCCGAGGGGAAATAAAAAGGGAGGTAGTATCAGGTATTGAGGAAGAAAAGTGGAAAAGCCAGATGGTCAAGAAAAGTATGAAAATTTGTAGTTGAGGTGTGTTGGAGGAAAGAGGAACCTCTATAACATCCCAAGGGAACTGAGATATGACAGGATCCCAGGACTCAATAGGCATGACCACAAACTTTACGGATTTACTAGATTTTTATGGAAGTACACCAATTTTAATACTTGATTATGATGTTTCAGAGAAATCTTCAATTAAATTTCAAACTAGCTTACATGCAGACTACTTAATAATAAATATATTTAGATGTGTATTAAGAGACAATGAGACAAAGTTAGCCTTGAAATTAAAGATTCAAGATTAAAAACATATGCCAGCTTGACCTCCTTGAAATAGGAATTTTCTTCTTTCCTTTTTTAAAATTTATTTTGAAGGTTATTTTTTAAAATGTGTATTCTCTTTATTTCCATTTCAAATGTTATCCCCTTTCCCCCAACTCTCATCCCCCATCCCCATTCCCTGATTCCATGAAGGCACTCCCTCTCCCAATCAGTCTCTCCACTTCAGCACCTTGGTATTCCCCTACACTGGGAAAATGTGCTTTCTCTGAACCAAAACCCTCTTCTCTATTGATGCCAGAAAATGCTATCCACTACTACATATGCAACTGGAGCCATGGGTCTATCCATGTATGCTAATTGGTTGGTGTTTTAGTCCCTGTGAGCTCTGGAGCATTTGGTTCCTTCATAATGATGTTCTTCCCATAGGGATGAAGACCCTTTCAGCTCCTTCAGTCCTTTCTCTAGCTCCTTCCCTGGGGTCCTCATATTCAGTCCAGTGGTTAGCTGCAAGCATCCACATCTGTATCAGTATGGCTCTGGGAGAGCATCTGAGGAAGGAAGTATCCATATCAGGCTTCTATCAGTAAGCATGTTTTGGCAACTGCAATAGTGTTTGGGTCTGGTGACTGCATATGGAGTAGATCCTCAGGTGAGTCAGTCTTTGAATTATCTTTTTTTAAAATCCCTGCTCCTTGATTGCACCTGTACTTCCTCCCAGGAGTGTTTTGTTCTCCCTTCTAAGAAGGTCTGAGGCATCCTCATTCTGGCCTACCTTCTTTTTGAGCATCATATGGTGTGTTGATGGTTTCTTGGGTATTTCAAGCTTTTTGGGCTAGTATCTGCTTATCAGTATGTGCATACCATGAGTATTCTTTTGTGACTGAGTTACTTCACTCAGGATGTTAGCTTCAATCTCCATCCATTTGCCTAGGAATTTATGAAGTTATTGTGTCTAATAGCTGAATAGTGCTACTTTGTGTCGAAGTACCACAGTTTCTCTATCCATTCCTCTGTTGAAGGCTGGGTTCTTTCAAACTTCTGGCTATTAATGAACTACTTTATAAGTTTATTTCCACACACAGTTTAAGGAACTCCACTGTACAAAGCCTGCTCAATCAAGATGCTCTCCAGAAATTGTAGGTATCAATATTTAGGTTTGGCAAGAAACTAAAATTAGATCCATGTATATGTCTATGTATATGTGTGTGTGTGTGTGTGTGTGTGTGTGTGTGTGTGAGAGAGAGAGAGAGAGAGAGAGAGAGAGAGAGAGAGAGAGAGGAAGACAGACAGACATACAGATGCATTGATAAAAAAGTAGTAGACAGATTCATGATAGATACCGAGCACTCAAGCAGCATACTGACAGATGCCAACACACTCATGTTTCTTGCAGCAGTTTACATAGTAGTGAGGTAACAGTTTTAGCCTAAGTGTCCATCAGCAAATGTGTTGCTATATATATATATATATATATATATATATATATATATATAGTTTCTATGCAGAACAGAGTTTTATTAGAAACAGAAAATAAAATTGCATCATTTTAAGGAAAATACAGGTGTGGTGGAAGAAATCTCATGTTATATGGAATAACAATAATCTTGAATCACAAATATCATGTTTTTTTACATGTATAATATATATATACTTGAACGATATTTTTATAACAAAGGAAGGCTCTTTGTAAAATAAGAAGGGACTGAACTGAAAGACAGAAGGTAAGTTGAAAGATAAAAAAGCATATGAATTCATATTTATAGTTATTTATATATTATAATGTATATCATTTATAACATAGTATATATTCATAGTATACACATAGAGATGTAACCTTCATATGTAACCAAATTGACAATACAACTTAATGCACATTATTATTAGTATAACATAAGTATCTATTTCTATTAAGAAATCAGCACAATCCTTTGAGAGTCAAATATGTGAAATTTTACTTGTTAAAAAAATTTATTTGAAGAGATTTCATCAAAGCATATTACAATTTAAAGTCAGGCCTTTGGAGCTAAGTAAAACATAAGGACAGACCCTTGGAATAAGATTATGCTTTATAAAATAAAAATCATTAAATGATCTCCTTTTGTATTCATGCTATGTGATGATACAGATGGTCATTGTAGAAAAGCAGTGTGTAATGAGGATCATTCAGTGAAGAACCTTGCTTTGTACCTACAAATACATCACTCTGAACTGAGTGTAATGCATAATTGCTGAACTGGGTTACAAATCGACTCACAACTTCTGTGGAGTATTTCTCATTTTCAGTCAACAAAATAGATAATTAAGGACGTAAGCCTGGCAATTTAAAAGATTTAAATGATTAAATATATAAGTACATTGGTTAAAATCAATGACAGACATAACAAGACAACATACCTGCAAAAATTATGTAATTAATGAAAATGTAATAATGTGTGTGTACCTTCCCAAAATTAGTTTTTCTCAATTCAACAAGTCTGATAAGAGAATTTTAAGAAGTTTAACATGCATACAGACAAACAAGAATTCAAACTGGTTCATCTGGTGGGTCTAAGAATTATTTAGATCAGTGTTGCAGAAAAGCACAGGACCACAGGGAGATAGGCAAGGTGTGCCCCACTGAACCAAGCATTATGAGAAGTGATGAGCGGAAGCTGATTAGCAGGCTTCAGACTTAGCACAGCTATGGAAATTGTGGAGAGAAGCAGATGTTAAAGTTAATGCAGTGCTTCACCTAATGTGTAACTAAACTGATGATTAATCTCTCAGCTTTCCATCTGCTGGGGATGTGTCTGCTGATTATAATAGCAATAGATAAAAAGGACACTGTGCCCTACACAAAAGATAACAGAGATGAAACTTAAACAGTTTTGCCACTGTTGCGATTTGAAAATAAGAACTAGTAACAGAATAGAAAGTGTAGACACTTTTACTTGTTATAGATAGATTAAGATACATGCTCATAAAGAATAGCTTTGATCATATATCTGCATTTATTAAGTGCAATGAGACCCACAACACAATGTGAAATTTGTGGAATTGTGTCAGGTCCCCTAAGATAATGTCAATATCTAAAGTCATTTCACATAGGCCAGGATTTTTGTGATGGTTGTAAAGGTTTATAAGTTTACACTTGTGATGGCTCATAATACAACACATAGAAGAGAAGGCAGCAATCATTGAAGAAAAATAATTAGAATGTTCCTTGCCTGTATTAAAAAGATAATCAAATTTGAAGAATGAGGACATAATAAATACACTAGAATGAAAAAATGATAAGGAAGACTTAATCACTGCTAAAAATTGTGTGAATGGTGGCAGAATCTGCAGGATGAGAAGACATAAACTGAAAGTAAAATAAAAATTGATTTTCATTAGAGAGGTAACAGTACTATAGATGTGATTGTAGGAAATCACGATTTATCGCTGTAGCCATCTGTAGTTAATATAATGAACTCAAAATTTTGCCACATTTTCCAATGTACAGAAAATAAAATAACCTTATTTACACACAAACACACACACACACACACACACACACACACACACACACACACACAAACCTAGTATGTCAAAGAATATTATTTTATATACAAGTTTATTAACTATTCGTGGATTTTATAACAAAATTATCTCAATAGGAATACACAATAAAACTAATTCATGTAGAGTGATACACTTTTAAATGACAAGATAAAAATTACAGAGCTACAGATTGACCCTAAGATTTAAATTTAAAATGAATTTATTCTGAGCTGTTAGGTTTTTTTTTTTTTGTGAACCCTGACAACTTTGTATAAGCATTCTTATTAGGTAATAGTGTAAACTCTTCCTCTATTTCTTTCCTACTACCAGAGTCTTTTTTTTTTTTTTTGGTATACCTGTGTGTTTTTGAAAAATTACCATGTTATAAGGCATATATTTCCAAAGTATTTCAATTAAAATTAGCTTCAGGGCCACTATAAGTTACTGCAAAAACGAAAAAATCCTTGCCAATGTCATTTTCCAATCCTGTATGGGAAGATTAGAATATTTTTTAAGATACAGTTCATTAACTTTATTGTGATCTTCAAGTTGTAAAGAAAGGGGAAAAATGGAAGTTGTCGTTCTCAAAGGATGGACTATTTGAAGATGCAGTGAGGAAATGTTAACAATAGATTAAAAATAGCTACATAACAAATGCTCACATAATCTCTGATAGATATCAGGAATATTATTCATGTTAATTTACATTGTTCCTTGGAATATGCTAAGAGACTGGATAAGTCTTCTTAATCCCCAAATGCAGACTAGGTGAGATGCTTTTAATCATGTTAATTACTTTACTCTTGCTGTTCTACAATGCTTACATACTCAATCTATCATCCTGAATAAAATACAACTTAGGGAATAGGAAGAGACTCATGAAGACATAAAAAAAATCAATAAAATGGACAATAGATAGTTAATTGTGATCAAAGTACCTTACATACAAAAGTGTTATAATAAACACTATTTTATATAGTTAATATATTTTAAAGATAAAAAAATCCATTAACTTAGAAAAATCTTATATTAATGCATCCTATCTTTGAACATTCTTTGGTGATTTGGACTATAAACATTACTGACAAGAAACATTATTTCAATTAATGTATTTAAATTTGATGAATTTAACATCTATATCTTCTCTACTTGGATAAAAATTAGATGAGTATGCAGAGCCAAGAAGCAAACTTGTGGAAGTTCAGTAAAGGATAATTACCTCAATCTCTAATATGTTTGCATGTAAAAATACCATTATCATGATACAGCACAAAACATTTCATTTTTACATGTGAAAAAGTGTGACATTTGATTAATATATGGATTGGATATTTTAGATGAATTTGAACACATCAAATATTAAAACCACTATTATATTTGTAAATTTAAATTTAAAAGTATTTACCAAAAAAATCACACACTTTCAAAGAAATAGTTTTCCTATATTAAGTTAAATATTAAAATAATACTTTCTCCAAAAATTGTCATAAAATTACTACTACACTTTGTCAATAAATTATGAAATTTATAGAATATGACATTCATATGATTTAAGCCAAGTCTTAGTCATCTTGTTAAAGTAACATCATAGTAGTTGTATATTTATGTATTGCGATTTTGAACAAAATTAATTATTATTAAAATAAAAGGTAGATAGTATATCACCATCTTTCTGTCTTGCCATATTTTTGTAACATGTTCTATAGACTTAAAATAAATTTAATGTGACTTTTTATCACACATTATAATTTTTATGTGAAAATGAAAATTAGAAAATCTGTCAAGTAACCAGAAAAATATTGAGTAATCTTTAATTTCTTTACAATATTATATGTGCTAGTATGTTCTTAGACATATGGGGAAAAAAGTTGTTTTAACAACACTTCTCTGTTCTACAGAGGAGCATTACATCGTGCTATGTCTCAAAAACAAAAACAACAACAACAAAAACAAAAACGAAACAAAACAAAAAAACAACACAAAAACCTGTTTTTCATTATATGATAACTTTCTGGTGGTCATATATATCCTACAAAATTTATGTATAATGATGTCTTACAGTAAATACACATTTTAATATGTAAAAACAAAAGTGGTCTGAATCATATTATCTTAATCAGACGACCTTATAAAGCTAGTTAGGTATTTTTTTCTAGTATCAAGAAGAATCTTATAAAGTGGTTTAAGCTACCTTTAATATTAAATATTGTTACCAAATTAAAATCAGCAAAAACTTTTACTTTAGTCAAAACTATAATTTTGAACTTCCTTTATATTTTTTCTCTATAAATAATGACCATAACCTTCAACTGAAACATTTTTGCACCTATTTACTTCAGCATGGTGTTTTAAATATTAAAATAGTGACACAATTATCAAAGCCATATCAAGGAAAGTTTTAAGATGCTCTGTAAACTCATGAATAATATGAAGAAACTGCTAACAAAAATATATAAAATAGGTGCTTTCTTCAGCATTGGAACCTTATGATCTGTTCGTAGAGAGTCACTAACACTCTTGGAAATAGCCTTGATTGTTTTGAGACTTTCCATGGAACCAGTTTGGCCAAATGTAACCAATTCTTGTCATTTCATGCTCCACTTGATGACAATGGATAATCACTAAGGGCTCAATATGCTCTGTTATTTGGTGACTTTATTTAGATTGCCATTCATACATGTATATAATGTGGGAAGCATCTACTTGATTAGATTTCCATACAACTGTACATTTGATTTCTTTCCTTTCCCAGACTCTCAGTTCCTTCCCCCTCCCTGTTTTATACTCTAATTCCAATCACTTACTTGGTCTGTTCATAACTATCGATTGAATTTCCACATTCAAAAGTAATCCACAACATTTCCACAACTAATTGAATACAACGATGTCAAGCTGGTTCATACCTAGAGAGTTTGATTAAAATTCACATGGCCCTGGAAAGTATGTTATTTATATGACACCAAAGTAGAAAGTTAAGTATCAACCCAGCTACTAATTCTTACTCTATAAGAGTGATCTGCCTATAAGATATATTGGCCCCAGGATGGCCCATTTACTGTAATTATGAACTAATATCTGATTAATGTTAAGGCCCACTCCTGAGATGTAACCATACCCAACTTTGATTATGTAGCCAACCATTTGATGATAAAAAGGCCAGAAAATTTGGGGAAAATAAAATACAATTGTTCCAATTGAGTACTATGGTATTAAAATGAATTTCATTGACATTTTGTTATACTCAGTTCATTGCCTTATTCAGCCACTAATTGTCCCTGTAACAGAAGGAAACACATACTGAGACCCATAGCCAGAAATGTTGCATATATTGAGAGACCTTGGGTTACAAATCTGAAAGAGATGCCTTAATCACTACTCTTTATTAGGGCTTAGGAAATTCTGTGACAGGGACAGAAAAAAAAAATAGAAGATCTAGAATGGATAGAGGACCCGAGGGCTTCAAGGACATCTAGACAAACAAATACAGATATGTATGAACTCAATGAGACTGAGACTTTCAATCTATAAAAATTGTATGTTGTTAATCTCATTTCTTCTATGATTTTGGAGATTAATGATTTTGGTGCTTTATTTTTCTAATTAAAAAGTAACAAATTACCATAGCATTTGGGACGCAAAAAGAAAAGAACAAATAAACAAACATACCTTGTACAAATCTAGTTTTTGATTAATCTTTAATTAAAAGCCAAGATGTTCCATTTTCAGCATTACATCTCTGTGAGACTAGGTCCTTCTTCTCTCACTGAAGCCAGACAAGCAATCCAGCTAGTAGAATATATCCAACAAATCTGCAACACAATTTCCCCCTCTCCAGGTGTTTGGGACTCACATAAAACCAATCTGTACATCTGCTACATATGTGTGGGAGGCATCGGTACAGCCTTTGTATGGGGCTGTGGGCTGGAGGCCCCACATGGAGATCTCTGGTTAGGCAGGGCCAGTGGCTTCTGCTGCCTCCACTGCTAGGTACAGCTATGTGCTTGGGTTCAGGCAGAGGGGAGAGAGCCCAGGCAGGGAAGTTGAAACTTGATCAGATGCCTCTGCCATTGGTGCTGCCCCATCTCTGTCTCCACTGCTCTGACAGGCTGGGCTGAGGAAGGGGCAGACTCCAGCTCAGGTTGTAAGTCACCTTCAGGAGAGGAGATTTCTGTACAATCAGCTGCGTTACAGTTTTTATGACAGAAACTTTCAGATGATGGAGTAATTATAGCATAGCTTTAGATTCGGACACGCCCCATATTTACAGTTTTGGGAGGATTAAGATTCTGACAACAGGTGCTTCCTATTGGCTTGGCCTGAGGTTCTGGGAATATCTTGTGTACATATTTGGGGGTGTTGTCCTGTTTTTGTCTTAAGTCTACTTGACATGTGGTCTCATCCTCCCCTGCCCAGGACAGACTTGGGGTGTGACCAACAGGACTCAAGCCTCTCTACAGAGAACTGTGGGGGCTGTAGCTGAGTGAGGGTGTCCTGATATCACAGGAACAAAGGACATTCCTGCTGTCCCTTAGGGTCCTGGGGCTTCTACTTATCTTGTCCAAGAATCAGGGTACCCTTTCCTGCCAATTGCCCCATACCTATGTATGTTCTTTGATTGTTTATTTGCACTGTGACAGCCCCAAGGGGCCAAGAGGGTTGAATCTGTTAGCGTTCCTGTGGAGTTCCTATGCCAATTTTAGCTATAAAAATTAACAGTACACTATGGACATCGTCCCTTTTCAATTTGTCAAAGTCTTTATCATTATAGTTCTAATAATTGAGTTATACCAGTGTTCTGTTTTACCAGTTGCATGTAGAGAAACCCTGGTGATTATACTTACATCACCCATATAGATCAATATCGAATTTGCACACCAATGTGCTTGATATAATTTCATAGTAACAGCTTATTATTTTCAGAAGAAGTTGCTACAGACTGGTTAAGTTAAATAATATAAATTGATAACCTCATATTTTAAAATAGAATCTTCAATCAAGGTTATTAAAATCATGATTCTTCGATGACTTTTGTGTTTGGCTTGCAAATAGCCACTTTCTTTTCTTTTTTTAAAAGTATTTTTTTATTTTTTTAATTTTATTGAACAACTTTATTTTAAAAAACAAAGATAAGTGCACAGATTTTAAGCATTTTTGCAAAAGAAGTATACAAAGACATTTTTGTCAGTGCTTGTTTTTTTTTTTTAAGGTTTGAGAGTATGCAGTAAGGTCTTACTAGCTACAATAAGCATAAAGTACATGTAAAACAAGATGTAACCTGGAAATACTCAAAGTTTTCTTGATGTGTAAAGAATAAGCTTAATGGCTTTTCATTTTCTTTTCTTTTTTCTTTTTTCTTTTTCTTTTTTTCTTTTTTTTTTTCTTTTTTGGCCTTTGTTTTTTCTTGAACTTTATATAATCTGTGAGTTGTTTCTGGAGGGTTCAGATTATTCTGAGGTTAGTATCAAATTATCAGTGAATACATATTATGTATAATTTTTTCTGATGAGGTTATCTCACTCAGGATGATATTCTCTAGATGCATCCATATTCTTAAGACTTTCATAAAGTAATTGTTTCTAGGAGCTGAGTAGCACTCTATTGTGTAAATGTACCACAATTTTTGTATCTATTCATCTACTGAAGGACATCTGGGTTCTTTCCAGCTTTTGGCTATTATAAATAGGGCTGCAATGAACACTGTGTTACATGTGTCTTTGTTGTATTTTGGAGATTTTCTGGCATATATGCCAAGAAGTGGAGTAACTGGGTCTTCAAGTAGTACTATGTACAATTTTCTGAGGAACCGCCAGACTTACTTCTAGAGTGGTATTACCAGTTTGCAACACCACCAACAGTGGAGAAGTGTTTCTCTTTCTCTTTACCCTAGCCAGTATCTGCTGTCATCTAAACTTTTGATCTTAGCAATTCTGGTTAGAGTGAAACAAAATCTCAGTGTTGTTTTGATTTGCATTTCCTTGATGGCTAATGATGTGGACCACTTCCCTAGATGCTTCTCAGCCATTTAGTACTCCTCAATTGAGAACTATTTGTTTAGCTCTGTACCCCATTTTAAAGAGGTTTTTTTTTTTTTTTTTTTTTTTTTTTTGGAGTCTAACTTCTTGAGTTCTTTGTATACCTTGAATATTAGGCCTCTATATGATATGGGGTGGGAAAGACCTTTTCTCACTCTGTTGGCTGTCGTTTTGGTTTTGTGACAGTGTCCTTAGACTTAAAGAAACTTGGCAGTCTCATTAAGTCCCATTTGTCAATCTTTGACCTTAGAGCACAAGCCATTGGTGTTCTGTTCAGGAAATTTTGTCCTGTGCCTATATGTTATAAGGTTTTACTAATTTCTCTTCTAATAATTTCAATGTATCTGGTTTAATGTGGAGATTTTTGATCCACTTACACTTGAGCTTTGTACAAGGAGATAAGAAAGGGTCTATTTTCATTCATCTGCATGCTAAGTGTCAGTTGGACCAACACCATTTGTTGAAGAGGCTGTTTTTTTTTTCCATTGAATGTTTATAACTTCTTTGTCAAAAATCAGGTGACCGTATATGTGAGGGCTCATTTCTGGATCTTCTATTCTATTCCATTGATCTACATGCCTATCTCTGTACCAGTACCATGCAGTTTTTAGCACAATTGACTTGTAATATAGCTTGAGGTCAGGGATAGTGATTCCCACATATGTTTTCTTGCTGTTGAGGATATATTTCACTATTCTATTTCTTTTGTTATTCCATATGAAATTGCACATTGATCTTTCCAAGTCCATGAAGAACTGGGTTGGAATTTTGATGGGAATTGCATTGAATCTGTAGATTGCTTTTGGTAAGATGGCCATTTTTACAATGTTGATCCTTTCAATCCATTAGCATGGGAGATCTTTCCATTTTCTGAGATCTTCCTCGATTTTCTTCTTTAGATGTTTGCAGTTATTGTCATACAGGTCCTTCATTTGCTTAGTTATACTCACACCAAGGTATTTCATATTGTTTGTGACTATTGTGAAAGGCATCCTTTCCCTAATTTATTTATCTTCATATTTGTCAGTTGAGTAGCAGAATCTTACTAATTTGTTTGAGTTAATTTTATATCCAGATACTTTAGTAAACTTGTTTATCAGCTGTAGAAATTCTCTGCTGGAATTTTTGGGGTCACTTATTGTCGTCACTACCATGTCATCTACAAACAGTGATGTTTTTACTTTTTTCTATTTCCTATTTGTGTCCCTTTGATTTCCTTTGGTGTTTAATTGCTCCGGGCAGGACTTCCAGTACTATGTTGAATAGGTAGGGGGAGAGGGGTAAGCCTTGTTGAGTCCCTGATTTTAGTGGGATTGCTTCAAGTTTGTGACCATTAAGTTTGATGTTGGCTATTGGTTTGCTGTATATATATATATATATATATATAATTGTGTTTAGGTATGGGTCTTGGATTCCTGTTCTTTCCAAGACTTTTAACATGAAGGTGTACTGAATTTTGTCAAATGATTTCTCCGTAGCTAGTAGGATAACCACGTGGTTTTTTTTTCTTTGAGTTTGTTTATATGATGTATTACATTGAATTACTTCTATATATTAAACCATCCCTGCATTTCAGGGATGAAGCCTACTGGTTCATGTTTAATGATCATTTTGATGTGCTCTTAGATTTGGTTTGCAAGGATTTTGTTGAGTGTTTTTTGCATCAATGTTCATGAGTAAGTATGTTCTGAAGTTTTCTTTCCTCCTAGGGTCTTTGCATGGTTTAAGAATGAGGATTATTGTAGCCTCAAAAAAATGAATTAGGTAGCATTCCATCTGATTCTATTTGGTGTAAAAGTTGGGAAATTATTGGTATTAGGTCGACTATAAATTTCCAACAAAATTCTTCATTGAATCCACCTGAATCTGCGCTTTTTTTTTTTTTTTTGGGGGGGGTTGGGAGGCTTTTGATGACTGCTTATATTTCTTTAAGTTTTATGGGATTCTTCAGATGATTTACCTGGTCCTAGTCTAACTTTAGTATCTGGTATCTTCCAGGTATTCATTTGTTTCCTCCAGATTTTCCAGCTTTTTTGAGTATATACTTTGTTGAGTAGGATCTGATGATTTCTTCAATTTCCTCAGTTTCAGTAATTATGTCTCCACTTTCTTTCTGATTTTGTTAATTTGGATACTCTCTCTTTGCCCTCTAGTTAGTGTGGCTGAGGGTTTATCATTCTTGTTAATTTTCTCAAAGAACCAGCTCTCACTTTTGTTGAATCTTTGAATGATTCTTTTTGTTTCTATTTGGTCTATTTAGGCTCTAAGAGTGAGTATCGCTTGCCATCTACTCCTCTTGGGTGTATCTGCTTCCTTTTGTTCTAGAGCTTTCAACTCTACTGTCAATTTGCTAGTGAATGACCTCCCTAGTTATTTTTGGAAGCACTCAGAGCTATGATTAGTCCTGTCAGTACTGCTTTCATTGCATCCCATAGGTTTGAGTATGTTGTGTTTTCATTTTCATTGAACTCTACACAATTCTTAATTTCTTTCTTTATTTTTTCTTCAAAACTGCTATTTTTTTAATGGAGCATTGTTTAGTTTACATGTGTATATTGGCTTTTTGTTGTCTTAGTTGTATCTAAAGACCAACATTAGACCATCATTTTATGATAGGATGCATGGGAGTATTTCAATCTTCTTCTATCTATTGAGGCTCATTTTGTGACCAATTCTGTGCTCAGTTTTGGAGAAGGTGCTGTGAGATGCTGAAAAGATATGGTATTCTTTTGTTTTAAGATGACATGTTCTGTAGATTTCTATTAATTTCAATTGGTTCATAACTCTGCAAGTTTAACTGTGTCCTTGTTTAGTTTCTGTTTCTATTATCTGTTCTTTGGTGAGAGTGGGTTGTTGAGGTCTCCCACTATTATGGTGTGGGGCACAATATATTTTTTGACCTTTAGTAGGGTTTCTTTTATGATTATGGGTGCTCTTGTATTTGGAGCATATAAGTTAAGGCTTGAGAGTTCTTTTTGATAAATTGCCCCTGTAATGAGTAAGAAGGTTCTTTCCTTATCTTCTTTGATAATATTTGACTGAAAATCTACTTTATTGAATATTAAAATGGCACTCCAGCTTGCTTCTTAGGGCCGTTTGTTTGGAAGTTATTTATTTATTTTTTCACAACCATTTACTCTGAGATATTCTCTGTCTTTGCCTCTTAGATGAGATTTTTCTATGCAGCAAACTTCTGAGTTTGGTTTATGTATCCAGTCTGATAGCCTATATTTTTTTATTGAAGAATTTAGTCCATTTATGATAACAGTCATCAAGGTATAATGGTTGCTGTTACCTGCTACTTTTGCTTTTGGAGGTAGATTTATACCTGTGTGTCTTTCTTCTTTTGGTTTTCTTGCTTAGGATTTTTCTTATTTTACTAGGATGTAGTTCTCTTCCTTGTATTGGGTTTTCAACCTATAATTTGTTGTAGTGCCGGGTGTGTGGTCAGATGTTTTGTAAATTTGGTTTTGTCTTGGAATATTTGCTCTCTCCATCTATGGTGATTGAAAGTTTTGCTGGGTATAGCATCTTGGGCTGACACTTGTGTTCTCTTAGGGTCTACATGATGTGTGTCCTGGATATTCTAGCTTTCATAGTCCTTGTTGAGAAATCAGCTTTGATTCTGATTGGTCTGCCTTTATATGTTACCTGACCTTACTGCTTTTATTATTCTTTCTTTGCTTTGGTCACTTGGTGTTTTGACTATTATGTGTCAGGAGGAATTTCTTTTCTGGTCCAATCTATTTGAAGTTTTGTAGGCTTCGTTTATGCTCATGGTCATATCATTCTTAAGGGAAGTTTTCTTCTAAGGATGTGTTGAAGATAATTACTGTGCCTCTTATTTGATATTCTTCACCTCTTCTATTCCTATTCTTCTTAGGTTTGATCTTCTCCTTGTGGCCTGGATCTCCTGGACATTTTGGGTTAGGAGCTTTATCGTTTTTGCATTTTCCCTGTCTGTTTTGTCTATGTTTTCAATGTTGCCTTCGGCACTCTAGATTCTCTCTTCCATCTCTTGTATTCTGTTGGAAATGTGACTCCTTATTTTTTTTTAGGATTCCTACTTCTAGGGTTGTCTCTTTTAGTGTTTTCTTTATTGTGTCCATTTCCATTTTGAATTTCTTCTTCCATTCCTTCATTTCATTGGTTCTCTTTTCCTCTAGTTCTTTGAGTTCTTTGAGTGTTTTTCTTGTTTTTTCTTTAAAAGCTTCTAATTCTTTATGCTTTTCCTACCATTCTTCTTTAAGGATCTCCATCATCATCATGAGGTATGATTTCGGGTTTGAGTCTTGTTTTTCTGGAGTGTTTGGCATTCTGCTTTTTGCTGTGTTAGGAGAGCTGGGTTTGGTGTTGCCAGGTTTTCTTTGTTTCACTGGGGTATGTTCTTTAGCTTTTCTCTTGCCATCCTCTTATCTGTGATGGGCTGCTGCATATAAACAGACACTGTAAGACAGGATTCTTGCTACCCTGAACCATGGGGGGGCACATTCCGAGTTCTTGGCACAGACCTTTCTGCTCCCTGGCTACTCGGAACATCATCTCACCAGGCCTGTGTCCCTGGAATTCAGTTTTGTTTGGTAGCAAATAGCCTGAGCTCCTGTTCTGCATGCACAGGCTGCAGGCTGGAAACACCACACCAAAACTGGGTTCCTGCTTCCCTGAACAAACCAGGAGGGTGCACTTTGTGTGTACTCAGCACAGACCACTCTGTTTCCTAGCTACTCTTAGCACCATCTCACCATGCCTGTGTCCCTGACTCTCCCACTACTTTCTTTTTGTTGCCTTACTTAGCAATTTGGCATTCATATTCTCTGTCTTTCTTTCTCTCTTTATTTCTCTCCTCTTTTCTTTCTCTACCTCTCTCCCTTTCTCTATGTGTCTCCCTCCAGTTCAAATTTTCTATCATCTCAATTAAGGTATAGTCATCGCATTATGTTACTATTCTCTATAGTTTTGATCTTACATGACTATTATTGAACTTGCATGCACTGCAGGTTTGCTTCCTACCTCTTGCTGGCAATGTAGGCTGATAAAACTATGAAGAGATTGAATAAAATAGAGAGAAAATATATCACATCATGTAGAATTTATCTTTCAAAAGTTTATCAAACCCTCAAATATATTTGTTTTCAATTTTTTATTTGCCTAGATTTTACAACTTTATCTCTTACATACAACTATGAAGAGAGACTTTCTTGACAAAGAACTCCAATTCATTAGGATTAATAAACAGTCCTCCATCTGTGTCCAGAGCCAGCAGCACAGCCATCAGGACTCATGACCTACCCAGGGAGAGCTGAGCATCCAAAGGAGACTCAGGAGCGTTCTCTATCCTGAGCCCACAGGAGGCCCCTACATTCACTCCACTGACCATATGGGAGAGACCTCTAGAAATTCAGAATTTAGGGATTGCACAGAATTTATGGGCCTCCACATGTGCCCATAGCCACAGGTAGAAATGGCCATCAGTCATCAGGACTCACAGCCTGTCTACAGAGAGCTAAGCACCCAGAGAAGATCCAGGAGTGATCTCCCTTCTTAGCCCACAGGTAAGCTCACACTTTCTATCCAATGACTATCTGAATATACACCACTAGGACCTCTCATGCCACAAGTATCTCAATACCTATTGGTTCTGTACCCTTAAGGCTTCCATCTTCAGCCAGAGCTAGAGTGTGCCCACCTCCATCAGGACTCGCAGTCTGCCCATAGAGAGCTGAGCGAGAAACCTGGACCAATCTCACTCCAGAGCCCACGGGCCCTCCAACACAGAAGAGACAAGCTTCATTCAGATACAACCAGATCACCAAAATCAAAGGTAAGAAGATGACAAGAGACAAGCACAGGAATCTAAGCAAAAGAAACCAAGATAACCTGGCAAATGCAGAAGCTAGCTCTCCAACTACAGGAAATAGTGTATATCTCAACACAAGAAAAACAAGATTTGGACTTCAAATTGTGGCTCATGTTGATGATAAAGGGCCTGGAGAAGCACATGAACAACTCCCTTAAAGAAATACAGGAGAACACAAATGACCAAGAGTAAACCTTTAGAAAAACACGGGAAAACACAAGTCAACAGCAAAAGGAATAGAACAAAACCCTCCAGGGTCTAAAAAACAGAAATAGAAACAATAAAGAAAACACAAAGAGAGAGAAATCTAGAGATAGAAAGAGGTCACAGAGGATCTATTTTTTGATTCTTGGTCTTAGAACATAAGTCGTTGTTGGTGTTCTGTTCAGAAAAATTTCCCCTGTTCCTATGTGTTCTAAGTTATTTGCCACTTTCTTTTGTAATACTTACAATATTCCTTATTTTATGTAGAAGTCTTTGATTCACTTATACTTTAGCCTCATACAATAAAATAAGAATTGAACCTGCACCAATTGTGGAATATGCTGTATTTTTTTTCCATTGAATCTTTTTAACTCCCTTTCAAAAATCAAGTGTTCTTACGTGTTTAGGTTGATATCTAGTATCTCAATTCTATTTCATTGACTTGACTGATTTTCTCTGTTCCAAAACTATATAGTATTTTTTTTAATCACAATTGATTTGTAATACAGCCTGAAGCCAGGGATGGTGATTCCCCAAGAACTCACTTTATTTTTGAGGGTAGTTTTCACTATCCTGGGTTATTTGCTATTTCAAAGAAATTTTCAAATTGCTTGGCCCAACTCTATGAAAAATTGTGTTTGAATTTTGATGGGGATTGTATTGAATCTGTGGATGCTTTAGGCAAGATGACCATTTTTAATATATTAATCCTGCCAATCCATGAACATTGTAGATATTTTCATCTCCTGAAATACTCTTCAATTTCTTTCTTCAGAGACTTGAAGTTATTATCATACAAATCTTTTCGCCAGCTTGATTAGATTCACATCAAGGTATTTTATATTATTTATGACTATTTTGAAGGTTCTTATTCATCTAATATCTCTCTGCCTATTTATCCTTTGATTATAGGATGGCTACTGATTTATTTAATTTAATTTTATATCCAGCCACTTTGCTGAAGTTGTTTATCAGCTGTAAGAATCCTCTTGTGGAATTTTTGAAGTCATATAAGCATACTAGTATGTCATCTGCAAATAGAAATACTTTGACTTTTTTTCTTTTCAATTTCTATCCCTTTGGCTTCCTTTGCTGTCTAATTGTACTGACCAGACTTCCAGTACTATGTTGAATATTTAGGAGGAATGTTTGCAGCCTAGTCTGGTTTCTGCTTTTAGTTTGATGTTTTCATGTTTCTCAACATTTAATTCGATGTCGGCTACTAGTTTGTTAAATATTATTTTTACTCTTTTTTGGTATGAGCCTTGAATTTCTTATCTTTGAAGACCATTATTATAAAATTTTATTAAATTTTGTCAGATACTTTCTCTGAATCTAATGAGATGATCATGTGGGTTTTTGTTTGTTTGTTTGCTTAGTCAGTTAGATGGTTTATGTAGTGGATTATGTTGTTGGATATCTATATATGGAACTATCCCCGCGTCTGTTGGATGAAGCTTACTTTATCATGGTGAGCTATTGTTTTGATGTGTTCTTGGATAATATATGCAAGAATTTTGGACAGTAATTTTGCATCAATATTCATGTGGAAAGTTGTTCTGAAGTTCTTTCTTTGTAGGGTCTTTGTGTTTTAGGTCTTATTTTAATTGCAGCTTGATAAAACAGATTAGTTAGTGTTCCTTTATTTTGTAAGATAGTACAAAGAGTTTTGGTATTATCTTTTCTTTGAAAGTTTAATAGATTTCCACAGTAAACCCATCTTGTTCTGCACTTTGTTTGTTTGTTGTTGTTGTTTGGAAAAGTTTAGTGACTACTTCTGTTGCTTTAGTGGATATAGGTATGTTTAGATGATTTATTTTATATTGACTTAACTTTGGTATCTGGTACCTTTTCAGAAAATTGTAGATTTACTCCAAATTTTCCAATTTTTTTAAGTATTGCCTTTTGTATTAGGATCATATAATTTTTTGAATTTCCTCACTTTCTGTTGTTATGTCTCACTTTTCAATTTTATTTTGTTAATTTGGATACTGCCAATATGCATTCTAGTTAGTCTGGTTAAGAGTTTATCTATTTTGTTGATTTTTGTGAAGAACCAGCTTCTGATTTTAGTTATTCTTTGTGTAGTTCTTTTTGTTTCTGCTTGGTTGTTTTCAGCTCTAAATTTGATTATTTCCTGCTATCTGCTCTTCTTGGCTCTATGTGCTCCTTTTAGTTGTAGATAAGTATACCAAGATATTCCATGCCACAAAAGAAAAAAAGAAAAGAAAAGAAAAGAAAAGAAAAGAAAAGAAAAGAAAAACTTGCACAGTATCTTTTCACAAACTCTGCCCTTCTTACGAAAGTTAATAAAGAGAAAACTCCAGCACAAGGAAGAAAACCTTAGAAAAAGCAAGAAACTAACTTTGTTTTTGCAACAAACCCAAAAGAAGATAGCCACACAAACATAATTCTACCTCCAAAAATAAAAATAACAGGAAACATCAATTACTATTCTTTAATATCTTTTAATATCAATATACTCAATTCAACAATAAAAATCCGTAGAATAACAGGCTGGTTAAGTAAACAGGATCCAGAATTTTGCTACATACAGGAAACTCATCTCAGTGACAAAGACAGAGACAGAGAATACCGAAGAGTAAAAGGCTGCTGAAAAAAATTATGCCAATGGTCCCAAGTAACAAACTAAAGTAGCCAATCTAATATTGAACAAAATTGACTTTCAACAAAAAGTTATCAAAAAAGATAAGGAAGGATACTTTATACTCATCAAAGGAAAAATCTATCAAGATGAACTCTATTCTGAACACCTACTTTACAATACAAAGGTAATCATATTCATAAATTAAACTGTACTAAAACTCAAAGCATACACTGCACTTCACAAAATAATAGTGGAAGACTTGCACACACACACATTTTCCTCAATGGACAGATCATTGAAACTGAAACTAAACAGATATATGTTGAAGATAATGAAGATATGAGCCAAATTTAACATATATCTAAAGAATATTTCATCCTATAAAAAAAAAGAATATACTTTCCTCTCAGCACCTTATACTTCCTTGTACAAAAGCAGGCCTCAACATATACAAAATATTAAAATAAACTTGTGCATCTTATCAAATTACCATGGACTAAAGCTGGTGTTCAAATACAACAGAACACCTAGAGACACATGGAAATTGAACAAAGCTCTACTCAGTGACAACTGAGTCAAGGAAGAAATAAAGAAATAAATTAAAGACTTTTTAGAATTTTGTGAAAATAAAGGCACAACACTCCCAAATATATGGGCTACCATATAAGTCATGCTAAGAGAAAAACTCAGCTTTAAGTGCTTCCAAAATGAAACTGTTGAGAGAATATACTATCATCTTGACAGCACCCTTTAAAGCTCTGGTTTTTTTCTCTATTCTCTTTTATCCAAAGAAAATTATATTCTAAAGTATGGAGAAATAGAGAAACAACATATAATTTATATTAGAGAAGGGCAACACTAACCTCATAAGAACCCCTATGTGTATGAGGACATGGTTGATCAATTATGCCTAAATTTGAGCATACTTACATGGAAATGTGCAAATAACCTTGTATTTTGTCCTGCATAAATAGTGTCTACCTTGTGTTATATGATTTTGAGATTGAGACTCTCACTGGCTGTGAGCTACATATAGGTTGACTGGCCTGCAAGCCGCAGGATCGATTTGTCTCTACATCCTCTCTGCTGGGGTTACTAGAATGTGTCACTCTGCCCAATTTTTTTTTACATGAATGTGGGATATGAAACTAAATCCGCTAGGCTGCTCTGTCAAACATTTTACCAACTGTGCTATTTCTCCAGCCTTTTGTATCAGCTCCTTCTCTATATATTCATATATTCTACCTAGAGCAAGAGCTATAGATACATCTGAAAGACCTTTTCATGTATAGTTAATGAAATGTGGAAACTTAGAATATGTCTAGGTACCTCTCCCTGGATGATACTTATATAAAAAAACTTTCTTGTTTTTGTATAATTTCAGCATATGTAATAAAAGAGAGCATATAGCTTACCAGTCAATTATTTTTATATTGATCTCTGGAACAAATTCTTAATTATAGCTAGTTTTTTTAAATGGTGTCTTTACACAGTTTGCACTGAGTCATTTTAATTATTACATTGGTAGTAGCCTTGTGCATACTACTGAATATTTTGAAAATGAGACCAATATTATAAGATATTTTTAATATTCATTAACTCAGAAAACTCATCAAAATATTGAAACAAATATTTTTGCTAATGTGAAATTTGCTTCTATACACATCTCTATTTACATTCAAACTTGCCTTATTTTTACTCATTGTAGCAATTAAAAATTACACTTTATCCTTGATTATTTTCTAATTAGAATTCTACTGCAAGAAATAAGCGTTATTGAACACTGGGTCCTTATTGCGATTATTCTTACTTTGTAATATAGTATTAACATATACCTATAGTAGTAAAAATAAATATACCCATGATGGTTTAATATTTTGTCCTATTCCACTTACTTTGTTTGTATTTCATCTTACTGTAGTTTATTTTATCACAATATTAGTGCTTAAATTATAATTAGAGAAAAATGCAAAAGTATCTGTACAGTAGCAATAATAGAGAGCAACTAGAAGAAGTTGGAGTAAGAGAAACTTTAATAAGAATATATTATATGAAACATTTTATTGTCAATAAGGATATTTACAATTCAATAAGAAATAAAGAACTCAATTATTTTTAAGGAATATAGTGTTCCACAAACATACAGAAAAAAACAATAAAATTAAATTTCAAAACGATAAAAAATTCATGATTTAAGACCAGACATATGAAAGTAGAAATAAATGTACATATTACATAATTAGAGTATAGAAATTCGCACAAAGCATCTAGCTTCCTATGTAGCAGTGGATAGCATGTCCATCATCAATAAGAGGAGAATCTTTTGGTCCTGTGAAGGCTAGTTTTCTCAGTGTAGGAGACTGTCAGGGTGATGAGGTAAGAGTGGGTAGATGGGATTGGGAGCATCTTAATATAAATAAAGGCGAGATAGAGAGGACATGAGTGAATAGGGAAAGGGGATAACACTTGAAATTTAAATACACTTGAAATAATCAAAATTAGGGCAGAAATAGACCAAATAGAAACAAAAAGAACCATTGAAAAAATCAACAAAACCAAGAGTTGGTTCTTTGAGAAAATCAACAAGATTGATAAACCCCTAGCCAGACTAACTAGAGGGCAAAGAGAGAGTATCCAAATTAACAAAATCAGAAAGGAAAGTGGCAACATAACAACTGAAACTGAGGAAATTTAAGAAATCATCAGATCCTACTACAAAAACTTATACTCCACAAAATTGGAAAATCTGGAGGAAATGGACTAATTCCTAGAGAGATACAAGGTCCCAAAGTTAAACCAGGACCAAGTAAACCATCTAAATAACCCTATAACACCTAAAGAAATAGAAGAAGTCATCAAAAGCCTCCCAACCAAAAAAAGCCCAGGTCCAGATGGTTCAGTGCAGAATTTTATCAGACTTTTATTGAGGATATAACACCAATACTCGCCAAACTATTCCAAAAGATAGAATCAGATGGAATATTACCCAACTCATTTTTTAAGGCTACAATAACCCTTGTACCTAAACCACACAAACACCCTACAAGGAAAGAGAACTTCAGACCAATCTCACTTATGAACATTGATGCAAAAATACTCAACAAAATCCTTGCAAACCGAATCCAAGAACACATCAAAATGATCATTCATCATGATCAAGTAGGCTTCATCCCTGGGATGCAGGGATGGTTTAACATAAGGAAATCCATCAACGTAATCCACCATATAAACAAACTCAAAGGACAAAATCACATGATCATCTCACTAGACACTGAGAAAGCATTCGACAAAATCCAACACCCCTTCATGTTAAAAGTCCTGGAAAGAACAGGAATCCATGGCCCATACTTAAACATAATAAAAGCTATATACAGCAAACCAACAGCCAACATCAAACTTAATGGCGAGAAACTTGAAGCAATCCCACTAAAATCAGGGACTCGACAAGGCTGCCCACTCTCCCCCTACCTATTCAACATAGTACTGGAAGTCCTGGCTGGAGCAATTAGACAGCAAAAGGAGATCAAAGGGATACAAATCGAAAAGGAAGAGATAAAAACATCATTCTTTGCTGATGACATGATAGTGTACTTGAGTGACCCCAAAAATTCCACCAGAGAACTCCTACAGCTGATAAACAAGTTCAGCAAAGTGGCTGGATACAAAATTAACTCAAACAAATCAGTAGCCTTCCTGTACTCAAAGGACAAACATGTGGAAAAAAAATTAGGGAAAACGAACCATTCACAATCGTTACAAAATCTATGAAATACCTCGGTGTGACTCTAACTAAGCAAGTGAAGGACCTGTATGACAAGAACTTCAAACCTCTAAAGAAAGAAATTGAGGAGGATCTCAGAAAATGGAAAGATCTCCCATGCTCATGGATTGGAAAAATCAACATCTTAAAAATGTCCATCCTACCAAAAGCAATCTACAGATTCAATGCAATCCCCATCAAACATCCAACCCAGTTCTTCATGGAATTGGAAAGATCAATGTGCAATTTCATATGGAATAACAAAAGACCTAGAATAGCGAAATCCATCCTCAACAACAAAAAAAAAAAAAAAAAAAAAAAAAAAAAAAAAAAAAAAAAAAAAAACATCTGCGGGAATCACTATCCCTGACCTCAAGCTATATTACTAGGCAATTGTGCTGAAAACTGCATGGTACTGGTACAGAAATAGGCAAGTGGATCAATGGAATAGAATAGAAGATCCAGAAATGAGCCCTCATGTATATGGTCACCTGATTTTTGACAAAGGAACAGTAAACATTCAATGGAAAAAGGACAGCCTATTCAACAAATGGTGCTGGTACAACTGGCACTCAACATGCAAAAGAATGAAAATAGACCCTTTCTTATCTCCTTGTACAAAACTCAAGTGTAAGTGGATCAAAGATCTCTACATTAAACTAGATACACTGAAACTATTAGATGAGAAAGTAGGGGAAACCTTAGAACACATAGGTACAGGAGAAAATTTCCTGAACAAAACACCAATGGCTCAAGCTCTAAGATCAAAGATTAACAAATGGGACTTAATGAGATTTCAAAGTTTCTATAAGGCTAAAGACTTCGTCAAGCAAAAAAAATGGCAACCAACAGAATGGGAAAAGATCTTTACCATCACCACATCAGATAGAGGCCTAATATCCAAGGTGTACAAGGAACTCAAAAAGCTAGACACCAGAGAATCAAATAACCCTATTAAAAAATGGGGTACAGAGCTATACAAAACGTTTTCAGTTGAGGAACACTGAATGGCCGAGAAACACCTGAGGAAGTGCTCGACATCCTTAGCCATCAGGGAAATGCAAATCAAAACAACCCTGAGATACCACCTCACACCAGTCAGATTGGCCAAGATCCAAAACTCAGGTGACAGCAGATGCTGTCGAGGCTGTGGAGAAAGAGGAACACTTCTCCACTGTTGGTGGGGTTGCAAGCTAATAAAACCACTCTGGAAGTCTGTCTGGCGATACCTCAGAAAATTGGATATAGTACTACCTGAAGACCCAGCTATTCCACTTCTGGGCATATACCCCAGAGACACTTCAATACACAACAAAGATATATGCACCACAATGTTCATAGGGGCTCTATTTATAATAGCCAGAAGCTGGAAGGAACCCAGATGTTCTTCAGAAGATGAATGGATACAAAAATTGTGGTACATATACACAATGGAATACTACTCAGCCACCAGAAACAACGACTTAACCAAATTCTTAAGAAAATGGCTGCATCTAGAGAATATCATCCTGAATGAGATAACCCAGTCACAAAAGAACATACATAATATGCAGTCACTGATAGTGGGATGCTAACCCCAGAGGCTTGCACTCCCCCAGAAACAACTCACAGACTGTATGAAGTCCAAGAAATAAAGAAAACCAAAAAATATATACATATATTTACAAAACATGAAGACTTTGACTATTTCCATGTTCTGTTTTGTTTTGCATGTACTTTATGCTTATTGTAACTATTAGGTTTTCAATGCATACTGTCAAGCCCTTGAAAAAATCAAGTTCTGATGAAAAAAATATATTCACATGATTTTATGTAAAAATTATTTCAATGTTTGAAAAAACATTACTGACAAAAATGTATAATTTTAAGCAAAATATGTTTAAAATCTGTACATTTATCTTTGTTTTGTAAAATAGTCGTTAAAAAATATTTTTTAAAAAAAATTTTAAATACTAAAAAATCAAATAAAAATTTTTACATGATGGTGGAGAAAGACTGGAGCATAAGATAGGGTTTGCAACTACATGGGAAAAATATCATTATCAACCAAATAAACACTCCAGTTCTCCCAGGGTCTAAAGCGTCAACCAATGAGCATCCTTGAAGAGATGCAAAGTTCCAGTTGCATTTGTAGCAGAGGATAGCATTGTCTGGCATCAATGGGAGAAAAGGACTTTGGTCCAGTGAAGGTGCTTTTCCCTCTTATAGGTGAATTCCAGGCACTGAGATGGGGAGGGTGGTTGGGAGAGAGAGCACCTTCATGGAAGCAAGTGGAGGTGGGAAGGAGATGAGAATGGGAAGAAAGGGGATAACATATGACATGTAAATTCAGAGAATATCCAATAAAAATTAATTTTAAAAATTAAATATATTTTCTTATAAAAAAATGGTATAGACTGTTTAAAATTTAGAAAGCATGTTTGTATTAAATAAAATTATACATGTGAGCTGTATGATTTGTTCTATAGATTTTTCTCACCAATGATAAAATCAAAGATTAATTTATTTTATTATGGTACTTGGAAAAATATTTCAAAATTTATCACAAAGTCAAATATGTGTCTTAAAAGGAATCATGTTTTTAAAGGCTAAAACATACATTTCTCAACAGGGAGCTTAAAAGAGCTGCAGGAACCCATTGCATCCTATGCTGAAGGGTGAGTCAACTTCTTTTGCCCAAGTCCTACCTCCAGAAAAGCTTCACAGATCTCTCCTGACTCAAACAGCAGAACAGAATGAGGGTGCACACTTCTGGCCCAAGACCAGACCCTGCCCAGCTGCATCTGGACAGGCATCCCACACATGAACAGGACCCTGGGAGCTCCAAAGATAGGCAAGAATGCTTTCTATCCTAAGCAGAAGGATCCACAGGAGAGACAAGTTCCATGCAGAGACAACAAGATCACCTATAATCACAGATAACAAGATGGCAAGAGGAAAGTGAAAGAACCTGAGCAATGGAAACCAAGACAACCTGGCAGCATCAGAACCCAGATCTTCCACCACAAGTAGTGGCTTGACAAACACACAAAAAAATAAAAATAAAAAGAATTAGACTTGAAAACATATTTCATGATGATGATGGAGATCTTGGAGAAGTACATAAATAACTCCCTCAAACAATTATAGGAGAACCAGAAAAAAAAAAATCACTAAAAGAACTATGGAAAAACACAACCAAACAGATAAACGAATTGAAAACAGAAATAAAAACAGTAAAGGAAGCACAATAAAAGACAACCCTGGGGAAAAAAAAAAAAGGAGTCACAGATAGAAGCATCACCAACAAAATACAAGAGGTGAAAGAGAGATTCTCAGGGGCCAAAGGCAACATAGAAAACAGAAAAACCAGTCAGAGATGATGCAAAACTAAAATGCTCCTAAGCCAAATTGTCCAGAATATCCAAAACACAATGAAAAGTCCAAACCTAAAAATAGTAGGTGTTGAAGAGGGTGATGAATATCAACTAAAAGGTGCAGTAAATATCTTCAACAAAATTATAGAAGAAAACTGTCCTTTCCTTAAAAATGAGATGACCATGACCATACAGGAAGCCTACAGAGCTCTAAATAAATTGGACCAGAAAGAAAATTTCACCTGACACATAATAATCAAAACAACAAATATTCAAAACAAAGAAAGAATTCTAAAACCTGTAAGGGAAAATGGACAAGTAACATATGAAGGCAAACCAATCAGAATTACAGCAGACTTTTCAACTGAGACTATGAAAGCTAAAAGATCCTGGACAGATGTCATCCAGACCCTAAAATGCCAGACCAGGTTACTAAATCCAGCAAAATTCTCAATCACCATAGATGGAGAAACCCAGATGTTCCAGGGAAAAAACAAATTTACACAATATCTGTCCACAAAACCAGCCCTACAAAGGATGATAAATGGAAAAATTCAACACAAGGAAGGAAACTACACCCAAAGAAAAGCAAAATAAAATAAAATAATAAAAAAATAATAATGCAAAATAAAAGAAAACAAAGTAAAAGAAGAAAACAAAACAAATATAAGTATACCTCTTACAACAAAAATAATATGAAACAAAAATCACTATTCCATAATTTCTCTTAACATCAATGGACTTATATCCCCAATAAAAAGACCTAGACTATCAGACTGGATACCTAAATAGGATCCAGCATTTTGCTGCCTACAGGAAACTCATCTCAGAGACAAAGACATACACTCCCTCAGAGTAAAAGGCTGAACAAAAAGCTTTCATGCAAATGTGCCCAGGAAACAAGCTGTAGTAGCTATTCTAATAGCAAATAAAATACATTTATAATCCAAAGTTATCATAAAAGATAAGGAAGAAAAATTTTACTCATCACAGGATAAGTCTATCAAGATGAAATATCAATCTCAAAAATATATGCTCCAAATACAAGGGCACCCACATTTATAAGAGAAATCCTACTAAAGATCAAAGCATATATTACACTACACAAAATAATAGTAGGGATTTCTATACCCCACTCTCTTCAATGGACATATTGTCGGGACAGAAACTGTATAGAGACACAGCGGAACTAGCAGAGGTTATCAACCAACAGGAATTAACAGACACCTACAGAATATCTCATACAAAGACAAAAGAATATACTTTTTTCTCAGCACCTCATGGTACCTCCTCCAAAATTGAAAATATAGTCAGTCACAAAACAGGCCTCAAGAGATACAAAAAGATTGAAATATTCCCATGCATCCTATAAGATCAACACAAACTAAGGCTGGCCCTTAATAACAACAGAAACAACAAAAACCCCACATACACATGGAAGCTGACCAATGCTCGGCTCAATGATAGCTTGCTCAAGGAAGAAATAAAGAAAGAAATTAAGTATTTTCTAGAATTTAACAAAAATTACACCACTACATACCCAAATTTATGAAATGCAATGAAAGCAGTACTGAGAGAAAAACTCATAGCTCTTTGGAGTATCTCTGCAAATAAACTGGAGAGAGCATATATTAGCAGCTTGACAGCACAGCTGAAAGCTCTAGAACAAAAAGAAGCAGATACACCCAAAGGGAGTATATAGCAGGAAATAATCAAACTCAGAATAAAAATCAACCAAATAGAAAAAAAAATACAAAAACATCAACAAAACAAAGAGCCACCTTTTATTTATTATTTTTTTTTTTTTGAGAAAATCAACAAGATAGATAAGTCTTAGCCAGACTAACTAGAGGGCAAAGTGTATCCAAATTAACAAATTCAGAAATGAAAGGGGAGACATAACAACAGAAACTGAGGAATTTCAATGAATCATCAGGTCCTAGTACAAAAGTGTGTACTCAACAAAACTGGAAAATTTGGAGTAAATGAACTAATTTCTAGACAGATACCAGATACCAAAGTTAAATAAGGATCAGATATACCATCTAAACACTCTCATAACACCTAAAGAAATAGAAGCCTTCCAAACAAAAACAGCCCAGGACCAGATGGGTTTAGTGGAGAATTCTATCATAATTTTATAGAAGACCTTATACCTGTACTCTTAAAAATATTTTACAAAATAGAAACAGAAAGAACACAAACCAACTTGTTCTTCAAAACCATGATTACTTTAATAACTAACACACAAAAAGAAACTGCAAAGAAAAAAACTTTAGACCAATTTCTCTCATGAACATTAATGCAAAAATACTCAAGAAAAATCTTGGAAAACAAATCCAAGAAGACATCAAGACAATCATCCACCATTTCCAAGTAGGCTTTATCTCAGTAATGCCAGGATGGTTCAACATTAAAAAACACACCAATGTAATCCACCACATAAACAAAACTAAAGGAAAAAAATTATAATTCTCCCAGTAGATTCTTAGAAAGCATTTGACAAAATTCAACACTCCTTCATGATAAAAGTCTTGGAAAGATCAGGAACATTAGGCCTATACTTAAACATAATAAAAGTAATATATAGCAAACCAGTAGACAACGTTAAACTAAATGGAGAGAAACTTAAAGCAATTCCATTAAAATCAGGTAGTAGATAAGGCTGTCTACTGTCCCCCTACCTATTATATATAGTACTAAAAGCTTCGGCTTGAGCAACTAGACAACAAAAAGAAATCAAAAAGGATTCACATTGGAAAGGAAGAAGTCAAATTACCACTATTTGCAAATTAAAAGATAATATACTTAAGTGACCCCAAAAATTCCACCAGATAACTTTTATAACTAATAAACAAAGTTAGCAAAGTGAATAGATGTAAAATTAACTCAAAAAAATCAGTCACCATCTTTTACTCAAAGGATAAACAGGCTGAGCAAGAAATTTGAGAATCAACATCCTTCACAATAGTCACAAAGATTATAAAATGCCTTGGGGTGATCCTAACCAAGCTAATGAAAGATCTGTATGACAAGAACTTCAAGACTCCGAAGAAGGAAATGAAGGAGATCTCAGAAAATGTAAAGATCTCCCATGCTCATGGATTGGTAGGATCAACATTGTAAAAATGGCCATCTTGCCAAAAGTAATCTCCAGATTCAGTGCAGTCCCCATCAATATTCCAACTCAATTACTTATAAAGTTGGTAAAAGCAAATATCAAATTCATCTGGAATAATAAGAAAACTTAAATTGCAAAATCTATTCTCAAGAATAAAAACACCTCTTGGAGAAATCACTATCTCTGATCTCAAGCTATATTATAAATCAGTTGTGATAAAAAATACATTGCAATAGAAACCCCAAAGATGCTCCAAAATATAACAAGGACACACGTGCCACCATGTTTATAGCAGCCTTATTTATAATAGCCAGAAGCTGGAAAGAACCCAGATGTCTATCAACAGAGGACTGGAAATAGAAAATTTGGTGCATTTACACAATGGAATACTACTCAGATATTAGAAACAATGACTTTATGAAATTTGTAGGCAAATGGATGGAATGAGAGAATGTCATCCTGAGTGAGGTAACATGGTATGCACTCACTGATAAGAGAATACTAGCCCCAGAAATCTCTGAATACACAATACCCAAGAAACAATTCACAGGCATTATGAAGCTAAAAAGAAGGAAGGCCAAAATGAAGATGCCTCAGTCATTCTTAGAGAACAAAAGTCTCATGAAAGGAAATGCATCATCAAATAAAGGAACAGGGATTAAAGAAAAGATCTCTCAGAAGCCACCTCATCTGGGAATCCACCACATATGTTGTCACCAAAACCAAGCACTATAACTTGTCCCAAAAAGTACTTATTGACAGGAACCACACAGAGACGCCCCCTCAGGGACTATGATAGAATCATAACCTTTTGTCTGACCTAGAGGATGCCAGTGAGGTTGCTAAACATAGAACCTAAAGAGCTGAAAGCGGTTTCAACCTCATGGGAAAATAACAACATTATTAACCAACTAAACCCTCCAAAATCCACATGGAGTAAAACAAGAACCTATGTGTGCATTTTGAGAAATTTACTGATCCAGTTGAGTATGTAGCTGTAGAAAGCACTGCCATGCATCGATGTGAGAAGAGACTTTTGTTGAGAGAGGGCATGTTATTCCCAATGTAGGGGAATGACAAGGCAATGGGTGGAGAGGGGGATCAGAAGGTAGTGAACCTTGTAAAGGCAACTGGAGGAAGGATGGGAGTAGGGTAGGGTAACGGGATAACTTCTCAAATGTAAATACAGATTATCTTTAAAAAAGAGGAAAATAAATGTTGCCAAATCTTTGAACATCATAAAACTCACCCTTCTTTTAGTATTTAAATACTGCTATAAATTCACAGCAGAACAATGATTGCAAATTTAATTTTTTTAGTTGAAATATTTTCACTCAAGATCTTTTGAGGTATTTTTTTTTCTGTTTTTTTTTATGCCCCAAATTAATTATTATTATTTTCCCACAATAAAATAAATAGTGATATAAAAATATAGAACATAAGCACAATTGTTATTGTAGATAGAACATAAAAGTCTATTTACAGGGGTCAAAATTTCTTGACCAAAGAAGATTCTGATAACAGACATCTGAGATATAATGTAAATATCTGCATTTATGGAACATGTATAGTATTCATGCCTTAAGGTAAGATAGTTGAAGGGAGCTATAAATAGTATGTAAATATTTCATATTACTAAAATGTGGTCCATTTAAATTACATAGGATTTGTTGCTCATATATGAGAAAGAACAAAAAAAAAAAAGAGTAGAGAATTGAATCTTAATATATATCAATCTTTAGAAAAAAAATCCAAAATTGAAGAAAACTTTAAGAAAGAGCCATGTGTTCTGTGTTTCTACTATAGTTCTATTTGGGTTTGTTTGTTTGATTGTTTTTAATTTTCTAAACATTGCAAACGTTTTTTTTTTAATGTCAAAAGTTACTATGGATATTTATCTCTAGAAAATGGAATAGAAGTTTGTAGACTTCTAGGAATGACATTTGTTTGATTTACAACAATGTAATTTATAGGTTAATATTAATCACCTATTAAGGCAATTGTTTTGCTACAGTTTTTGATTCTATTCCATTCATCTACCTGCATGTCTTTGTATCAATACCATGCAGTTTTTATCAGAATTTAAGATAATATATGTTAATTATTGTTCACTGTAATTAAAGCACAGAAAATGAAGGAAATGCTCCTTTTTCTGCATATTAATTTTATTAGATTACCAAGACTACCTATATAATACTAAGTTTCTTCCAGACCAACCCAATCTCTTCTTTGACTTTCTTTCTATGCTCATGTGTTTCTTGAGAAAGGAGGTTATTGTATTCAATAACCATGAAGTTACCTTTCCATTATTATGCTCTTGGTGTGTTCAAACAGACAAAAACCTAGGCTAGGGTAAGGTCATTGAAATAAATGCTACCTAGATGAACATTGGTTTCCCAAGGTACAATTGGGAAAATTTGAAAGTATAGCTATCCCGAAGAAGAGCTTTCCAGCAAGGAAATCAAGACAGTTTTGAATTTGTCTCTTAGAATTGAATGCTATGAATGATGTCAACAGTCATGCTATTTAGCTTAAAGTGTCTTTGTCTGAAAAAGGCAGCAGAACACTAAGAAATGTTAGAGTGTAAATTTTATGTGTCTAGGCATTAATGCTTACACTTCCGGCAAGCAGCATTGCTTACCTTCTCTAACCACATTGTCTACCTCTCTTGTGATTTGAATCCACACCAGTGCCCAAGCTACTATGGTGTAATTTCAATAATATCACCATGCTACAAATGGACAGTTGTAAAATAATTATTTAAGATAGCCATTGCAGATTAATACTTAGCTATATTAATTAATTAACTGGTTAAGTGTTTATTTGTTTGATATTAAATTACTTTATTCCTAGATAATATTCCTTAATGTTTTATGACCTCTTTGAAATGATATGCTTATCACCTCCTTTCATGTAGGAATTGATGTGCATACTGAATAATTTATTCTGGGCTACAATGATGATTATTTTTATTTTTTCTTGAAGCAGTAATTTTCTTTATTCAATTATTTACAGGGCTACTAAGAATTATTTTCACTACCCAATTATTGAGTATCTTCCATGCTGCAATTTATGGCAAAATTGTATCCATTTTCTTTGATTTTTTGTTTTGGATTTTTTTTTTTCATCATGGAAATGTTCCCCTATAATTCCATCTTTCAAATGTCACTGAGGCTCTTGAGCTATTTTGTGTCCTTTCATTCTTAGAGATTTACTTTTCTGTCTCAGTATCAACAATGGAATATTTTAAAATGTTTTTCTCTTTTATCTGTATGCATGTCACATATGTGTGTTATGTGTGTGATGGTGTGTATTTGCATATGTGTGTAGAGGCTCAAAATTGTCTTAAGTTTCTATCCAATATAGCCAACCTTATTATTTGGTCTCTTAATTGACCATGGTACTTATAAATATGGCTAGTCTTGACAATCTGTTTACTTCATGGATTATCTGTCTTTTGAGCCAAAATTATATAGGGCCACCTGTGACTTTAGTTTCCTTAGGGAGCTATGAGAGTTGCTGATTTTTTGATACCTAAGTCGCTTCCCGTAATGATACTAATAAAATTCATTACTTCAACTTTCCTATTTTAAATAATGTCAGTGCTTTGACCTTTGGTGATGTGAATAAAATACCTTTTGTTTAAGCACAAGGACCTACATTAAGGTCACTATTACAAAGATATAAACCTGACATGACAAGAGCATCTGCATCCTCTGCACTAGGTGAAGGAATCATGTTGTAGGTAAATGAATCAGATAGACCTGAGATCCAGAGCTCTGTAATAGTCTACAGTGGGATCTAAAACCATGCCAGGATGTTTGATAAGGTAGAACAGGTTGAGACCTAGAAACATGATGAACACACATCAGAGACTTACATGACTTCCAGCTCCCTACCAGACTTCTGGCCTGGAACAGGCAACATACTCTTCACATAAAGAAATATGTCCTACAGTCAAATAGGCCAAAACAGAATTTTCATGCTAATGAGTTACCTAGAGATCCAGAAGGCTTAGCCAATAAGCTTTCCTTCCCAGATATTTCTGCCTGTAAAAGTATTTAATCTCAGGTCTACCCTAAGGAATGGTTTTAGAATGATGTATCTATTTTCAACCACAAACAACTAATAAACTATTAAGAACCATGGACTGTCTCTTTCATTAAGATCTGGCAGAGAGAGCCTTGTAGAAGGCATTGGATTACAGAGCGACAACTTAATTCTCCCGTAAAAGGCCTCTCTGTGCTCCCAGCCTTAGATGCCACCAAGCCTGCCTCCACCAATCTAAGGACAATCAAGGATTAAGCCAAAGCTCCTTCTTGTCCCTGTCTTTGGTTAGATGCTCTATCCAGCCTGCTGGCCTATAACTCCATTCTTGGTATTTCCACAACACCCAGAGGGACCGGAATGTCCAAGAATTAGAGAACCTCCCAGACTCTTCACAGGTCCAGACCCCTGCAAATGCTCTGGCTTTCCCACAGCGAAGGCTATGCTTTTCTACCCCTAGAATTGTGTCTCAGTGCTTCCTACAGTCTTGGACAATGGAGGCATGCTGTAGCCACACTAAAACTTGCTATGTTCTGCATCCCCAAGAGACCATGCCCAGTGACAGCAAGGAAGGGAAATGACAGTATACAATTATAGGAAAAGCAGGTTTTCTTTACAAGAGTTTATATAATGACACACCTCAGTCATACCCTACTCTATGAACATTAAATTAATCATTTTATTGTGGATAAATTGCTGTTATACTGGCTAACACATTTACCATTTATAGTAAACTTAATTACATGTTACAACTGGTAATACTGGGGCTTACTAGGTAGGTAATTTAGCTGAAACAAAGCTACAGATTTAGCCAGGAGACAATTTATCTAAGTATAAGGTGTGATGCACAGAGAAAGAAGCCCAAATGTCACTCTGTGGTGATCATATATTAATATATGAGTATTTGTGCACGCGCGTGCACACACATACACACAAACACACACACACTCATACACACACACACACTCACACACACATATGCAGGCATTTACATATGTCAAATATGTGAAAAAATAAAATAATTTTGAGTTAAATTGGATATTCACTTTCATTTTCCTCTGTTACTTTTTCATTCCTGTTACTCTAACTTTTGTGTAATCTTTTGAAAAAAGTTACTTTCTAGTATATCAGTATGTGTGCATATTAGATCAGTAGTTATTATAACTCAGTAGATATTCAATTTAAAGATTTTTCTCATTGATTTAGAATTCTGTGTCCCTCAAGATAGCAATAAGTAAGTACAGATATTCCATGCTTCATCAACACTACAAGCTGATTATTTGGAATCAATAGGTCAAACTATCCATTCATTAATTCAAAAATACTATTGACATGTGGTTATAAGTATTTTTATTATTGTCTTAAAACTATGTAGAACAGAATAATTTCTATAATTTACCATTAGTAAGCTGAAATTCTGTTTTTAAATGTTAGTGTATGTAATCTTCCTGGAGTCAGCAAGTGACTGTTCTCCAAAAATTCAATGTGCATCCTAAAATCCAATACTTTAGTAGATGAGCTCCATATGGTTGGAAGAGGTACAGGAAAAAAGCTATCGAAGTGTCACAACTGGTTAGATTGTGGCCTCTCTACCATATGCTTTCCCATGGCATAAATAGCCTTTACCCCACACTGGTATGCTATGTGTGCCAGAGTAAACTGAAACTGAAATCCATGACTTCTCTTTGACTTGGGAGTGTTTCTTATAGAGGCTTTGACTAAAGCAAAGTAAAGTAATGGATAGAACTGCAGGTATCAGAACAGGCACCCAGTTTAGATAAAACTCAAGCAATAAGGCAACATTTCTAAAATGCAAAAGTAGAAACCAAATAGTTCAAAGGTACTAAGAGTATCAAATACATTAAAAAAACTGATATATATTTTCCAATTAGACGAAAGAATGTAAAAATCATTCCTTACCTTCATAAGAAAACAATTTCATAGAATAACTTTGTAAATTTATGGAAGGGATTAGTTAAATTGAGGTCAGGATACACATGACTCTAATGGCATAGAAATATTGTGGACTAAAGCTATAACTAAAAAGTAAAATAGGGTCAAGAGATATTCTTATCCTTAGGAAAACTGGAGTAATAAGAGCACAGTTGGTTAATTAAAGCAGTTAGAAGACAAGGGGAAATGTCACTATGAGAGAAAAAGATATAATTATCAAGACATTGACTTCTAAAAGATACAGGCATAGACTTTCAGAATTTTCCATTGGCATGTGAAAGCATTTGGCTTTGAAGATGTATAAAAAGTGATCTACTATAGAGACGGGAAGGAAGAATAACTATGATAAATAGAAAGAAAAGTTCTATAAGCGTCAACAGTTGAAACTTACAAAAATATGTTTTTATGATGTTTGTATATTGAAAGCATAACACACTCTAGCTCATACTTTGCCATTTGCAACATCAAAAAAAGAATGTGTCACAAATGGGTTTAGAAAAAATGTAAAACAGATGTCAAGAAACTTTTCATTATACAGAGATCCATAAACATATGGAATGACCCACCAAACAATGTGTGAATTGAGAATCATTGGAGCCTTCTGGGAAACTATAAAAACATACACTTGGAGATCAAAAGTTTTAAGAAGAAAAAAGTTTGACAAATTGTGTGGTATTTTGTTTTGTTTTGTTTTGTTTTTTTAACCAACATTTTCTCAGTTTATGATAGTCTCCCTGTGGCTTTGAAGAAAGATGTATCTCTTCCATCTGTTATTATCCATTTTGGATACTGTAAAGAATTTAACCAGAAAAAGCACTGAAGAAGTTAACTGAAGTGGCACTGGAGAAAGTTCAGGTTAAGGTGTTAAGAGCCTATATATCTGTACTCCCAGAGTTTATCCAGTAAATAGGGGACAGTGATTTTCCCTTTCCTGAACCAATATGTAGATATGACTGTTATACACAACCTGTGAAAGTTTCAGTGGGCTTAATTGTAATATTTTAGCTAAGTCCTCAGAAACTCTGCTACTTTCAAAACATTAATGTACTGTTTTCTAGAAAATCACTCTAAATTAGTTAAGTGTGTGATAAAATATGGTGATTGGGATGGAATATGTGTATTAGTAGTATCAATAGGTATTACAGTTGTGTGACTTGTTTTATAGAACTTATTATTACTGAATCAAATATAATCAATATAATCCATCCATTGGTATACAATATACATGTATACAGTTAGGAATATAAGGTGATTTGAAATATTAAATAAAAGAGCGGTATTTTTTACTATATCATTAAGATATTCATTTTCTGTTTCTTAGTACACCATTTGTTAATTTTTACAGTTAATATGAAATGAGAAGTTTGTGACATTGTTTAAACACAGAAAAGATGAACTATATCCTTTTAGAAACATAGGATTATCATATGTTCCTTATTGTTAATTGAAACATATTTTCTTCCTGCCTCTATTTCAGTTCTGGAATTCAAAACATATATCAGTTATATAAAAATTACAGTTTTCACATTTGCATTTGATAATTGCTTGGATTATTTCCTATTAACAACCCTTATAAATTGCTAGATAAAGTTATATTTAAAAGATTTATATGAAAGATGAACAACACAGGCAGAACAGAACAGTTCCTCCAGGAACACTCGGGGTCCAGCAAACTCAGTGCAGACTGGAAACAGACTGGGTCAGTTTTCATTTGTGAAAAGGACCCCAGGCAGAGCCAGCACACAGCCATCAGGACTCATGGACTGCCCTCAGAGAGCTCAGCACCTAGAGGAGATGCAAGAGCTCTCTCCTTCCTAAGTCCATGGATGAGCCCACACCCTCTCTCCACTGACTGTCTGGAGAGAGAACTCCAGGAACTTGCAGGGCACAGATATCACAGGACCACTTGGATCTGTAACCTTCAGGACTCCATCTGCAGCCAGAGCTAGAACCAGCCCATAGCCATAAGAACTCACAGCCTGCACATAAAGAGGTAAACATTCAGAACCAATCTCACTCCGGAACCCAGGGCCCAGAGACACACACAAAAGACAAGTTCCATTCAGGGACAGCAAGGTAAACTGCATCAAATATAAGAAGATGGCAAGAGGAAAGCACAGGATACTAAGCAAGAGAAACCAAGACTACCTGGCAAGATGAGAAGCCAGATTTCTCACCACAGCAAGTAGTGTATATCCCACCATACCAGAAAAAATATGGAATTAAAATTGTGCCTCATGTTGGTGGTAGAGGGCCTCGGGAAGCACATGAAAAACTTCCTTAAAGAAATACAGAAGAACACAGATAAATAAATACAAGCCATTAGAAAAACACAAGAAAACAGATGAAGGATTTGAACACAACCATCCAGGATATAAAAATGGAAATAGAAAAAATAAAGAAAACACAGAGAGAGACAACCCTGGAGATAGAAAACCTAGGGAAGAGGTCAGGAGTCATAGTCACAAGCATCACAAACAAAATACAAGAAATGAAAGAGAGAAACTCAGGGCAGAAGATAACACAGAAAGCAGTGACACAACAAAGAATATGTAAAAATTAGAAAGCTCCTATCAAAATATGCAGAAAATCCTGGGCATACTGAGGAGAAAAAAATCTAAGGATAATAGGTGTAGGATCTGTGAAGACTCCCAAATAAAAGCCCAGATAATATATTAAACCAAAGTATGGAAAAAATGTCCCTAACCCACAGAAAGAGATAACCATGACCATTAAAGAAGCCTACAGAACTCCAAAAAATTGTACAAGAAAATAACTTTTTTTTCCAGAATCACAAGAGTTAAAACAAGGTTCAAAACAAAGAAAGTATATTAAAAGCAGTAAGGGAAAAAGAACAAATAATATATAAAGGCAGACCTATTAGAATTTTACCAGGGTTCTCAACTGAAACTATGAAAGCTAAGAAAACAGAAATGCCAGCCCAGGTTACAATTTCTAGCAACTCTCAGTTATTATAGATGAAAAAAAAAAAAAAACAAAACACCCAATATATTCCAGGACAAGACCAAATTTACAAAATATCTTTCCACAAATCCAGCCCTCTAAAGAATAATAGAAAGAAAACTCCAACACAGGAGGGAACATACACCCTATGTAAAGCAAGAAAATAATGCTCTTGCAACAAAAACCAAAGGAAGAGAGGCATAAAAACTTATTTTCACCTGTAACAAAACCATAACAGGTAACAACACCCATTATTCCTTAATATCTCTTAACATTAACGGACTCAATTCTCCAATAAAAAGACTATCAAACTCTATATTAGTCAGGGTTTCTATTTCTGCAGAAAACATTGTGACCAAGAAGCAAGTGGGAAAGAAAGGGTTTATTCAGCTTATGCTTTCGTATCCCTGTTCATCACTAAAGGAAGTCAGGACTGGAGCTCAAGCAGGTCAGAAAGCAAGAGCTGATGCAGGGGCCATAGAGGAATGTTGCTTAATGATTTGCTTCTCTTTCCTGGATTTTCTTTCAAGTTACAAGGTATGTTCTTCTTTTTGTTCTTCTTTTTTTTTTTTTTTGTAAACACAAAGTTCGGTAGGGTTATACTTACATCACATATAAAGAACCCAAACTATTACCACTTTTCAAAGTAAGACTTTACAGAGGTGTACTAAAATGATTTTTACTTTTAAATGGAGATGAATAGATAAATAATTTTTTTTACAGATTGTTAAAAGCATTTTGGCAATTTTTTTCGAGGTTTGATAGCATGCATTGAAATCCTACTAGTTACCATAAGCATAATGTACATGTAGAACAGAACATAACATGAAATCAGTCTGAGTTTTCTTGGTGTGGATAGATTAAACATAATGATCTTTGAATAACAAAAATTGCCACAAGGCTATATTCCTAGCTCTTGAATTATTAATGATTTGAAGTCTAGGTGTACCACATTCTGAGAGGGTGCTATACACTTAATTTTTTTTTTCCTAAGAAGGATTGAGGTTTCTCTATTTGGTCTTTGTTATTCTTGAGCTTCATTAAGCCTGTGAGTTGTTTCTAGGGTATTCAGAGATTTTTGGGGCTAGTATGCAATTATCGGTGACTGCATCTTATGTCTTCTCTTTTGTGACAGGGTTACTTCACTCAGGATGATATTCCCTAGATGCATCCATTTTCCTAGCAATTTCATGGAGTCATTGTTTCTAATAGCTGAGTAATACTTCACTGTAAAATATATCACAAATTTTGTATCCATTCTTCAACTGAAGGACATCTGGGTTCTTTCCAGATTCTGTCTACTATAAATAGGGCTACTACGAACATTGTGGTTCCCTGTGTCCTTATTGTATGTTGGAGCATCTATGGGGTATATACTCAGAAGTGGGATAACTGGGTCTTCAGGTAGGACTATGTCCAATTTCCTGAGAGAACAACAGATTGATTTCTCTAAAACTGACCATATAGTCAGTACAAAAACAGGCCTGGTGGGACACAGGCCTAGTGAGACAGTGCTTCAAGTAGCTGAGTAGCCAGGGAACAAAGAGGTCTGTGCTGAGCATGCAGAAAGTAACCCCCCCCCCCCCCAGTTCAGGGAAGCAGGAATACTGCATTGAGCTATCTGTTTACAACCGCCATCTGACACCTGGAACAGTGGAGATCCAGGGACACAGGCCTAGTGAAAAGGTGTTCCACATAGCTGGGGAGCAGAGAGGTCTCTGTTGAGAGCATGGAAAGTGTGCCACCGCCACCTTCGCCAAAATGGTTCAGAGAAGCAGGACCTCTGCTTCAGAGTTGTGTGTTTCCAGCCAGTGGCCCTTGAATGCAGAACCGGCTCTCAGGCCATCTGCCATCAGGAAAAACAGAGAGGCCATGTATAAGGGAGAGGCAAGTCCTAATCACTGAAAACAAGACCATGTATAAACACAGACAAGATAGCAAGAGGAAAGCAAAAGAACTTACCCCAGGTAAATCAAGACAACCTGAAAACACCAGAACCCAGCTCTCCCATCACAGCAAACAGCAGAATTCCAAACACTCCAGAAAAACTAGACTCAGACCCAAAATCAAACCTCAAGATGATGACAGAGATCCTTAAAAAGGAACGAAAGAAAAGCATAAAGAATTAGAAGCTTTTAAAAAAGAGAGAAGAAAAACACTCAAAGAACTCAAAGAAATAAAGGAAAACAGAACCAAAGAGATGAAGAAATGGAAGAAGGAATATAAAATGGAAATTGACAGAATAAAGAAAACACTAAAAGAGACAACCCTAGATGTAGAAATCCTAAAAAAGAAACCAGGAGTCACAGATGCAAGCATTTCCAACAGACTACAAGAAATGTAAGAGAGAATCTCGGAGGCTGATGACAACATCGAAAACATAGACAAAACATCAGAGAATATGCAAAAACCAAAAAGCTCCTAACCCAAAATGTGCAGGAGATCCAGGACACAAGGGGAAGACCAAACCTAAGGATAATAAGAATAGAAGAGGGCAAAGAATATCAACTAAGAGGCACAGTAAATATCTTCAACAAAAATTTAGAAGAAAACTTGCCTACCCTTAAGAATGAGATAACCATGAGCATAAAAGAAGCCTAAAGAACTCCAAATAGGTTGGAGAGAAAAGAAATTCCTCCTGATACATAGTAGTCAAAACTTCCAGTGCCCAAAGCAAAGAAAGAATACTAAAAGCAGTAAGGGAAAAAGGTCATGTAACATAAAGGCAGACCAATCAGAATCACACCAAAAGCTAGAAGAGCCAGGACAGACATTATGCAAACCCTAAAGAAAGCACAAGTGTCAGCCCAAGCTGCTATACCCAGCAAAATTTCAATCACCATAGATGGAGAGACTAAGATATTCCAAGGTAAAACTGAATTTACACAATATCTGACCACAAACCCAGCACTACAATGAATTATAGGTGGAAAACCAAAAACAATGAGGAAACTACATCCTATTAAAAACAAGAAAACCCCTAAGCAAGTAAACGAAAAGAAGAAAGACACAGAAGCAAGATTCTACCTCCAAAAGCAAAAAGAGCAAGAAACAGCAACCACTATTCCTTGATTTCTGTGAACATAAATGGGCTCAATTCCCCAATATAATCATGTGTCACATGTAGCAGTATGCTAAGCTTGTTTTATCCAAAGGCAGGCTCTTAAATGAATAAATTATAAAAGGATCAGTTATTTTTAGTCAACTAATATATTACTTTTTATCTTCTAATAATGTCTCTTTGATATAAATTGCTTGATAACTTCATCATCTAAAGTTAAACTTTTAAATTATGTTTATATTTAATTAATCACAGTGTAATAAAATGCTACTCATTTATTATGTTACATTATTTTAATTTTACCTTGTTTATGCCACAAATTGATGACACATTTATTGAACTACAGTTCAATTATATTCAATATTAGTATATAACTCATACTTTTAACTCTAGCTACAGTGCAATTGCTCAGTGGATAAAAGTAGAGTCTTCTCTAACAAATGACCTCAGATTAATTCCCAGGGCCTACACTGCAAAACCTTTCTTCTTGTAATTCTTGTTCCAAAGAATCCAATACCATTTTAGGATTCAGCATTCGACTTAATTCCTGTAATGAACATATAGTCATTCACACACTTATACATTAAGTAAATATATAAATATATTAAGAACAATATAGACAGACACTCAGAACATCTGCCAGCAGGGACAGTGGAGATCCAGGGACACAGGCTAGCTGAGACAGTGCTCTTAGTAGCCAGGGAACAGAGAGGTCTGTGCCATGCTCACAGTAAGTGTGCCCGCCTTGGTTGGTTCAGGGAAGCATGTACCTTGCTTTGGGGTATGTGTTTCCAGATGGTGGCCCTTGCTTGCTTAACAGGAACTCAGGCAATCTGCCACCAGGAAAAGCAGAGATCCAGGAACACAGGCCTGGTGAGACAGTGATCTGAGTAGCTGGGGAGCAGAGATGTCTGACAAATGTTTCCTGTAATAAGTAGAAAGTAGCCTTCCTTGTCTTTTTTGATAACTTTTGATTGAAAATGCACTTTGTTTGATATTAGATATTAGAGTGGCCACTCCAGCTTGTTTCTTGGGGCCATTCGATTGGAAGTTTTTTTTTCCCCAACATTTTACTCTGAAATAGTGTCTTTCTTTGTCTATGAGATGAGTTTCCTGTATACAACAAAATGCTGGGTTTTGTTTATGTATCCAGTCTGATATCCTACTACACATCATGGCCATTAAAAGCATCAGGTCACACATTGGCAACATATTTTTATCAACTAAGCATCCAAAAAAGCTAGTGGACAAAATATATGAAGAGTATAAAACAATAGATACCAAGGAAACAGCCCAATTAAGGAATGGGATGCAAATCTAAGCAGAAAATTCTACAATGAAGAAAGTCAAGTGGCTAAGAAACACTTAATAGTGTGTTCAATTTTCCGAGTCCTCAAGGAAGTTCAAATCAAAATTAGTTTATGCTTTACTTTACACTAATCAGAATGGCCAAAATCAATTAAAACAAGAACAACAAATACTGCTAGGCTCTGGTATGAATCAAAATAATTCCAATAAGCTCATGTATTTGAATGTTTAATCACCATGAAGGATTAGAAGGATTAGGAGGTGTTTTCTTATTGGAGTAGATGTGACCTTGTTGGAGGAAGTCTAACAAAATTCTACAACTATTGCACCTTTCACAAAAAAAAAAATTAAAAAGAAAAAATCCTTTTGACTAAATATAGAACAACCAATGATCAGCCTATTCTACTACAATATAAAAATATATTTTTCCAGGAGTATAATAGCTAGGTCTTCATGTTGATTTTCAATTTTCTGAGGAACTGACAGATTGATTTGCAGAGCAATTGTACCATATTGCAATCCCACCAGCAATAGAGGAGTGCTCTTCTTTCTCTACATCCTAACCAGCAGGTGTTGTAACTTGGGTTTTTGATAGTTCTGTCTCTCTACCAATATTATGAAAAAGATATTGTATATTCTCTGTATTTACATTTTAAATTTTCATCATTCCCATCCCCCTCCTCCACCACTTGGTTCCATGACCTAACTGCTCCCTCTCCCAACCACTCTCTCCACCTCAGTGCCTTGGGATTCCCCTTTACTGGACCAAAGGCCTCTTTTCTCATTGATGACCGATGATGCTGTCCTCTGCTACATTTGCAACTGGAGCCATGGGTCTCTTCATGTGTCCTCATTGGTTGCTGTTTCAGTCCCTGGGAGATGGAGAGGGTTTGTTTGTTTGGTAATGTTGTTCTTCCCATGGAGTTGCAAACCCTTTAAGATCCTTCAGACTTTTCTCTAACCCTTCATTGGTATCCCCATGTCTGTTTAGCCCAATGGTTAGCAGCAAGCATCCTCAACTGTATCTTTATGTCTGTGGCAGAGGCTCTGAGGGGGCATCTGTAGTGTTTTGGTTTGGTGGCTGCATTTGGGGTGGATGTCCAGGTAAGGCAGTCTCTAAATGATCTTTTCTTCAATCCCTGATTGTCACACGCCCACATCCGCTGGCCGAAAGAGGCGTGCAGCAACAACAAGATTCTTCTGCGGACAACCTTTATTGTACAGCACTCTGAGCAGGGGACTTCCTGAGCAGTAACTTCTCTCTGAGCAGGGGACTCCCTACCTGAGTCTTCTGTATAGGCGATCTCTCACGTGCGATCTTTCCTCGTGGGATCTCCCCTCACCAGGTTTTCCTCATGTGATCTCTCTTACCGGGTCTCTCTCCCAAGTGCGATCTCTCTGCCATCTCTCTTACCGGGTCTCCCTCCACGTGGGATCTCTCTGCCATGTCTCTACTATCTCTTCAGGTGGGAGAGAAATGCACTGCTTATATATACCTAAGGGACTTGTGTTGCTACCTGATTGGTGCATCCTCCAGTAGCTCATTCACGTGCCCCGAGATTGGGCTGTGACTTATGTGGTTGCCAAGCAACATGAGGGAAAAGGTTTTTGTAGGCTGAATAATGGGCGGGAAGCTGGCACCATGTTTTGGTGCCAACGGCTTCCTACACCTGATCCATTATTTGTCTCTGTATTTTCTTCTGTAAGTGTCTTGTTCTCCCTTCTAAGAAGGACTGAGGCATCTACATTCTGAACTTTCTTCTTTTTGAGCTTCATAGGTCTGTGAAATGTTTTTTAGGTATTCTGAGCTTTTTGGACTAGTATCTGCTTATCAGTGAGTGCATATCATTTGTGTTCTTTTTTAATCACCTTGGCTGTACTCTACAGTATCACTCAGACATGTGTATCACTCTGTTCAAAGTAGCCTGATTCTTAATATCTAGGAGCTGAAAACAACCCAGATGTCACTCAACAGAAAAATGGATACAGAAAATGTGATTCGTTTACACAGAGGAATATTATTCAGTATTAAAATGAGACTACATCATAAACAACTCACAGGCCATATGAAGCTCAAGAAAAAACAAAGGCCCAAAACTGAAAGCCTCAGTCCTTCTTAGAAAAAAAAAAAAATGTGTAGCACCCTCTCAGAGTGTGGTACACCTGGACCTTAAATCATTAATTATCCAAGTGCTAAGATTACTGTGTCAATTTTGGGTACTCAAAGACCATTATGATTAACCTATATTCACCAAGAAAACTGACTGCTTCCATGTTACTTCCTGTCCTACATGTATGTCATGCTTATGGTAACTAGAAGGCTTTCAATACATGCTATCAAACCTCTAAAAGAATTAAGTACTGACAAAAAATGATCATTTAGTGTTATGCTAGAATGCCTTAAAAATCTGTATATGTATTCCTCTTTTTTTTTAAATAAAGTTGTAAGAGAGGGTAAAAAAGAGAAGAGGATTTGAAGAAGAAATAGAGTCTGGACAGTGGATATTAATGAATATTGATGATGCATATGTAATATCAAATGCTGCGTCAAATGGGACAATCATTGGGGAGCCTGTGGTTTGCAAGTAATTGTAGTGGTGAAGGGCTACTAAGACCCTTTGTTTGACTCATGCAAGGGAAATAAATCACATTAAAAATGTAAAAAAAAAAGAGAACATCATGAATTTTGTAGGAAAATGGATGGAAATAGAAAATACCTGAACATGTTAACTCATGTTGGCATTTAGTCTAGGCTCCACCCCACAATTACGTGGCAATAACCAGGTGGGCCTGACACATTACGAAAGGCTCTGCTTGTCTCCTTCTCTATCTTTCACTTTCTTGTTCCTTTCTCTTCTCTTGCTCCTGCTGCCTGAACCTCTGCAACCTCTCTCCACTTTATCCTCCTATCAGCTGTCCATGGCTAGCACCTACTCCTGTGTTCTCTCAATCTCTCTGTCTCTCTTAATGCCCCTCTCTGAATAAGCTCTATTTACCTTATACATTCATATGGCTGGAACCTCAGGAGGAATGGATGCCTTAACATGGGCCTGTAAAGGTACTACCTATCCCCACACCATACAGTGCCTCCACCAAACATATCCCTGGCTTTTCTTTATTTGTATATAATACAACAACCCAGACCTAATAAAACATGCATGGTACCACTGATAAGTGAATATTAGCAAAAAAAAAAAAAAAAAAAAAAGCACAAAATTCCTATGATACAACTGACAAACCATATGAAAACACATAGAATCAACTAACCCAGGCTGATAGGGAGTCACAGATACTATTCCAAAAGACAGAAGTACTGTATGGGCCTGATGCAGGCCCTCTGCATATATGTTACAATTAAATAGACTAGTTTCCTTATGGTACTTTAAACAATAGAAGAAGGTAATGTCTCTGACTCCTTTGCCTGCTTTTGGAACAACTTTTCTCCTACTTGGTACTCTTATCTAGATTTAATATGAGAAGAAGTGTTTAGTCTTATTGTAACTTGTTTTGCATGGTTAATAGAAATAAATGGGAGGCCTGGCCTTTTCTGAATAGAAAAAGGAGGAGGCATAAAAGTAGCCTATAGACAGAAAATAGTATTGGGGTTAGAGGAATGACTGGAAGGTTGGGCAGAAGAAACTGTGGTCAAAATATAACATATAAGAGATCACAAAATAAAACAATTTAAGAATTTATGACCAATTTCAAATAATTTTGGTTTTAAAATAACATAGACTTTGATCATAGGAAATATGCAAAAAATTGTTACAAATAGTGAAAAGAAAGAGAAAATTTAAAGATTTATAATCAAGACTATTTCTAAAAAAAATTAGAAATGTAAAATAACCAAAAAATATGATATTGATACTGGTAGCCTGTGGTTGTTTGAATAAAAAAAAAAAAAGGTCCCTAAAAGCCTATAGGAAATGGGACTATTAGGAGTCATAGCCTTGTTGGAGGAAATATCACAAGGTAGGGGTTTCAGAAATTTGAGTCAGTTCTCTTTTTATTGACTGTGGATCAAAATGTAGAAAGCCCAGCTCCTTCTCAGCACCATGTCTGCCTGAAGCCACTATGCTTCCTGCCATGATGATAATGGACTGAGCCATTGCACTGTAAGCCAGTCCCAAATAAATATCTTTATTTTTAACAATAGTTGCAAAACTGGGACCAGCAAAAACGCGAGGGGTCCCAGGACCCCTCTCCTCCACTTGAATTCTATGTTCCATTCTGTCTGTACTTCTTCAGGGGCAAATCAGAGTTTATGTTCCTCTCACCACAGCACAGTTTGCATGTCTCCCAGGAGTTCTCCTGATGCCATGGATGGATACAGGTCTCCTTGAAAATCTATTGCAACTAGGGTCACAGGAAGTCAGCCCCAGACAAAGAAACTGAAGGCAGTTAACTCAAGAGATAACCACATGGCAACAGGCAAGAATATAAGCAGGAGAAACCAACATATTTTCACACAGTCGGAACCAAATTTTTCTATACCAGCAAGCCCTGGATACTGCAACATATTCAAAAAACATGATGTAGACTTAAAAATCTCATCTTAAAATGCTGATAGGGACCTTTAAGGAAGATTATAAATAATGTACTTAAAGAAACACAGGAAAACAAAGGCAAGCAGGTAGATACACTTAAAGTAAAAGTAAATAACTTCCTTTTAAAAAGTACAGAAAAACACTCAGGGGAAAAACAATATTATCAACCAACCAAACCCTCCACAATTCCCATCGACTATAACACCAACAATTTAACACACCTTGAGAAACCTACAGCTGTAGTTGCATATATAGCAGAAGATACCAGTGTCTGGCACCACTGTGAGAAGAGGCCTTTCGTCCAGTGAGGGCACACTTACCTAATGTAGAGGAATGCCAAGGCACTGAGGTGGAGAGGGTGATTAGGAGCAAGTGCACCTTACTGGAGACAAGTAGAAATTGAGGGGACATAGGAGAGGGTGGAGCAAGGGGACAGCATTTCAAATATCAATACAGAGATTATCTAAAAAAAATAACAAAAGGGGTAGCATTTCAAATATTAATGCAAAGAGTACCTAAAACAAAAGTCAAAATACAGCTTCAATAAGAGCCATGATATTTTTATTGGATATTCTCTGCATTTACATTTCAGATATTATCTCTTACTCCCAAACTTATCCTCCCTTCCCCAGCCATTGCCTCCATGAAGGAACTTCCTCTCTCAACCACCTAATCCCACCTCAGCATATTGACCTTTCCCTATACTGAGAATATGAGCCTTTGCTGGACCAAAGGCCTCTCCTCTCATTGATGCCAGAAAATGCCATTATCTGCTCCATATGCACCTGGGGCTATGAGTCTCTCCATATAAACACACTAGATAGAGATTTAATCCCTGGGAACTGTGGTGAGTTTGGTTAGTTGATCATTTGTTCTTCTCATGGGGTTATAAACCTTTTCAGCTATGTTAGTCCTTTCTCTAGCTTCTTCACTGGGGTCCTCCTGTTCACTCTGATGGTTACCTAGAATTATCCTCCTATGTATCCATATTGATCTGGCAGAGCCTCTGAGGAGGCCTCCATATCATGTTCCTTCCAGTAAACACTACTTGGCATCAGCAATAGTGTTTGGGTTTAGTGGCTGCATATGGAATGGATCCCCAGTTGAGGCAGTCTCTGGATGATCTTTTCTCCAATCCCTACTCCTCTATTCCCTTTATTTTCTCCCTTGAGAGTTTTGTACTCCATTTTAAAAAGGAATAAGGCATCTACATTCTGCCATAACTTGGTGTGTCCCGAACCAAGAAAGTGAAAGGCTTGTATGATAGGAACTTAAAGTCTATGAAGAAAGAAATTGAAGTAGACCACAAAAGGTAAAAGATCTCCCATGATCATTGATTGGAAGGATCAACATAATAAAAATGCCCATCTTGTCTAAAAATCTAAAGATTCAATGTAATCCCTATCAAAATTCCAACTCAATTCTTCATAAAGTTAGAAAGAGCAGTTTGCAAATTTATTTAAAATTAAAAAAAAAAAAAACCCAGGATAGCAGAACCTATTCTCAATTTAAAAAACAAATCTACAACAACAAAACAAACAAACAAACAATCAAACAAAGAAAATTATTCTGGGGAATCACAATCCCTGACCTCAAGCTGTATTACATATCAATTGTGGTTAAAAACAGCATAGCATTAGTACAGAGACAAGGAGGTAGATCAATGGAATAGAATCAAAGACTCAAAAATAAACCCACACGCATATGGTTACTATATCTTTAAAAAAGGAGCTGAAATCATTCAATATATAAAGGACAGCCTCTTCAGCAAATAGTGCTGTTTCACCTGGCAGTCAGCATGTAGGAAAAAATGCAAATTGATCCTTTCTTATTTCCTTGTAAAAAGCTCAAGTCCAAGTGGATCAAAGACATCCACAAAAAACCAAGTACACTGAAACTAACAGAAACCAAAGTGGGGAAGAATTTAGAACACATAGGCATAGGGAAAATTTTTTTGAACAGAAAACCAATGGATTATGCTATAAGATCAATAATTGACAAATGGAACCTCATGAAACTGCAACTTCTGTAAGGCAAAAAACACTGACAAAAGGACAAAATGGCAAACAACAGATTGGAAAAAAGATCTTTGCCAATGCTACATTTGATAGAGGACTAGTATTCCATATATACAAAGAACTCAAGAAGGCAAACTCTGAAAAATCAAATAATCCTATTACAAATGGGGTACAGAGCTTACAAAGCTAATGAGTTCTCAATGGAGGAATATCTATCACATGGCTGAGAAGCACATAAAGCAATGCTCAACATCCCTAGTCATCCGGGAAATGCAAATTAAAACCAACCTAATGAAGAACAGCAGAGTTACAGGGACACAGATCTGGTGAGAAGGCTTTCTGAATAGCCAGGAGGCAGAGAGATCTCTGCTGAGCACTCACAAGGTACGCCCCTTGCTGCTTGATCCAGGGAACCAGGAACCCAGCATTGGGCTCTCTCTTCCGAGCTGGTGGCTTTTGGGTGCAGAACTCAGACCATCTGTCACCAGGAACAGTGGAGATCCAGGGACACAGAAAAGATACAAGGGAAAGGCAAGAACCAAACACTGATAACAAGATGGCAAGTGGAAAGGGAAAGAATATATCCCAGGGAAAACAAGACATCCTGGCAACACCAGTACCCAGCTCTCCCATCACAGCAAACAGCAGAATCCCAAACACTTCAGAAGAAAGACTCAGACCCAAAATCCTACCTCAAGATGATGATAGAGATACTTAAACAAGAACAGGAGGAAAAGCATAAAGAATTCAAAGCTTTTAAAGAAGAAAAATAGAGTGTGCACAAAAAACACGCCCCTGCCCTGCCTGATCCAGGGACCAGAAACTGAGCATTGGGATGGATCTCTGTTCCCTCCCGGTGGCTTTAGGGCGCAGAACAGGGCTCAGACCATCCACCACCTGGACCAGCAGAGGTCCAGGGACACAGGCCAGGTATAAAAGAAAGGCAAGAACATATCACTGACAACAAGATGGCAAGAGGAAAGTGAAAGAGCATATCCCAGGGAAACCAAGACAACCTGGCAACACCAGTACCCAGCTCTCCCATCACAGCAAACAGCAGAATGCCAAGCACTCCAGAAAAAGAAGACGCAGACATAGAATCATACCTCAAGACGATGATAGAGATCCTTAATCAAGAAAGAGAAGATGAGCAACAAAAACCAGAAGTTTTTAAAAAGGAAACAAAAAAACATTCAAAGAACTCAAAGAACTAGAGGAAAACAGAACCAAAGAGCTGAAGGATTGGAAGAAGGACTTTAAAACGGAAATTGACACAACAAAGAAAACACTAAAAGAGACAACCCTAGAGGTAAAAAATCGCAAAAATGAAATCAGGAGTCAGAGATGCAAGATTTCAAACAGACTACACGTAATGGAAGAGAGAATCTCAGGGGCCGAAGACAAAATTGAAAACATAGACAAAACATCAGAGAAGATGCAAAAATCAAAAAGCTCCTAACCCAAAATGTCTAGGAGATCCAGGACACACTGAGAAGATGAAACTTAAGGATAATAGGAATAGAAGAGGGTGAAGAATATCAAATAAGAGGCACAGTAAATATCTTCAACAAAATCGTAAATGAAAACTTCCCTACCCTTAAGAATGTGATGACCATGAGCATAAAAGAAGCCTACAGAACTCCAAATAGGTTGGACCAGAAAATAAATTCCTCCTGACACATAATAGTCAAAACACCAAGTGCCCGAATCAAAGAAAGAATACTAAAAGCAGTAAGGGAAAAAGGTCAGACCAATCAGAATCACACCCGATTTCTCAACAGAGACTATGAAACCTACAAGAGCCTGGACAGACATCATGCAGACCCTAAAAGAGAACAAGTGCCAGCCCAAGCTGCTATACCCAGCAAAACTATCAATCAACATAGTTGGAGAGACTAAGATATTCCCAGCAAAAAATAATTGACACTATATCTTACCACAAACCCAGCACTACAACGAATTAGAGGCGGAAAACCCAATAAAAATGAGGGGACCTACATCCTAGTATAAACAAGAAAACTCTTAAGGAAGAAAATCAAAAGAAGAAAGAGACACAGGCACAATTCTACATCCAAAAGCAATAATAGCAGGAAAGAGCAAACACTAATCCTTGATATCTATTAATATAAATGGACTCAACTCCCCAATAAAATGATATAGGCTATCAGTCTGGATAAATAAACAAAACCCAGCACATTGCTGCATACAAGAAACTCATCTTTAAGACAAAGACAGATACTCTCTCTGAGTAAAAGGTTGGAAAAAAACTTCCAAGCAAACAGCCCCCAAAAGCAAGCTGAAGTGGCTATTCTAATACTGAATAAAGTAAATTTTAACCGAAAGCTATCAAAAAAGATAAGGAAGGACACTTTTTATTCATTACAGGGAAAATCTGTCAGGAGGAACTCGCAATCCTTAACATATATGCTCCAAATACAAAAGCACCCATATTCATAAAAGAAACCTTTTTAAAGCTCAAAAAATATATTTCACCCTACACAATAATAGAGGGGGAACTTAATACACCATTCTTGCCAATGGACCAATCATGGAAACAGAAACTGAACAAGGACACTGTAAAATGAGTAGAGATTATGAACCAACTGGAATTAATAGATATATACAGAACATATCATTCTAAAACAAAAGAATGCACTTTCTTCTCAGCACCTCATGCCACCTTTTTGAAATTTGACCACAATTTGGTCACAAAATGAGCCTCAAACTATATAAGAAGATTGAAATACTCCCATGCGACCTTTCAGATCACCATGGTATGAGGCTGGTCATAAATAACAATAAAGACAACAAAAAGTCAATATACACATGGAACTCAACAATGCTCTATTAAGTGATAACAGGGCCAAAGAAGAAATAAAGAAAGAAATTAAGAATTTTCTAGAATTCAGTGAAAATGAAAACACGACATACCCAAACCAATGGGATTCATGAAAGCAGTACTGAGAGGAAAATTCATAGCTTTGAGTAACTCTAAAAAGAAACTAATGAGATTATATACTAGCAACATGACATCACAATTGAAAGCTCTAGAATAAAAGGAAGCAGATAAACTTGAGAGGAGTAGATTGCAAGAAATAATCAAATGTAGGGAAAAATAGACCAAATAGAAACAAAAAGAACCATGCAAAGATTCAACAAAACCAAGAGCTGGTCCTTTGAGAAAATTAACAAGATTGATAAACTCCTAGTCAGACTAACTTCAGGGCAAAAAGAGAGTATCCAAATTAACAAATACAGAAATTAAAGTGGAGAAATAATTACTGAAGCTGAGGAAATTCAGGAAAACTTCAGATCCTACTATAACAGCCTATACTCAACAAGGCTAGAAAATCAGGAGAAAAAGGAAGAATTCCTAGAGAGTTACAAGATACCAAGGTTAATCCTGGACCAGGTAAACCATCTAAGTAATCCCATAACACCTAAATAAATAGAAGAATTTTTCAAAAGCTTCCCAACAAAAAAAAAAAAAAAAAAAAAGCCCAGGTCCAGATTGGTTCAGTGCCGAATTTTTTTTTAAACAACTTTATTTACAAAACAAAGATAAATATACAGATTTTAAACATATTTTGCTTAAAATTAAACATTTTTGTCAGTACTTTTTTCAGATTTTTAACATAATTTTTACATAAAACTATATGAATATATTTTTTAGTCAGTACTAGATTTTTTTCAAGATTTGATAGTATGCATTGAAAACTTAATAGTTACAATGACCATAAAATACATGAAAAACAAAGTGTAACATAGAAATAGTTAAAGTTTTCTTGTTTTGTAAATATTTTTTTGTTTTGTTTTGTTTTCTTTATTTCATGGACTTCATACAGTCTGTGAGTTGTTTCTGGGGGAGTGCAAGCCTCTGGGGTTAGCATCCCACTATCAGTGACTGCATATTATGTCTGTTCTTTTGTGACTGGGTTATCCCACTCAGGATGATATTCTCTAGATGCAGCCATTTCTTAATAATTTGGATAAGTCATTGTTTCTGGTGGCTGAGTAGTATTCCATTGGGTATATGTACCACAATTTTGGTATCCATTCATCTTCTGAAAGACATCTGGGTTCTTTCGAGCTTCTGGCTATTATAAATAGAGCCACTATGAACATTGTGGTGCATATATCTTTGTTGTATATTAAAGTGTCTCTGGGGTATATGCCCAGCAGTTGAATAGCTGGGTCTTCAGGTAGTACTATATCCAATTTTCTGAGGTACCACCAGACTGATTTCCAGAGTGGTTGTATTAGCTTGCAACCCCACTAACAGTGGAGAAGTGTTTCTCTTTCTTCGCAGCCTCGCCAGTATCTGCTGTCATCTGAGTTTTGGAACTTGGCCAATCTGACTGGTGTGAGTTGGAATCTCAGGGTTGTTTTGATTTGCATTTCCCTGATGGCTAAGTATGTCCAGCACTTCCTCAGATGTTTCTAGGCCATTCGGTATTCCTCAACTGAAAACATTTTGTTTAGCTCAGTACCCCATTTTTAATAGGGTTATTTGATTCTCTGGTGTCTACCTTTTTGAGTTCCTTGTATACCTTGGATACTAGGCCTCTATCTGATGTGGTGTTGGTAAAGATCTTTTCCCATTCTGTTGGTTGCTGTTTTGTTTTTTTGACGATGTCCTTAGCCTTACAGAAACTTTGCAATTTTATTAAGTCCCATTTGTTAATCTTTGACCTTAGAGCTTGAGCCATTGGTGTTTTGTTCAGGAAATATTCTCCTGTGCCTATCTGTTCCAAGGTTTTCCCTACTTTCTCATCTAATAGTTTCAGTGTATGTGGTTTAATGTGGAGATCTTTGATCCACTTGTACTTGAGCTTTGTACAAGGAGATAAGAAAGGGTATATTTTCATTGTTTTGCATGCTGAGTGCCAGTTGGACCAGCACTATTTGTTGAATAGGCTGTCCTTTTTCCATTGAATGTTTACTGCTCCTTTGTCAAAAATCAGGTGACCATATACATGAGGGCTAATTTCTGGATCTTCTCTTCTGTTCCATTGATCCACATGCCTATTTCTGTACCAGTACCATGCAGTTTTCAGCACAATTGCCTTGTAATATAGCTTGAGGTGAGAGATAGTGATTCCCGCAGATGTTTTTTTGTTGTTGAGGATGGATTTTGCTATTCTAGGTCCTTTGTTGTTCGATATGAAATTGCACATTGATCTTTCCAAATCTATGAAGAACAGGGTTTGAATTTTGATGGGGATTGCATTGAATCTGCAGATTGCTTTTGGTAGGATGGCCATTTTTAAGATGTTGATTTTTCCAATTATGAGCATGGGAGATCTTTCCATTTTCTGAGATCCTTCTCAATTTCTTTCTTTAGAGGTTTGAAGTTCTTGTCATACAGGTTCTTCACTTGCTTAGTTAGAGTCACACCAAGGTATTTCATAGCTTTTGTGATGATTGTGAAGGGTACCTTTTCCCTAATTTCTTTCTCCACGTTTGTCCTTTGTGTATAGGAAGGCTACTGATTTGTTTGAGTTAATTTTGTATCCAGCCACTTTGCTGAACTTGTTTATCAGCTGTAGGAGTTCTCAGGTGGAATTTTTGGGGTCACTCAAGTACACTATCATGTCATCGGCAAAGAGTGATGTTTTTATCTCTTCCTTTCCAATTTGTATCCCCTTGATCTCCTTTTGCTGTCTAATTGCTCCAGCCAGGACTTCCAGTACTATGTTGAATAGGTAGGGGGAGAGTGGGCAGCCTTGTCGAGTCCCTGATTTTAGTGGAATTGCTTCAAGTTTCCCTCCATTAAGTTTGATGTTGGCTGTTGGTTTACTGTATATTGCTTTTATTATGTTTAAGTATGGACCTTGGATTCCTGTTCTTTCCAGGACTTTTAATATGAAGGGGTGTTGGATTTTGTCAAATGCTTTCTTAACGTCTAGTGAGATGACCATGTGATTTTGTTATTTGAGTTTGTTTATATGGTGGATTACATTGATGGATTCCCTTACACTAAACCATCCCTGCATCCCAGGGATAAAGCCTACTTGTTCCTGGTGAATGATCGTTTTGATGTGTTCCTGGATTCAGTTTGCAAGGATTTTGTTGAGTATTTCTGCATCAATGATTATAATGCATTTTAAACCTCTAAAGAAGGAAATTGAGGAAGATCTCAGAAAATGGAAAAATCTCCCATGCTCATGGATTGTAAAGATCAACAATTTAAAAAATGGTGATCGTACCAAAAGCAATGTACAGATTCAAAGCAATCCCTTTTATGACACCAACCTAATTTTTCATTGAGTTGGAAAGAGCAATGTCCAATCTCATCAGGAATAATAAAAGACCTAGAATAGTGAAATCTGTCCTCAATAACAAGAAAACATCTTTGGGAATCACTATCCCTGACCTCAAGCTGTATTACAAGCAATTGTGTTAAAAACTTCATGGTACTGGTACAGAAATATGTACATGGATAAATGTAATAGAGTAGAAAATCCAGAAATGAGCCCTAATATATATGGTCACCTGAATTTTGACAAAGGAGCTGTAAGCATTCAATGAAAAAAGAACAGTCTCTTCAACAAATTGTGGTGGTCCAACTGGCACTCTGCATGCAGGAGAATGAATATAGACCCTTTCTTATTTCCTTGTATAAAGCTCAAGTGTAAGTGGATTATAGATCTCCACATTAAACCAGGTACACTAAAACTATTAGATGAGAAAGTAGGGAAAACCTTAGAAAACCTAGGCACAGGAGAAAATTTCCTGAACAGAACACCGATGGCTCATGCTCTATAGTCAAATATTGACAAATGGGACTTAATGAGATTGCAAAGCTTCTGTAAGGCCAAAGAAACCTTCAAGAAAACAAAATGGCAGCCAACCGAATGGGAAAAGTTATTTACCAACTCCACATCAGATAGAGGCTTAATATCCAAAATATACAAAGAACTCAAAAAACTAGACACAAGATAAACAAACAATGCTATTAAATTGGGGTGCCCAGATAAACAAAATGTACTCAATTGAGAAATATTGAATGGCTGAGAAGCATCTAAGGAAGAGGTCAACATCCTTAGCCATCTGGAAAATGAAAATCAAAGCAACCCTGAGATTCCATCTCAAAACAGTCATATTATCCAAGATCCAAGACTCAGATAATAGTAGATTCTGGCAAGGATGTGGAGAAAGAGGAACAGTTCTCCACTGATGGTGAGCATGTAAACTTGTACAACCCCTCTGCAAATCATTCTGGCAATTCCTCAGAAAATTGGACATAGTATTACCTGAAGATCCAGTTATTCAACTTCTGGGCATATACCCCAGTGACACTCCAATATACAGCAAAGACACATGCACCACAATGTTCATAGAAGCTCTATTTATAATAGCCATAAGCTGGAAAGTTCCCAGATGTCCTTCAGTAGATGAATGTATTCAAAAATTGTGGTACATTTACAAAATGGAGTACTACTCTGTTATCAGAAACAATGACTTTATGAAATTCTTAAGAAAATAGATGCATCTAGAGAATATCATCCTGAGTGAGATAACCCAGTCACAAAAAAAAAGACATAATGTGCAGTCACTGATAATGGGATACTAACCCCTGAAATCTCTGATCAACCCAGAACCAACTCACAGACTGTGTGAAGTTCAATAAAACCAAAACAAAAAAAAAAAAAAAAAAAAAAAAAAAAAAAAAGAAAAAGAAAAGAAAAGAAAAGAAAAAGAAAGAAAGAAAAGAAAAGAATAGAAAAGAAAAAAAAACATTATGCTCAATCCTTATACACCAAGAAAACCTTGACTAATTATGGGTTACATATTGTTTTACATGTACTTTATGCTCATTGTAACTAGTAAGACCTTTATGCAGTTTTTTTATGCAAAAAAATGCTTAAAATTTGTACATTTATCTTTGTTCTTTAAAATAAAGTTATTCAAAAAAAATTAAAGAAATAAAATAAAAGGCCTAAAAAAAAAAACCCACCTAACATTTCATTTTATAGAATTAAGAATGGCTAAAATCAAAACCTCAGGTGATGGAATTTGCTGGTTTGGATGTTGAAAAATAGGATCATTCTTCCACTATTGGTGGGATTGTGAACTGGTACAACCACTATGGAATTCAGTCTAGTGGTTGCTCAGAAATGTGGACATAGTCCTACCTGAAGACCCATCTCTACCACTTCTGGGCATATACCCAAAAGGTGGTCTGATATCTATCAAAGACACATGTTCCACCATGTTCACACCAGCCCCATTTATAATAGCCAGAAGGTGGGAAGAACCCATATGTCCTTCAACAGAAGATTGGATACAGAAATTGTGGTAGATATACACGATGGAGTCCTAGTCAGCTATTAAAATCAATGAGCTCATGAAATTTCTTGACACATGGGTGAACTTTTAGCTATCATCCTGAGTGAAGTAACCCAGATACAAAATAACACTCATGGTATGTAGTTATTTATAATTGAATGCTAACCCAAAAAGCTTGAATACACAAGAAACAATTTATACAACTCATGATAATTTTTCTATCCAAGTCAAGCCAAGTTTTTAAAGTTTTCAGTTTTAAGATGGATTTTGACTCTTAAAAATCATCAATAACCATAAATAACACTTTTGTTGTATAGGTTATATCTACTGATACTTAGAAAATTAGAAATTTTAAAAAATTAAAGATAATTCATGTTTAAGTTAAAGTAATAAACTCCAAATATTTTAGTAAAAATACATAAATATACAATTAAACAAATGAAAAAAATTGAATGGATGTCCTCTGGTCCAGAAGGAGGTTTTACCCTATTAATGCATTGGAGTCTTGTTTATTTTCATGGGTTCAGATTTGTCAAAATCTTTTATGTCATTTAGGATGGTGTCCTGACTTCTGTTGGAATTGAAGATATCAAATAATTCTTTGGGAATTTGCTTTGTCCCTGAGGTTTTGGATGGTGGCTGATTTCTGGGGGAATTGGACTTTTCTGATAGAGATGTGGTCTGGGGTATTTTAAAAAAAAGAAACCAGGTGGTTGGAGAATAATTGGTAAGTGAGAGCAGGGTGAGGTGGGTTTTGTCTTACCTGGTTTACAAGGAGCTGGCCTGGACTAGGTTGGAAGAGGGGACTTCTGAAGGAGGTGTGTTTGGTAAAAAAGACAGGAGTGACAGTGTGGTTATACTGGATGATGTATTTAGATGGGAAATAGTCCTGTCTGTGGTTTGAGATCCTTGTCTGGCCTTGAGTGGAGTAACTCAAGAACTCATGAATTAAGACAATAAGAAACCAATTAAAAATTAAAATAAAGAACTAAACTGAAAATTCTCAGTAGAGTAAGTTTATTGGCCGAGAAGCACTGTTCAACATTCTTAGTCATCACGGAAATCCAAGTAAAAAATGACTGAGATTCCATCTTACACTCATTAGAACAGCTAAAATAATAGTTGCATATGAGTGCTCATGTTGGCAAAGATTTGGCAGAAAGGGAACACTGCTACATTTCGGATGGGAAAGCAACCATGTAAATGTCTGGAAAAACATGTGTTGTTTTCTTGGAAAATTGGATATGGTTCTCTCTCAAAATCCAGGTATACCACTCTTAATCATATATATAAAGGATGCTCCACCATATCGCTGGGACTCAACTCTGTTCATAGCAGCCTTATTCATAATAACCATAAACAGAAAACATCCTCAGATTTGGCTCAACTGAACAATGGATAAAAACCTAGTTTATTTTCACAATTAACTAACACTTAGGTATCAAAAATAAAGGTATTATGAATATTGCAGGCAAATCCATTGGCTGGAAAATATTATTCTGAAGGAAGCAACTGACACCCAAAAGGACAAGCACGTTATGTACTCCCTTGTAAGTGGATATTAGACTTAAAGTACAAGTTATCTAAGCTATAATTAACAGATCCAACGAAGCCATATAAGAAAAGCCCTAAAAGGGATGTTTGACTCTTCCTTAATAGGAGAAACAAAGTAGACATCTGAGATGAAGGGAGAAAAAAAGAGTTGGAAAGGTTATAGGGAGGGGAGAATAGTTGGGGAGGGGTGTCAGATGTAGAGAGAGCAGGCAAGAGAGAATTGAAATCAACAGTGTGAGAGAAGGAGCAAGTTCTAGGACCTGTGGGAGACCTGGTATGGAAGGAGGGCCTTGGGGTCCTATAGAAACTACTCTTGCTGAGATTGCTAGCTGTAGGGTGAAGTGGATCCTTTAGTGGCCAGTTTCTGCAGACAGGAATTACTCTCTATGGAGGTATAAATACAGTAACTCACCCTTGACCAAAAACATGTCCTGCCTACAAGATTTGCAGAGACAAAAGTAGAGCAGAGAAACATGAACTGAATGGCTAAATAAAGACTACTCCAAATTGAGACCCATTCCATGGGTGAGAATGAATAGCTAACACTATAATTGATAATCTTGAATGATTACAGGAAGGAGACAAACAAAACTTTGAGAGGCTCTACCTAGCATACAGTGGAAGAGATAGAGAGACCCACAGCCAAACATTATATTGAGCTCAGAGAGTCTGGTCGAAGAGTTGAGGGAATGATTGAGAGACAGAAGAGAGGACTCCACAGGAAGACCAACAGAGTCAACTAATCTAGAGAGCTGGAAAACACTGGAGACTGAATTACCAACCAAGGTATTATCACAGGCTATACCGAGGCCCTCTGCAAGTATGTGATAGATATACAGCTAGGTCTTCTTCGAGATCTTCCAATAACTTGAGCCAGGTCTGTCCCAGAAACTTTTGCCTGGCTGCCCACTGATCATATTCCCATACCTGGCAAAGGATGTGCCTAGCCCTGTAGTGACTTGATGTCTTGAGAAGGGTACGATAGGAATGTAGTTTGTGAGGGGATGAGGAGGGTGGGATAGCTGTACTGGAAAAAATTGGGGGCAGATATAGTGATGTAGTGTGAATAAAGAAATAAATAAAAACAAGAAGAAAACAATGAAAGAAAACACAATGTCACAAAACTTTTCACAGGCCAATATGATGAAAAAAGTATTTTAACTTCAGTTTTCCCTCTTGAAAGTTGTGTCAAAATGCATACTGTAAAGTACAATGATTTTAGACATTTATGTCAGATAAAAGTAAACGTCTTAATAAATGAGTTGTAAATATAAAAAATATTAAATTTATATGTATATATATGTATGTTTAAATCTATGTACATATACACAGACACATTAGTAATTTTAAGTAATTCATAATACAATATGATTCTCTATAGGTTTTTTTCAACTTCTATTGTTATAAATTTTTCCTTACATATTATTTTGATAGAAATATCTGGCCATATAATGGTCTATAATTATCCTGCAGGAGGTAGCAGAGGTGATGGTTGTAGAAAAGCCTTTAATCCCAGCACTCTGGACAGATCTAGAGCACAAGTTATAGCCCATCTAGGTCTACATAAAAAAAAATTCTGCCTCATAAAAAGAATAGTTAAAAATGATATCAAAAATCATACCTTCTGTGAAGTCTGCCTACTTAGAGAGAATATTCCTTTTTATAGATAAACTTCTTTTAAGGATGCTAAAATAGCAGTGATTTATACCTAAGGCAAAGATATGTGTAGCTCTATTATTTTCCAAGTTACCAATTGAAATTTTCTGGGTATGCCATAAACAAGTATGTAAACTTTATCAACTATTAAAACCTATTTCAACCTCCTTAATTCTGTGACATTATGAACTGTAATCTCACTGGAAATCTTATTACCTTATTTATGTTCTTTAGCATCCCAATAAAAGGTACCTTCAGTGGTCACTTTTCCTACATTTATAAATACATGGTTTTTCCCCAGAGATACTCTAACATACAACAAAGACACATGCACCACAATGTTGACAGCAGCCCTATTTATAATAGCCAGAAGCTGGAAAGAACCCAGATGTCCTTCAGTAGATGAATGGATACAAAAATTGTGGTATATTTACACAATCAAATAATACTCAGCTATCAGAAACAATGACTTTATGAAATTAAGAAAATGGTTTTGTCTAGAGAATATTATCCTGAGTGAGGTAACCCAGTCACAAAAGAACAGACATAATATGCAGTCACTGATACTTGGTTACTAACCCCAGAAAGCGCTGAACACCCCAGAAACAACTTACAGTCTATATGAAAATCAGGAAAAGCATGTTCATTGTAACTAGTAAGATTTTAAGGCATACTATCAAACCTTTAAAAAAATCAAGTACTGACAAAAATGTATTCATATACTTCTATGCAAAAATTATTTTAAAATCTGTACATTTATCTTTGTTTTTTAACATACAGTTGTTCAATTAAAAAAGATGCCTCTCATTCTTTCCTTAAACAATTTTTTTCTGGTAGCCTTGTACTGAAATCTATAATAATGTGGGTTCAAAATAAATTAAAGGCGTGATTAACACAGAAACGTTCTAGAGTTGTTTGATGCAATTAAGTCTAGTTAGTATCAGAGGTTTGTAGGAGTGGAGGTCTACCAAATAACTCATACAACCATATCAAGTGTATGGATCTATATCGCTAAGTTATGCTCTACTGATACAGAGGAGAGTAAAGATGAGGCTTGTTTTGTTGTCCACCAATGTCAGCAATTTAACCCTGAGCACAATATAATCACTGTCACAGTGCGGTGTAAATTGGCATACTCTCCAGTAAAACTAATTGTGTGGAACATTGAGATATCTATGTAACAGCAATGAGAAGAGTGGAAGTTCTTAGAAGTCTCAACTGGGAGTCTAGCCATTCCTCATTCTTTCCCTCATGCATCAGTTAGTCATAGAAGATACTGAACTGATTGTATAAGAAGTGGAAGGCTCACTGAAAGAAACTTCTCATGATTTTGCTTCAGTGAGATCATCATCCATGCTGTGTTAGGCCTTTTCAGAGACCCTTGTTTTGGTATCATCTACTGTTCTCTAAGTAACCTCCTTACTACTGGTATATAGCTAAATGAAATGAGTTCAGGAGATCATTGTTTTATTTTGTTTTGGACTCATAATTTTTGTTTTTGATTAGTATTCTATGTGAGATGTATAGGCATTTGCTTACATCTACTCAGAAAAATATAACCAAGAAACAGTTAAATCTAGAACAAAACTTTCTTAACCATCATGAGTAATTTGATGCCATTTTAAACTGAGTTTTAGTAGCAAGCCCTTCCAGTATACCTTCCACCATTTTGTTTATTTTTAATTGCTTTTATTTCATTTGCCTCATTATAATAGTCATCTTTATCTTTATATCTAGTATGATGTATTTCTGTCTTCTGATTACAAACACAAATTTTATACATAAGGTTAAAAGTTAATTAATAGATAAGCTGTAATTCTACACAAAAATCTCACTTATTTCCTAAAGGGATATTTTTCAATATAAAAGCATTTAATAATACTATGATTCCGTGAGAATGCAAGAGAGTTTTATTATGAAATGTACTATAAGAACGTTGTAAGAAAAGAGATCTGCTTCACATTCATAAGAATAGAAATTAAAACTTAGGTGAAGAAAGTTATCTTTGAATCAAAAATATTAATTACATATTTCACTTTGTTATGACCTCATTCTCAATGTCCTTTGAAGCTATAGGCCTCTACAATATTAAGAACAACTTTCAGTTATAACCAGTGATTTAATATATGACTCTGAACTTTTCATTCTGTGCCAGATGAGTAATGTGGGTCCCAAGGCAATGTTTCAACTTCCTTTTTCAAGACCTCTAATTCATTTCTAAGTTTTGAATACATACTGAAGTAAACATCTGTTTTAGAAACTCCTAACAAGCACACACACACACACACACACACACACACACACACACACACACACACTAACACAGATAAATAGATAGATATGAATGATGATGGGTTCAGATGAGTAAAATCATTAACATACCCAGTTCATTTTATTTATATGCACATATGTAAAAATTTTCAGATTTTCATTATAATTTTCTGAAACAATATGTATGTGTAAAGTGTTTTTTGGTCTTTCGGTAATAATTTTGTTACATTTTAGGTGAAAATAATCATGATGTTTAATATTTTAATTGGTTATTTTATTAATCTTCATTTTCAATATTTCCTTTCCCTTCCCTGTTTCCCCTCCAAAAGCACCCATAACCTCCCTGCTCTTCTTATGATGTTGCAAACCTCTTAATTTTCAAGTGCCATGCCCACTTACAGCCAATACATTTATCAATGTATAAAGTTACAACTTTTCTCTTCCTACATTTGCATCTAGATTTTGTGGCATATTTTACAAATTGTATAGGTCCGTTTGTCATCAATTTACCTATTTTTTTGAATATCTATAACTTTGTGTCATAAAAGACTTCAAATTATATTACATGCATTTTCAGTATGTTTGCTGTATTAACAAGTTTCAAAACTTTTATAGGTGTACAACTCAAGTGTTTTGAGTAACCAGAGTGAGAAAACTACCAGTCCACCATTATTATTGAACATTAAAAGCAGCCATTATTCTTCCATAAATTCCATAGACATTAACACCAGATTCCTACTTCCTACTTCTCTTTTGCAAACAAACTACAGAATCATTAATATTTTTTCTGTAGCTTATCAATATTTCATGTTGAATGCATACAAGTTACACTGGAAAGCTAAAACTATAGTGAACTATAAATGTACCTACACACACCAACACATACACACGCATATACAAAGATACACATGTTAATTTTAACATATGCTTATAAAGTATCTTGCCCAATACTTTCTATTTGTTGGTAGACAAACTCCATCAGTATCTTTTTTTTTAATTTTCTGTTATGTAAGAAGAAACCTTTATATGGTTAATTTTAGACCAAGAACTATATATTATGGAGAACTATATATAAAGTAAAGAATTCCTGAACCTCTGTACTTTTCCCCACTGTCTCCTCCATTTTTTTCTGATTCTGCCCTTAATTTTCCCCTATTTTATCTCTCTCCTAGGTGTCTCTCACTCTATCTTCCATGAATATTTTTTTCACCTTCTAAGTATGAATGAAGCATCCACACGTTTGTCTTCCTTCTTGAGTTCTATATGGTCTGTGAGAATTCCAAGGGTTTATTCCTAATATCCACTTATCAGTAAGTAGATACCATGTGTTTTCTTTTGTGACTGGGTTCACAGAGAGTCAGAAAATTGAACAGAGGTGTATAGCAATTGACATGGAGAACTGGTGGTATCCACTAGAAGTCCCAGATGCCAAAAATCAACAGGATCTCAGAAACCAAAAGGGATGACATTAGCTGAAATACCCAACAAAAGAGAGAGAACCTGTATAGACCACCTCTAGTAAATAGGAATGGCTCCCAATTGAGGAATGGAGCTCCCACTCAGTTCAACATTTTTAACCCAGAAATGTTTCTGTCCATAGGAAACACAAGGATAAAAAATGAAACAGAGACCGACAGAAAGGACATACAAAGACTGCCCCAGCCAGGGATCCATCCCATCTGTAGAAACCAAACCCCCAACACTACCACTGATGCCAAGAAGTGCTTGTGGACAGAAGCCTGGTATAGATGTCCCTTGAGAGGCTGTGCCAGAGCATGAACAATACACACGTTGATGTAAACAGCCAAACATTGAACTATGTGTAGGAACTCCAAAGAAGGAATTAAGGGAATGATTGCAGGAACTGAACGGATTTGCAACTTCTTAGGAAAAACAATATCATTCAACCAGACTCCCCAGAGCTCCCAGGAACTAAAGCACCAAACCACATGGAGGGACCTGTGGCTCCATCTGCATATAGAGAAGAGGATTGCCTTATCTTGCATCAATAGGAGGGGAGGCCCTTCCTTCCGTGGAAACTCAATATGTTAGCATGGGAGATTGCTATAGGGTAGTGAGGCTTGATGGGGTGAGTGGTTCAGGAAGCACCTTCAGAGAAATACAGGGAAGGAGGGATGGAAGTGGTTGTTTTGTGGAGGGAAAAATCAGAAAGGGGAATTTCATGTGAAATGTAAATAAATAAAACAAATAATTAAGATAATGAAGATGAAATTTTCTAAAGTATCATAAACCAATCATAAACAATGAAGTTATCAGTCACTAAGATAATACTGCAATAAAAATTTTCATATAATAGATACCATATGTCTGACAATTAATGGGAAATAATAGTTAATGAGAAAAATTATTGTGGTATAATATACAATAACATACTATATTCAAATATGATTATGCAATTACTACTTAACTAACTCCAACTTAAGCATAGTAAAATATCACTTATTTATTTTAATCAAATTTATATTTTTGAAATTAACAAATTTCTGTAACAATCCGTCAAAGAGCTACATTCAATTTGACCTTGAGAATAAATTTGGTATAAAAACTCACAAGTTATTTGTCTTATATCGAATTCCAGTAAAATTATTTTTACTTTGAGTCAGTTGCAAAATGCATATCAAAAATAATGTGCCATGTCAAATATTAAGTTTTTTGGTTCATAGTAACTATCATTAAACTTGAAAATTTAACAAGAAAAAAACTAACGTTCATATAGAATTTATGTTGTTTACGAGAGGTTCAGGAGAAAAGTCATGATTTAATTAATGATATCAGTGATGTGAATAAATTATTTTCCTTTGCTTTTTTGTTTTAAAGAGGATTTTTTTTTCTGAAAACAAACAAAGAAATTAAATGTTTTTAGTTTGCCTGAACTGGTCAAAGTAAAATGAATTTTAATATATTAAGTTAAGTAGGAATATAATAATGATGATGGCACAGATATTTCTAACTTTAAAAATTGGAAAGTATCCTATATCTGGAAAGAATGAATATCATCCTTCATAGACACACCTTAAATTAAGCTTATTGGAAAATACAAATGGCAATCTAATAAAAGCATGTTAGATGAATTGTATTGCAAGTACTGTTTCACCAAATTACATTTCCCTTTGACCCTCATCTGTAACTTTCTGTAGCGTTAATCTCAGGACATTACTCATTTTTGAAAGTGTTAATGTACCATAAAGGACTTTTATTTTCATTAGCCATCTTGTCCAAGCCAGGTGTTCCATGCTCTCTACATCTGCCCTAAGTTCATTTAGCAGCTTATAAATCTTTATCATAAATGATGAGTTTCTATCAGGAACTAGGTTCTTAAATTCTACTGAAACGCATAGTATGTACTTTATGCTCAATGGAACTAGTAAGATTTTAATGCACACTATCAAACCTTTAAAAAAAAATCAAGTACTGACAAAAATGTATTCAGATACTTTTATGCAAAAATGTTTTTAAAGTCTGTACATTTATTTTTGTTTTTTTAAAATAAAGTTGTTCAATTAATAAAAAAAGAAAATCAAGTCACCTTTTTTAACATTTTAAATAATACAAAATCAACATGTTAATATTAAAGATTTGAAATTTCATCATATTTTATTTTAAGCAAATAGATGATGTAAACATTAAATAAAATGTTTGAGTATGTAGTATGGCTCTTTACCTATAAACCAATTTCTGGAAGACAAACCTCTTCCGACTTCTAAGAATCACTCTCTTGTGTACAAAGTATTGGTCTTAAATGAGATTATAAAATAGCAATGACACTTTTCCATCTTTATGGTCATTATTGTGTTTCACCCTATTACACCACAATGATAATTAGGTTATTAAATCATATGTTAAATATATATATATATATAATAAAAGCTGAAGAGGGATCATATATCTAAGTTTTTATTATTTTTAATTTGTTTTATAAATATATAAATGAAATTCTTATCGACATGTGACCTTACATAGTATTTTACTGCTGTGCTCTCTCAAGCTTACTCTCAATATTTTTGTAACTATACGCTAATATACATTTTAATATTAGATAATTGGAACTGCCATTAAGATATACATTCAAGGTAATTGTCTTAGATCCTAATTCTATATGAAAACAGTAATTTGGGGAATTAGAATACTGATGATATAGTTCAATTTTGAGAGGCCATAGTTGAAAAACAAATACACAGAAGTTTGTGAGGTATTTCATATGCTAATACTTCCAAGGATATGTAAGATAGATTATATTTGATACCGAGACAGTAGAACTGAATTTGGATTATATATTCTACTACTTTCAATACCATAATAAAATCTGCTTTATATTCCATTCTGTTAGTTTTTTTTTTTTTTAAGGTAATGGCTTATGCATTTGATTTGTTTATTTAAAAACACATATTTGAGTATTTGTATAACCACTAAATTAACATTTTAAACACCTTAAATTTTTCTTTATCTAACAGTTTCTATGTGTCTCTCTGCTCTTTTTATTTTCCCCACCCTCTCTTTCTGTTTTGATAAGAGACTGACAAGTGGTTCACAATAATAACAAAACCAAATCAGTCATTGTAAGGCTACATGTTAGATGATATTGTTTATCTGTCTATATTATTGTAAAAACATTGTTGTATGCATGCTGAATTTTTAAAGTATACATTTAAAAATATTAAATCACAATACATAAACTACTTATTTATAAATTTCTATATTATAATCATGGCTATTATTATATTTAAAGATATGCTTTTGTGTAAATGTTTCATATTTTTATTAAACTCATGAATATATAAGATGAATTAATACTCAAATTATTCAGCAGTTGTATTTTAGTTCCTACTATGTTTTTATTTTTAGATATATTCTTTGCAATGTTTGACAATGGTAATAGCAATATTATAATATATGCTTACAAGATATTATAGCTTATAAGTAGGCACTATTATCTCTTAAATCAACAAATTTGACTATAAAAATATATTAGGCAGAGTTTCAACATGATACTGTAGCACCTTAATAAATAACTATCTAAAGATGATATCTCTTTTATGTAATTTTTTGACATGTTAGTGTTTAGTTCATTAATATACTCTAAATGATATATGTGTGTTAAAAGTTCCTACTCCAAAGGTAGTTACTCTGAATAGCTAAAGGTAATTTCATATTTCTCAATAACTGCATAAGGACACCATGACCAAGGCAACTTACAGAATAAAAAAGTATACTTATGGTTTGTGATTTCAAACAGTAAGAGCTTGTGGCCGGATAGCCTGGAATTCTGATTCATTCATTCATTCATTGTTTTATTTATTTATATTCCAGCTGTTACTCCTAACAGTTCTGATACCCCTTCCACAGTTCCTCCTCCCATTCCTCCTTTCTTGCCTCATGGAGGTTATTCCCATTCTCTGGTGCCTCAAATGTCTCAAGGAGTAGGGGCATCTCCCACTGAGACTAGACAGGCAGTCTCCTGCTGTATATGTGCCCGTCCATGTTGCTGCCTGATTGTTGACTCAGTCTTTGGGAGCTCCTAGTGGTCCAGGTGAGTTGATATTGCTGGTCTTTCTATGAGGTTACCCTCTCCTTAAGCATCTTCAGTTCTTCCTATAATCCAATTATAGAGGTCACCAGCTTTAGTCAAATGGTTGGGTGTAAGTATCTGCATCTTCCTGAGTCAGCTGCTGGTAGGGCCTTTCAGAGAACCACCATGCTAGGCTCCTGTCTATAAGCACACTTTTAGCATCTGTAGTAGTTTTCAGCCATGGTGACACTATCCCAATGAGATGAATCCGAAGCCACTAGACCTTCTTTTCCTTAGTCTCTTTATCATTTTTTTTCCTTGCAATTATTTTAGGTAGAAACAATTTTGGGTCAAAATTTTTGATTGTGGGTTGGTAATCCTGTTCCTCTAGTTGAGTCCCTGTTTATTGATCAGATATGGACTCTTCAAGTTCCCTATTCTTATTGTTGTACATTTTGGCTATGGTCACAGCCATTGAGTCCTGAGAGTCTCTAACCTTCCAGGTGTCTGATAATTTCTAGAGGGTGGTCCCACATCCTACCCAAAGAGGCTGCATATTTCCATTCATTCTACTGGACCTCTTGGGTTCTCTCTGGTTTCCTGCCTCATATCTGTTCCTCTTCCCTTTTTCCATCCCCCTCCTCTCTCCCATTTATGTCTCTCCTTTCCTATCTCCCATGAATATTTTGTCCCTCTTCTAAGTGTGATTAAGGCATCTCTACTCGGGCCTTCCTGCTTCTTAAACCCCTATGGTCTATGGGTTGTATCCTATGTATTCTGTACCTTTTGGCTAATATCCACTTATAAGTGAGTATATACCATGCATAGCCTTTTGGATCTGGATTACCTTACTCAGGATGATATTTTTTAGTTACATCCATTTGCCTGCAAAATTCATGATTTTTCTCATTTTTAATTGCTGAATAATATTCTATTATGTAAATGAACAACATTTTTCTGTTTTCATTCTCTCAAGAGACATCTGGGTTGTTTCAAACTTCTACCTATTACAAATAAAGGTGCTATCAACATAGTAGAGCATGTGTTCTTTAGGTATGGTGGGTCATCTTTTGGGTATATGACCAGAAATGGTATAGCTTAGTCTTCATGTAGAAGTCTTTTCAGTTTTCTAAGGAATCTCCAGATTGATTTCCTGAGTATTTATAGCAGTTTGCAATTCTGCCATCAATGGCAAAGTGTCTTCTTTCTTCACTTCCTTACCACCATGTGCTTTCTCTTAAGTCTTTTTTTATCTTAGCCATTCTCAATGATATAAGGTGGAATTTCAAGATCATTTTGATTTGCATTTTCCTAATAATTGTTTTATTATGTGGCAAGAAATTTATTCTTGATCAATACATTCATGGTAGAAGTTACTGAGATACAATCTTTGCAATTAGTACTAAAGAAAAATCTGTGTAACTTTCAAAGGGGAAGAGTATGTGACAAAAAAGAATTTTTGAATTGGAAATGAATGGGATATGAGGTTTTACAACATAGATAATCAATAATAAATATTTCTTTTCCTTAAATAAAAAGAAAATCAATCTAGATTTAAAAGAATGTTTTTGATTATGGTATTATCAAATACAAAAACAGATCCTATTGTTTTTAGGGTGTTATTCCTCCTATGCCAACAACCAGCCTCAGCTTGGAGAAGGGTTTCTGAGGGAAGGGGGTTTTGGAAAGTAAATGTCTCAAAGTCTAATGATACATCCAGGTTGTTCTCAAGATATCTTTCTGGATTGCTTTCTCTATGCTCTGCTTTTATTGGAGATCACCAGATACACACACACACACACACACACACACACACAAATTTTCAAGTCATTTGTCTCCAAACATTTCTCTGTTTCTGTTCTTAAAACTTATTCTAGACAGCTCATCTTTTGAAGATCATAAGCCCAGTCTCTTAGTTTACATATCAATCTAGTCATTAATTTTAAGTTCTCTTTTGATTATTACATGAATCATCATCCAGTGACGTCTGTTCCTTCATTCTTGTGACACTTCAAGCACATTTTTTTTTCTTTAACATTGCAAAAGAATTTAGATATCTGCCTCCCTCTATTAAGCAGAGATTCGAAACTAGCTGGGTGGGACCCTGTCCTGAAGCTACCATTTCTACCACAAGCAGGAGTAAACTTGCTCTGTCTTAGGAATCTGTGGAAGCATAATCAAAAATAAAAAATAAAATAACCCCAAATCCCCAAAACAAACAAACAAACAATAAATAACAACAAACAAACCAACAAAAACTTAGTTGGGTGTGAACTCTTGTGATTACCACTCCCTAAACTAAAGGTCTTTTCTTTTATCTTTCTGAGAAGTTGGTTCACAGTGTAGCTGCTTTTGTTTCTTTTGATTTGTGAAGCCCCTCATATAATTCATATGGCATTTTTGTCTTTTGAAAAATTATATATTTTGGAACTGATGTTTTCTAAGATCTTTCCCACAGTCTTAATATTTGTTCTGAAGTTCCCAGCATTTATCATTCTACTGAGTCATTAGTCACACTTTGTCTTGTGTACTCATGCTGTCTCTATCATGTAGTCATTCAGGTTAATAGGAAGGACATTTCTTGAAGAATGATTAGTAAAATATGCATATTATTATGCGGACAAGGCTAATGACCACAGCAGACAAAACTCTAGTGGAGGTCAATGCATGTCCAGAACAGGAACCATGGTAATATGCCTCTACCAAGCTCATGCCAGACCTATCTATCTATCTATCTATCTATCTATCTATCTATCTATCTATCTATATCTATATATCTATATACACTTTAAGTATTGGAAAAATAGAAAGGAAACAGTAACCAAAAAATTATTCTGCATTCCAGTAAGCTTAAAATTGTTGGGAAATAAGTTTTCTTAGGATCATACAGAAGGTCATGAAGAACATAAGTTTAAATTTGGTATCTAGACATATTTTTCCTAGGATGGAAAAATACAGAATAATGCTTTATTCCAAGATTATTTTGCACAAAGCCTGAGCTCCTCTTACTTAAAATATCAAGAGTAAGTATAATAGTAAATCCATGAAAAAAGATAGCACTCCAGATTATACAAAACAGTATTATGCTTGTGCTTTTTATAAGCTTCACAAAATTTCTCTCATCATACTTTAATTTGTAAAGTATATTATTTTAACACTACAATATAGTTTTAATTTTCCAAAGTATAAATCAGGGAATTTTGCTGTCTTCTTGTGTTTTAATGGCAGTTAAGATTCAGAATAATTTTTCTAATACCAGAAAGTTCTCCAATGCTCGTTACAGAAATCTGTCTCATTCTTCACTATTATTTGGAATCATAATTCTGAGCTAGTACATAGGTAATTTGAAGAAAATCACTTTAAATAGACATTTTTATTATGCCTTTCTTATACTGTGTTAGCATTGCATTGTTAATACACTTTGCATACATTTCTTCATTCTACAAATTTTACTTTTAGAAGCCAAGTCTTTATACAAAGTGGATGTTTGGGTGAAATTATTTTAGGTGTAATTGAAAACTGAGTCTTCCTTCACACAAAATATCCAAAGTAGTTTCCCTTCTCTCTACTCCTCCTGACTCTCCAACATCTCCTTTCCCTTCCAGTTCCATTCCTTCTTTTCTCTTCATAAAAAAAGAAGAAAAAAAAATAAAAAAAGCTGTCTCTAAGAGACCACAACTAAACACAAAAGAAGAGGATTCAGTAAGGCAAGGCAAAAGCCCCCATATTGAGGCTGGACAAGGAAACACAACAGGAAGGAAAGAGTCCCAAAACTAGGCCAAAAAAAAAAAAAAAAAAAAAAAAAAAAAAAAAAAAGCCAGTCACACCTGCTCCACTGTTAGGAGTCACACAACAGCACTAATGACAGCCATACCATACACACAAAGGACCAGGAGCACCCTGATGCATGTTCCATGTTGGCTGCTCCAGTCTCTGTAAGCCCATGCGAAACCTGCCCAGGTGAGGAGAACCATGGGCCATGTTCTCCTGCTGTCCTGATTTAACTCATACTTCTAAAATCGATTTTTCTCCACTTCACAGGGTTCTCCAAATCTCAGAGGAGGGAGAAACTGATAGAAAACTTCAATTTAGATAATTAGGTAACATTTGATAGAAGGAGTATTTTTATCATTCAGTGTGTAAGTGATAGTACAATTTACAATTCACTGTGAGTGTACTCACAGTAGTAATAAATAAATACCCTTACCAATTTTTAAACTAAAAAAAAAAAAAGGATAAAATTTAACACAACCTAGGAAGGGTATACAGAAAGCTTCTTTTACACAGAAAGCTCCTGTGTGAAGCATGATGCCCTTCAATGTTGTTCCCCAATCAAAGTAGGGCAACTTAAGCGGGAACTAGTCTTGTTATTCCCTTAATCTTATTTTCTAAAAATTTTTGGGTATAGTGTTTTCTTTTAGCAAATTACCATTTAAGAGCTAGTGTGTATAATCATTAGATTTTTAACTACCTAAACTATATTAAAACACACTGTGCTACAACACTCAGGGAAATCAGCAAAACTCGTATAACTTAATTTTCTTTATCATGATCTTATAACATTCATATTTTGTATTTCCTCAGACCATTATTCTAAAATAAGCAATAAATTAACTTATAGCAATTTAAAATTGTATAATGAATTAGTATAATTTTCCCTTCTTAATGTTTTTGTCTTTCACTCTCAGAAGGAATAAACTGCTTCATACCTATGTAAGATATTAAAAACAGAACCCATTGAAATGTACAACTACTATGCTTTTAAAATGTAAAGAGCAGTTTAGTTAACCACATAGTAAGAAATCACAGCAGGTGCTAAAGAATGAAATGCATATTCACAACATTCTGTAAAAAATTATGGCCATTTAAACATTTTCTTTTATTAAATTAACAAAAGATGTTGGCATTTAGATCAAAACATGATTGTATTCCTACCAGATTTAATTATTTCCAATATAGAAACATATTCACCTCTGTTATAAATATGTTTTACTCCAATATCTAGTTGGTAAGCATCAATTAATTACTGAGATTAACTGGAAATTTTGGGTCCAGATAGGCAAATAAAATGACTAATATGAACTAAAAGAAAAACCAGTGTTTATATAATTAGAACATTCATGGTTGGTGTTGTGCGCACAATTACAATGAAACTTCTCTCTGCTCTCTTTATTTTCCTAGGTTGACTGAATGATTATAATTAGACACTTTTAAAATAATTTATGAATTATATTATAACATTTTATTCTGAATACCATGTGAAATTAAATATAATAAAAAATCAAGACTTGTTTATTTTTAAACCAGGAATGGCATTTTACTGTTAATATTATACCAACTTTTAATAATGAACTTGATTTCCCCAAATTGATGAGGAAATTGCTGATTATGTGAGGTATCCATATTTAGTAAAAATGAATATTAATATTGTAAAATGATGAATTGCTAATATGGGACATTGAGCACGCAATCAACTATAAAATATCCTTCCTATGAAAGACAAAAATGTATAGTGATAATAATTTTTGAACTCTATATCATTTCTAATCCATTCAATAGCAAAGGCATAAGAAAGTAAATAGAACTTCATAGTAGGAAATAATAATTTTTCCTTATTTTACTCTATTGGGAAAATAATTGAATGCTGTAAATATTACCAACATTTTTTAATCGATATTTAATGAAAGAGAGGAGAAAGTTCAATTCACCTTACACTTATGAGAAAATATCTATTGAATCATATAATTTAATTAATTAAACTTTTAAAAATCATTTTTGTTTTTTTAATAATCATGAACCATGCTAATTTTAGCTGTATTCTGACACAATGCATTAGTGCTTTCTAGTTTTTGACAAGGAGCAGAATATCAATGTTTAGTCAAATTCTGTTTATTTTAGAAGCATGGTTATGACAAGCAAAGCCTTCCTAAGATTGATGCCAAGCAACTGTTATAGATAGAACCAACAATGTGTCTTCTGTGCAACTCTTAACATGTTGTTAAAAAACAAATTATTCCAAGCAAGGCAGCAGCTCAAAATAGAATTTAAAAAGCTGGTGTTGTAATAATGTACCGATATAAGATGAGCAGTAGGTCATGCCTACCAAATCACCACATCTCTCCTGTGTTAGTCTCCATCATTATCTGGTTTGCAGGGAAGCAGATCATGCTAGAGTTGTGCCAGTCACCATGGTCTTAGGTTTGTGAATGCTAGAGAGAATCGTGAAGAGGATAGAGATAGCAAATTCCTAACAAGGACACATGCTCCACCATGTTCACAGAAGCCTTGATTATAATAGCCAGAAGCAGGAAAAAAACCCAGATGTCTTTTAACAGAAGAATGTGTACAGAAATTGTGGTATATATACACAATGGAGTACTACTCAGCTATGAGAAACAATTACTTGTTTAAGCAACTGAAAAAACAAAAGCCATCATAGAAATTATCCCTCATTACACATAAACAATATTTCAAACATTTCTTATGCTATGAGCAATCCACACAATTTCCTCTTGACAATCACTATCATTTCTGACACCAATTGCTTTCATCTCTGATTAGATCTTACCTCAAACTTTCAGAAAGCCAATTCAGTAATATTTTTCCTTCCTTCTAAATTACATCCTACTTTCTAACATGTTTATTTTTAAAATGTTTCAATTTTATCTCCTGAAATTATAACTGAAATCAATTTCTGCCAGTCAAGCAGACTTGACAAAAGGGAGGTTTCTGGGAAGAAGAGAAGAGAGGAGAGAAAAAAGGGGGCAGGATCAAGTATTGGAATGCATCTGAAACAGGTTGAGAAATTTCAATAGAAACATGTAGCAGCAGGGGACAGAAAACTGGGGGTAGTCCTTGAAAGTCCCAGACTACAGGAAAGCAAGGCATTCCCAGGACTCAGAGGGAATTTAGCCGAAATACCCAACAAAAGGGAGATACAGTATGTACAGACCACCACAATCAGTAGTTAGGCACAGACCCCTGTTGAGAAGTAGGCTACCCAGGCACCTAAAAGTCTTTTACAATTGGGTATTTTATTTATTAATATTTCAAATCTTTTCATCTCCTTTCCTGGTTTCCCACTGCAACCTCCCTATACAATTACCCTCTCCCCCTGCTTCTATAAGGGTGCTTCAGACCCATTCCCACATCATCACTCTGGCATCCCCCTACACTAAGGCACCGACCCTTCACACAATCAAGATCTTATTCTCCCATTGATGCCAGATAATTCCATCCTCTACTACATATAAAACTGGAGCCATGGATCCTTTCATGGGTACTCTTTGGTGGATGGTTCATTTCCTGGGAGCTCTGGGATCTCTGGTTGTTTGATCTTGGTTTTTGTTTGTTTGTTTTTGTCTTTTGTTTTGTTTTATTTCAATTTAGTTTTATTTTGTTTTGTTTTTTTGTGTTTTGACCATGGGGTTGCAAACACCTTTTGTTCCTTCAGTCCTTTCTATAACTCCTTCATTGGGGGTCCCTGTGCACAGCCCAATGGTTGGCTACTAGCATCCATATCTATATTTGTCAGGCAATCTTTAACACCTCCAAAAATGTCCCTGTCCAAAGGAGAGAAAAAAATGGTACAGACACAGAAGAAAAGGCCAGAGACCACCCCACCTAGACATTTATCCTACCAGCAGACACCAACAACTCCTCCCCAACACACACACACATACACACACACACATTACATAGACACAATATTACTGATGTCAAAAAGTGCTTCTCTACAGGAGCCTCATGTGGCTGTTCCCTGAGAAATTCTACCAGCACCTGACAAATGAAGATACAGATACTTACATTCAACAATCAGACTAAGCATTTGGACCCTAATGGAAGAGGTAGGGGAAGGACTAAAGAACTGAAAGGGATCACAACCCCATATGAAGAACAACATTATCTAAGTGGACCACCCAGAGCTCCCTAAGATAAACCACCATCTAAAGAATATATATGGAGTATGCCATGACTCCAGGTAAGAAGGTAAGAATGTAGTAGATGGCCTTTTCTGACATCAATGGGAGAGAAGACCCTTGTTCTTTGAAAGCCTGATGCCCCAGCATATGGGGATGCTAGAACAGTGAGGCAATATTGGGTGAGTGGGTGGAGGAACACATTCATAGTGGCATTGTGGAGAAGAAAGGGAGGGGATGTGATGGGAGGCTTGGAGGGATAACCTGGATTTGGCTATTATTGGAAATGTAAATGAATAAAACAGTTAATAAAAGAGAGAGAGAGAGAAGAAAGGTTAGAAGGAAGGAAGGAAGGAAGAAAGAAAGAAAGGAAGGAAGGAAGGAAGGAAGAAAACAAGTGCAAGTATCAGGCTACCTATTCCTTACCAGATTCCATAGCTGCTTGCCTCAAGAGGGGAACCAAATACTCAAACAAGCAGGGAGCACAGACAGATTTGTACTGCTCTGTAACTATAAATGATGAATACAGTTATAATATGCAAGCATTTAGAAAAAAAGTCAAGCCATATTAAAGTATATTTAATTATGTTATAGGAATGATTAGCATGAAAAGTATGTAGGGTTTCAAATAAACCAGTTACTTAGAAATTTCTGTGATTGTTAGTACTTAGAACTTCATTAAAAATAAAATAACCTAGGTATTTAAATTTGCCTATGGAGAAATATTTTTTGTAGTTTGTGGTGGTGGGAAGAGCTACATAGTGTGGGTGAAAGAAATTACCAGGTAAGAAATCCTGGACTTTGTAATGATGGGAAAGGGGAGAAGAAATTGCATGCATGTGTTCACTGACCAGCTCCCTCAAGCCTCCCCCCACCGTGACTCTCTGCTACAATACAATAGATCACTTAAAAGTCAGAATAAACCATCCATTTTCTTAAAGATTTATGTTATAAATAAAAATAAGAGTACAGTGTAGCTCTCTTCAATCACACCAGATGAGGGCATCACATCCTCTTACAGAAATTTGTGAGCCACCCTGTGGTTGCTGGGAATCGAACTCAGAACCTCTGGCAGAGCAATCGGTGTTCTTAACCGTTGAGCCATCTGTCCAGTCCCGAAACCCTTCCTTTTGAATTTCATTGTTTGCACTGAATTTTATGACACAAAACGAAAAGAAAAGACAGTAAGATTTCCTCTTTTATTAGAGAGTTAAAATGATTCAATAAATGCTTTTGTATTTTTAATGCAACATGTAAACTTGGCCCTTTATTATGTTTTAATAATTATTTCTTTTATCTTTTTTTTTCTCTGCCTCAGTGGTGTGGGTCAAATAACCCTTTCTGAGGGGTGAACTCAGACCATTGGAAAACATGGATGCTTGCATTATAAATCATAGCAGTAGCAAAATTACAGTTATGACATATCAATGACAATATTTTAGAGCTGTGGTCACCACAACATGACAAATTATTAAAGGTTCACTTTATTAGGGGGATTGAGAATCATAGCTCTAGAGAACATAGAAACTTAATTTCCTTTCATAGTTTGGCTTTCTATACACTACTTGCCTTCTAGAGTAAAAGATGTTTAATGCCATGACTTAACAAAAAATAAAATTAGCACTGTGTCAGCCAAAATTAATGAGGTGAATACCACTGTGATAACAAAAAAAAAAATTAAATGTGGAAGATTGCTAGAGTCAACAGGAAGGGAGTTCTGCAATCATTTTATCACTACAGTCTGTGTGGCTTGGTGAGACAAATGCTGAAACAAGCACAGAACAGGCTTATTAGCAAAATGTAGGCTTACAGAAGTTGAAGGGCTAGCCCAGAACGTAATATTATTAATGAGTTTTTAGACCATTTTGTGTGCAATTCCCATTGTGTTTGGGCACATAGAAAAATCATAACCACAAACTATCACAGAAGCTATAAATTTGAAACACAACAAAATGTTTTTCTCAAAATAAAATATATAGTTGCTTTAAATTTTAAGAAGAATAGTGGATATAATTAATAAATGCCTTAGTTCTGATTGGAATAATTATGCCAATAAATAATATATTATTTTGTTGAACATTAAATCACTAAATAATGAGTGAGATTTCTGCTCTGTTTTACTCTTCCTCTCTTTGCCCTTGCCTCTATCTCTACTTCATTACCTCCTTCCCTCCCTCCTTCTCTCTACACTCTAGTCACAATACTCTTTATTTTTTGTATGATATAATTCCAACATACATCAGAATGAAACAAGAAATCCGACTCTATACCTAAAGGGTAGAATGTTAAAATCTTAAGTGCAGATAGAATATTATTCTTCTACTCGAACTAATTTTTGCTCTTCTATGCACTATTCAGATCAACCATCTATGTTATAAGCGGGATTTCTAAGTAAGAAAGCCATTCCTTCATTTGTACAATTTTTACTGATACATTGAAATACTGAAATCAGATAAGCACTTACTAGATACAAAGTATACTATATAATGAGGAATACACTCTGAATATAGGAAAGTTATTAATATAAGATACTGTGTACTTCAGTGCTGTTACAATCTACTAAATATAACCTAGAAAGTATTAAATTCTGCAGAAAATTACCAGTACTATAAAAACATATATATATATATATATATATATATATATATATATATATATATATATATATATATATATATATATACATATATATATATATTCTGTATAAAGGAACTGATTTAAATGCAATCACACCCAAGTATATATTGTAGGGATGGCTTTAGCCAAAAAGCCCAACTGTGGGAAGAGAGAACCTTGAGAGACCACATCCAGTAAATAGACAGTGTCCCCAAGTGGAAGGTTCTGGTCATCAAACTACCTTTAAAATGTTTTTCCCCAAAATTTTTCTTGTCTAAAAGAAATAAAGGGACAAAAATACAACAAAAATTGAAATGCCATCCTGTTACTGGCCCAACTTGTGATCCAATCCATGGGTGATCACACATTATTACTTATGGAATGCTATGCTTGAAGACAGGAGCCTAGCATGGTTGTCTTCAAAGGCTCTACCAGAATCTGCCTGAAAAAGACACAGATATGTAGAGCCAACCATTGGACCAAGTTCTCGGACTCATATGGAAGAGATGGGGAAAGATTGAAGGAGCTGAAGGGGATGGCAACCACATAGTAAACCATACACTTGGGAGCTTCCAGATACTAAGCCACCAACCAAATAACATACATGGGCTGCTCTGTGGCCCCTGGCACATATGTAATAGAGGACAGCCTTGGCTGGCCACACTGGAGAAAACGTAAACAATCCTGTAGAGACTTGATGCCACATCAAATGGGAAATTCAAGGAATGGGTTATAAGGTGGGGGTGAAAGGGCCGAGAAGGGTGGTAGGGGGAAGCATTTCTCAAGCAAAGAAGATAGGGAGAAGAACTATTGAAAAGGTTTGGATAGTTTCAAGATATGGTATCATGAATTTGTATAACATACACATTTTAATTTCAAGCTTACACTGCATAAAGGACAGAATATGACTATAAATAGTGATTTATGAGGAATGCTATAGTTGAGAGTGTTCATATTTTATGATAAAATATTTTAAAATATTCAATGTTATTAAAGTATGTTACTTTCATTTCTAGTCTAATGGAAATACCTAAATATTACTCAGAAATTCTATTGAGCATTTATTTCTTCTCTTTGTATTGAAATCAGATTATTTTGAATCAACCTCACTGATTAGATTATAAGAATGTACAATCATGTATGGAGAGAAAGAGTGATCCTTGTGTGTAGAACAAAAGAGTCTCACCTATGTGCTTCATCTGATCTCCAAATATTTAAGATTTGAAAAGATAAAAAACAAATAAAGGATTTATATATTGAATTAACTTAACATTTGAGATGTACATTCAAACAATAGATAGAGATTCAATATAGGTGAAGAAAACATAACCATGACATAGTACGTTGGAAAGGCTGCTTTATTGTCCTTTGAGACATACGATCCAAAACAGTATGAGAGAATATATTCTACTAAACTTTTAAAATATGTGTGCTGGTGAATTTTAAAAATGCATTATTATTTGCATTATATATTTTGTGTTTTACTTCCTTATTTTTAAAAACATTATTAACATATTTACTTTTTTTCTTTTTTATTGAACAACTTTATTTAAGAAACAGAAAGGAACACTTCTCCACTGCTAGTGCGGTTGTAAACTGATACAACCACTCTGGAAATCAGTCTGGCGATTCCTCAGAAAAAATGGACATAGTACTACCTGAAGATTCAGCTATTCAACTTCTGGGCATATACTCCAGAGACACTCCAATATACAACAAAGACACATGCACCACAATGTTCATAGCACCTCTATTTGTCATAGCCAGGAGCCGGAAAGAACCCAGATGTCTTTCAGTAGATGAATGGATACAAAAATTGTGGTACATTTACACAATGGAGGATATGTATGTATATGTATACACATATGTATATATGTAACAATAATATAGGAAAAGAGGCTATTAATTTGAGGGGAGAGGAGAAACTGGGAGAGGCTGTAGGGAGGAAAGGAGGATGTGATACAGTTCTATTTTTATAAAAAAAATATATATTTTTTAACTTCACACAGTCTGTGAGTTGTTTCTGGGGTGTTCAGAGCTTTCTGGGGTTAGCAACCCACTATCAGTGACTGCATATTATGTCTGTTCTTTTATGACTGGGTTATCTCACTCAGGATGATATTCTCTAGATGCAGCCATTTTCTTAAGAATTTGGTTAAGTCATTGTTTCTGGTGGCTGAGTAGTATACCATTGTGTATATGTTCCACAATTTTTGTATCCATTAGTCTTCTGAAAGACATCTGGGATCCTTCCAGCTTCTGGCTATTATAAATAGAGCCGCTATGAACATTGTGCTGCATATATCTTTGTTGTGTATTAAAGTGTCTCTGGGGTATATGCCCAGAAGTGGAATAGCTGGGTCTTCAGGTAGTACATTATCCAATTTTTTGAGGTATCGCCCCAGACTGATTTCCAGAGTGGTTGTATTAGCTTGCAACCCCACCAACAGTGGAGAAGTGTTCCTCTTTCTCTGCAACCTCGCCAGCATCTGCTGTCATCTGAGTTTTGGATCTTGGCCAATCTGACTGGTGTGAGGTGGAATCTCAGGGTTGTTTTCATTTGCATTTCCCTGATGGCTAAGGATGTCCAGCACTTCCTCAGATGTTTCTCAGCCATTCCTCAACTGAGAACGTTTTGTTTAGCTCTGTACCCCATTTTTAATAGGCTTATTTGATTCTCTGGTGTCTAGCTTTTTGAGTTCATTGTACACCTTTGATATTCGGTCTCTATCTGATGTGGTGTTGGTAAAGATCTTTTCCCATTCTGTTGGTTGTCGTTTTGTTTTCTTGACAATGTCCTTAGCCTTACAGAAACTTTGCAATCTCATTAAGTCCCATTTGTTAATCTTTTACCTTAGAACTTGAGCCATTGGTGTTTTGTTCAGAAAATTTTCTCCTATGCCTATGTGTTCTAAGGTTTTTCCTATTTTCTCATCTAATAGTTTCAGTGTATCTGGTTTAATGTGGAGATCTTTGATCCACTTACACTTGAGCTTTGTACAAGGAGATAAGAAAGGGTCTATTTTCATTCTTTTGCATGCTGAGTGCCAGTTGGACCAGCACCATTTGTTGAATAGGCTGTCTTTTTTCCATTGAATGTTTACTGCTCCTGACTGTGTGAGGTGGAATCTCAGGGTTGTTTGGTTTTGCATTTCCCTGATGGCTAATGATATTGAGTACTTTCTTAGATGCTTCTCAGCCATTCGATATTCCTCAGTTGAGAATGTTTTGTTTATCTCTGTACTCCTTTTGTTAAAAGGGTTGTTTGATTCTCTGGTGTCTAGCTTCTTGAGTTCTTTGTATACTTGGATATTAGGCCTCTATCTGATGCGGGGTTGGTAAAGATCTTTTCCCACTCTCTTGGCGACCTATTTGTTTTCTTGACAGTGTACTTAGCCCTACAGAAACTTTGCAATCTAATTAAGTCCCATTTGTCAATCTTTGACCGTACAGCACGAGCCACTGATGTTCTGTGCAGGAAATTTTCTATCCAAAGATCAGATCAAAAGCTCCAAGGTAAATTATTAAATGACACCAAAGAATTCCATAATGTGCCTGCAGAAATAAACAGACTGTCATGTTGCACATGCCTCTTTTTCTTGAGATTAATAATATATATAAAATATGTAAGATTTTGTTCTTCATATTTCTATAATTTTTAGAATAATATTCCATAAGGTTATTTCTCACAATCTCAAAAATATCACATATATGTTAATGCAAAATAGTCAAACAAAAATTTTTAATGAACAAAAAATTGATATAAAAGGAAATTGTTCTAAGCATATATTAATTGCAATTGTAACCACTGAATAATCAATAAACACCAGGTCACAAGATTTATATTTAACTTAAAAAATAAAAAGATAGAATCTCCTTTACACACCTGATTAGAGAAGTGTGGAATTTCACACTTATTAAATAGTCTTCATATTCTTAATACTTTGTGGGTAGTACCCAGATTCAAATAAAATTAGTTTCTCATGTTTCAGAATTAAGTATATGGATAGAACACTGAAACCATATCCTGAAAATATTCTGAATGAATAAATCTTGTTTGTGTTGTGATAACATGCATTGTCAATAAATATGACATTTTTTCATGTTTCTAGGTTATGGTAATTTTACAAGTGTACTGACTGCTCTTTAGCTGCCAAGGTTCAGTATTACATATATATATATATATATATATATATATATATATATATATATATATATATATACACACATACATATATATATATATATATTATACTGAATAAATATATATATATATTATACTGAATAAATATATATATATTTGTATATTTATATGTATACATATATGTATATGTTTATAAAAATCAATAGTATATATATATATATATATATATATATATATATATATATAATATGTGTATATGTTTAATTATTAAGACTTAAACATGTCCTGTATAGTTTATGTTTTCAATTCTTGTTTTCTTCATTGTATCTATAATTATCTACTTTATTTAATAAGCAATGTTAAGTTAAATGTAAATATTTCTAAAATGAACAATTTCACATGTATTCTGACAGTTATATTTTTGGGTACGAGTTGTATTAAACCACGTATGTACTGGATATATTATATCAGTAAAACATGGTTGGCAGTGTTTTCCTAATTTTGATTTGATTACTGCCACTTACCTTTCAGCATAAAATATTTACAGATTTTATTGCTTTCAAATTATAGCACAGGTAAATTTGCAATAATATATGACATGGGCACTGGAAGCCTATATTTAAATTACTAATGTCCATGTTAGTTTACAAAAATGTAATTCTTATAATTCATTTATAACCACAGACGAATAGTTTATTGAGAGAAGGGGTTTAACTTGTATAGCAATATTGAATCTCACATAAAAATTAGAAGTGATATAAGTCAAAGCATTTGTCTGTCTACTATTTGATGGATTGAGGCAGATAGTATTTTGTCTGAGCTGTGATTGATTAGCTGTGAAATCTCTTACTTGAGATTAGAAAATACAGCAGAAACCTAAGACTTTGCCCAGTCATTTAAATACTTTCTTACTAACATGACAATCTGATTTTGGATTTTTATGGCTCCCTCTGTCCAAAAACTATCAAAAACTTAAGTCACATATTTGTAATACTAGTGGTAGGATGAGAAAGGCTCAACACGCATACAATATTACAGGTTATCCTGTCTTCTATGTGATTAACTCTGCTTTAGTGAAAGGTGTTGCTACCACATGCACACAGAGAGTTTTAAGGAAACAGAAAGTGTCTCACCTGTTTCCAATTATCTGTTGCACATTACCTCCCATGTAAATTTGATGACTCCATTGTAGAAATAAGGAATCAATCTGTTTTGATGCATTAGTGAATTTCCTGATTAGTTTTTCTAGATTTAAATATCTTTTGCTGGATTTGAATACACTCTATTTAAGAGGAACGCCAAAAAACTAATTGAAATGTATATTAAAAAGGTAAAGATAAAGGCATTTGTTAATCACATGATGTATACTATTTATGGTTTACATATGTCCTTTATCTAAATATCTATGTAGTTATTTGCTGGTTATTGCTGTAAATAAAAATGAACTGTTTTAAATCTCAATGCAGAGGAATAATAGAACAAAGTCAGAGACTTCAATAGCTTGCTCAACTATTCAGTTGTGTGACTGGGTGTTGCTCATGGGGAGGCAAATTAACAATGAATACCCAATTACATTTAATAACTGCATTGACTAGTTATATACAAGTCAACCTAATCCACCTAAAAAACTGACATTTTATCATAAAATGTCTGGCAACTTTTAATATGTCATGTGAAATTCTTTAACTAAACTTTTCCATGGCTACATTTAATATATGTGCAATTTTTTTGACTGAAATATGGTGAAAACTTTTCTAAAACCAGTAAGTAAAATATAGAAAGTAAAACCAAATAATAGTGCCACTTTTTAAATTCACCTGGACACATATTTTAAGAGTTCTGCAGAATATGTTAAAACACATTGTTTTGGATTATATGTCCCAAAAGGCAATAAGCAGCAGCCTTTCCAACTCACTATGTCATGATTATGTTTTCTTCAACTCTATTAAGTCTCCATCTATTTTTAGATGTATATATCAAATGATAATTTAATACAATATGTAAATTCTTTATTTGATTTTAATTTTTTCAAATCTTAAATATTTGGAGATCAGATGAAGCATATTGGATAGAATGCTTTCTACTACACCCCAAGATTTCACTTTTCTTCCTGACGTGATTATACATTCTTGTCAACTCAAGAGTAAGGTAGATATAAACAACTGTGAGTTCAACAATATAGTCATCCCATATGAAGCTCAAAAGTAAGGAAAGCCAAATTGTGGAAGCCTCAGTCCTTCTTCAAAAAAAAAAAAAAAAAAAAAAAGTGTATACCACCCTCTCAGAGTGTGGTACATTCAGACCTTAAATAATTAATAATTCAAGAGTTAAGAATGTAACCTGGTGGCAATTCTTGGTATTTAAAATTATTATTTTATATCTTTACACACAAAGAAAATTTTGACAATTTCTATGTTATATTTTGTCTTATATGTACTTTTTGCTCATTATAACTAATAAGTTTCCAATGCATACTATTAAATCTTTTAAAAAACCCATGTACTGACAAAAATATATTCATATAATTTTATGCAAAAATGCTTTAACACCTGTACATTTATCTCTGTTTTTTTAATATAAAGCTTTTTAATTTAAACACTTAAACATGAATAGGAAAAGAAAAAAAAAAAGAAAATGGTCATCACAGATGAAACCCAGAAAACCCTGGAACTCCTGAAGGAATAGTAAAAGTATATAGTTTTGATTTTTGAAGTGATGTGTCATTTTTCATAATTCTACTGTGACACCTATTTACAAACTAAAAGAAAGTGATTGCATGACTATTTAATTCTATATAAACTTTACTTCCTCATTACTGTTGTACTTAGGAAATTAGATTCTTACATTCTTTAATTAAACTGTTGAGGTTGTTTATTATCTCCTATGTAAGACCACAGAATTACTCACTCTCATTGGGCTTCCTTATTTTCCATGCCAATGAACTCCCTAATTGTCTTGCTAATTTTCTCACTGTCCTTTTTGACTTTCAAGGACACTTCTACTTTTTTGTTTTATTTTTTTCCACATTTCATCAACTAAAATTATTTGGACACTATGGTTATACCCTTCTTTGTTTACTTTGTAATATCAGCTTGTTTCACTATAATAAACTGCGAGTTAAAAATATATGATCAAATCATCTTCTATGAAAACATGTCAGTGACTGGTATGTGACAAGAATCTAACTCCTCTCTAGTTGGTAATTTCATGAAATAGATTGATGGTAGCAATGGTCATGTAATTTTCAAGAATAGATCCAAAGACACTGTGAGCTTTCATTCATTTTTGGAATATTCAGTCTGAGGAAATCTAGTCATCAAGTAAGAAGTTTGTCTACCCTGAGAGAATCATGGTAAAGAGGCCAATATGTGTGGGATAATTTGCTGTTATGATACAGCCAACATTTCTTCACCTTGGTGATTATTACAACCACCAGCCAAGTAGCACTGACCTCAGTATGAAAGAGGAAATATTTGAACTTTTTTATCTTAATTAAAATCTTGTCATCTCATATCTAGCTCAATATGTGTTCTTAAAATTTTGAAATAATTTTTGAAAACTATAATACTTACTTCACTAATGTGCAAGTTAATTACACTCATATTATAAAACTTATTTTAACTCAAAATCTGCTAATCATTTGCTAGTCATTGTTACATATGATTTTATGGATGTTACATATAATACACATGAAAGCTTTTTCTAATGCTTCACTATGTCATTCTCTTTTGATGGTGTAATCATTATTCATTATAAAATTGAATCTTTGAATTTGATATACCATTGTGCATTTACTCACATTTCATAACATATTAAAAAGATACTCAATAGGTTGAATATAGCACTTCATACATTTAAGTCTAGATATAAATAAAAATATATAATATGTAATAACAGCCAGAACAAATACTTATTCAGTAGAATTATGACAAACTTAATTAAACATGTATCTTTGTGATATGGGCCTTTGGAGTGCAAATCTGCATGGAATCTATGCTCTGGTGCCCTCTATTTGAACAACAAAGTGGAGAGAAACTAATTATGAAGCAGAACAATTTGACTTTTTATAGGGAGGATACACTTCCAAGGAAAGAGACAAGCAGAGCAGGGAGAGAATTTAGCAGATCAAATAGTGTACCCCACAAAGTTACCTGAGTGCTTGTGTTACTCACTGTAGTCTGTTAGTACAGGTCTTCACAAAAAAAAAAAAAACAAAAAAAAACAAAAAACAAACAAACAAACAAACATGATCTTCATGGTCTTCATGGTTATCTATCTAACATCTGAAATAGACATATGTAGTTCTGTGCTTAATATATTAAGGAACTATATGTTAGTTACTCTTAGACATCAGAAGTCTTGTCTTCTCTCTGCCAGTTTTCAATATGTTAATTCTGCAAGACTTTGCTTTACTTTTGATCTTCTTGACTCCATGCTCTGCCTTATTAACCTTCCACAAGAGAATGTATATTGAGCTGGAGAAGTCAAGTACATTAATGTGATTTGAGCAATTTATTGATAAGATGTTCCATTTATACAGGATTACATGAATGTACTGGTGCATGTAGGGAATCCCCATTCTTTACTTTGACAAATGCATAGTCAAATGTATTTCTTTTTTATTAGATATTTTATTTAATTACATTTCAAATGTCACCTTTCCCAGTTTCCCCTCAGCAAACCACCATCCCCTCCTGCAGCTTCTATGTGGGTGTTCCTCTACCCACCCATCCACTCCAGCCTCACTACCCTATTGTTTCCTACAGTGGGACATTGAGCCTTCATAGGAACAAAGACCTCCATTCCCATTGATGCCAGATAAGATTGTCCTCTGCTACATATGCAGCTGGAGTCCTAGGTCTCTTCATGTGTACTCTTTGGCGGGTGGTTTAGACCCTGGGACTCTGGGAGCTCTGGCTGGGGTAGGGGGAGTGGAGGGGTGTTGCTTGGTTGGTATTGTTATTCTACTTGTTGCTAACACTGTCAGCTCCTTCAGTCCTTCCCCTAATTTATCCATTGTTGTCCCTGTGCTTAGGCAGATGAATAGCTGTGAGCATCTGCCTTTCTATTTGTCAGGCTCTGGCAGAGCCCCTCAGCATACGTCCATATCAGACTCCTGACAGGAAGAACTTCTTGGCATCAGCAATAGTTTCTGGGTTTGGTGTCCGCATATGGGATAGACACTCAGTTTTTTTTTTTTTTTTTTTTTTTTTTTTTTTTTTTTTGTTTTGTTTTGTTTTTTTGCATTTGATGGTATTTTTTATTAATTGGATAAATGAATTGTGAGCTGTGTGCTTGCATGATGATGCACTCATTTAGTTGTTGCTTTCTGCCTTCCTAATCTCTGTCATATTGGATTTATAAATGATACTCAGTTTCTACTCCTCTCTTTGTTATCTGACTTCCTAGACAGGAACAATTCTAGGTTAAAATTTTGGAGATGGGTTGGTGGGCCCCTCTTTCAATCAGGGTCTATACATAACCTCTGGATATAGACTCTACAGGTTCTCTCTCTGGTCTGTTATATATTTCAGCTAATGCCATTCCTGTTGGGTCCTGAGATCTTCTTGCTTTCCCGGCATCTATGAATTTCTGGTGGCTATCTCCAGTTCCCCATCCCCCATTGCAACACACCTCTGTTAATTTTCTGAACCATTGTACATTTCCCCTGTCTCTCCTCAGAATACAAAGGCAAATGGACGCAACTAGAAAATTATCTTGCTGAGTAAGGTAACCCAGTCACAAAAGAAGACACATTGCATGTTTTAAATAATATGTGTATTAGGAACAAAGCTTGGAGTACCCAGGATTTAATGACAGACCATATGAAGCTCAAGAAGGAGGAAGAACAAAGTGTGGGTGTTTCAGTCCTATTTAGAGGGGGAACAAAATAATCATGAGAGTTAGAAGATAGAAGGGACTTAGGAAGAAGATAGGAGGGAAAAAGTGGGAGAAGGGTCAGGTAATCAAACATATTTCATGAATGCAACACAAAATGTCATAGTAGAAAACTATGAAAGAAGCTAGTAAACGACTAGATGGTGGTTTCATACGAATGCATAATATATTATTATATTTTCTCCATTACTCTTGATTATCACAATCTTTTTACTTTGAACCACTTCTTCCCAACTAGTTCCACAGTGCCTATGCCATTAGAAAAAAAATAAAATCTCTCTTCCAGCAATGTTTAGCAGCCATTATCTTCTTAGGATGTGTTGGAGACTCATTAGGACCTGTATTTTATATGTCAAACTGCTTTAATATTATTACATGTTAAAAGACTAAACAATAATAGAATATTAGTGATAAGTGAAAAAAGGAAACAATGGTGGGAAAGCATTAATTGGCAAGGGGAATGAAACACTAGAGAAAGATTGGAGGACACACACACACACACACACACACACACACACACACAGTTTAATTGCAGTTACTTTATGTGGGTCATTCCAGGGATTCTAGATTGACAAAAGTAAACTAGGGCTGCATGTGTGATACATTTCCTATAAATGGTGGCAGGAGGTACCTCAGGGACTCCTGACATGTAACAGGGTACTGCTGTTGAAAATGGTTTCCAAGGAGAAATTCATGGGTTTATATTGCTGAAGACACTATGCCCATTTCTTCTGCAAATGAAGAAATCAAGTTGATCCTAACCAAAAATCTTTTTCTCTGCTTTTTTGTATTTTATAATGCTGGTAAGTGTTGTTCAAGAAGCCAGGGGCAAAAGGGAGTCATCAGCAATTTTACCCAGGTTTAAACCTTTTGAAATATAAGAAGGATTAGCAAGGCAGTATGGCTGCCATGAGGTTAAGCAAGTGCTTTCTGACTTGATGTGGACTTCATTCACAGCAGGAAACACAAAGCTGATAATGCAAATCCTACCAAAGTTGCTTCATTGTGAAACTTACAAGTAACATGTATAAACATATTACTGTATTTTACCAAATGAATATACTATTAAACTGGTCTCTAATTCTATATCTGTTTATCCATAGATCTCTCAGGTATTACTAAAAGTGTTTCTTTGCCTAATAGTTTTGGTTAACACAAAAAAACCCACAATAAATCAAAGTACAAAGAATAAGATAGTATGTACTGTTTAACCACAGATGGAATATGTACACTGTATTTTCTCCAAAGAGTTCAGAGACCATTGTGGAATGATGATTATAAAAAACATTGAAGAAAATTCAACAAAATAAATATATCTTGTACATGTTTATATTAGCGTAGTAATGAAAAATTGCAGCTCTGTCAGTGGAACCCCATCCATGATTAAGCACATTCATGTTTAAGTAAAAAATAGGAAGAAGCTCATAAGCTCCAAACACATAGTAGGAAGCTATGGAACAATGAACTGAGTCAGTTCTCTTCTAGTAAGACTTATTGAAAGTAGACAGTGGACCATTGGAAAGCCACACAGTCTAGAGTGTTAAGGTTTAGAAATAGTAATTGATTTATTTGAAAAGAAATAACATAAACTTGGATGGGTAGGTAAGTGGATAATAGATCCAGAATTCATTATGGAAAGAAATTGAGCATCAGCATAATCAAAATACAATGAAAGGCCGAAAGAGAATACTCAATGTTTAAGGACACTGGCTGATGTTCTATAAGACCAGGATTCAACTCCCAGCATAAATATGCTGATTCCCCACCATCAATAACCACAGTTCTAAAAATATGACTATTTCTTTTGGACTTCTTGGACATTATTCATATACATTGTACACAGACATAAATGTGAATGAGATACCTATACACATAAAAGATAAAATGATAATAAATATACAATGAAAGTTTCTAAGTATTCATGAATATGGTTAGAAATAATGAAAAAAGCATTATTATAATCACAAATGATTAGTTTCCAACTCTATGTATATCTTAGTAGTAATTCTTCTATATTATCTTAAAACTTCTGTTTGAATATCTTATTAATGTGTAGGCAGCAGTTTCTGTCTCAAAAAATAAGTTAATTATACAACTTATTATTTAGTTAACAGTTCAATAAGGCCTTGCATTTGGCTTATGAATATATATTTCAAAAACATCAATCAGCATGTTCAAAATGTTAATAAATTTTTTAATAGAATCAAAACAGTATGAAAGCTATCCAGGAATCTTATAATTATTGATGTGTGACCAATTATTATAATTCTAGCATATATTTCATATGAAGACAACATTTATTTGTTTTAGTTCTTTCTGACAATGATCCCTAGAAGATGATGATTTACAGGTCAGGGGTTTGATGAACAGGTAACAAAAAGTAGGAGAAGAAACCAAATTTATAAACCTTGATGATTATACATGGTCTTTCACCATTTGTCACATCTCCCTGAGTAAATCTTCTCCACAAAAGTGGCAATTAATCTGACAGTATAAGTGAATGGCTCCAAGTCACATAAATGTGTAAATATGCCTAAAGAAGTAGTTCTGCCTTTTGACCTGAGCTTGAGCCCTGGGCCGACCATGGGATTCTGGTACCACACCCAAACCCACAACACCCAGAGGAAGCCGGTTTTCTAACAATCCTAGGATCACAGGATCACAGAAACATAGGTATGCTAACAGGTTCAGGGTCACAGAAAGGAATACAGAAAGCAAGTAAGAGTTATTTAGAGTTTAATGAAAATGAAGGCACAACATAACCAAATTTATGGGACTCAATAAAAGCAGTGATAAGAGGAAAACTCAAAGCTCTGAGTGGCTAAAAAAGATAAATGGGGAAAGCATACACTAGCAGCTTGAAAGCATTCAAAACAGCTTTAGAACATAAAGAAGTAAATGCACAGAAGAGGAGTAGACAGCAGGAAATAATCAAACTCAGGATTTAAATCAACCATGTAGGAACAAATGAACTAAACAAATAATCAAGAAATTCAGGAGCTGAATTCTTTGTGAAAATCATCATGATAGATATATCTTTAACCAGACTAAACAGAGACAGTATTCATATTAACAAAACCAGAAATGAAAACAGAGGCATAACACCAAAACCAAAACCAAAGTAATTCAAATAAGCATCAGACCCTATTACAAAAGCCCATATTAAAAAAAAAACTGAGAAATATGGATAAAATAGATAATACTCTAGACAGATACCAGGAACCAATTAAATCTGGATCAGAAACTCCATGTAAAGAAATAAAATTAGTCATCAAAAGTCTCCTACCATAAACAGCCCATGACCAGATGGATTTCGGGCAGAATTCTATCAAATACTCAAAGAAGAACTAATACCAATACTCTTCAAACTATTTCACAACATATAAACAGAAGGAACACTCACCAATTCATTCTCAGAAGCAACAATTTTGCTTACAATGAAGCCAGAAAAAAAAAAAACAAATAAAAAAGAGAACTTCAGACCAATATCCCTTATGACCATCAATGAAAAAATACTCAATAAAATTCTCACAAACAGAATCCAAGAACACCTCAAAATGGTCATCCATCATGATCAAGTTGGCTTCATCAAAGGGACAGAGGGATAGTTCAGTATATGGAAATCTATCAATGTAATCCACTATATAAACAATCTCAAAGAAAAGGAAAAAAAAAACACATAAACATTCCATTAGATGCTGAGAAAGGGTTTGACAAACTTCAATACCCCTTAATGTTAAAAGTCTCAGAAAGATCAGGAATTTGAGACTTATACCTACTAATAATAAAGGCAATATACAACAAGCCAATAGCTAACATCAAACTAAAGTAAGAGAAACGTGAAGTAATTACACAAGTATCAGGAACAAGACAAGGCTGGCAACTTTCTCACCACCTATTCATTATAGTACTTGATTCATTATAGCTAGAGCAATTAGACAACACAAAGATGTCAAAGGGCTACAAATTGAAAAGGAAGAAGTCAAAATACCAATATATGTGGATGATATGATTGTATAATTAAGTGACCCCAAAAATTCCACCAGGGAACTCCTAAACTTGATAAACAACTTGAGAAAATTCTTTGGATATAAAATTAACTCAAATAAATCAGTAGCCTTCTTCTCCTCAAAAGATCTCAGAAGATAGAAAGATCTCTCATGCACATTGAATAGCAGAATTAATATCTTAAAAATGACCATCTTCCAAAAAGCAATCTACAGATTCAGTGCAATCCCAAACAATATTCTAACTCAATTCTTCATAGAGTTGGGAAGAGCAGTTTGCAAATTTATTTAGAAAAAAAAAAAAAAAAACAAGATAGCATAAACTCTTCTCAACAATAAAAGAATTGCTGGCAGAATCAGGATGCCCAAGTGCAAAGTGTATTAGAGAACAATGTTGATAAACAGTTTAAGGTATTGGTAAAGAGGGAGGCAGGTAGAAAAATGTAATAGACTTAAAGACATAGAAATGAACCCACATACCTAGATCACTTGATCTTTGACAAAGGAGCTAAACGCATCTAGTGAAAAATGACAGCATTTTTTAAAAATGATGCTGGTTCAATTGGAGGTCAGCATGTAGAAGAATGGAAATCAAACCATACATTTTACTTTGTACAAAGCTCAAATTCAAGTTGATCAAGGACCTCCACATAAAACCCTATACAGTGAAACTAATAGAAGAGAATGTAGGGAAGAGACTCAAACACATAGGCATAGTGAAATAAATCCTAAACAGAACACCAAGGGCTTATGCTCTAAGATCAAGAATTCAAACCTGGGATCTCATAAAATTACAAACATCTGTAAGGCAAAGGACATTATAAGAAGGATGAAACTGCAAGCAGCAGATTAGGAAAAGACTTTTACTAACCCCACATCTGACAGAGGGTTAATATCCAATATACACAAAGAACTCAAGAAGTTAGACTCCAAAGAATCAAATAATCTTATTTAAAACTGGGAATCAGAAAAAAACAAAGGATTTACAAGTGAAGAATTTCATATGCCTGAGAAGCACCTAAAAAATGTTCAACATCCTTAGTAATCAGGGAAATGCAAATCAAAACAACCCTGAGATTCCAATTCACATCATTATGAATGGCTAAAATCAAAAACTCAGGTGATAGCAGATGCTGGCAAGAATGTGGAGAAAGAAATATTTCTCCATTGTTGGTGAGGTTGCAAGCTGTTACAACCTTTTAGGAAATCATTCAGTGGGTTCCTCAGAAAACTACATATTCCTACCTGCGGACCCAGCTATACCACTCCTGGCTATAAACCCAAAAGTTGCTCCAACATGTAATAGAGTCACATGCTCCACCATGTGTCTAGCAGCATTGTTTAAAATAGCCAGAAGCTGGAAAGAACCCAGATATTCTTTGACAGAAGAAATGGATACAGAAAATTTGGTACATTTCACAATAGAGTACTACTCAGCTATTAAAAACAATGGCTTTAATGAAACTCGTGGCAAACTGATGGAACTGTAAAATATCCTCCCTAATGAGGTAAGCAATTAACAAAGTAACACACATGATATGTAGTCACTGATAAGTGGATAATAGCCCAAAAGCTGGAATTACAACCTACAGATTGTAAGATTGTAGAAGATACAATCTACAAACCAATTTCTCGAAGGTCAAGAAGTTGGGAGACCAAACCAGGGAGGCAGCAAGTGTTCAGTGCTTCTTAAAAGGATAAAGACTATATTCATAAGATAAAATATGAAGACAAAGTTTGGGGCAGAAACTGAAGGAAAGGCCTTCCAGAGACTGTCCAACACAGGGATCCATCCCATATACTGTCATTAAACACAGACAGAATCTTGGATGCCAAGAAATGCATGCTGACAGGTGCCTGATATAGCTGTCTTATGAGAAGCTTTCTCCGAACATGAGAAATAAAGAGTTTGATGCCCTCAACCAACCACTGGACTGAGAATGGTGTTCCCAATGGAGGAGTTAGAAAAGGGACTATAGGAGCTAAAAGGCTTTGCAACCCCACAGGAAGAACAACAATATCAACCAACCAGACAACCAGACATCCCGGGAACTAAACCATGAACTAAAGACTACACATGGAGCAATCCATGGCTCCAACAACATATGTATCAGAGGATGAATTTATCAGGCATCAAGGAGAGGAAGGGTTCTTAGCCTTGTAAAGGCTCAATACTCTAGCATAGAAAATTGTCATGGCAGGGAAATGGGAGGAATTTGGTGGCTGGGAGATACTCTCATGGAGACAGGGGTAGGGGAATAGTAACTGGAAATTCCAGAGGTGAAATTTGGACTGTTAGAAAGAAAATATCCAATTAAGAATAAAAAAGAAAGATTTAACTATATTTTCCTGGAAATGTTGGCAATGTAATAGTTTTTGAGGCAGTACAACACAGCTTTTACAAACAATGATTTTATGAAATCCTCAGGCTAATAAATGGAACTACAGAATATCATCCTGAGTGAAGTAACCCAGTCACAAAAGAATATACATGGTATGCTCTCACTGATAAGTGGATATTAGCCCAAAAGCTAAGATTACCAAAGATACAAACTACAGACCATTTAACACTCAAGAAGAAAAAAAAAAAACAAAATTTTGGGTGTTTCCATTCTTTGCAGAATAGGGAACAAAATACTTACAGGAGGTAGCAGATGGTACTGACTTGAAAGAAACAATGATGTGGAGGTGGGAAAAGGGGCAAGATCAGGGATGTTAGGAGACAGGGATGGTATACAGAGAGTCAGAAATTTGAACAGAAGCATATAGGAATGGGGAATTGGGATCAGGGGTAGCCACCAGCAAGTCCCAGATACCAGGATTCCAAAAGGCCCCTGAAATCAATGGGAGGAGATTAGCTGAAATGCCCAACCAAGGGGAGAGAGAACCTGTAGGGACCCTATGTAGAAGTTAGAGAAACGCCCCCTGTTGTGGGGCAGGGCCACTAACTTAGCTCAAATTTTTTTAACCCAGAATTTCTCCTGTCTCAAGGAAATACAGGGACAATTGTAGAGCAGATGCTGAAGGAAAGACCATCCAGCATCCAGGGATTGCCCTACCTGGGGATCCTTCCAATATACAAACACCAAACCCAGACATTATTGCAGATTCCAAGAAGTGCTTGCTGACAAGCGTATGATATTTCTGTCTCCAGAGAGGCTCTGCCAGACAAATACAGAGGTAGATGTTGGCAGCCACCCATTGGATTGAGCAAACGAACCCCAATGGAGAAGTTAGAGAAAGGACTGAAGGAACTGTAGGGTTTTGCAACACATAGGAATAACAACAATGTAAATCAACCAGACCCTCCCAGAACTCCCAGGGATTAAACTCTCAAGTAAAGAGTACACATGGAGAGACACATGGCTCCAGATTTATTTATAGCAAAGGATGACATTTTCAGGCCTCAATTGAAGGGGAAGGCCAAGTTCCTGTGAAGGCACTAGTGGCCCCAGTGTAGAGAAATGCTAAAGCAATGTGGTGGGAATGGGAAGGTGGGTGGTTGGAAGAGCATCTTCATGGAGGCAAGGGGAGCAGGATAGGATAGGGAAGTTCCGGAGTGGGGAAGGGAAAAAGGATAACATATGAAATGTAAATAAATAATATATCTAGTAAAAAATTAGAATAGAAATGGAGCTAACAATAATCCTGGCATTTCTCCAAATAAATATATAAATAAGTCTCAGACCTAAGATTTAAACTTAGTCTTATCAACACCAGAAGTATGTTGTCAGTAGTTATGAGACATTGTTTAATTTTAAAGACAGTTGAAGATAGCCTTTTATAATTCTACAGTGAAAAGGAGCTCTCAGAAATGGGACAGTAAAATAATACAGAGGTCAGAGAAACATACTCGACTTTTAAAAAACAAACCCTGCTTCTCTTTGAGCAAATAAATTTATATAAACTACCAATGATGTTCAATTATACATTTGTGTATATTTATATTGATGTATATACATAGGTTATGTATGTGTGTATGTATGTATGTATGTATGTATGTATGTATGTATGTATGTGTTTATTTGTGTATGTATGTTTGTGTATATGTATTTTATTATAGCCTAATAGGGTAAAATAATATTTCTGTGTATTATTGCTACTAATTATATGTTCTATATGACTAACAATATAAATGCTGCTGTGCCTATTGGTGTGTCTCTTGGGTCTATGCCCAGGAGAGGTATAGTTGGGTCCTCAGGTAGTACTATGTCCAATTTTCTGAGGAACAGCCAGAGTGATTTCCAGAGTAGTTGTACCAGCTTAAAACCCCACCAACAATAGAGAAGTGTTTCCCCTTTCTTCACACCCCTGCCAGCATCTGCTGTTACCTGAGTTGTGTGATGTGAAATCTCAATGTTGCTTTGATTTGCATTTCCCTGATGAGTAAAGATTTTGATCATTTCTTTAGGTGCTTTTCATCAATTCTATATTCCTCAGTCGGGAATTCTGTATCCTATTTTATTAGGGTTACTTGGTTCTTTGAAGTTTAACTTCTTGAGTTTGTCTTATATTTGGATATTAGCCTTCTATCATATGTAGGGTTGGTAAAGATAATTTTCAAATCTGTGGATTGCAATTTTGTCTTACTGACAGTGTCCTTTGCCTTACCAAAGCTTTCTAATTTGATGAGGTCCCATTTATCAATTGTTGTTCTTAGATAATGAGCCATTGGTGTTCTGTTCAGAAAATTTCCCCTTATGCCAATTAGTGCAAGGCTCTTTCACATTTATTAGTTTCAGTGTATCTGGTGTTATGTGGAGATGTTTGATTCACTTGGACTTGACCTTTGTACATGGAGATAAGAATGGAATCATTTGCATTCTTCTACATGCTGATGTTCAGTAGAACTAGTACCATTTGTGGAAAATGATGACTTTTTTTCTACTGGATGGGTTTAGTTCCTCTGTCAAAGTTCAAGTGACAATAGGTGTGTGGATTCATTTCTGGCTCTTCAATTATATTTTATTGATCTACTTTTCTGTCTCTGTACCAATGAAATTCAGTTTTTATTGCTATTGTTCTGTATCATAACTTGAGTTCAGGGATGGTGATTCCACTAAAAGTTTTATTGTTGACAACAGTTTTTGATATCATGACATTTTGATGTTCCAGATACTTTTGATAATTGCTTTTTCTAACTCTATGATGAAATGAGTTGGATTTTTGGAGGGATTGCACGGTAACTATAGATTGCTTTAGGTGAAATGGACATTTTTACTAGGTTAATCCTACTGATCCATGACCATGGGAGATCTTTCCATCTTTGAGGTCTTCTTAAATTTCTTTCTTCAGAGACTTGAAATTTTTGTCATATAAAGCTATTACTTGCTTGGTTAGCATCACAACATGATACTCATTATTTGTGACTATTTTAAAGGGTGTGTGTTTTCTGTAATTCCTTTCTCAGAACTTTTCTCTTTTGAGTAGAGGAAGGCTGCTGATTTGTATGAGTTAATTTTCTATCTAGCAACTTTGTTGAAGTTTATCAGTTGTAAGAGTTCTCTTGTGGATTTTTGTGTCTCTTATGTATACTATAATATCTTCTTCAAATACTGATATCTTGACTTCCTTCTTTTTAATTTATATCCATTCGATCTCCTTTTTACTGTCTAATTGTTTTAGCTAGATATTTAAATTTTTTTATTGAAGAGATTTGAGGAGAGTGGGCAGACATTTCTTGTCCCTGATTTTAGTGGGATTTCTTCAAATTTCTCTCCATTTAGTTTGATGTGGACTATTGGCTTTTTGTGTGTTGCTTTTATTATATTTAGGTATAGTCATTGAGTTCTTATTATCTCCAATACTTTTAGAATTAAGGGTTGTTGTATTTTTTCAAAGCCTTTTTTAGCCTCAAATGATCATGTGTTTTGTTTTGTTTTGTTTTTCCTTTCAATTAGTTTATATAGTAGATTAAATTGATAGATTTTTGTATATTGAACTATCCTTGCATATCTGGAATGAAGCCTACTTAATCATGGTAAATCATTGTTATATGTGTTCTTGGATTTAGTTTGCAAGAATTTTATTGAGTATTTTGAATCAAAATTTATGAAGAAAATTGGTCTGAAGTTCTCTTTCTTAGTTGGGTCTTTATTTGGTTTAGTTGTTAGTGTAATTATTGCTTCATAGAATGTATACGGTAGACTTCCCTCTGTTTCTATTTTATGAAATACTTTGAGAAGTGTTGGCTTTCAGTCATTTTTGAAAGACTGATAGAATTCTGCACTAAAACTGTCTGGTCATAAGGGTTATTTGTTGGGAGATTTTTAATGATTGCTTCTCTCTCTTTATGGGTAATGGGAATGCTTATATGGCTTATCTCATCATTATTTAAATTTGGTACTTAGTTTCTGTCAAGAAAATCATCTATTACATCCAGATTTTCAAATTTTCTTAAGTATAGGCTTTTTGTAATAAGATCTATTAATTTTTTATAATTTTTTTTCAGTTCTTTTGTTATGTCACCATTTTCATTTTTGATTTTGTTATTGTGGAAAATGTCTTTGTACCTCTAGTTAGTCTGGGTAAGGGTTTATCTATCTTGTTGACTTTCTCAAACAAAGGAAAAGCTCCTAATTTAGTTGATACTTTATATAGTTCTCTTTATCTCTACTTGGTTGATTTTAGCCCTGAGTTTGATTATTTATTGCCATCTTCTTTTCTTGGATGTGTGTGATTCTTTTTGTTCTCGACCTCCCAGATGTTCCTTTAAGCTCCTAGTGTATGTCCTTTCCAATTTCTTTATGGAAGCACTTGGGAGTATAAGTTTTCCTCTTAGTACTTCCATCATCATATCTCATAAGATGGGGCATATCTTGATTTCATTTTAATTAGATTCTGAAATCCTTAATTTCTTTCTTTATTTCCTCACCATGTTATCATTGAATAGATAGTTGTTTACCTTCAATATGTATATGGGCTACCTGTTGTTTTTTTTGTTATTGAAAACCAGTCTTACTACTTCCTGATCTGATAGGATGCATGGGATTATGTCAATCTTCTTGTATTTGTCCAGGCTTGTTTTCTGTCTGATTATATGGTCAGTTTTGATGAAGATTCTATGAGGTACTGAGAAAAAGGTATATTCTTTTGTTTTAGGATGAAATGTTCTGTAGATAAGTCCTTTTCTTTCATAACTTGTTAATTTGTTTGTGCCACTGTTTAGATTCTGTTTCTATTATCTGTCCAATGGTGATAGTGGGATACTAAAGTCTCCTACTATAACTGTGTAAGGTACAATGTTTTTTTTTTTTTTTTTTTTTTTTTGAGCTTCAGTAATGTTTCTTTTACATATGTGGGTGCACTTGCATTTGGAGCATATATGTTCAGAACTGAGAGTTTCTCTTGATGGATTTTTCCTTGGATGAGTATGGAGTGTCGTTTCTCATCTTTTTGGATTAGTCTTAGTTTAAAGTCTATTTTATTAGATACTAAAATTGCTACTCCAGTTTGATTCTTGTAACTATTTGCCTGGATTTTTTTCAGCGTTGACTTTGAGATAATGTCACTGAGATGTGCTTCCTGTATGCAGGAAAATGCTGGGTCCTGTTTTCATAACCAGCCTGCTAGTCTATGTATTATTTATTGGGAATTGAGACTATTGAAAGATATTAAGAACCAATGATTCTTGCTTCATGTTCTTTTTGTGGTTAGAAGTGGAATTATGCTTGCCTGTTTTTTTTTTTTTTTATTTTTGGGAGTTTTCCACCTATAATTCGTTGTAGTGCTGGGTTTGTGGTCAGATATTGTGTAAATTTAGATTTGTCTTGAAATCTCTTCATCTCTTCATCTGTGGAGAGAAAAACTACCTTTTCTCTACCTCCTCAGGATTGATTAGAAAACTACAATAATCTCACCTGGTCTTTAACTTAACAATTGTTAAGTTGGAGTCTCCTCAGTTTTATTTTATCCCCCTAAGCAGTGGCTCATTTGTGTGGAAGTGGAAGGATATAGAGCATGTCATGTCATACATGTAGAAGTAGGACATTAGTTTGGGAAGTGATGATGGTATAAACTTTTTTTTCTTTTAAAATATTTTATTTGGGTATTTTGTTCATTTACATTTTTATTGGATTTTTTTAACTTACATTTCAAATATTATCCCCTTTCCCAGTTTCCCTTCTGGAATCCCCCTATTCCATCTCCCTTACACATGGCTCCATGAAAGGGTTTCACCTACCCACCCACTCACTCCCATCTCTCTGCCGTTGCATTCCCCTACACTGAGGTAGTGAGCCTTTACAGTGCCAACAGCCTCTTCAGTCATTATTGCCTGATAAGGCCATCTTCTGCTAAATATGCAGATGGAGCCATGGTGTACTCTCTGCTCAGAAGCTTTTAATTCTATCAGTTGGACCTCTAAGTACGAAGAAAACTTGGTCTATAGAGTTGTAGGATAGCCAGATGGAAACACAGAGAAACACTGTCTTGAATATCCAACAAACAGAACAAACCAACAAACAACCATTAAATGCATGTACAGAAAACTAAGTCGGTTTGCTAAAGTTTGTTTTTGTCCTCTTCTTCTAAAGTGCTGGTGCTGAAAACAGAACTCAGGTAGACAGTAAATTCCTGTATTTGCTCAGTTACAAAATACCTTTAAATTCTACTTGCATCTGTAAGTTTTACTTAATTGTCTTACTAAAATATAACTTTAAGTATCAAATTGTTAGTCTTACATAGTGGATAGAGTATTTTCAAATTAATACAAAATAATAATAACTATAGTACTACAAGTATTTTACATTTTAGAGTTACTTAAGGAAACATAAGAATTTCATTTTTTTCTGAAATAGAAACAACCCTTTAGAAGGTCTAAAGCCATGTGAAAACAATTAATTCTGCATCTCCAATTAAGAACAATTAGAGTGGTATTTCCACTCCCATGCACACTATGCAGAAGCTCTACTCACAGTAACTATTGAGCAAATAAAGTTCATTAACATTATGATTGGCCTTCTTGTCTATTACCATGTCCTGCCCTGTGCTATGGGCTTTAAAACTATGGGAAGGGATCTAACACCTTTGGAAAACATCTAATGCCATTATCAACTTTGGGAATTTAATATATGAAATATTATATTAAAGAGTAGAATTTGTTGCTTTTAGATTTCTGCAAAACATTTTATAAGTTTTTACTGGAAGCCAATGATAAAAATACTATAACAGGATTTTGCCAAAGTTATTATATTAAAATAAGTAATAAAAGATATAATTTGATTAAGAACCTTGATATTTATTTGCATGTGGGGATATACCATCTTATCACTTCACATTTTTTCTATTCTTTTCTCTATATGACATATGTTTGCATATGTTAAAAAAAAGCTTTGTATCTATACAAGTTTTAAAAGTGTGAGTGCACATATACATAAATATCTAAAGTTGATGTTCGTAAATACTATTGATCTGTTTCTTTGGCAGAATCTTCTTGATCAAAACCAGAGCTTTCAGATATAGATGGTGTTTTATACAGCTTTCTCTAGGCAATCTCCCTTTCTTCTTCCTTTTGCTATAATTACAGTCTTTTGCCCCAATTAATTGACATTTATTATCCACATCAGTCCTCATGTTTGCAGAGCATGTATTTCCAACAGATATACCTGCCTAGCCTTCCATGGTTGTTGTCTGTTCTGTAAGGCATTAGGAAATTGAACCTGATCTAACTTACTTATAAAACTATTAAACAGATAATGTTTTTTTTCCAGTGTCTTAAAGATGGTATATAATAAGAGTTGTGAATCATAGGGTCAACCTTTACAGTAATAATATGTAGGGAGTGTTTGGCTCTATTTATCATTATTTCCTTTGACTTTTTAATCTCACAGGAGCAATATGGACTCTGTGCACATTTTACATGCACAGGATCACTGAACAGCATCACTGCATATTAAAACTACAGAGGTGTGACCTCTGGAAGCTGTGGCTTTTATGTGACCTCTTAGCTAATTTGCAACTATTTCTTATTGTTGATATCAACAATCATGTTTACTTTTTTCTGTGAAGATGAAATATAATACTGTCTTTTAAATTAATTTTCTATGTAAACATTCCAAAATGTCATTTGGATAATTAATTGTCACTGAAAGCCTTGAAAAGACATAGAGAAAATATGAATGTGAATCACTAAGAAGAAAAGAGTCTGAAAAGAACAGGTAAGTATAAAACTACAGTTCTGTGACATTTGAAAAGAAATACTCCAATCACACCTTATCATGTTCAAGATGATAGAACAGAAGACAATAGGAAACACAGAGTATTTCAGGACACTGACACTAATTTTTTCTAATAGTATTTATGTGTCATTAGGGTCTTGGTCACTGTTTCACTGCTGTGATGAGACACCATGAACAAGGCACCACTTATAAAGGAAATGATAACTGTGGATTTACTTTGTCCTTTACAGATTTATTCTATTGCATAATGGAAGGGACTATTCTATTGATATGCAAGACAGGCACTGGAGTAGCAGATGAGAGCTTTCCATTGTGATGTGCAACCAGAGAGTCAGAAAAGTAGAGTGAGAGAAAGAATTACAGAAAGAATGTGACAGCGCATCAGTTAGAGATGAGAGCAAGAGTGAGAAAGAAATAGAGAGAGAATATCAGACACACACAGAGAAAGAGAAGGAGAGAGAGAGAGAGAGAGAGAGAGAGAGAGAGAGAGAGAGAGAGACAGAGACAGAGACAGTGAGAGACAGAGAGAGAGAGACTAGTAAGGGCTTTTTATTTATAATTGGATATTTTCTTCCTGCCATTTCAAATATTATCCCATGCCCCACTTTCCCCTCTAGAATACCCCATCCAATTTCCCCTCCCCTGCCTCTACTCCCACTTCCCTCCCTTGCATTCCCCTATAGTGGAGTATTAAACCTTCACAGGGCCTAGGGTCTGGCCTATTCTTGATTCCATGATAAAACCATACTCTGCAACATATATTTCTGGAGTTATAAGTTCCTCTATGTATATTCTTTGATTGGTGGTTTTGTCTCTGGGAGCTCTGGAGGGCTCTGTTTGGTTGATACTTTTGTTCTTTCTGAGGGCATGCAAACTCTTTCAGCTCCTTCAGTGCTTTCTCTAACTTCTCCAAAGCGGATCCTGTTTTCAGTCCAATGGATGTTTGAGAGCATCTGACTCTATATTTCTCAGGCTTTGATAGAGCCTCTCAGAAAACAGCTATCAGGCTCCTGTCAACATGCACTTAAGGGCTTTTGAAACCTCAAAGCTCACCTCAGAGTGACAAGCTTCCTTCATGAAGGCCACACCTAATACTTTGAAATGGATTACTAATATTGAAATACACAAGCCTATGTGTTATGTTTTTATTTACATAGTTACAGATACAATTGTTCTAAACCTATAAATTCTACAACAACAAAATTGAACCATTAAGTATCTTGCTCCTTTAGGTAGGTCTGGAAAAATTTATTCCATGTTACCAATACATCATTCTTGCTTTGGAATTGGTACTAGGAGAGGTTATACATGTAGAGAGATGGGCACAGCCATTCATGGAAAACCTTTTTCCTTTCAGATATTTTTGTGACAAACCTACTCAAAATATAAAATATATTTTATTAATTTTAGTAGTTTATTGATTAACCTAAGAGAGACAGTGGAACTGGGATAATTCTAGTCAGTCTTTAAAATATCAGTTTTACATAAGATTTAGTATAAAATTAGTTTTTAAGATATAGTAGTTATTATTGATACTAGCATACTCTGTGATGGATAACTGCTAAGGATTATTTAAATGATCCTAATTTTTTTAAAAAAAGGATAAATACTACTTCATGGGAGTAGATTTATACATGAAATTGTTTGAATTTTACTTTGTACAATAAGATCAACTTGCATTACAAAAAAATTCAATGTAGTGACTAACATTAATGAAAATATAATTTCTTAGAAATATATTGATAGTTTAGCTTTTTAGCTTATATTAAAGAACATGTGATATTAACAATAAAAATATCACTATAAAACCTTACTACTTTGAAAAATTAAAAGTGGAAGGATTTTTTCTATCTTTTATCTATCACCTATCATCAATCATCTATCCAATCATAAGTCATCAAGTGTGTGTGTGCATGTGTGTGTGTGTGTGTGTGTGTGTGTGTGTGTGTGTGTATGAGATAGAGAGAAAGAGAAAGAATATATATTATTAGGGAACGAAGTCAGAACTTTGAAAGTTTAGAACGTAATCTTTCCTTTAGACTTTAAACAATCAACCCAAGTTTTATATTTACTGTTGTGAAGAAAACTGACAAGTCTCTATCTTAAAAGCTTTTTTTCCTAGCCTCAAAATTACCTGTAAGCTTCAATCACCATGTCTGGCTGTATCACCATTATTTTTTATAGTATTTTTAAAGATACTTGAGAAAGGAAATGAGTATAAATCTAAGCACTATGAGATGTAGGTATTTGTTTTAACTTTTAATATGAATGACTGCCCATTAACTAACTATAAATAAATAGCATATCAAAATATTATTAAATAAAAGAAAAACAATGGATGTTTTCAAAAGTAAATTAAATGTGTTTCTTGCGTGAGGTAAATGAAAAAGGTCAGGGTTCAAATACTTTTTTTAGAACATAATCAATTGCTTAGTAGTCAGGTAGGCACAGAACAGGTATACAAACAGGTTAATTGGTCAATGCAAGACTAAGGAGAAAGGGGGAAATTAACTTGTATATTTAAATGCTATGATTTCCAAATAGACATAAGAATTTACAAATGTGTTAAAAATTCCTGGAAAGTTTGAGTATTTATATGTAGAACACTGAAACTAAACTGTTCTGTAGTGTCTTGTGCTAAAGTTCTAGAAATAGTAAATAACTCCTCTTTGTTAATACTGGACCTCCAAATTCTATGGTCTAATATTACTGTACCCAGGCATTTTTTTAGTTCCCACAATTTAGAATTTGTTTTAGTAATGAAACAGATAATTGCTGTACAGTCAAAAAGTTAAATTATCCTAAACTGACCCATCCAGCAGGTCAGGTTATTCAGGGTACCGATGAGGCCTTTGTCCTGAAAGTCATGGGTGTGAGTGAGAAAGGAAGCCAAACACTCAAAGAACGGTAAGAGTCAGTCTAGATGGTGTCAAGGCTTCATTGGGGGTTTGGTGCTTACAGCTTATATGGGCTGGGCAAAAAGTGGGAAGCAGGGTGCAGTGGAATTTTTATAGCATCTGGTGATAAGAAAAAGGGTGGTGCTGCAGTTACAGATTAACAGTCAGGTACGTCTTTCTGGATATCTTATCTTGTCACCTGGTAGCTAATCTCGGCAGAACACTAAACTGCAAATTAATTTATAACTTAATTATAAAAGGTGAAATTTATAAATCTTCTAATAGTCAATATAGGAGATATCTTTAAGACATTGGAATTAATTTTTTCTCTGATATCTCAAGAATAATAGGAAAATAAATAAATGGTCTACAACTTAAAAATCTAATATATATTTAAGAAAATATATGAAATAAACAATCAGTAATTAAGCAAATTACCAAAATCAAAAGAAGGTTAGCATGTATATCCATACATAAGAAGTACACACACACACACACACACACACACACACACACACACACACATACACACACACACACACACATACACACACACACACACACACACACACACACACACACACACACACACTACTACAATCTCTACTATCAACAAGAATAAAATAACATAAATAAATAATCATTGGTCATTAATATTTTTCAGTATCAGTGGTCATAACACCAAAACCAAAGTACATAGATTAACAGAATATGTTTAAAGGCAGATCCATTCTTCTGCTGCATACAAGAAACTCATATCAGCATCGAGGATAGACATTGGTTTGAAATAAATTTGTGGAAATCATATTGCAAGCAAATGTACTCAAGGAGCAAGCCAAAGAAATCATTTTAGTACCTGACAAAATAGACTTAAAATAAAAACTACTCAAGGAAGACAGAAAGAACACACTATACTCCTCAAAGAAAAAGTCATCCAAGATGGCTTTTTAATTTTGAGCATCTATAACTCCTGACACAAAAGCACAGAAGTTTGTGAAAAATACACTACTACAGCTTAAATCACATACTAACTCTTACGCACTAAGAGTGAGTGAGATTAATACTCTACTCTCACCACTGGAGAGATCATTCATACAAAAACTAAACAGAAAAATATACATGCTAACAGATATTATAAAATTTACACAAATACAAAAGAATATACCTTCTCAGCACGTCATGGAACTTTCAATAAAACTGACCACATACTCAAACATAAAGCAAGTATCAATATAGATATAAAACAATTAAAATAACTCCCTGCAATCTATCAGAACATAATAAATTAAACCTGAATATCAACAAGAACAGAGAGAACAGAAAGCTTACATACTCAGGGAATTTGTACAAATTCTACAAAATGAAAAATTTGCCATGAGAAGAATTAGGAAAGAACTTCTAGAATAATAAGACAGTTGAAGCAGACCTAGTAGGATACAAACTACAATAGGGATGAGGTGGTACAAGGAGAGAGCAAAAAATAAAATAAAATAAACATTTCTAATTGGAAAACATTTTGGTATGAACATTGTGGAAACCTGATGTGGCAGAAACTTTTTGGAATCTACAGTGAAACTAGTAAGGATTCCTAGTAACACAGGCTGCTGAGCCTCAACTGGCTTTCCTTTGTAGGAAAGTAAACCATATAGCTTAGGATATGGGTTGCACTTAATTGAGTTGTTTACTTAGGAAGTCTCAAAGGAATTCTTAAACAACCCAGGTTGATAATGGGACAAGGAATCACTTTCTGAAAAGTAACAGATCAGGAGCATTTTTAAGGATAATATACAGGTAGCTAGCTCACTGAAATTAAAAAGGTCATGCTGCTGCCTGATTATAGCCTCTTCCTCTACATTCTAGTCTGTTTTGCATGAATAATTACTTGATAGGCTATGGAAAGAAAAACATGGATACCCACTCAACCATAAAACTACTGACATAGTATATGCCCTGTCTGAGATGTGCTGGGCAAGGGTAACTCAGAACTTGTGGGTATGGTAAACTATTGTCTTGTTTAATTCTAGTCCCATCATGGGGAGGGGGAACATCTGTTGCACACTATCTGCATGGACAGGAAGTGTAGACTGCCTAATTCAGAGACCTACAGTGGAACCAAATACAGGTGTCCAAACCCCAAAGAAACAACTCTTGATATTATTCTGTTATACTCATAGATTGATGCCTGTGCAGTCATCAAAAGATATGCTTCTTCCAGCAGCAGATAGGAGCTGGTACAGAAAACAACATACAGATACATACCAAGAAAACTTTGACTATTTCCAGGTTACATCTTGTTTTACATGTACTTTAAGCTCATTTTAACTAGTAAGATCTTAATGCACACTATCACACCTTTAAAAAAAAACAAGTACCGACAAAAAATGTATTCGTATACTTTTATGCAACAATGCTTAAAATCTGTATATTTATCTTCATTTTTTAAAAATAAAGTTGTTCAACTTTTTTAAAAAAGAAAAGAACACACAGATATTATATGGAGAGTCTAAATCGGAGACATCACTCCCCCTCATAGCTCATGGAGCAATGTTGAAGATGGGGCAGAATGATTGCTACAGTCAGCGGACAAGAAGAAAAACCTGGCACATAGAGACAAATAATTAGGGCTCATTTGTCAGTTCAGGGCTACAGATGCAAGCAGGGGTCAGCATAGTACTATACCAGGTTCTCTGCATTCCTGGCTACTGACTTGGTATTATGGGAGGTTCCATAACACTGGAGGTGGGTAAGTCCTCGATTCCTTGAACTGATACTGGGATTATTTCCCTTTTCATTGTATTTTCTATTCCAACCTCAGCATGAGTGCTTTTATTGTGTCATATTGTATCATGTTTTGTCATTTTAGGTTGTTATCTCTTCCAGGCTGGGTCTTTTCTGAGGAGAAAGGAAGAGGCCAGGAGAAAAAAGAAAAGGGATGCTCAAAAGAATAGAAAATTGGTCAGAATATATTTTATGAGATGGGAATCTGCGTTTTTTAAAGTCCTAGAGGATTATTATATCCACGTAGCATGATCATGTACATAAGTGACAGTAATAATTCAACCAGAGAATTTTTATTTACATTTTCAGCACTTTAAGCAAGGTGACTGGGTACAATATCTCCAAAATAGGGGGCCTAATGATGTGTGTGTGTGTGTGTGTGTGTGTGTGTGTGTGTGTGTGTGTGTGTATGTGTGTGTGTGTGTGCAGCGAAAAGAAACAGAGAATGAAATAATCATAGATTAAAAAATACTTCACAATAGCCTCAAATAACAGAAATTTTTTTTTTGTGTAACTCTAACAAAGGAAATGAAAAAGTTAAATGCTAAAATTTGCATTTGTTTGAAGGACAAAATTGAAAAAGATATCAGAAGATGGAAAGAACTCGAGTGCTCATTGATGGGTAGGATTATCCTTGTAATAAGGACCCACTGTCTTACCAAAAGTAATTTACTGAATCAATGCAATACCATCAAATTAAAAAAGAATTCACAAAGATTTAAAGGAGAATTCTTATATTCAATGGAAAAATAAAAACAAAATTAAACAAGCAAAATACCAAAAGAAACAACTGCAGGATGGCTACAACAATCCTGAACAAACAACAGCAAAAGAAGCATCAAAACCTGCTGGAGAAATACATGCCTGTGCAACTGTGGAAGAGAACTTGAGGAAGCAGCCAACCAATGACTAATTTTATTTAAAGCCCATACGTCATGAAGAACTAATAACCTACAGTGTTTGAGTAACACAAATCAATCTGGGTAGCCTGAAGAAATACAGTAAAACCAAATATTACTTTTAAAAAATAAATAAAAGAAAATGATTTCAAAAGATGTTTTAGTATACTCACAGATAACACCTTATCCACTCATCATCAGCTAGGCTTCCTCTGGCAGAATATTGCACAGTTGCACAGAACCACAATCACACAATATGTGGAGGGAGTGTTTAATTTGAAATTTCTTTCCAATCTCTCCTTGCAGAGGTCAGGGAGTCCTAATAAGAAAGACATGGAAAGGTTTGAAGAGTGAGAAGGGATGGAGGAAATCAGGAGAACATGGACCTCTGAGTCAACTAATTAAGGTGAGTATGAGCATACAGAGAAGTGAATAGCAAGCAAAGGGCGCATACATTAGGATTTCTGCATATTAGCTTAGATCTTTTATGGACTGTTAGCTTAGAACTTTTATGGAAATCATTTCTGTGAGAATAAGTGAGTTTCTGCAACTGCTCTTGATACACTTTAACTTCCGTTGTTTTTGTTGTATACCTTGGATATTAGCCCTCTATCTGATGTGGGTCTGGTAAAGATCTTTTCTCAATCTGTTGGCTGCCATTTTGTTTTCTTGACAGTATCCTTAGGTTTATAGAAACTTTACAATTTCATTAAGTACCATTTGCCGATATTTGACCTTAGAGCACGAGCCATTGGAGTTCTGTTCAGGAAATTTGCTCCTGTGCCTATGTGTTTTAAGATTTTCCTTACTTTCTCATCTAATAGTTTCAGTGCATTTTGTTTAATATGGAGATCTTTGATCCACTTGCACTTGAGCTTTGTACAAGGAGATAAGAAAGGGTCTATATTCATTCTTCTGCATACTGAGTGCGAGTTGGACCAGCACCATTTGTTGAAGAGGCTGTCCTTTTTCCATTGAATGTTTAGAGCTCCTTTATAAAATTTCAAGTGAGCATATATGTGAGGGCTCATTTCTGGATCTTCTATTCTATTCCATTGATCCACATGCCTATATCTGTACCAGTATCATGCAGTTTTTAGCACAATTGCCATGTTGTATAGCTTGAGTTCAGGGATGGTGATTCCCCCAGATGTTTTCTTGTTGAAGATGAATTTCACTATTCTAGGTCTTTTGTTATTCCAGATAAAATTGCACATTCCTCTCTTCAACTCTGTGAAAAATTGGATTGGAATTTTGGTGGGAATTGCATTGAATCTGTAGATTGCTTTTGGTAAGACGGCCATTTTTACAATGTTGATCCTTCTAATCCATGAGCATGAGAGAGCTTTCCAATTTCTGAGATCTTTCTTAATTTCCTTCTTTAGAGATTTGAAGTTCTTGTAATATAGGTCCTTCACTGGCTTTTTTAGAGTCATACCAAGGTATTTCATATTGTTTATGACTATTGTGAAGAGTATATTTTTTTCCTAATTTCTTTCTCCTCATGTTTGTCCTTTGAGTAGAGGAAGGATACTGATGTTTGTGTTAATTTTATATTTAGCTACTTTGCTGAACTTGTTTATCAGCTGTACAAATTCTCTGGTGAAATATTTGGGCTCACTTAAGTGCACTATCATTTCATCAGCAAACAGTGATATTTTTACTTCTTTCCAATTTGTATCCCCCTGATTTCCTTTCACTCTCTAATTGATCCAGCCAGTACTTCTACTACTATGTTAGGTAGGAGGAGAGTTGTCAGCCTTTTCTAGTCCCTGATTTTAATGTGATTGCTTCCAGTTTCCCACCATTGTTTGTTCTTTTCTATTTGTTAGCTGTATATTGCTTTTATTATGTTTAGGTATGGGCCTTGGATTCCTGTTCATTCCAAGACTTTTAGCATAAAATGGTGTTGAATTTTGTCCAATGCTTTCTCCCCATCTAGTGAGATCTAGTGAGATGACCTTTTGTTTTTTTTTTCCTTGAGTTTGTTTATATGATGGATTATATTGATGGATTTCCATTTATTAAACCCCTGCATTCCAAGGATAAAGCCTACTTGATCATGGTGAATTATCATTTTGATGTGTCCTTAGATTTGGTTTGCGAGGATTCTGTTGAATATTTTTACATCAATGTTCATAAATGAGATTGGTTTGAAGTTCTCTTTCCTTGTAGGGTCTTTTTGTGGGTTAGGAAGAAGGGTTATTGTGGCCTCGAAAAATAAATTAAGTAGTGTTCTGTCTGACTCTATTTTGTGTAATCATTTGGAGAGTATTGTTATTAGGTTTTCAATAAATGTCTGATAGAATTCTGCACTGAACCCATCTGGACCTGGGCTTTTTTTGGTTGGGGGGCTATAGATGACTGCTTCTATTTCTTTAGGTGTTATGGGATTATTTGGATGGTTTTCCGGGTCCTGGTTTAACTTTAGTATCTTGTATCTCTCTAGGAATTCATCCATTTCTTTGAGAATTTTCAGCTTTGTTGAGTATAGGCTTTTGTAATAGCATCTGATGATTTTTTGAATTTGCTCAATTTCCGTTATTTTGTTTCCACTTTCATTTCTGATTTGTCAATTTGGATACTCTCTCTTTGCCCTCTAGTTAGTTTGTCTAAGGGTTTATCAATCTTGTTAATTTTCTCAAAGAACCAGCTCTTGGTTTGTTGATTCTTTCAGGGTTATTTTTGTTTCTATTTTGTCAATTTCTGCTTTGAGTTTGATTATTTCTTGCTGTTTATTCTGCTTAAGTGTATCTGCTTCCTTTTGTTCTAGAGCTTTCAACTGTGCTGTCAAGTTGCTAGTATAGTCTCACTCCAGTTTCTTTTTGGAAGCACTCCGCCCTATGAGTTTTCCTACCAGTACTGCTTTCATTGCATCCGATAGGTTTGGGTATGTTGTGTCAAAATTACATTTCCTTATAACAAGAGAAATAGACCTTTCTAGTTCATTTTCCAAAGAATATATTCATAGAGACAATATGACATGAAAATATATTCAGAGAAAACCAGGTCAAGAAACCTCAACAGTACTCAAAGAACTACAGGTAAGTGAAGAATTCTGAAATTGGAATAACTATTTTTCACCACCAAATGTTAAAACAATTGATTACTCAATACCACATATCCTACCCCAAATATATAGTACATGCATATTATACATGTTAAGCATGATACATTTATGTATTTAGAAATATATAGAAATATAGATAAATAAATAGATTGATTGATTGATACATATGTACTTTGTGTATCAATCAATGAAGAGAGAGCTGAATTCAAAACAGAGCAAATGTTTTTGGAAATGAGAAAAAGAATGGAAGAGAAGAAGAATGTAATTATATTGTTATTTCAAAAGTAAAATAATTTAAATTATGAGATATAAATAACCAGTAAGATGTAAGCTCACCCTATATAGAACAATTCTCTTTTTGAAGCTAGGTGCTTAGAAATGCTATAACATATATTGGATTATGTGTTAGGGGAAGTATCCATTGTCAGTGTCAGATAATAAATTTATATAACCATTACAAAACTCAGAATAAAAGTCACTCAAACATTAATAAAATGCACTTCTTATGATAGCTATATAATTCTCCTGTTGAGTTTATATCTAAAAGAAATTAAAACAATGTGCCAAAATTAAAAACATCAGTATTTTTATGTTGTAGCAATATACACAATGATCAAGGAAACAAAACAAGTATCCATTTAAATTAATGAAATAAAAATGTAAAACACAAATTCAGTGGGAAAATATAGGTTCCTAACAAATAATGAGATTTTATAATCTGCAAAGTTACACATTCAAATGTTCCCTGTTTTATATGACAGTTAGTGTATCTTCGAGATTCATTATTTTTTGATCACACTAATATATGGAATGAGAAATGTTTGGTACCATAGAAGTTCAATCAGGAAGGCAAAAAACTTAGGCCGGAGAAATAATTCACTGACATTAGAAAAGCTTGACAAATTGAATGCTGATACAGACATCTAGAAGTAAGTTGTTATAGTTCACTTTCACATAGGAGAGTGACTATAATCAATCATAACTCATTGCTTCAGTCACAGTATTTTAAATGAATATTTTTAACATTTTCAGTATGTAGCTATGGTATTTTTATATGAAGCTATGTAAAGTTTGATTTTAATGCTATGGGAGACATTTAGCTGTCAAAACAGCATCTTATGTCATAAGATTTACAGTGGTATTGTAACAGTTAATAAGTATAACAAATATTCTTGAGCCATCACCCCCCTGTAATTAGTAGGATTTCTTTAAACTCTAGATAGGTGAAACCAGAATTTTTAATTAAAAAGATTTCTCGTTGTGTCCTTGGCCTAGAAATAAAGAAGGAAGCATGGCCGTATTGAAAATGAGGTCTTTAAACCCTTTCTCCAGCTCTTGTAATGCTGATTGTAGGCTGGGGCATATTTGAAATGTAATCATAATGTAACACCAGTATACAAAGTTCTACTTACATATTTATTGTATGGTGATTCTATTCAGTTCTGGCTTCTAAATGCTAGAACTGGTTAAGATCACAGGATGACTCTTAAATTACTATCTCCATAAGAACCCTTCATTTCTTACAAAAAATATCTAAGCAGGGAGAATTGTAATATCAGGCATTGGTCTAATAACCCCGCTTATGCCATAACTTTTAATATGTGCTGACATGCACCCCATTGAAGAAGTACTACTTAAGTATTAAAACAAATGAATTGATAACAAGGCAATGATAAGAAGAAAAGAATCCACTCAGAAGTTTCATGAAGGAAGTCTTTATGAATGATTCTTCTGTGTGTGATTTAGGCAAACAACAGTGCTCCTGGCTACCCTGAGACTCCAGGATGATACATTTCTCAAAGATGATAGTGACAATGACTGCTGCAAAGGACACAGTCATTTCACACTGGGAAATATCTCAGGCATTTGCTGTCTGCTGAGCTGTGAAAGGCTGTGTTGGATACGAAGGCTGTATGGAGATGGTGCCACTTCACTTTTGAAACCCTTTCAATTTCATGCCATTGTCCTGGGGACAAGCTTATGTTTATTCTGAGTTTCACTACCCTATCTCATAGGCCTTTTCTTTTTGTCTCTGCTTCTGTCTAAGGGACATTAAACATCTCCTAATACTTAACAAATACATTTTCTGAATCTCAGGCTTTCAATGTATGTAGTTATAACATTGTACATGATATAGCCATTTTTATCTAAAATAGCTAATTAAGTATTTTTAAAACCAATATTTTTCTTCTAATATTTTCTTGTATTTTAATTAACTGGTATATAGTAACAGTAAGTGATATTATTACTTTTAATGATAGATAAAATAATTAGAAGAAAGATTCTTTAAGTGACTAATATTTTTCATATAATTGCATTTTTATCAAAATAACTGTAGTAACTGTTTAAGTTACACTATGAATTTGAGGCCATTATCAGAACATAAACTTATGTATCCATATGCCTATTTGACCTATTCACTATGCATTTAATGAAAAGGGAATTGTGTTTACATAACTACGATATTTTATTAAAATATACTTTAGTTTTAGGTAAATTGCAAGTAGCAAAAGATATACATTTTATATAGTTAGATAATTTACAATTAATTAAACACACTTAGGTCAATATTAGATGTTTTAAATGACTGTGTTTCTATTCTCTAGAAAACTGGCATTAAAAATTTTTTATTGTAAGCAAATTCTTATAGGTAGAATATTTTAATACTAAGAACTCATGTAAACTCATAGAGGATATATTAGACATCCTTCTATTGCTGTGATAAAAGACAAGCCTGCCAAATTTTATAAAGAATTGTTTATTTGAGGCTGGTAGTTTCAGAGAGATAAAAATCCACAAAGGTAGGCAATTGTGGCAGAGGACTGATTACATGTCATCAGAAAGACCTGATAGCTTGCATCTGAAACCAGAAAGTGTAAACAGTCATAAGAAGAAATGTTCAAAGTCATTTGATGGATAAAAATATTCCTTCAAGTGATATACTCTCTCTAGCAATGGAAAACATCTAATAACTTCCAATGAACTACCAGATGGAGATTAAGGATTCAAATGTCTGATAGTTACAGGGGAATTCAGTGTTCCCTGTATACCAGTAGGTGATGCCTCCCACGACCTTCTCTATTGTTGGGTATCCTGAGAAGAACTCACAGCTACTCTTTTCTGATTATATCTGATGATAGAATTCTTTCATATGCTTAGTTTCAGAATTTTGAAGATTTTAGATTGTTCAACCACAAAACGCTAATGCTTATACAATGTTTCTAGGTCATATTAGTAACAGCAGATGCATCTCTTCAAGACTCTGCAAATAAATGTTTTAGATAAAAATGTGCTAAAATAATGTGTAACGTAGGAAGAAAACACATGTGACAATAAGACAAAATATTCAAACATAAAATTATATTAACATTATATAAGTATATTTAGCTACAATATTGATTACACCATAAAGTTGATCAAGAAAAATATTCACAAAAACATATACTTGGGATGGTTACACAAAACTTTAGATCATGATGTCTAATGACGATCCTCAAAAATTCTTAAAATCATTATTGCCTGGAAATCATTGTATGAGTAGCTGATATAAAATTAGAGTGCATTTTAGAGTTATTTAAAATATATTGGAAATTAAAATTTAAACTATTCAAACTCTATTATATTTTATTGTTTTGTTTTTTGTTTTCCGTTTGACTTTGTAGTTTTTATTTCTTTTTAGTCAGATTTTCTTTTTTATTAATCATTTCATTTATTTACATTGCAAATATCTCCATTCCTGCTACTCCCTCCACCATACCCTCCCTCCATCTACCCTCCATGTGGCCTCTAAGAGAGTGCTTTGACATCTACCCACCTACCCACTCTTACCTTACCCCGTATATCTCCCTCTTCTCTGGGGCATCAAACCTACAGAGGACCAAACACTTACCCTCCCTTGAGGCCCAACAAGCCGGGCATCTGCTACATAGCGAGGGCCAGAGAGCAGCCCAAGTAAACACTTTGGTTGGTGACATAGTCCCTGGGAGCTCATCGGGGTACAGTTAGTTTCTACTGCTGTTCTTCCTATGGTGCTGCAATCCCTTTCAGTCCCATAACTCTTCCTCTACCTCTTCCATAGGAGTCGTGGAGGCCCAGTCCAATATAGTTGGCTGTGAGTGTTAGCATCTGTCTAAGTCTGGTGCTGGCAGAACTTCTCAGAGGACAACCATGCAAGGTTCCTGTCTCTAAACACATCTTAGCATCAGCAATAGTGTTGGGGTTTGGTATCTGCACATGGGATGGATCTCAAGAACATGTGGTCCATTTACTCAAGGGAATACTACTTAACTATTAAAAATGAGGATATCACAAATTTTGAAGGCTAAATGATGGAACTAAAAAATAACATCCTGAGAGAGGTAACCCAGACCTAAAAGGACATATATGTTATATACTTACTGATAAGTAGCAATTAGCCAAAAAATACAAAATACTCATAATACAACTCACAGATCATATGGAGCTTAACCAGTGTTGTCAAAGTATGGATAGTTTTGTGTTTTTAACTCACTATCTTGTTATGCTAGCCACTGGTGATTAGTAATATCAGAATCTCAGGCCAGGAATGGTAATTCTTAACACGGTAACAGTAGTCATTTAATGGAAGGTTAGCATTTGTCCACCATATGACTTCTTTATAGCTATTAAAGAAACTTCCAGAGGTTGTATACTTTCTTTTTGTTTTTCTGTAAGAATGACTCAATGGCAGAATATTAAAATTAGAAAGTATAGCTGTGCCACTATATAGCCCTCTATCCTGGAATATTGAAGCCTCAGTTGAGAAGTAGAGTATAAATCTAATAGCTCTGAAATTATATCATACTTGGCCCATTTCCTTTATATATTTTAATATCATTTATTTCATTTTTATATTTAATAAGTAAATATTTTAAGAATATTTATTTATTTTTATTATGTAGCAGGGGAAAGAACTTTCTTTTCTGGCCCAATTTATTGGGTGTTCTCTAAGCTTCTTGTACCTATATATTCATGTCATTCTTTAGGCCATTTCTTCTATGATTTTGTTAAAGAATTTTTTTTCTGGAACTTTGAGTTAGGATTCTTTTTCCTTTTTCTATTTCTATTATGTTAGATATATTTTTTATATTTATATTAGGTTTTCTCATAGTGTCTTACACTTTATACAGGTATTGTGTCCAGAATTATTTTTCTTTAGATTTCACACTCCATTTTGACTGATGAATTTCTTCTACAATATTTTCTATTCCTCACATTCTCTCTTCCATCTCCTGTATAATTTTGGTGGTGCTTGCATCTGTCATTTCTTTTCATTTACCTACATTTCTCTATTTCCAGAATTCCCTAAGTTTGTGGTTTCTTTATTGATTTTGCTTCTATTGTCAGGTGTTGTACACTTTATACATTTCCTTCACCATTTTTCTTGCCCTTTTTGCCTTTTTTGCAGGAATGTATTCACTTGATCAAATTCTTTGTGTCTTCCTAGCTTTGATTGAGGGATTTATTAATTGCCTCTTTTTTATTTTTATTTTTTATTTATTTTTTTTCGAATACAATTTTTAAGGTTGTTATTAAGTATTTGTGGGTACATATACATACACATATGTATACATGTAACAATAATATAGGAAAATAGGCTATTAATTTGAGGAGATAGGAGAGATACATGCACCACAATGTTCATTGCAGCTCTATTTTAATAGCCAGAAGCTGGAAAGAACCCAGATGTCCTTCAGTAGATGAATGGATGCAAAAAATTGTGGTACATTTACACAGTGGAGTACTACTCAGCTATCAGAAATAATGACTTGATGAAATTCCTAAGAAAATGGATGCATCTAGAGAATATCTTCTTGCCTGAGATAACCCAGTCACAAAAGAACAGACATAATATCCACTCAATGATAATGGGATACTAACCTGAGAAATCTCTGAACACCCCAGAAACAACTCACAGGCTGTGTGAAGTTCAACAACAATAACAAGAAAAAGAATATATTTTAATTAATTTCCTCTTTAAGGACCTTTATGATTACAAAGTTGTTTGTAAGATTTTTGTCTTGTACGTCAACCATGTTGGAATATTGGAGACATTCTCAGTAAGAGAGTTGGGCTCTCATGGTGGTAGATGTTGATGTGGCTGTCGTTTTGTTCTTATGCTGGTCTTTAGGCATCTGGTTTTTGCAAAGGATAGATTTCGATAACAATTTCTGATCTTCTCTCTGTGTGATGGATGTTTTTCCCACAAACCAAAGAATGTACACAGGCATGAATGAGGCACATATGTAGCAGGCATGCTTCTCAGTCTCCATGTGAGTCCTCTATAAACTACTGCAGAGGTTCTCCCTAAAGCTGTACCCTGACTCTGGTATCTGTTCCCCAACACAACTGCTGACTATTTGGTTAGACTCAGTAAGGGAGGATGTGCCTTTCTTGGAAAAAAATTGTTTCTCCAGGGTTTTGGTGTCACATCCTCTCAGAAAAGAAAAGGATAGAGGGTGGGTCTATGTTTGGGGTCAGTAAGGGGCAGCATTTGATTTAAATAATCATTGTACATTGGAAGGTTGTAGCTGAGTTGAAGTTTTTTAAAAACAACTTTATTTTAAAAAACAGAGATAAATGTACAAATTTTTAAAAGCATTTTTTGCATAAAACTATATGAATATATTTCTGTCATTACTTGAGTTTTTTTAAAGGTTTGATAGTGTGCATTGAAATCTTGCTAGTTACAATGAACTAAAATATGTGTAAAACAAAACATGACATGGAAATCTTCAAAGTTTGCTTGGTGGGTAAAGATTAAACATAATGATTTTTAAATACCAAGAATGTTTAAAAACGTTTAGTTTAGCTTGAAAAGTAAACTCTGTGCATGAGTTCGGTATACTCCCAGATTCACTCTGTTCCTTACTGAGCAGTAATAAATGATGTCACTCCCTTTAATAGTAATTTGTGTCTGTTTCTGTACCCTCAGAATCATGCTCTTTACATCAGGTACAACACGTATAGTGTGGTTAGGACATTGTGCACTTGGTAAAATTAAAGAAATGAGATTCAGCAAATCAGCATTTCCAAATGTTTAACAAAACGCCTGCTCATGCTCAACCTTGTCATCCTATTCATTTTCTTCTCTACTGAAAGAGAACTTTATCCTCTCAAAGAAGATTACTGTTTTCAGGAAAATGTTTCCTCATGGGATAAACAGTGAAAATATACTTTTAAAAACAATTTGTTTATTATATAATATTTGCATGTTGTACACATATATGCACTGAAAAGCATATATTACATTATATGCTAAACTGATATCAGGAGTGATTTGATTATCAACTCATCCCCAAATATAATCTTTCACGTGTATGTACATTTAGATAATTGAGTTTTGAACCTACTAAATAGCACCATACTCATTTACAGTTATAATCAGTACACTAACATTAAGAAAATATGTTTTTAAAGATGTTATATGGCAACTGGTGGGTGGGAGACATGGGCTGTCAGGGAGCAGAGAGATCTCTGCGGAGTGCACAAGGAAAGTGCACACCATGCCTTGCCCTGCCCTGCCCTGCCTGATCCAGCGACAAGGAACAGAACTTTGGAACTTCTGTTTCCACCCAGCAGCAACTTCAGGGCGCAGAGCGGACCCAGGCCCATTTGCCACGCGGAATGGCAGCTCCTGAAGGCTGAAAACTGGTCAGTGGGAGACCAGGGCTGCCAGGGAGCAGAGAGATTTCTGTGGAGTGCACACGGAAAGTGCATCCCCTGCCTTGCCCTGCCCTGCCTGCCTGATCCAGCGACAAGGAACAGAACTTTGGAATTTCTGTTCCCACCCGGCGACTCTGAGGCATAGAACAGGGCTCGGCCCATCTGCCACCTGGACCAGTGGAGATCCAGGGACACAGACCAGATACAAGGGAAAGGCAAGAACATATCACTGACAACAAAATGGCAAGAGGAAAGCGAAAGAGTATATCCCAAGAAACCAAGACAACCTGGGAACACCAGAACTCAGCTATCCCATAACAGCAAACATCTGAATTCCAAACACTCCAGAAAAGGAAGACACAGACCTGAAATAATACCTCAAGATGCTGATAGAGATAATTAAACAAGAACGGGAGAAAAAGCAAAAAGATTCAGAAGCTTTTAAAGAGGAAACAAAAAAACTCAAAGAACTACAGGAAAACACAACCAAAGAGATGAAGGAATGGAAGAGAGAATTTAAAACGGAAATTGACACAATAAAAAAAAAAAAAAAAAAACACTAAAAGAGATAACCCTAGAGGTAGAACACCTAAAAAAGAAATCAGGAGTCACAGATGCAAGCATTTTCAATAGATTACAAGAGATGGAAGAGAGAATCTCAGGGCCAGAAGACAACATTGTAAACATAGAAAAAACAGCCAGAGAAGATGCAAAAAACAAAAAGCTCCTAACCCAAAATGTCCAGGAAATCCAGGACACAATGAGAAGACCAAACCTAAGGATAATAAGAATAGAAGAGGGAGAAGAGTATCAACTAAGAGGCCCAGTAAATATCTTCAACAAACTCGTAGAAGAAAACTTCCCTACCTCAAGAATAAGATGACCACGATCATAAAAGAAGCTTCAGAACACCAAATAGGTTGGACCAGAAAAAAAATACCTACCGACATATAATAGTAAAAACATCAAGGGCCCAAAGCAAAGAAAGAATACTAAAAACAGTAAGGGAAAAAGGTCAGGTAACATATAAAGCCAGGCCAATCAGACTCACTCCCGATTTCTCAACATAGACTATGAAAGTTAGAAGAGCCTGGACAGACATCATGCACACCCAAAGAGAGCACAAGTCCCAGCCCAAGCTGCTATACCCAGGAAAACTATCAATCACCATCGATGGAGAGATGAAGATATTTCAAGACAAATCAAAATTTACACAATATCTGACAACAAACCCAGCACTAAAATGAATTATAGGTGGAAAGCCCAATACAATGAGGGAAAATACAGCTTAGTAAAAACAAGAAAACTCCTAAACAATATAACTTAAAGAAAAAAAAAAACACAGACACAATTCAACCCACAAAAGCAATAATGGCAGGAAACAGAAACAACTATTCCTTGATATATATTAACATAAATGGACTCAACTCCCCAATAAAGAGACATAGGTTATCAGACTGGATACATAAACAAAATCCAGCCTCTTGCTGCATACATGAAACTCATCTCAGAGACAAAGACAGACACTATCTCAGAGTAAAAAAGTGGGAAAAAACTTCCAAGCAAAAAGCTCCAAGAATCAAGCAGGAGTGGCTATTCTAATACTGATTAAAGTAAGTTTCCAACCAAAAGTTATCAAAAAAGATAAGGAAGGACACTTTTTACTCATTACCAGGGAAATAGGAGGAACTCTCAATCCTTAACATATATGCCCCAAATAAAAATGCACCCACATTCATAAAAGAAACCCTACTAGAGCTCAAAAAATACATTTTACCACACACAATAATAGTGGGAGACTTTAATACCCCACTGTCACCAATGGACAGATCATGGAAACAGAAACTGAACAAGGACACTGCAAAACTAGCAGAGACTTTGAACCAACAAGAATTAATAGATATATATAGAACATATTATCTTAAAGTAAAAGAACACACCTTTTTTTCACCACCCCATGGCACCTTCTTGAAAATTGACCACGTAATTGAACACAGAATGAGCCTCAATGGATATAAGAAGATTGAAATGCTCCCATGCATCCTCTCAGTTAACCATGGTCTACAGCTGGTCTTTAACAACAAAAAAGACAACAAAATGCCCACATACACATGGAAAATAAACAACTCTCTATTATACGATAGCAGGGTCAAAGAAGTAATAAAGAAAAAACCAAGGGTTTTGTAGAATTCAATGAAAAAAACACAACATACCCAAACGTATGGGATGCAATGAAAGCAGTACTGACAGGAAAACTCATAGCCAAAAAGCACTTTCAAAAAGAAACTGGAGAGAGCATACATCAGTAAATTGACAGCACAGCTAAATGCTCTAGAACAAAAGGAAGTAGAAACACACAAGAAAAGTAGACAGCAAGAAATAATCAAAATTAGGGCAGAAATAGATCAAATAGAAACAAAAAGAACCATCAAAAGAATCAACAAAACCAAGAGCTGGTTCTTTGCAAAATCAACAAGATTGATAAACCCCTAGCCAGACTACCTAAAGAGTAAAGAGAGAGTATACAAATTAACAAAATCATTAAGGAAAGTGAAGACATAACAACTGAAACTGAGGAAATTCAAGAAATCATCAGATACTATTACAAAATCTTATACTCCTCAAAATTGGAAAATCTGGAGGAAATGGATGAATTCCTAGACAGATACAAGATCCTAAAGTTAAACCAGGACCAAGCAAACCATCTAAATAGCTATATAACACCTAAGGAAATAGAAGAAGTCATCAAAAGCCTCCCAACCAAAAAATGCCCAGGTCCAGACGGGTTCAGTGCAGAATTTTATGAGACATTTATTGGGGATATAAAACCAATACTCTCCAAACTATTCCAACAGATAGAATCAGATGGAATACTACCTAAATCATTTTTTGAGGCTACAATAACCCTCATCAATGAACCACACAAAGACCCTACAAAGTAAGACAACTTAATACCAATCTCACTTATGAATATTGATCTTAAAAAAAAACTCAACAAAATCCTTGCAAACCGAATCCAATAACATAAAAAAGATTATTCATCATGACCAAGTAGGCTTCATCACTGGGATGCAGGGATGGTTTAATATAAGGAAATCATCAACGTAATCCACCATATAAACAAACTTAAAGATCAACATCACATGGTCATCTCACTAGATGCTGAGAAAGCATTTGACAAAATCCAACACCCCTTCATGTTAAAAGTCCTGGAAAGAACAGGAATCCAAGGTCCATACTTAAACATAATAAAAGCAATATACAGCAAACCAACAGCAATCATCAAAATAAATGACGAGAAACATGAAGCAATCCCACTAAAATCAGGGACTCGACAAGGCTGCCCACTCTCCCCCTACCTATTCAACATAGTACTGGAAGTCCTGGCTGGAGAAATTAGACAGCAAAAAGAGATCAAGGGGATACAAATCGAAAAGGAAGAGATAAAAACATCACTCATTGCTGATCACATGATAGTGTAATTTAGTGACACCAAAAATTCCACCAGAGAACTCCTACAGCTGATAAACAAGTTCAGCAAAGTGGCTGGATACAAAATTAACTCAAAGAAATCAGTAGCCTTCCTTTACTCAAAGAAAAAACAGGTGGAGAAAAAAATTAGGGAAAAGGTACCCTTCAAAATTGTCACAGAAACTATAAAATCCATTGGTGTGACTCTAACTAAGCAAGTGAAGGACCTGTATGACAAGGACTTCAAACCTCCAAAGAAAGAAATTGAGCAGGATCTCAGAAAATGGAAAGATCTCCCATGCTCATGGATTGGAAAGATCAACACCTTAAAAATGACGATCCTACCAAAAGCAATCTACAGATTCAATGCAATCCCCATCAAAATTCCAACCCAGTTCTTCATGGAATTGGAAAGATCAAGGTGCAATTTCATATCAAACAACAAAAGCCTAGAATAGCGAATTCCATCCTCAACAACAAGAAAATATCTGCAGGAATCACTATCCCTGACCTCAGGCAATATTACAAGGCAATTGTGCTGAAAACTGCATGGTATTTGTACAGAAATAGACATGTGGAACAATGGAATAGAATAGAAGATCCAGAAATAAGCCCTCATATATATGGTCACCTGATTTTTGACAAAGGAGCCGTAAACATTCAATGGAAAAGGGACAGCCAATTCAACAAATGGTGCTGGTCCAATTGACACTCAGCATGCAAAAGAATGAAAATAGAACTTTTCTCATCTCCTTGTACAAAGCTCAAATATAAGTGGATCAAAGATCTCCACATTAAACCAGATACACTGAAACTATTAGATGAGAAAGTAGGGAAAACCTTAGAACACATAGGCACAGGAGAAAATTTCCTGAACAAAACACCAATGGCTCAAGCTCTAAGGTCAAAGATTAACAAATGGGACTTAATGAGATTGCAAAGTTTCTGTAAGGCTAAGGACATTGTCAAGAAAACAAACCGGCAACCAACAGAATGGGAAAAGATCTTTACCAACTCCACATCAGATAGAGGCCTAATATCCAAGGTGTACAAGGAACTCAAAAAGCTAGACACAAGAGAATCAAATAACCCTATTAAAAAATGGGGTACAGAGCTAAACAAATCATTTTCAGTTGAGGAACACCGAATGGCCGAGAAACATCTGAGGAAGTGCTCGACATCCTTAGGCATCAGGGAAATGCAAATCAAAACAACCCTAAGATTCCACCTCACACCAGTCAGATTGGCCAAGATCCAAAACTCAGATGACAGCAGATGCTGGAGAGGCTGCTGAGAAAGAGGAACACTTCTCCACTGTTGGTGGGGTTGCAAGCTAATACAACCACTCTGGAAATCTGTCTGGCGATACCTCAGAAAATTGGATATAGTACTACCTGAAGACCCAGCTATTCCACTTCTGGGCATATACCCCATAGACACTTTAATACACAACAAAGATATATGCACCACAATGTTCATAGCGGCTCTATTTATAATAGCCAGAAGCTGGAAGGATCCCAGATGTCCTTCAGAAGACGAATGGATACAAAAATTGTGGTACATATACACAATGGAATACTACTCAGCCACCAGAAACAATGACTTAACCAAATTCTTAAGAAAATGACTGCATCTAGAGAATATCATCCTGAGTGAGATAACCCAGTCACAAAAGAACAGACATAATATGCAGTCATTGATAGTGGGATGCTAACCCCAGCGGCTTGCACTCCCCCAGAAACAACTCACAGACTGTATGAAGTCCAAGAAATAAAGAAAACCAAACAAAACAAAAAAAATATTTACAAAACAAGCAAACTTTGACTATCCATGTTACATTTTGTTTTACATGTACTTTACTCTCATTGTAACTATTAAGTTTTCAATGCATACTATCAAACCTTTAAAAAAATCAAGTACTGACTAAAAAATATATTCATATAGTAATTTTTATGTAAAAATTATTTTAAAATCTGAAAATAATACTGACAAAAATGTATAATTTTAAGCAAAAAATGTTTAAAATCTGTTCATTTATCTTTGTTTTGTAAAATAAAGTTGTTTTTTTTACAAAAAGATTTTATATAAAATATTAGAATTGTTGCCAATAGAATTTTATTAACCATAATTTTATTTTAAAATTAATCTGGTGATTACTTTTAACCTAATTTGTCAGAGGACACACCAGTATTGCGGCGTAAAGGGTGCCTTCCACTTACCTCCTAACATGTCAGAAAGTGGAAAGACAAATCCCCTGACAGGCATCTTTTAAGTTCACTAACTCTCTTCACAAGTTCTCTGCCCTCATATTTTTATCAGTTGCAAATATTCCATCTAATATGATTATCACATTAGTGATTTGATTTAAGACTGAGAGTTTGGAGGGTCACACTTGTCAACAGCACAGCTAAATGCTAATTTTCACTGGAGTAAGAAAGGAGTCAGGGATCTATGTGTGCTATCATATGCTTGACTGTTTGCCTCTGAAAATATATTGTATCATTAAAGAATAAGTTCCTGAAGAAACTGAGAACTTTTTCTGTGTACTTCTGGTCACAATATGCGGTGAAATTTAAAATGGGAAACATAAGCCCAGTATTTCTGTCGAATTAGTTAGCATATGAAGAACAAATTTTAGTAGAGTCTGTCTCTTAAGCCCCAACTATAAATATAAATGAGTTCAACTTGCCTTTAGGTTGATACCTATTACAAGTAACATGGACATTTGAAATGTTGCAGTAGTATTTATTTGAAAATGAGCCACTCTAGGTACCAGTTGTATTTATAAAGTTAGCACCATTTCTGTAGGACGTGCCATTAGAAAAATATTAAAATTACGATACAAATATCTTGAAATTGCTTGAAATATTCACACTCCTTAAAGTGTTGATCTCTTCCTGCACAATCATTTTCTCTAACAGGTATAGTACTAAAATGTAACTCTGTTAGAGAAATATCAGTATTAGAACTCTAATTTATAAATATTATTGTAAAGTGCTTAATAGGGATAGTACCCATGAATCACAACCATCTTTTTGCTCATCTGTTTGCCCTGACTAAAAATGGTGACTTGTGGTCTGACCCTATTGCAATTGTGAAGTTCTAAATAAAACTCTCCAGACATCAATATTCACTAAGGTCCTTTAACTATATTCCCCTTTAGATGGCTTTACTTCCCACCACTGGACATATCTTGCTCACTTGTGTCTTCCCAGATGGATTGAAATATTAAAGATAAACTTACATTAATAACTGGAACTGGTAATGTGCATACACTCCCATGCTCTCTCATCAATGGCCACTCTGCATATTACTACATTTTATGTGATTCACAGATATCACTTTATTCCTGGTTACATTCAGAGACTGAAATACAGAGAACCTGTGTATAGTGTTTGCTCGAGAGATAATACTTTCTTATGATTTTCAGTGCAGAAAGTAGAGACATGAATTCCTTATAGCCACAGTAAATTTTAAATGTTTTGTTAGCTGGATTTTCAATTTGTAATGCAGTACATTCTCAACAAACTAAAGATTGGCTGCATTGGCTCAACAGTCATTAAGTCAAAATAGTATGGATGGCTTTGATGGTCTGGATATGTATTTTAAATGATTTTGAATGATAGTTTTGTGATGGCTTTTTCTGTTGGCAAGTATCTATATAATAAGGAAACCAGAAATAATTAATGTTAAATAATTTAAGTTTTGGATCATAGGGCAATCCAGCATTTTGCAAAATTTCATTTGAAATTATTTTTTCTGATTTTATAAAAAGAAAATTGTACATTTATTTCTATTTGTTTCATTACTTCTTAATAATATCAAAAAATGCATGCATGTATTTAAGACTGAAAGTCTTAAACAGATCAACTTACATTTAGTAAACTATATAGAATAAAAACATTTTTATCAACTGTCTTTATCATGTTCTAGAATGAGCTTTTGGGATAGCAAGCTTAAAATGATTTTTTCATGTGTAACTATAGGAATTATTCTGTAACTTTGATGTCTTTAAAGTTCTTTGTACTCAGTTTCAGGAGTTATGTTGATTAACCTTCGTGAAAAAAAAAAGAAAATCAAAATTGAATTTGGTTTATGACACATGGAATTTTATAATGCACATCAAAAGATTGCTCATGTAATTTTTAATATGAATGATATTGTTTCCTTTTCATCAATACAGGAAACCATTAAATACTATAGTATCATAGATGGATGTTACATTATGATTTAATGTTTGATGACAAAGTTTTAATTTCAGCTTCTTATTTAAAATATTTTGACTGATTGAAATAAAAAGAGGTCTCTGTAAAATAATAGGTTTATTTAACAAACAAAATATAATGCAGGTTACATATTAATAAAAGTACTACATAAAAAACTATTTTTATATTACTATATGTAAAATATGACTCAAATATTTTATATAACCATTTTTAGTAATCAACAGTTGTTATATCTTATAAAATCTGTCAACATTTCATAACAATGTAGGTAATAGATCAAACAGACTGTAAAAAATCAACTCCTTTTCCGACAGTTATGTGTGACAAACATAATTTTATTCTCATTTTTTTAAATTTGAACAACTTTATTTTAAAAACAAAGATAAATGTATGGATTTTAAGCATCATTTTTGACACATCACTTCAGAAAAAAATGGCATTTTAAAAATCAGAAATGCATAGGTAATGTTTTTGAAAACAACATAAAGGTGATTATGCTTGTTATCATTTGGACTTGAGATTTTATTTATTTATTTTTTTAACGATACCTCCCTTCTTTGTGCAACAGTTTGAACATGATTCTGATCATGCTGTAGTTGACAGAGAATGATACCCTTCAATTAATGCACATGGTGAAAAACATTGTGAATCAAGATAAAAGAAGGCATTCAAAATTTACAGGAGTAGAGCTGAGTGAATGAGCCATAAATCTGTCAGGACTGTTCACAAGGAGAATACTAAAACACTCTGCAGAGACAAAACCACCAACAAAGAGCTACATGTTGTTGATTAGGGATTCAGAGCTTTAAACTCTTTTCTGATTTACATCACTTGACTCCTCATAAATATGTGTTTCACCTGTCTATGCATGTGTGATATTTCTTATCTAGAAACACTAATTTTACGTTCAGGTAGATTACTTTTCCAATTATTAGTCATACTTCCTTAAATATCCATGATGATTTAAAAAAAAAAAAGAGTATGTGGAATAAACAGGAAAATAGCTTACACAATGTTTTTTGTTATTGATTGTTTTTTTTAACAGAAATGGACTGTTAATTTATTTCATTTATCAATAAAATATATTATCTATGGTTATTTGATTAATAATGGCCCTACAAGCTCTTATACTTGAATGCGTAATTCATAGGGAGCCGTGCTATTTGAGAATTAGCCTTGTTGGGGTATTTGTGGCCTTCTTGAAGGAAGCGTAACACTGCAGGTGGACTTTGAGGTTTCAAATCCCTAAGAATGTCATAAGTGTTCTCTCTCTGTCTATAGATGAAGATGCAGCTCTCACATATGACTTGGAAAATATGTCATGCTTGCTATGATGTTTACCCCCACGATTTTAGCAGGCGAAGCCTCTGAAATTTTAAGCTAGCCACAAGTAAACACTTTCCTTTTAAAGAAGAGTTGGCATTGTGTCTCTTCACAACAATAAAACAGTGAAGGAGACACTCAACTATAGTTTGAACCTAATTCTAAATGTAAGACATTCACATGGTTTGTCATTTCTTGAATCCTAGGGTAGAATCAGTAATGCCCTACTATATTGAACTGCATGGGACTTGTCTTCTAAAAGCTGACATTTTTTTCATTAATTGATGTTTTCTTTTTATTGAAAGTAGACATTTTTTCCACACAATATATCCTGATTAGAGATTCCTCTGCCTCACTTTTTCTTCCCAGGTCCTCCCTTATTCCTGTGATCAGGATCTTCTTTACCTTCCTCCCTCCCACCTTCTCTCCTTTTCTCCTTTTCTCCTTTCCTCCCTCCCTCTCTTCCTTTTAAGATATATATTTTATAAGATATATATATTATATATATATATATTATATATATATATAAAGATTATATATATATATATAATCTTTAGCAAAGGGGATTCTAAGAGGTAGTAATAAACTAAATGAAAATAAAATAAATCATAATGTAATTAAAAAAAAAAACTAACATATACAAATTGGAAAAATGAATTAACAGAAGAAATGTAGCTCAAGAACGCACTCCAAAAAATGGTCCTATATTAAGAAATCTCACAAGATAACCCACTAAAGTAGAAGCCATTGTTTGTAAGCAAAAGATCTGGTACAGAGCCAGGCAAGCCATGTGTTTGCCCACTCAGTCTCTGTAAATTCATATGAGCTTATAATTGGTTGATATATCTGGCCTTGCTTTTTGGTACGCTTTATCTAACGTTTAAACACTTTTTCTCTTCTGCATGGCCTCCTGATCCCAGAGGGAATGGTTTTAATTGAAAAAATTAGGATTGAGTGTTCTAAAATTACTATATCACTGCATATTACAGAGTTGTGGATTTCCCAAACTTTTCCATTTATTATAAAAAGAAGATTCTTGAATGAAAGCTGGGCAAGCCACTGTGATACCAGTATGTCAATATTATGAGGTATTTTAGAGCTATGGTCTTTTTGTAAAAACTGAGTACTAGGTTTAAAACTAGGCTTTCGGACTACTTCAAATTCTGGGCTTTTTGCCACCTATATAGTATCAGGAATGTGTTTGATATCCTGGAATGGCCCTAAAGTCAAATCAGATTTGGATAGGATAATCTTACAAGTTGCTGTCACCATTGTTTAGCATATATTAGAGGCATGACACCATTGTTTTCTTCTTATTATTTTTCATCAAATATTCTCTATATTTACATTTGAAATGTTATTCCCTTTGCTCTAACTGCTCACATCACCCATCCTCCTGAATATGCTTCAAGAAGGCACAGCCTTTCCCAATTACCTCCTCACCTCAGTGCCTTGGCATTCCCCTACACTGGAAAAACATGCCTTCACTGCAACAAAGACTTCTAACATTGATGCTAGACAATGCCATCCTTAACTACATATGCAACTGGATATATGGATCTCTTCATATATGTCAATAGTTGGTGTTCAGTTCATAGGAGTTCTGGAGATTTTGATTGCTTAATAAAGTTGTTCTTCCCATGAGGTTGAAATCCTTTCAGTTCCTTCTGTCCTTTCTCTAGTTCTTTCATTAAGGTCCATAAGTTCAGTCCAATGGTAAGCTGAAAGCATCCTCAACTGTATAGGCATGACTCTGCTGAGCCTATATCTGGAGGAGGCATCCATATCTGGCTCTTGACAGTAAGTACTTTTTGGCATCAGCAATAATGATTGGGTTTCACGGCTGCTCGTGGGGTGTATCCCCAGGTGAGACAGTCTCTGAATGATCTTTTCTTCAATCCTTACTCCTCTTTTTGACCTTGTATTTTCCCCCATGAGTGTTTTGTTCTCCCTCCTAAGAAGCCTGAGTAATCCATATTCTGGCCTTCCTTCTTTTTGAACTTCATAATGTCTGTGAATTGTTTCTTGGGTGTTCAGAGACTTTGGGGACTAGTATCTGCTTATCAGTGGATACATACCATGAGTGTTCCTTTGTGATTGGGTTGCCTCACTCAGGATGATAGTTTCTATTTCCATTCATATGCCTATGAATTTCATAAAGTCATCATTTCTATTCGAAGAGTAGTACTCAGTTGTGTAAATGTATCACACTTTCTGTATCTATTCATCTGGTGAAGGACATCTAAGTTCTTTCCAGCTTCTGAAGACCAGAGATAAGGCAGGTATGAGCATGATGGAGAAAGTGTCATTGTTATATATTGCACCAACTATTGGATATATGCCCAGGAGTACAATAACTGGGTCTTTAGGTAGTGCTGTGTTCAATTTTTTGAAGAACCACCAGACTGATTTCTTGAGTGTTTGTGCCAGCTTGCAATCCCATCAACAACAGAGGAGTGTTTCTCTATATCCTAGCCAGCATCTGCTGTGATTTGAAATTTTCATCTTAGCCATTTTGACTGGTGAGGTCTAATCTCAGGATTGTTTTGATTAGCAATTCCCTAATGTCTAAGGATACTGAACATTTCTTTAGGTGTCTCTCAGATATTTGGTATTCTGCAGCTGAGAATTCTTTGTTTAGCATTGTACCCCATTTTTCTAATAGGATTATTTGATTCTCTAGAGTCAAATTTCTTAAGTTCTTTTTACATATTGGATATTAGCTATTTATCGGATTTAGGATTTGTTCAGAATCTTTCTCAGTTTGTTGTTTCCCATTTTGTCCTCTTGAAAGTGTTCATTGCCTTACAGAAATTTTGCAATTTAATGAGGTCCCATTTATCAATTCTTGATCTTAGAGAATAAACCATTAGTGTTCTGTTCAGAAAAATTTTCCCCATGCCTATGTGTTCTAAGGTCTTCCCAACTCTCTGTTCTATTGGTTTCAGTGTACCTCGTTTTATGTAGGCCTTTGATTCACTTGAACTTGAGTGTTGTTCAAGGAGATAAGAAAGAATTGATTTGCAATCTTCTGCATGCTGACTGCAATTTGAACCTATGCCACTTGTTGAAGAGGCTGTCATTTTCTCATTAAATATTTTTAGCTCCTTTGTCAAACATAAAGTGACTAAAGGTGTGTGGGTTAGTTTCTGGATCTTTAATTCTGTTTCATTGATCCACATGCCTATCTCTGAACCAAACAATATGATTTTTATCACAACAAAATTGTAATACTGTTTGAGGTCAGAGATGGTGTTTCCCCTGGGATTTCTTTTATCGTTGAGAATAGCTATCACTGTCTTAAGTTTTTGTCATTCAAAATGAATTTGACAATTGCTCTTTCCAACTCTATGAAGTTAGAATTTTGATGGGGATTGCATCTAATTTGTAGATTGTTTTGGCAAGATGGGCATTTTTGCATTATAGATCCATCCAATCTTTGAGCATGAGAGATATTTCTATCTTCTCAGATCTTCAAATTCCTTAAGTGATTTAAACTTCTTGCCATACAGATCTTTTATTTGCTTAGTTAGGGTGAAAGCAAGGTATTTCATATTATTTGTGACTATTGTGAAGGGTGTCTTTTCTCTAATTTTTTCTCAGCATGTTTATTCTTAGGGTAGAACAAGACTACTGATTTGTTTGAGGTAAGTCTCTAGACAGTCACTTTCCTGAAGTATTTTGTGAACTGTAGAAGTTCTCTAGTGGAATTTTTGGGGTAACTTCTTCCTTTCCTGTTTGTATCACTTTCACTTCCTTTTGTTGTCTTGTTGCTTTGGCTAGGACTTCCATTACTGTAGTGAATAGGTAGAGGAGAGTGGACAGCCTTATTTAGTATCTGATTTTAGGGGAATTGCTTCAATTTTCTCACAGTTTGGTTTGATATTGGCTACCAGGTTGATGCATATTTTTTTATTATGTTCAGGTAGGAGCCTTAGATTCCTAATTTTTCCAAGACTTTTATCATAAAGGGGTGTTGTCTTTTGTCAAATGCTTTCATGGCATCTAGTGTGATGAATATATATATATATATATATATATATATATATATATATATATATATATTCCTTTTGAGTTTGTTTCTATGGTGGATTACATTGTTTGATTACCTTGTATTGAACCATTCCTGCATCCCTGGGATGAAGCTTATTTGATCATGGTGAATGATTATTTTGATGTGTTCTTAAATTCAGTTCACAAAGATTTTATTGAATATTTTTCCATTCATGTTTATGAGGAAAATTGGTCTGAAGTTAGTTCTCTTTCTTTGTAGGCTCTACATGTGGTTTAGGTATGAGCATAATTGTGACTTTGAAGAATGAGTTGGGTAATGTTCTTTTTTTTCTATTTTGTGGAATAGTTTGGAGAGTATTAGTATTAAGTTGCCTTTGAAGATCTGATAGAATTCTGCACTGCACTGAACCTACCTGGTCCTGGGTTTTATTTTTTTTATTTTTTTTTTTTTTTTTGGCTTGAGAGGATTTTGATGATTACTACTATTTTTTTTTAGTACATAATAGAGTTTATTTAGGTCATGAATGAGTTAAGAGGGTGGCAGAGGCAGAGAGAGACAGACAGACAGAGAGAGAGAGAGAGAGAGAGAGAGAGAGAGAGAGAGAGAGAGAGAAGAAGAAGAGGAGTAGAGGCAGGCCCTGAGCATGTGGGAGAGAGGGGGGGGAAGGGAAGGGAAGAGGAGAAGTAGGAGGGAGAGCAAGGCTGCAAGAGCACAAGAGCAAGAGAGGCCAATGTTATGGGACTGTGTAGATGATTTATCTGATCGTGTTTAATTTTGGTACCTGGTATCTGTCTAGAAATTTGAAACAGTTGCACTCAAAAGAAGTAGACAGCAGGAAATAATCAAACTGAGAGCAGAAATCAGCCAAGTAGAACAAGAAGAACCATAGAAAGAATCAACAAAACCAGGGTCTGGTTCTTTGAGAAAATCAAGAAAATTGATAGCCCTTAGCCAGACTAAGGAGAGGGCACAGAGAGAGTATCAAAATTAACAAAATCAGAAATGAAAGGGGAAATATAACAACCGAAACTGCAGAAACTGAAGAAATCATCAAATCCTATTACAAAAGCCTATACTCAAAAAAAAAAAAAAAATATATAGAAAAAGAAAAAGAAGAAAAACTGAAAAATCTAGAAGAAATGAATTAATTTCTAGACATATATCAGATAACAAAGTTAAATCAGGATTAGATAAATTATCTAAACAGTCGCATAACTTCTAAGAAATAGAAGTAGTAATCAAAAGCTTCCCAAACAAAAAGAGCCCAGGACTAAAACTTTTCAGTGCAGAATTCTCCCAGAGCTTCATAGAAGACCTAATAACAATACTTCACAAACTGTTTTATAAGACCGAGACAGAGGGAAAACTACCCATCTCATTCTTTGAAGCCACAATTACTCTCATTCATGAACCACACAAAGACCCTTCAAGGAAAGAAAACGTCAGAACACTCTGCCTCATGGACATTGATTCAAAATTGTTAAATAAAATTTTTGCAAACTGAATCCAAGGACACATCAAAACAACCATTCACCATGATCACATAGGCTTCATCCCTGGGATGCAGAGATGGTTCAAAATACTGAAATCCATCAAGGTAATTCACCATATAAACAAATACAAAGGAAAAACAAAACACACATGATGATCTCACTAGATTCTGAAAAAGCATTTGACAGAATTCATTACCTATTCCTGTCAAAAGTATTGGAAAAAGCATAAATCCAAGTCCCATACCTAAATGTACTAAAAGCAATATACAGAGAACCGATAACCAATATCAAACTAAACAGTGAGAAACTTGAAGCAATCCCACAAAATTGAGAGCTAGAGAAGGCTGTCCTCTCTCTACCTACCTATTCAATATAGAACTCGAAGTCTTTACAGGAGCAATAAGACAACAAAAGGAAGCCAAACTGATACAAATTGGAAAGGAAAAAGTCTAAATATACTATTTGCTGATGACATGATAGTATACTTAAGTGACCCCAAAAATTTCACCAGAGAACTTTTATGGCTGATAAACAATTTCAGCAAAGTAGCTGAATGAAAAATTAAATCAAACAAATCACTAGCCTTTCTCTACTCAAAAGACAAACATGTTAAAAAAGAAGTTAGAGAAAGACACCTTTCACAATAGTCAAAAACAATATGAAATAGCTTGGTGTGACATTAATTAAGCAAGAAAAATATCTATATGAAAGAAATTTAAAATCTCTGAAGAAAAAATTGAAGAATATCTCAGAAGATGGAAATATCTCCCATGCTCATTTGTCCGAAGAATCAACATTGTAAAAATGACCATCTTACCAAAAGGAATCTTTATATTCGATGCAATCCCCATCAAAATTTCAAATAAATTCTTCATAGAGTTGGAAAGAGAAATTTGAAAAATTTATCTGAAATTAAAAAAAAATCCTAGGATAGGGAAATCTATTCTCAACAACAAGAAAACTTCTTCAGGAATCACCATCCCCAAACCCAAGATATGTTACAAAGCAATTGTGTTAAAAATGTCATGGTACTGGTATAGTAATAAGCAGATAGATCAATGGAACAGAATTTAAGACCCAGAAATGAACCCTCACACATTTAGTCACTCAATCTTTAACAAAGTAGGTAAACACTTTCAATGGAGAAAGGACAGCCTCTTCAACAAATGGTGTTGGTTCAACTGACAGTCATCATGGAGAAGAATGCAAATCAATCCTTTCTTACATCCTTTTGTAAAACACAAGTGCAAGTGGATCAGATCTCTACATAAAACCAGATACACTGAAAGTATTAGAAAAGAAAGGGGATAAGAACTTAGAACATACTGGCACAGGGGAAAACTTCCTGAACAGAACCTATGGAATATGCTCTAAGATCAAGAATAAACAAATAGGACTTCATGGGATTGAATTTTTTCTGTAAGTTTAAGAACACTGTCAAAAAAAAAAAAAAAAAAAAAAAAAAAAAAACATAGCAGCCAACAGACTGGAAAAGGATCTTTACTAATCCCAAATTTGATAGAGGACTAATATCCAATATATATAAAGAATTCAAGAAGTTAGACTCATGGGAATCAAATAATCCTATTAAAAATGGGTACAGAGTTAAACAAAGAATTCTCAACCAAGGAATACAGAATGGCTGAGAAGCACCTAAAGAAATGCTCAACATCCCTAGTCATCAGGGAAATGCACATCAAAACAATCCTGATATTCCACCTCATTCCATTGAGAATAGATGAGATCATAAACTCAGATGACAGCAGATGCTGGCAATGATGCAGAGAAATATCACTTCTCTGCTTTTGGCGGTGTTGTAAGATGGTACAACCACTTTTTTAATTAGTCTGGTGCTTCCTAAGAAAATTGGACATAGTACAACTTGAAGATTGAGCTATTCCACTTCTGGGCTTATACCATAAAGATGCTCCAACATATAATAAGGACACATGTTCCATAATGTTTATAGGAGCCTTATTTATAATAGCCAGAAGGAAGAAAGAACCCAGATGTCCTTCAACAGATGGGTGGATGGATACAGAAATCATGGTATATTTACACAATGGTGTACTAGTCAGCTATTAGAAACAATGAATTTACAAAACTCATAGGAAAATGAATGGAACTAGAAAATGTCCCCCTGAGTGAGGTAACCCAGTCACAAAAGAACAGACATGATACGCAGTCATTGATAATTGGAGACTAGCCCTAGAAATCTCCGAACATCCAAGAAATAACTCACAGTCCTTATGAAGCTCAAAGTTAGGAAAGACAAAATGGGGAAGCCTCTATCCTTCTTAGAAAAAAATAGTAAAAGTGAAAGATATTGTGTATTCATCATATATGATTATGTAACAAATTTTGTGTGCTATAATAATATTTTATAAAATAAAAAAAATTAAAAAAACCACAAGTTAGTTTATGGTGCTATCTGAAATTGTGAAACATTAAATCTCATGATGTATAACATTGACATTTTACACACAAAAATGAAGCTTGCTAATGGAAACAGATAAGTAATCTGGCACATTGTATCAGAATAATTTAATGTAAAAATATTCTCAACATACTTTTTTCTAAGATTCAGTAAGAGAGGACATATTACTATAAAACCTACTGTTAATCATATTTCTCACCAAATTATAATAATTTGCCAGCAAAATAACGAATTAAAAAAAACCAACCAACCAATCAAACAAACAAAAAGCATTTTAGAACTATCTGATTCTAGAACCTATCACCAATGGTCCCAGAGAAGTCCTGTGATAAGGAGCCACATCTAAGCTTTGCATGTACACTGCCTTGGATGGACCTAGAACATTTCTTTCTCTCTTCTAAAAATGCCCAGGCATGTGCCTAAAAGCATCCACCCTCTGAACAATCTAATTTTCCTATATGACTGATCCAGTCTGTTTTCTCTGAATTCACTTCTGCAGGAATTTCTGTGCTTTACCTCATATTAATGTTGATAATCTGTTCTCATCTTCAGAGTCCTCATTCTCTGAGCTTGTTCTGTCTTCACCTGTGACTAGCTTTTTCTCAAAACAGTCTCTGTAAAACATTCATACATATAACCACACTATCTATCCATATATCTAAGTATATCTATATACATATATATATATGTTTATATATATATATATGTGTGTGTGTGTGTGTGTGTGTGTGTGTGTGTGTGTGAGTGTCTATGTCTATATCATATATATAAAGAGAGAGAGTGAGAGAGAGATCTCCTCATCCTTTCGTTGCCTCTCTTCTCTCATTCAGCTCTTCAGCTTCCTTCAGTTACCTCTATTTCCTGTCTGTTCTCAAGAGTGTTGGTCATATTCTACCTCTGACTTAATCTGCCCAATCTTTCTCTGATTTATTACTTTGTCTGCTCCCCAATTAGCCTTTATTTAAAACATGGCTGATTTCTTCTCCAAACTAACTTTTATCTTACTAAGTATGTGTATGTATTCCAGTCAGATCATTTTGAGGTTCCGCCCATGTCTAAATTCAGCCTGTATCACATAGACCTAGAAGGTTTTTGGTTGTGATTTCTTGACAGAGAACCCAAGTGATTGGAGTAATTTTTTTAAAATCTCTTATAAATCCCACACATAATAGTTCAGGATTAACTCTGTCTGCCAGGTGATGCAGACAATTTTGCGCTGCCTTGAATGCAAGCTTATGCACTTAACAATTTCATAAATTGGTGAAGTATCCCTATTATGGCATTAACCCTGTTCAGTACTAGTCTGAGACCAGTAAAGCTAACTATAGATGATTCAAATTTTGACCAAGAAGTTTACAAAAAAAATTAGGTAAGTTTTACCCTAATATAGACTCTTGCTAATAAATATATTGTCTGCAGAGTTTTAAGTGCATTCTTTCCTAAATAAAAGCCCCAATCACAAGTGCCCTGGAAACAATCCGTCTATAGCTAATGAAGTATCCAAGGAGGATTATGAACATAGACAACACTATGAATTAAATAGCTGTGGTAACATAAAAGTGTATACATCAAATTTAGCTACTGTGTTAAGTGGATGCTAAAGCGTTTCTAATCCACTTCTGTTACTGTCATCTAAAATCTCAGTTCCACAGATATTCCCATCAGCTGTTCAGCACAAGAGAACTCTACACACTGAAGCTACAATATAAAGGCTAACAGAGACATGGTATAATGAAATTTTGCAGAAACAGTGATGATAAAAATCCAGAATTGTTAAGAATTGAGCAGAGTAATACTAGTTTATATCAAGTCAATTGAAATAAAAACTACTAATCATATTATGAATAATTAAAAACAAATATCTTAAAATTAAATACAGGGTAAGGCATCTTGCTAAAATATGGAAAAATACATAAATAAAGTAAGTTTACTAAATAACTAAGAAGCATACAAATCAATCAGTTTTTGCTACCAATCAATTGCTAATGTCATATTATGAAATGTGTGAAAACTTTTAAAAATATTTGACAATGATCCAGCCATCCCATATGAACCTCTAAGTTTACAATTATAAATATTCTTCAGGAACATATTCAGGCACTCTCTTTGAGAGTACAGGAACAAATACAAGGGCAGTACTGGTTATCAGATTCCTTTGTTAGTATAATAATTGGAGTAAAATGAAAGGAAGAAAATTAAGCATAGTATTTATAATTGCTGTTCTGAAACAGTATTCAAGTTTGACAAAAAAAGATATTTGGTAAAGATTTTCTCTAATTGAGTGTGTATATGTAGAGGACAGACAAATTACAATTTGAGATATTGCTGTTATTTTGTTATAGAAGCAAATATCTACTAGTTGACAGTTATGTCTGTGACTTGGTGTACCTGTATTTTATATATGCTTTGAAGTCATGTTTCACTTATTTATTTTGAATAATGGACCTAAGAAGTATTACAATTTTATAAACAGAATTTATCTTCTCTTTAATCTAGACATCTTGTTTCACTTACTTTTTGTGTGGATGATACCTATAAATGTTACTAAATTTCTGTAAATTAAAATTGCATTTTACCTAGTTCAAGGATATTCAACTTTTAATATTTCTTCAACACTTAGAGATATGTGGCTTAAAGTACAGAATGACTTATTGTCTTATATTAATATTTCTGTATGCACAAACTAAAGTCAGCATTTCATTAGTGCTGATACCTTCTTAGAGGCATGAAATGGAGATGAACATTTGCAACCTTTCACTTCAGCTGGCTGCTAATTATTATGGTAGGAACAAGACAAAGCCAACACCATAAGCACAGGTGTTTGAAAGTTTTCCTGCAGCTGGTGGAATTGTTCCAAATTGTAGGATAGGAGGAAAGGCTGACATTGTTTAGTCATTGTAGTCTAGGCATTTGAGAGTTATAGCCTGGCCTCATTCTAAGCTCTCTGCTTCCTGTTTACTGCAGGTTTCTTTGGAGGTGGTACCAGCTACATCATATTCTTGTTTTTATTGTTCTAGCCAGCATCTATCTTTCAGTATGATAGATGAGATAACATTAAACTATAAACCAAAATGAACCATTTCTCTCTTGTTACTTTGCTCCATCATTTTGTCACAGTGATAAAAAATTAATTATTATTATGGAAATTTAATCCTTTGTTAACGTTTATCCAAGTTCTCCTCTCTATCTCTACATGTCTTTGTCTCTCTGTCTCTCCCTCTCTTTCTTCCCCCCTCTCATTCTCTCTCCTTTTTAAAATAAGGACATCATTCTTCACTGAACAACTGTTTTCTCTGAAGCATCATATTTTATATTAACTTCAACTCTTAAGGGAGATTGCCTAAATACTCCAGATCCTGAAGTAACTGTGATTAGGATTTAGATATACAAATGACATGTATAAATAAAGTTAGAGTAATTGAAGTGTCTATTGTTTCCTAAAATTATAATTTATTTTTAGTAACATTTTTTTAGTCACTATTGTTTTACATTGTACAATCTACTCACATGAACTTTAGCCATTGACTTTTTGTTCTTAAATCATTTTACTCGATACATAATCATCTAGGCTCATTCATGCTGCCAAAATGGCAGGACTTTTCTATTTTGTGGTGCAAGCATAAGGCCATGCAGATGTTAAGTGCTGAAGTAGAATTAACATATTCTTCGGCTTAGTATAGATTCAAAGTAAATAAAAAGCAGTAAGTTGAAAAGTAATGTGATTATCATATTAAACATAAGAACTGAGAAACAGAAATGACTTAAGTATAAGCTAAGAGATGATTAGGAAATAAAAAATATGAATATTTATTCATGAACTGTTGTTATTCATAATCTAAAAATAAAACTTTCTGCCTCAAGTTTTTGAAGTAATTATGACACTTTCAGCCTATTGTGTAGTTTTATTTCGGGATATATTGACTATTGCTTGTACGTAGTACAGTTTGAGTGGGGGGGAAGATAGGAAAATTACTTCTCGGAATGCAAGTTCTATCAGTTAGTTTTAAATAACTTTAATGAATGTAACCCTTTTCTTATTTGCAGAATTTAGTCTTCATTCAAAACTAACGATTGTATATATGTTGAACAAGGATGACCTACATTTAATCTTCACCCATATTTTGATTGATCATTTCTTTCCAGTTTAAATTTGGAAAAGAATCACCTTCCACACAGTTCTTAGAAAATGCCTTTCAAAACAGTTAACAGACTGATTGCTTTCGCTTGACTCACTCAGAGTTTGATGTCGTTCATAGTAATAACCCTGGCTTCTGATAACCAGTTTTAAGATGAATCCCGGAGGCTGTCAAAGAGCATCAAGACTGCTTTTAACTTCAAATGAGGTGTCTAGAAAATGCCTGTCGATGCGCTCACGCTGTCAGGCATGACTGCACTGGCAGGAGCTGGCCAAACCTCTAGTGAGGGAAATACAGGGACACTTGTCATTCTTTGAGAAAGATTTCAATATAGGCATTTTAAAGACAGAACATTTGAAAATATAATTTATATAAATCTTATTACATCAATCCATGATTTATATAATTTTTATTATTTTAAAATTATTTTCTTGTACTCCTCACAAAATCCTAGTTTCATAAAACCATTACTTATTTTATATCAGTTCAACTTATCTACATATACTATGAACTTATTGCAGACACTGAAGGTCAGGTAAGATTTTATTGACATTTGTCTGTAATCAATGACATTTTTCAAACTGTGAACCAGAAATGAACATTGATTATTTTTTAACTAAGGAAAAATAAAAATAATTTTCCATTTTAAGAGAAATTACTTTTCTTTGAAATGGCATGCATGGATATATTGCTTCAATTATTCCATGCTAAATATGAGAAAGTTGAGGATTTCAAACATGATTTTCCTAAACTAAAGCATGTTAAGATTTTTATATTTTGCAGTAAAGTCATCTAGAGCAATACTAACAGGAGATCAGTGGAATAATACTCGCCTTTCCAGCAACATTAGATAATACAGATAGTAGCTAAGAGAAAATCAGTTTTTTTATGAGTAAGTAAAAGTAATGTCAAATTTGTTGGTTGTCAATATTAATGGCTTTGATATTAAATCAAATGAGAGACTATATAGTCATTTATTATGGTTCTTTTTAGTTGAATTCATTTTCTTGCAAATGACATGAATTAATTACTTATGGCAGAACTACACATTTTGTATGCATGTGTTGAATGTTTTCTATTTTTCTGTTATTTAATAATAAGGTTTTTCTCCTACAATTTAACAAATTTGAATAAGGTTCAAATAAACATTGTATGCAGCATGAAAGTGTCATAGGAAAGATAGACTCATAGTTCACTTTCAGTTAAACTATAGATTCATAATAAACCCCATACTAAAATATTTGGGGAAAAAGCAGACCATTGGAAAAGAATAAATGCAGATAGCTAAAACTCCAGTTTACATTTGCCTAAAAACAATACTATGATAAGATTAAGTACATGACCTTCTTCCTTTGGTGACTTGAATTATTTTGACAATCTGAGAAAAGACTACAGGGCTATATACAGGTAGAAAAAAACTTCATCTTGCATGCTACTCTGAGACAAATCACTGATTCTGACATAGATATATTGCCTCAGGATTTGGCTATTCTCTTGCTGTCCTTTGCCATACTCTCCACTGAAGAAATAATAAACATAACAGTGTAGAGAGGTCTTTGAAAATCTAGATATATTAGAAGTATTCCAATAGATCACACTTCAAAATTGGTAGTTATGTTTAAAGTTATAGTTACTGAGGGGAAAATGTTATTTTGTAGAGAAAGGTCATATTGACTCTCTGGTATTTGTCTGTGTTTATTTGTACTGATTCTAAGAAGAGAATTTTTTTCAAGCCTGGAATAATTAATAATTATTTCATAAGAATTTATAAAACGTAAATGTGCTATTATTTACAGAGTCTTTTGGAAAATTCCCAGTGAATACTGGGAACTCCCCATACTCTAAGGCCTCACTCTTACATTTCAAGTAACTTTTTATTATTTTACAATCCATGTATACATCGATTTTTCCTTATATTCATCTTTGTACACAAACTAAGCATAAAAGCATCTCTTTCCTCCCAGAAAGCAAGGACATTTTCTTTACCAATCATTTGACTCTTTTTAAGTAGTTTCATGTAGAAGGCTCTTCCCTACAGAAAGTTTAAAAACTAATAGTCACAGAGCACCATTGTTCAAATGAAGTCACTCTAAGGTTTATTCAGTTGATAAAAATAGCCAAAACTTCCAAGATTATTTCTGCTCTGGCTACTGTATATAGAGTGTTATATAAAGGGGCAGAGCAATTATTAAAAAGAAAATTACTTGCAAAAGTGTTTCAGTGGCTTTTTGATGTTTGGTTTCTGGTTTTCTCTAATTTTATCTCTTGAACACTATGGTAATTTTAGGTGAGGTCAATCAAATGATATTTACAATAGAGGAATCTCATCCTCTGTGCAACCCATCACTTTTACACTTTAATACTTACCATCATGTTTCTGAAAGCCTTGTTATAAGATGCTATCCAGTACCATTGTATGCCTTACAATTGATGGCCTTCTGACTCTTTAGAAAGAACTTTTGTTATTAAATGCACAATAGCAACCAAATGTCCATTTAGGTTTTTATTTTAATGTTGTGTGTCTTTTTTTGAGCTATCTGTAATTACTTTTTAAAAGATATACCAGATTTTGTAGCTCTAGTTAAAACATCCTCCTTCAGTTTAAATACTTTAAAATGCAATGGGATAAAGCAGAAAAATTGCACACTGCACTGCAGCTTGCAAGGATTTATGTAGTTGCTAATCTCCTTAATCTCATATACTATACATGTCATATCCAACTGTTTCACATTATTATGACACAATATTCTTGTCAACAAAGTTCAGACTTGAAACTGTGCAATCAAGCTACACAACCCGAATATCAAAACCCCTTATAGTGTATTAAGTATATTTCAATTTTATGTTTTGCTGTGTTTGTACCTATTCTCAGCAGCGTGCTAAGGGTAAGCTGTTGGATGAATTCATTTAGAACAAGTACCAAATGCACTGCCTTTCATTTCCTTCTAGTTCTTTCAATCCCCACAGGAAGCCATTTCTTGAAGATTTTGAAATAAATTCTGCCTTTTTCTGAGATATGTTTTTAAATAGTATTTTCACGTGTTTTCTCCATAATCATCATTTAATGATTCATGCAGATAGAAATTTCTGGTAAATATCTTTCACAAGTTAGAAAATATAAAGTCATTTCCACATTTGTGCAACCATTATGACTGTAAAATGATTTAAATTAGAATAGTAATGATATATTGCTTATCCTATATTTTAATAGAATTATATAAAAACATGAAAAGAAAATTAGAATACACAAAATATTTCTACCAATATAAATATGCATTTAATATATTACATATATACTTTAAATAATATATAGATATAAGTAGATATTATGTAATTTATATAAATAATATTAGCAAATGATTTTAATACACAGTTGAGGTGATTAAATTTTTATGACTCTTTGATTTTATTTTATTTATAAGTAGTCTGCTTTCAATCACCTTTTTCTATATAAATAATTCTCTGATATTGTAGACATGCTTACATGTTGAAATCTTGCTTAATATCCTTCTCTGACACACAGAAGAGATTGTTTACATATGGATGCACAGATCTATCATATTAATTTTTGTGATTCATTATTTTGTTTATTCCACATTATGCTACCTGGTAACTTCAAATTATGTAAATATTCAGGTTCTTTTTGAAACTTGAGTCACAAAACTAATGAATGTCAAAATCATCACAAAAGGAAAAAAAAGCATGAAATCTTGTCTTTCAACAAGATCCTTGCTTTTATAAAAAAAAAAAAAAAAAAACTCTAAAGGCAATGAATGCATCCAGAGAGGCCCTTAAGTCCCTCAAGAAGCCTAAGGCAGTTAAGCCTAACATGCTAAAGGGACTTAGTAGCAAACTAGGATGTCTTACTTTCATCGCTCACCCCAAGCTTGGGAAGCAGATTTGAAGCTACATGGCTGAGGGTCCTAGGCTCTGCCAAGCAAAGCCCAAGGTTCAAACCAAGGCAGAGGCCACAACTCCAGCTAAGTACCAGGCTTCAACTTCAGTGAAGGCTCCCAAAGGTGCCCAGGCCCCTGCAAAGGCTCCATAGAAAAGTCATATCTGCCATCTGAAGACAGATAGACTGCTAGACACCTAACAACTCAGTTTACCGATCACCTGTGTCCTGTGCTGCTTTTACAAATGAACTTAAAGCAAAAATTATTTAAAATAAAAAAAGAAAAATGAAAACAAATGACAATGTATAGTCTTAACTTTACTTTTTACAAAAATTTATGAGTATCATAAATAAATTCAACAAAAGTTGCTCATGTAATTCTCAAATTCACCAAGGGAAAAAAATATCTCATATTCATCAGCTTGACTTATCTTTTCAAAATTCAATATAAAACATATAGAGAATCAATATCACGAAAATATATACAAATTTACAAATTTTTATGTAGTCGATACAGAAAGCAAAAAACAGTAATTTGTGCTGTATTTTCATTTATAAATTCAATGACAGTAGCTGCATGTACACTTAGCAATGTTTTTATTTTAGCAATTTGCATATGTAATGATAACAGGAATAGTCAGTTTACTTTCAAAGTATGAATGCAAATATATTTATGTTTATTTTTGAGGAATATTCTAAAATCATAAGATCAAAAACAGCTATCAGTGATTAGTAAAATAGACACATTCTATCTACTAGTAAAAATAAGTAAGGTGTAGAAAATATGAAAATATGTAAAAGTAATATGTCATTGAATAATTGATGTTCATTAAGAAAATTGGGCAGAGTAGAGCTTCCAGAGGGCAGCTGACTCTTTTTTCTTATTAACTTTGTCTTACTAAAAATTGTAAGAATATTTAATAACACAATAATTGATGACTATTTTCTTAGTCCGTTAGCCACACCACAATTAAATAAAATAAAATGAGTGGCTTTTAAAAATAGAGATTCATTTCTCCCTGCGGGGACACTAGAATGTGAGTGATTTATGTAGCTAAGGTTTCAGATCTGTAAAACAGCATCTTTTAAATTGAAAGTTGATGTTTTTCATACAATATATTCTCTGTCTTAAACTTCCTCCTTGACTCTCCTACCTCTCAACTCTATTAATTCAAATTCTTTCTAGCCATCTTAAATTAACAAAGGCCTGCATATGATAATAATTAATGATAATATTAATGGATGTAAGATGAAATAAAACCAAACATAAACAGTACAGCAAACCAAAGGAATCAAAAAGAAAAAAACTACAAAATTATTTTTTTATACATGGCACACAAAGTGGCACACACAAAACATTCCTAAAAGTCAAAACTGAAAACCCTTCCAAATAAGAAAAATACCTGCAGGGTAAGGAGCATAAAGAGTGGAAATGTGCTGAAGCATCCCACAGTAACACTGACTATTTTGTCCTGGCCATCTGCTGCTGGGTATAGGGTCTGGCCTTAGAGTACTTTGTATGCCCAGCAGGATTCTGGAAATATCCTTTTAATGACGTTCAGAAAAGGGACTTGCAACTGAGTTCTCACATTTGTCTACCCTCATGCAGTGGACAAAGGGTCATCCAGCTCTATTTTATAACAGAGCTAATCCAAGTCAGAGTCTTCTGCAACCGTGTGCTAATTTCTGAAAAAGTTCTAGAGCCTAATAATGTCAGTGTTGGAGTTGAAACATGCAAAGAAATATGCAGTTTCAACCTAACACTTCCATTGAAAATCTATCCTAATGATATTCTGATATACTCTTAGGTGAGTGATTTGCTCAGCCATCATCAGTGAAACTTCCTTGTCCTTCAGTAGATAAGAACAAATGTATAGATCCTCAGCATTCGGGAACAGAGAAGCTGCAGAACGCTCAGGCCCCAAAGTGGGTGTCTCCATCAAATCTCTTCTCTCAGAGGTTAGGGACCATCATGGAAGAGGAGGCAAAAAGAATGCATGAGCTCTCAGGGGTGGAGGACAAGAGGAAAGCAATGACCTCTAAATCAATATGCAAAAAGCTTTTATGAACTCACCAAAAGTCGAACAACATGCTCTGGGCCTGCTCAGGGCTCCACCAGCTCCTCTGTGGACATAGTATGGCTGCCACTTTGGTGTTTTATGAGATTCCTAAGTAAGCAAATGAGAGGTTCTTTGATGTCCATCTCTTCTCTTGGGCTCTTTCCTTTTTAATTCAGTTACCAGGCCAACACTGATCTAATAGTTCTTGTTTTATCATATTGCATTTTATTTTGTTATAATTTTTAAAAAATGAATGAATGAATGCATGAATGAATAAAAAACCTAATCAATACAGAAAATATGCTACTTGCTTGAAGAAGAAGAATTAGTTTTGTTTTTTTTTGTTTTTTTTTTTTTTTTTTTTTTTTTGATTTTTGCTGTTGTTGCTGTTTTTTTCTTGCCCACCCCCAATGCAGTTTCACTCAAAATACTTACCACTCCAGTATACTATATGAGGAATTGAGGAACATTTAATGGACTCCATGGGCCATTGTTTTTGTTTTGTTTTGTTTTGCATTGCTGTGTTTTTGTGTGTATGATTACCATTTGTGTTTTGTTTTATTTTTTCTTCTCTTGTCCTTTTGTATGTGTTTCATATAATTTTTTGATTTTACGAAGTTTTGTATTTTTATTGGGTTGTAACTTTTGGCTGTGTAAGGAGAAAAACTGGGAGGAGTTGTGGGAGGGAAAGCAGATTACCAAAAGATAATTAAAATTTAAAGTTCTTCTTTTAATCCTCAATGGAAAAGGGTAAAGAAACACCTTGGTGGTGTTCTCATATGAGTCAGTGGCAGAGCAGCTGAGAGTCTTTTGCTTTTCCTAGAGTGATGCCTGACTTTGTGGGTGATCTATGTCTATGACATATAAAAATCAAATCAAATCAAATCAAATCCAGGCAACAGTGCATGAGGAAGAAGACAGACAGCAACCTGCTTTCTGCCATGCCATGCAGTGTAGGGTCATGCAGGTAGCTTCTGGCACAGAGCACAGGTGGGTCATAGACATACAGAGCCCTACCTCACACCATGCGTCCCAATAAGGGAGGAGGATGACAGAGACCTGTGGTCTTCCATGGCAGTCACAAGCCTAACCCCAAGCACACAGCGTACACACTCCTCCTTTCAACAAAGCCATACAGTAGACTCAGAATGCAGAGGAAGACACAATGTCCAAGTATCAGGTAGACAGACTAAAGAGAAAGAAAGAGACAGAGAGGTGCAACAGTGTGAGCATTTTAAAGGGAGATGGAAATGGAAACTCAAGGGTGGAGAGGAGGAGAATGTTGTAAGTAACTTCCTTGCCATCTAGGGTACTTGGCAAGGTTCCAAACTGAGCTGTCACTGAGGGTCATATCCTGGTCTGTTGCAGGGGACTGTGGTGTTGATGTCCATGGCTCATCTTACCACTGGTGAACGTGAGAATGTCCCTAGTTAAGACAGCCACTGGGGACTAAGTTAATGTTCTGGGTTCTTTGCAGAACTGGCCCCATCCCTCATTACCTGCGGGTCCCTTCTCTAATCAGTTGCAGCACTTGGAAAACTGGGGCTTTGTTCTTCTCCAAGGTAGCACAGTAGAGTTGCAGAGGTTTGGGTGAACTGGTGTCCAGTTGTGTGTGTAGGGAAGCTCACACCATCAGTTGGGAAGACTCCCACAGGGACATGATCACTGGAGAGCTATCCCTGACCATCACCAGCTGCAGCCCCAACAGAGCTGATATTGGTGGTGGGGGTGGAGGATGAGCCATTCTTAAAGGTAGTAGACCTGGTTCTGCCATCAGTCTGCCTTAGGATGTATTGGGTGTCTGGGAAACTCCTCCTCCCCTTGACCCCAAGCTACCTGTACGAATTGGAATAACCTGCCTGAGGTTATGAAGGTGGGCGAGCTGGCTCTATCTCATTACATCTGGCTTGAGCAGCACAGTTGATCTGGCCCTGGTGGCAGGGTTCCAGGCACTAGGTGTAAAGGAGGTAGAGCCACTCCTTTGCCATTAGATGAGCTGGTAGGTGGTAAGGTGACCTCCACCTACAAGCATTTGCCACCTGGGAATGTTAGGAGAGCTGAACCTCTGGTCCCAACTGTCTAGCCTTCCAAAACTGCTTCAGTTATGCTGCCAAATACTACCAAGAACAGGAGGCACAGTTGGGTTTCCTACTCTCATGTCCTTAGATGAATAGCTTCTCTGCAACCTTCAGAGCTGTGATGCCCAGTTTTCCAAGTGGTAAAATATTTGAGGGGTTGGGCCAGATCACCTTGGTTCAAACCCCCAAGTCTGGTAACAGCGCCCCACACTGTTATCTACCCTGAATCAGGCAAAGGTCTAAGGGTTTGAAAGAAAGACACAACTCAATTATCCATGTTACTAGAAGTGTTTTACTCTGACCTCCAAGAAAATCCAGCATCTGACTCCAGTTTTCCAGTATACACACTTAGAGGTCATTACAAAGCAGATATGCAAATTCCCTCACTGCTGGGTAGAGGAGTCAACCCCTAGGGTGAAATATATAAGCTGAGGTAACTGAAAACAGGAAGACCAGGTGTGGAATAGGCTTATGACTGGGACAATTAGCATTACGACCATTCTAGAAGTCAAGGCTTGCAAGCAGACAGTTCAGTTAACCCTTAGCAGATGGGGGACTGGTAGTAATTTTTTCAACAGTCTGGCTCACCTGAGTCCTTACCAGAAGATTCAGTTCTTTTGCATTTTCCAGGTAAGGTCTGGGGCCTACTCTCCTGAAGACTATAGCCAGTGAGAGGCCATGAACATGAATGTCTGTGCTTGGACAGTTCCTGCCTAGTCAAGCAAATGGAGGGTAGAGAAGAGCAGAACTCTTTCTTTGCCTATCACCACTCATTGCCTTGAGACAAGGTCTCTCACCAAATTGCAAATTCTTTTCCGCTTGCTGCCCAATAAACTTCTGTAATCTACTTATATTCCGCCTTAATGCTGAAGTTACAGAGATGTCAACTATGCCAGTTTATTTTTAATCCCTGCTGAGGATTTGAACTAATTTTCTTGTCAACTGAACTATCTTTCTCGACTCTCACGATTTTATATGAAATATAATTCAACTGTCTTGCTGGTGACTTGCAGCCTGGGTAGGCAGACCATACCCAAGATGATCCTCGGCCAGGAATCCTGGCAAAGCAATCTTGAGATTGCTTTGAGACAGCACTTATAGGCAGAGCACCCCATTATCATGCCCACACAATGCCACAAGATCTGGGCTGAAAGATCAGACCCAGCATGACCCAGCCCAGTGCCATAAGGCACAGGCATTAAATAGCACTTCTGAGAAGACCCTAAATACCTAGAGACCCTGAGTGCTAGTGTAAGACCGGGATAAATCCTGACCCCTTAACAGGTAAAGTAGAAGACCCCTAGCAGGTAGCATAAAGCCAAAAATGTAGGATAGCAGGTTCAGTGACTTTGTTTCAGAAACTGACTGACCATAAAGAATTTATGGCCTTAAGGCCAGGATGACTTTGTTTCAGAAACTGACTTACCATAAAAACATATAACTTAAATAACACATCCTAAACAACCTTGAAAAACCGGATGTTACCCTCGTGATTCTTCACTTGCACTTTTGGTATTCTCCAATGACATACCCCCCATTGTGTTTTGTTTCCTTTAAAACCCCCTTTTTGTTGCCACTCGGGGTCAGACTCCTCTACTCTTGTGTGCACTGGTCCATTAAAAAACCTTGTGTAATTGCAACAAGGAAGGTCTCTCGTGAGTTCTTGGTGGGTTGTGTTATCCCGAGACTTGACTGAGGGTCTCCCCTCTGTGGGGATCTTTCACCAGGTCAATGGACCAATAAGTGATAGATGAAAGAAAAAGTGAAGCACAAAGTTGTGTGCACAATGAATTAAGGATACTGAGGAACAGCTCGATGTGAGTAGTCGGTGAAAATATCTGAGGCCTTGGTGAGCTTCAGGTCCATGCTGTTACCAAGGGCCATGTCTGGGACATTGCTACTGCAACAGAAAAGCCTCTTGGCACTAAAGTCTAGGAGAGTGTCCCTAGTCTGGGACAATACTTGGGGACATGTTGAAGTCTGACAACTGCACAGAGCTAGACCCACATCCTGCCATGGGAAAGTTGGTCCTGAAGAAGTGAGAGCAGGACAACTGCCCCTGCCCCTTGCCAGGGTCAGCATTGATGACACTGGACCCAGAACCTTGTTGATGAAACTCAGTAAAGCAGACACTCCTTGCAGGTAAGCAGCCTAAGAGTGGTCCAGGACAGCTGATACTACCAATCATTTAGCATGGTATGGTATGAGCAAAGGGGAAAAGCATTATACCCACTTGCACCTTGCCACTTATGGCAGATAGAAGCACTGGGATAGAGGTCATGAATGCTGGCCGTGCATCTCACCAGCTACAGCACCAGGGAAAAGCAGCCTTGTACCTCATGTAAAGATATCAATAGAACTGACTCCGGGTGGATGGGGGTGCCTGTGAGCTGGCCCTGGGAGTGTGAGCTCGGGAGAGCTGCCTCTGTTACTTATCTGACATGGAATAGAGTAGAAGAAATGCCCTCTGCCCTCCCTAACCACTTGCCACTTGTGGAAGGCAAGAGGTCTGGGCCCAGGGTCATGAGAGTTGGAGAGATGACTCTGCTCTTAACTGGCTGTAGAACTCTGGAGACTAGGGCCTGCTTGGGGTACAGGTGAGCTGACCAGTGGACATGACAATAGAAGAACTGGCTTTGCCCCTTGCTGCTTGTAGCACTGGCTGTTTCTAGGACATTGCTGGAGAGTTTGTCCTGGTTGTGTGAGTTTGGAATATCTGGCTGGATAAACAGCTTAGCTACCACTCAGGGCAACCGTGAGCTATCTGAGAGAAGTCCCAGTGATAGCCCAGTTCTGTTAGTGTAACAAAAGCCATGGGTCTTGAACTAGAGCAGTGATTCATTGTAATGAAATATTGCAAGAATTATACAAATTTTATAAAAAAGGCTATAATGTGGGGAAAAAGAAAACACTACAGCTTCCACATGAGAATTTTCTATTTCTTTTCTGGGGGGAAGTTGAAAAGGCACAGGGTGTGTACAAAGGCACAGGGAGAGGAGTGGATTGGGGTACATGATCTGATATTCACATAGAATCAATAAAAGTTAAAAAGCATATGTCATTCAACTACACTGCCAAACAAACTAAACTTCACAATCCGAGTGATTTACTTGCCTCCATGAAGAATTACTTCTCTGTTTCAAATAAACATTCTATTACACTGTTTACTGTAGGCATATGCAAAAGTTATTTACATATGTACAGTTAAGTGACTGTGTGCCTAAGTAATCAAGCCTCATCAATCTTCTCTAGGATACATAAGTATTTTCTGACAAAGATATTGAATTACTGATACACAAGTAATATACACATAAATATGGATCATGTAAACAGTCACATAATTTGATGCATTTCCTCAGTTTTCTGAAGCTAGATAAAAGCATTTATTCAAGACAAATATGAAAACAAAATGTGAGCTTTAAGTTAAAGTGAAGATTGTTCTCTTGACAGCAAAACTATCTGATTCTGTGACATTGCTCTGAGGAAGAAGACATGAGACAAAATTACACTGAAGACGTTTGGAAATATCCTCTTTGATGATCAGTTTTATTTTGTACAATATTTATATTCATCATAAATTTAAAAAAAATCACTTGTAATTGCATCACATCGCTTCTTTAGGAGAAACTACAGAAATACACTTTGCATTATATTTCATTTTTTCTTTGTAAAATTAGGCAAACTAGTTGCTCCAATGTTTATTAATATTGCTTAATATAAGCTAATCTTTTAAAATTTATTATGATTGCTAAAAAAAAAAAAAAAACTTTATTGGAGTAACTGGAAGTGGGGAGCTGTTCTTTAGCAAAGCAAGCTCATATTTTGTTTGCTTCTTTATTTTGTTTTTAAATGTACTTACGTTCTTTCTAAGCTCTCCCATCTTTAGAAGCTGGATTAGAAAGCTGTTTTGTGTTTTTTGATGAAGGGACTGGTAACTGAAGGAAAGCATTCTTAACTACTGAACTGTTTCTACAGCTTTTTCTGCCCACATTTGTGCTATTTTGACCAGGCTCTTATTCATTTTGTTTTAGTTATTTAAACTTATATTTTAGTTTATGTGTAAGTATATCCATTGGCTTGCATATAAATCTGTTAACCTGTTGCATGGATGGTAAGAAAGGCTACCATCAGAAGACTGTCAAAACCCTTGGGCCTGGAATATAGGTATGAGAGTTCTGGATATTGAACCCATGTCTTCTTGATAGCAAGCATTATTTTTAATTGTCAATTGATCTCTTTTGTTCTTGACTTTTATTTTTTTCTGTTGCTGTAAATATTGTTTTAAATCAGCTCTGAACATCTCTGTCCCAAACCCAAAAACACCCAAGTTTTTTTTTTTTTTTTAATTTTGTGTTTTGTTTTTGTTTGGTTAAGTTTGGTTTGGTAAAGCTTTATTTAACTACATCATAAACCACTTATTTACCTCCACTCACTGGTATTGGGAGACTCCAGTGCCCCAGTTTTGTCATTGGACAAATCATCTAAACAAAAATTAACAGGAAAATGTGAGTGCTAAATGACTTTATAAACCAAATGAACCTAAGAGATATTTTTCAGAATGTTTCACTCAAATGCCTTCTTCTCAGAACCTCATTAGACTTTCTAAATTGTTCAGGTATATGAACAAAAGACAAGTATCAATAGATACAAGAAAGTTGAAATAACCTTTTTCATTCTTTCAGACCACCACGGATTAAGGTGTATATCAACAACAGCAGAAAGAAAACAATTTTTTAAAACTAGGAAAACCTAATTACTCTCTAGTGAATGAAAACAACAGCATGACAAAAACAAAATAAAACAACCACCCCCCCAAAAAAAACAAACAAACAAAGAAAAGAGTTCCTAGAATTCAATGAAAGCATTGGAATAAATTAAATCAATATAGAAATTAATGAAATCAGTAATTAAAGGGGGATTAAAAACAGATGTGAAGAAAACACAGAATAATGACATACTTTAGAAACCTGTATTGCACACAAACGGAATAACCTAAAAGAAATGAATTTTTTTTATAGGTACTACTAACCAAAGTAAAATCAAGATCAGATAACAAGTTAACTATGCCAATAACACCTAGAAATAGTAACATTTATTAAAAGATCGAACCTCCCAAAAGCCCAAGGACAAACAGTTTTAGCTCAGATTTCTACAAAAGATGAATTAACACAAATATCAAAGTATTCTGCAAAATAAAAAGAAAGCACATTCCAAATGTATTTAAGGAATCAATAGTTACTCTTACACACAAATCACATAAATATCCAACAAAGAAGGAAAAATAAAACCCAATTTTTTATGAATATAAAAAATATCAGTAAAATATTTGTGAACTGAATTCAAGAATATATCAAAAAAATTCATACTCTATGGTCTAGTAGGATTCACCCAAGGGATTCTGAAGTTGTTCAACATAGAAAAAGGAAAATATTCACTCACCCTATAAATACAAAACAGTCACACATAATATAAACAAACCAATAACAGACAACAACTCTCTAAGTCCTTAGATGTCCCCCCAATGGACAAAAAATCAATAGTAATTCATGATAAAAATACTATGGAGATTAGGACATAGGGACACACCTAAGCCAATTAAAGGCAAGTTATATCAAGTATATAGGCAGAATCAAATTTAATAAATAGAACCTCAAACAATTCTACCAAAGTCAGGGGAAGTAAGGTTGTCTACTCTCTATGTACCTTGAAATTTTTCTCTCTGTATCTTGGAGATTTTACTCAGAGTAATAATAAGTGAAGAAGATCAAAGGGATAAAAATTGGCAATGAAGAACTCAAAATATCATTATTTCATATTCTATATGACAGTGTACATTAGTGACCTTAAAATTTCATGAGGAAAACTTTCATATTGATAAATATTTTTACTAAAGTTTCTGGATATCAGATAAGTATTTCTACTATATACAAAGAAAAGTGTCATATGGATAAATAAAGAAATTAGGAAACATAACCTCTAACAGTATTCTCAAATAATATATAGATTCAATGTAAATCTCAACAGAATGTATTTACAGATTTTTTTAAATTAAAAGAGCTCTCTATTTCCTATAGAAAACCAAAAATCTTAGGATGTTGAAAAAAATGTGAACCATGAACAGACTGCTGAAAATATCACCATCCCTAATACCAAGTTGTACTATGGAGCTATAGTAATTAAAATAAAATCATAGGGTATCAAATAAAAACAAAGAAAAAAGACATGTTGTTCAATGGCATCAGATTGAAGACCTAGAAGTACATTCACATAGCTGAGGTCATCTGATTTTGTGAAACAAGGCAAAAACACACACTTGAAAAATGAAGAACCTTCCACAAATACTGCTGGTCATACTGGATGTCTGCATGTGGAGGAAGAAAAATATATAACATCTATAACCTGAGACAACAGTCAAGCTTAAGTGATACAGGGATGTCAACATGAAATGAGACACATTCAACTTGATAGCAAAGGAAGTAGGGATTATGAGATGGATTTCTGAACAGAACACAGATAATGCAGGCTCTAGGATCCGGAATTAGTGAAATGTACCTCATGGAAAAGCTTCTGTAAAGCAAGACTCTATCAACTGGAAAAAGAATAGCCTACAGGATAGAAAAATATTTTCACCAATGCTACATCTATAGAGGTCTAATATCCAAAATATCTAAGGAACTCAAAGACCAGATAAAGCAAACCAAATAGTGTGAAATGGTGTATGTATAGAAAGGGAGAACTCTTAATAGAAGAATCTTAAATGGCTGAGAAACACTTAATGGTTCAACATTCTTATCCATTACAGAAATGCAAAACAAACCTGTCTTGAGGTTTCATCTTATACCTGTCAAAATGGCTAAGATCAATCACACAAGTGACAGCTCGTACACTACAGGATGTGGAGCAGGGGAACCATGTTTCCATTTCTGGAAGGAGTGCAAACTTTTAAAGCCACTGTGGAAATCAATATATAATTTCCTCAGTGTAAATATAAATGTCACATTTCCTTCCTCAGAGGAAGGATGAGAAAAGATTCACACTCAACATTTATAAGTTCATAGCTTGGGCTCATCCCAGGGAAATTATGTGATTATACTATCTATCCCTAGGCCTAGTCCTGGAAGATTCTAGTCTCCATAAAATCTAATTTTGTACAAGTTGAGAGGCTGAAACTGTCCAGTCTTATTTCTACAGATGGAGGCTGGATGGTGAAGCCTTCAAGTTCAACTTGCCCCCAAGTACTTAAGGAATTTGAAGGCAAATGGTTGCAATTATAAAAAAAAAATTATATATATATATATATATGTGTGTATATATGCATATATATATACATATACATATATATATATATGTATGTATATATATATATATATATATATATATATATCGTAGTGAGATAATTCAGGCCTAGCCTAGGAAGTAAACTATTGTATGTATTAATTTATTATTGTATATTAGATATTGAATAATTAATAATTTGGAATCCACAGACCCAAAGACATTTGGTAAAGAAGAGGGCTATGTAATTGATACATGAAACTGTTAGGGACGGGAATATAGAATAAATTCTGTGGCTCTACTTGGGGGAAAATTTAATGCAGTAAGAATGAAGTGGTTTAGGGAGAGTATTGGATATAGAAAGGATAGAGAAAGGCAGCTGGTTAAAGGAGTATTGGGAGGGTGGTTGAAATTCATGGGGGTAACCTTTTGAAGACTTCTAGTAATGGACAATACTGAGTCTAAAACTCCCAGCCTTTGTAAGTAGGCAAGGCTTCCATTGTTGGGACTGATTTCTATTGCATTGTGTTTGTTGCCTGCGTGACTCAAGCAGATCCTGGCACAACCCCAACTAATAATAGGACGGAGAGCTACTCTGAAAATTGACAGTGTGGCCCCATTGCTTAGGACTATATCCATTTGGTTCATTGAACTTCGATTTCTAGCTGGTTCTTGAATGGAACATTCACACCGATTTCTAGTCTTTGTGGCTTGAGAAGGTCTAAAATCCCCTATACCTACCATCCACCCAGGTGCAAGATACACTGGAACAATGATGGCACACATAGGAGTGGCCAAATAATGATTGACTTAATTTGAGTCTTGCACCAATAATGTTAAGCTTTACCTTACACTGCCTGGACGGAACTGTAGACTTGATACCCCAAAGACCTAGGGTGGAAGCAAACATGACAGGCAAACAAACAAAAAGTCACAGAGTCAAACATTAAGGAAATTATTTCTGATGATATTCAGCTATATCCTTAGACTCGGAGATCTATGCTTTCCCCAGGTCTTATCAGAAAGACTTTGTCAAATTTATTTTAATGTCTGAAAAAACAGTACTGACAAAAATGTATAATTTTAAGCAAAAAATGTTTAAAATCTTTACATTTATCTTTGTTTTGCAAAATAAAGTCGTTTTTTTTTAAAAAAAAAGAAAGACTTTGTCAGGAAGCAGATTGGAACAAGTACAGAAACCCACATCTGTACATGATACAGAGGCAGAGTCTAAAGTGGAGGTCTTAATCAGGTAGCTTCCTTTGCAGATCAGAAGAGGGGGAGGAAAGATTGTTAAGAGTCAGACGTGAAGGAAGACCAGAAGAACACGGTCCATTAAATCAATCAAATAAGGCTCATACCAGCTCACAGAGACTGAAGCAGCCAATACGGTTCCCTACACGGGTTTGTCCCAGGTCCTCTGCATGCATGTTAAGCTTCTTTTCTTGGTATTTTTGTGAGACTTCTAGCAATGGGAGCCGGTATTTTTCTGACTTATTGCCTGCTTTTGGCACACTTTCCCTCCTGTTAGCTTGCCTTTTTTAGACTGTATGTGAGGGCCTCTGGCTTATATTACTGACCCTTATCTTATCCTATTTGGATGTGACCTATAGGAGGCCTGCTATTTTCTGAAAGTGAGAAAATGTAGGAGTTCTGACGTCTTGCTCTGCCTCCATGTAACCGAAGAAGGCAACAGGCAGCAAGGTTGGACTTGTGGGCCAATGGCTAATGGCTTCTAGACATTTACCTCCTGTAGCAGGTTAATTAGGTAAAGAAACTTTGTTAGTTGGGCTCTTTCCTTTTTGACTTATGGCCTGTAATTGGCCAGATGAGAGCTATAAAGTTCTTAAACTCTTCAACAGGACAAAAAGAAAAGAAAAAAAAAAAAAAAAGAAAAAAAGTAAAAAAAAAAAAATGACAGACACACACATACAGCTGCAGACATACTGGAAGAAGCACGAAAGGGCTACAGGATCACTTTATTGGTTTCAGTTTTCATACCTTTTCAGGATAATTGATCACATGATTTGTTTTAAGAATTTTTTTTTTTTTTTTTTTTTTTTTTTTTTTTTTTTTTTTGCATTTAATGAGTTCATAGTAAGGGTAAGGCAATAAGTAGTTCATGCCATAGAACAATCAGGCTTAAGGAATTTCAGAAGAATTGTTTACATGTCTTTCCAATAAGACAAATAACTCACTAAACAGTCATTAATTATTTTCTGTTTCCACAAGCTCCTAAGTTCAAAGCAATAGTTTTTATGTTACAGGTTAGTACGGATTTGTGAAGAAAAAAATGATGTACCTAGTGTGTTATTATTTTGAAGTCTTGTAAATATAGACTAGTCAATCTTTTACTTTCTGTCTTTGTACCTACAATACATTGAGCATTCTCAGTTTATGAAATTTAGATTACAATGAGTGTTCCTATTCCTAGCCTAAAAGAAATGTTTTTCTATATTGTATGTAAATTATTTTCAAACCTTTTACTTTTCCCAGTACAATTAGCCCAAGATTACATGAAAGTTTACAGAGCTCAAATTGCAGCTTTTATTCTACAGGGTGTTTGAAATCACCTCTATTAATTTAGGAATTCTATAAAATTATTAGGAATTCTGAAATCATCAATTCATCTACACAGCATTACTACATGAAAGGACATATTTATATTCATCTTCAGAAAATTTGTCCAATAGGGTTAGCTGATGCCGAGAAAATATTAGGCTATATGAAAGGGGCAGAGAAGATATATCAGCAGCAAGAGATTCTGCATAATGTCCCTGAGGACTGTGCATTTCAGAATACACCCATCATAGCTCTGTTAAATAGTGGATCATCTCCAGAAAACACTTGCATGCCATAGCCTTGGCTACATGGCTTCTGACAGAGGACCAGTGAATCAGGGAAATGGGGAAGTGTAGGGAATGATTGCGCAATGGTAGGAAAAGAAACTTTGGTCTAAATATATTGTGTGGAAGAAGAATCTATTTTCAATATAAATGACAATAAAAATAAAATTAAAAAATAAAAAAATGTAATTATATAATATCCTTTTTCTTTTTCTCCCTATACAAAACATAATCTTTCTATCATCTAAACTTTTGCTTATGTTTTCTTTAATTATTCTTATCAATGGATGTGTGTACACTTTTCCTGAATACATAAGTAGTCTGTACTCTATTGATAATGTTATTTGTGGATGCATATTTTCAGGAATGACATTTAAGTATTTAGTAATAAAGATATACATTGTATATTTGGGCAACATGAGTAATAAGAATTATACTTTTAGATGGATTAAGTACTTGTTAAGTTTATAAACTGACATTTTTAAGGCAAAATATAGGTAAACAGAAATAGGAGAATAAAGCTCTTTATTTTTAACCTAATATTTTGTGAATAAATTGAGAACAAAAAATATATAATGTAAATATTCAAATTGACTTTTAAATTTAAAGTAATTATGCATATATTACTGGACTAGTTTTATTTCAGAACTAATAATTTAATATAACAACCTGATCAACAATGTTTTTATAAACACTTAATCAGTTAATATTTGTAATGTACTTAAAATAATAAGATTCTTTTAATTATAATATTTCTCATAAAATACCAATCCGTGATAATTAATTTTATAGAAGGAAATGACTTTATTTAGTTTCTTTGTACCCCAGGAAATATACTTTTAACTAAGGTAATAAAATAACGTTATAGTTTTTTGCAGTTTGACCATTTGAAGAGAATATTGATTCTATAATGAAATGTGAATTTCAAAAGAAGTGGCATCAAAAATTAAGTTTCTTCAAAGATTTTGTTATTGTTGTTATTTTTCCTCTTAAGAGGTTGGATTAAAAGCAAATTGTGTAAGGAGATATTTAAAGGTCAATAGTCACTAAAATTTAAATTATAATCATGATTATGCTTCTATATAACTTACTTTAGTTGCTCATTTTTTCGAATTAAAAGGTAAAATTAAAATTAAAATCTTGGAAATATTTTTAAGTTTTCACATGTCAGTGACTTTATATACTTTATACTTTTTTGTCATTATTTTAAAGATTTTTAAGATATATTTTTTAAAACTTATGGTCTTTTCTTTATTTTATTTTTTATTGGATATCTCTGTATTTACATTTCAAATGTCATCCTCTTCTGCCACACTCCCATTTCTCCTTCCCCTCCCTTTGCTTTCATAATTGTGCTCCCTCTCTCAAACACACTCTCTCATCTCAGCATTTTGGCATTCCCCTACACTGTGAAACCAGCCTTTACTTGACCAAAGGTTTCTCCTCCCATTGGTGCCAGAGAATGATGTCCTTTCCTACATATACACCTGGAGCCAGGGATGTCTATTTGTGCTCATTGTTTGGTGTTTCAGTCCCTTGGAGCTGAGGAATGTTTGGTTGGTTGATAATGTTTTTCTTTCCATGGGGTGGAAAACTCTTTCAGCTCCTTCAGTTCTTTCTTTAGTTCTTGCACTGAAGTCCTGTTGTTCAGTCCTATGGTTAGCTGCAAGCATTCTCATCTGTATCAGTAAAACCAAGAACCAAAAAAAAAAAAAAAAAAAACCAAGAAAAAAAAAAACAAAACAAAACAACAACAACAACAAAATCAAAACAAACAAAAAAACAAAAACAAAAACAAAAAGCACGCCCCTCCCCAAAAAAAAGATCAATTCACCATGATTGAGTAGGCTTCATTTCAGGGATGAAGAATGGTTCAATATATAAAAATTTATCAATGTAATACATTATATCCCAAACTCAAATAAAAAAGCCACACGATCTTCTCATTATATACTGAGAAAGCATTTGACACTATTCAACACCCCTCATATTAAAAGTTTTGGAAAGATCAGAAATTCAAGGCCCATACTTAAACATAGTAAAAGCAATAAACAGCAAACCAGTAGCCAACATCAAATTATATGGGGAGAATCTAGAAGCAATCCCACTAAAATCAGGGACTAGACAAGACTGCCCACTCTCCTTCTAGGAAGAGTAATAAGACAGCAAAAGGAAGTCATTGTGATACAAATTGGAAAGAAAGACATCAAAATATCATTATTTGCAAATGATTTGATAATATACTTAAGTGACCCCAAAAATTCTGCCAGAGAATTCAAACAGCTGATAATCAACTTCAGCATTTTGGTTGGATAAAAAATTAACTCAAACAAATCATTAGCCTTCCTGCATTTAATGGATAAAAAGGTTGTGAAAGAAATTTAGGAATTGACACCCTCACAATATTCACATACATTATAAAATATTATAGTGAGACCGTGACCAAGCATGTGAGGGATCTGTATGACAAGAACTTCAAGTCTCTGAAGAAGGAAATTGAAGATCGCAGAAGGCAGAAATATTTCCCATAGTTGTGGATTAGAAGGATCAATGTAGTAAAAATGTCCATATTGCCAAAAGCAATCAAGAGATTCAATGCAATTCCCATCAAAATTCCAACTCAATTCCTTTTTTTTAAAACAACTTTATTTTACAAAACAAAGATAAATGTACAGATTTAAACATATTTTGCTTAAAATTATACATTTTTGTCAGTACTTTTTTTTCAGATTTTAACATAAATTTTATATAAAACTATATGAATATATTATTTAGTCAGTACTTGAATTTTTTCAAGGTTTGATTGTATGCCTTGAAAACTTAATAGTTACAATGAGCTAAAACAAAATATAACATGGAAATAGTTAAAGTTTTCTTGTTTTGTAAATATTTTTTGTGTTGTTTTGTTTTCTTTATTTCTTGGACTTCATACAGTCTGTGAGTTGTTTCTGGGGGAGTGCAAGCCTCTGGGGTTAGCATCCCACTATCAGTGACTGCATATTATGTCTGTTCTTTTGTGACTGGGTTATCTCACTCAGGATGATATTCTCTAGATGCAGCCATTTTCTTAAGAATTTGGTTAAGTCATTGTTTCTGGTGGCAGAGTAGTATTCCATTGTGTAAATGTACCACAATTTTTGTATCCATTCATCTTCTGAAGGACATCTGGGTTCCTTCCAGCTTCTGGCTATTATAAATAGAGCCGCTATGAACATAGTGGTGCATATATCTTTGTTGTGTATTAAAGTGTCTCTGGGGTATATGCCCAGAAGTGGAATAGCTGGGTCTTCAGGTAGTACTATATCCAATTTTCTGACGTATCGCCAGACAGATTTCCAGAGTGGTTGTATTAGCTTGCAACCCCACCAACAGTGGAGAAGTGTTCCTCTTTCTCCGCAGCCTCGCCAGCATCTGCTGTCATCTGAGTTTTGGGTCTTGGCCAATCTGACTGGTGTGAGGTGGAATCTCAGGGTTGTTTTGATTTGCATTTCCCTGATGGCTAAGGATGTCGAGCACTTCCTCAGATGTTTCTTGGCCATTCGGTGTTCCTCAACTGAAAATGTTTTGTTTCGCTCTGTACCCCATTTTTTAATAGGGTTATTTGATTCTCTGGTGTCTAGCTTTTTGAATTCCTTGTATACCATGGATATTAGGCCTCTATCTGATGTGGAGTTGGTAAAGATCTTTCCCCATTCTATTGGTTGCCATTTTGTTTTCTTGAGGATGTCCTTAGCATTACAGAAACTTTGCAATCTCATTAAGTCCCATTTGTCAATCTTTGACCTTGGAGCTTGAGCCACTGTTATTTTGCTCAGGAAATTTTCTCCTGTGCCTATGTGTTCTAAGGTTTTCCCTACTTTCTCATCTAACAGTTTCAGTTTATCTGTTTTAATGTGGAGATCTTTGATCCACTTACACTTGAGCTTTGTACAAGGAGATAAGAAAGGGTCTATTTTCATTCTTTTGCATGCTGAGTGCCAGTTGGAACACCACCATTTTTTGAATAGGCTGTCCTTTTTCCATTGAATGTTTACTGCTCCTTTATCAAAAATCAGGTGACCATATACATGAGGGCTCATTTCTGGATCTTCTATTCTATTCCATTGATCCACATGCCTATTTCTGTACCAGTACCATGCAGTTTTCAGCACAATTGCCTTGTAATATAGCTTGAGGTCAGGAATAGTGATTCTCACAGATGTTTTTTTGTTGTTGAGGATGGATTTCGCTATTCTAGGTCTTTTGTTATTCCATATGAAATTGCTCATTCATCTTTCCAATTCCATGAAGAACTGGGTTGGAATTTTGATGGGGATTGCATTGAATCTGTAGATTGCTTTTGGTAGGATGGCCATTTTTAAGATGTTGATTTTTCCAATCCATGAGCATGGGAGATCTTTCTATTTTCTGAGATCCTCCTCAATTTCTTTCTTTAGAGGTTTGAAGTTCTTGTCATACAGGTCCTTCACTTGCTTAGTTAGAGTCACACCAAGGTATTTCATAGTTTTTGTGACAATTGTGAAGGGTACCTTTTCCCTAATTTCTTTCTCCACATGTTTGTCCTTTGAGTATCGGAAGGCTACTGATTTGTTTTAGTTAATTTTGTATCCAGCCACTTTGCTGGACTTTTTTATCAACTGTAGGAGTTCTCTGGTGGAATTTTTGGGGTCACTCAACTACACTATCATGTCATCAGCAAAGAGTGATGTTTTTATCTCTTCCTTTCCTATTTGTATCCCCTTGATCTCCTTTTGCTGTCTAATTGCTCCAGGCAGGTCTTCCAGTTCTATGTTGAATAGGTAGGGAGAGAGTGGGCAGCCTTGTTGAGTCTCTGATTTTAGTGGGATTGTTTCAAGTTTCTCGCCATTAAGTTTGAAGTTGGCTGTTGGTTTGCTGTATATTGCTTTTATTATGTTTAAGTATGGGCCTTGGATTCCTGTTCTTTCCAGGACTTTTAACAAGAAGGGGTGTTGGAATTTGTCGAATGCCTTACTAGTGTCTAGTGAGATGACCATGTGATTTTGGTCTTTGATTTTGTTTATATGGTGGATTACGTTGATGGATTTCCTTATGTTAAACCATCCCTGCATCCCAGGGATGAAGCCTCCTTGGTCATGATTAACGATCGATTTGATGTGTTCTTGGATTCGGTTTGCAAGGATTTTGTTGAGTATTTTTGCATCAAAGTTCATAAGTGAGATTGGTCTGAAGTTCTCTTTCCTTGTAGGGTCTTTGTGTGGTTTAGGTACTAGGGTTATTGTAGCCTTAAAAAATGAGTTGGGTAATATTCCATCTGATTCTATCTTTTGGAATAGCTTGGCGAGTATTGATGTTATACCCTCAATAAATTTCTGATAATATTCTGCACTGAACCCGTCGGGACCTGGGCTTTTTTTCGTTTGGAGGTTTTTGATGACTTCTTCTATTTCTTTAGGTGTTATAGGGTTATTTAGATGGTTTACTTGGTCCTGGTTTAACTTTGGGACCTTGTATCTGTCTAAGAATTTGTCCATTTCCTCCAGATTTTCCAATTTTGTGGAGTATAAGTTTTTGTAGTAGGATCTGATGATTTCTTTAATTTCCTCAGTTTCAGTTGTTATGTCGCCACTTTCCTTTCTGATTTTGTTAATTTGCATACTCTCTCTTTGCCCTCTAGTTAGTCTGGCTAGGGGTTTATCAATCTTGTTGATTTTCTCAAAGAACCAACTCTTTGTTTTGTTGATTTTTTCAATGGTTCTTTTTGTTTCTATTTGGTCTATTTCTGCCCTAATTTTGATTATTTCTTGCAGTCTACTCCTTTTGGGTATATCTGCTTCCTTTTGTTCTAGGGCTTTTAGTTCTGCTGTCAGGTTGCTGATGTAAGCTCTCTCCAGCTTCTTTTTGGAAGCACTTAGGGCTATGAGTTTTCCTCTCAGTACTGCTTTCATTGCATCCCATAGGTTTGGGTATGTTGTGTTTTCGTTTTCGTTGAATTCTAGAAAATTCTTAATTTCTTTCTTTATTTCTTCTTTGACCCTGCTATCCTTTAACAGAGCGTTGTTTAGTTTCCATGTGTATGTGGGCTTTTTGTTGTCTTTGTTGTTGTTAAAGACCAGCCGTTGACCATGTTGACCTGAGAGGATGCATGGGAGTATTTCAATCTTCTTATATCGATGGAGGCTTGTTCTGTGTCCAATCATGTGGTCAATTTTCGAGAAGGTGCCATGGAGTTTTGAGAAGAAGGTGTATTTTTTTACTTTAGGATAGTATGTTCTGTATATATCTATTAATACTAATTGGTTCAAAGTCTCTGCTAGTTTTGCAGTGTCATTGTTTAGTTTCTGCTTCCCTGATCTGTCCATTGGTGAGAGTGGGGTATTAAAGTCTCCCACTATTATTGTGTGGCGTGAAATGTATTTTTTGAGCTTTAGTAGGGTTTCTTTTATGAATGTGGGTGATTTTTTATTTGGAGCATATATGTTAAGGATTGAGAGTTCCTCCTGACAGATTTCCCAGGTAATGAGTATAAAGTGTCCTTCCTTAACTTTTTTGATAACTTTTGGTTGGAAATTTACTTTATTCGATATTAGAATAGCCACTCTAGCTTGCATTTTGGAGCTCTTTGCTTGGAAGTTTTTTTCCCACCCTTTTCCTCTGAGATAGTGTCTGTCTCTGTCTCTTAGATGAGTTTCCTGTATGCAGCAAAAGGCTGGATTTTGTTTATGTATTTAGTCTGATAGTATAGCTCTCTTTATTGGGGGAGTTGAGACCATTTATGTTAATAGATATCAAGAAATAGTTGTTTTTGTTTCCTGCCATTATTGCTTTTTTGGGTAGAGTTGTGTCTGTGTTTTTTTCTTCTTTTTGTTTTCTTTTTTAGGAGTTTTCTTGTTTTTACTAGGCTGTATTTTCCCTCATTGTATTGGGTTTGCCATCTATAATTCATTGTAGTGCTGGGTTTGTGGTCAGATATTTCGTAAATTTTGATTTGTCTTAAAATATCTTCGGCTCTCCATCCATGGTGATTGATAGTTTTGCCGGGTATAGCAGCTTGGGCTGGCACTTGTGCTCTCTTAAGGAGTGCATGATGTCTGTCCAGGCTCTTCTAGCTTTCATAGTCTCTGTTGAGAAATCAGGTGTGAGTCTGATTGGTCTGCCTTTATATGTTACCTGACCTTTTTCCCTTACTGCTTTTAGTATGCTTTCTTTACTTTGGGCACTTGATGTTTTTACTATTATGTGTCGGGAGGTATTTCTTTTCTGGTCCAACCTATTTGGAGTTCTGAAGGCTTCTTTTATGCTCGTGGCCATCTCATTCTTGAGGGTAGGGAAGTTTTCTTCTATGATTTTGTTGAAGATATTTACTGTACTTCTTAGTTGATACTCTTCTTCCTCTTCTATTCCTATTATCCTTAGGTTCAGTCTTCTCATTGTGTCTTGGATTTCCTGGACATTTTGGATTAGGAGCTTTTTGTTTTTTGCATCTTCTCTGGCTGTTTTGTCTATGTTTGCAATGTTGTCTTCTGCCCCCGAAATTCTCTCTTTGATCTCTTGTAATCTATTGGAAATGCTTGCTTCTGTGACTCCTGATTTCTTTTTTTGGTGTTCTGACTCTAGGGTTATCTCTTTTAGCGTTTTCTTTATTGTGTCAATTTCTTTTTTAATTTCCCTCTTCCATTCCTTTATTTCTTTGGTTCTGTTTTCCTTTAGTTCTTTGATTTCTTTTAGTGTTTTTCTTGTTTCTTCTTTAAAAGCTTCTGAATCTTTTTGCTTTTCCTCCCTTTCTTGTTTAAGCATCTCTATCGTTATCTGAGCTATGATTTCAGGTCTGTGTCTTCTTTTTCTGCAGTGTTTGGAATTCTGATGTTTGACCTCATGGGAGAACTGGGTTCTGGTGTTGCTAGGTTGTCTTGGTTTACTTGGGATATACTCTTTCTCTTTCCTCTTGCCATTTTGTTGTCAGTGATATGTTCTTGCCTTTTCCTTGTATCTGGTCTGTGTCCCTGGTTCTCCACTAGTCCAGGTGTCAGATGGGCCAAGCCCTGTTTTATGCCTTAGAGTTATGGGGTGTGAGCAGAAGTTCCAACGTTCTGTTCCTGGTTGCTGGCTCAGGCAGGGCAGGGCAGGGCAAGGCAGGGGGTGCACTTTCTGTGTGCACTCCGCAGAGATCTCTCTGCTTCCCGGCATCCCAGGTCTCCCACCCACCAGTTGCTCAGCCACTATCTCAATTCTTTATATAGAATTAGAAAGAGCAGTATTCAAATTCAGTTGGAATAACAAAAAAAAAAAAAAAAAAACAGGATAGTGAAAACTATTTTCAACAATAAAAGAAAACCTCATAGTCTAAACAGAATATGTAATAAATGAACACAGATGTACTTTACAAAGAAAAGTGTAATAATAAATTAAAAATACAATATAAAGATTATTTATTCTGAATTTTGAAGCTTCTCTTTATTGACTGAATTTATTAATCAGGATTTCTGTCCTTGAGTTTACAGTAGCTACAAGGATATTTTTGTTGTTATTTTTACTGTTGTTTTATATGTATGAACAATAACCACATGCTTATATTACAAGTAATATTTTTTTATTTCTACCAATTAAAAATATATTTGAAGCCATTAATTATCACAAGAAGACTTTTTTTTTAATTTCAAGTACTTTGTGTATTTCTAATAGTACTTTAATTTCATCATAAAGTCGCTCTTATTTTCTAAAGATAATGTAATACATAAGAAATCATTTTTTAAATTTAAATTAGTTTTTCTACCCAGATTTTCTTCCATTCCACATCCATCCTCTGACTGTTCCACATCCCATATACCTTGCTCCACCCCTCCATTCTCTAACAGGATGTCCCCAACCCTCAACCCCACCCTCTCAAACCTCTGTAGTCCTGGTCCCTCCAGTTTCTTGAAGATTCAGTGAATCTTCATGATTTCTGTAGATTACAAGGAATTATAGACATCATCACCCAAATAATGTTAATAACTTTGTGTAGCTGAAAAAATAGAATTCCCATGGCAGTAAGCAAAAGACAGTTTCCCTGGTTTCTGTAAAGATGTTTGCTTCTTCCAACAAGTGATATTGTTTGATTTACTTTCTGAGATTCACAATGATCATAATTACTTTATAATTGATTAAAGTGTTATTATTAGTATTGATTCCTTAATTGGTAACTCAATTAATTATCTCAATTTCCTTTAATAGTTTTAGGGCTTGGTAAGTTATACTATGATTAATTGTATTTTTTGCTTTTAGTTTTGGGATTTAGTTATGCTTTCCTAAAACTAAAATCTCAGAAGAATATTGTTATTCAAGTGATCTGTAGGTTAAAACTCACAGGACATAGCTTTGAGAGCTAATATCAACCAGCCTAAGCTTGGGGAGTATGTGAACATCTATACAAACAGAGCAGAACTCTGTCCTTCGCTAATCCCACGAGGATTTCTACAGTATTCATGGTGCCCAAAATATCTCCTCATAAAGCATGAAGGCTACAATTTGTACTGCTGTATCAGTAATTGGCAGTAAAAGTGCTTGAAATTCCCAACAGAAAACATAATCTCCCAAGTGAGGTGATTATAGTCACTGATACTAAGTCCCTAGAAATTCCTTAAGCTATTATAAATTTTTACCAGTTAACACTCCATGCTCACAGAAGAAAGGATGCATTTATCTGAGTGGCAAAGTAATTTCAAAATGATATCTATATGATGAATGAACACTAAAATTTTATTAGGAATAAAGAAATACATTCTATTGCACAGGGTCATAATCTGTCAGTATTTCAAAAGTGTAATGAGGTTTGGTGTTTATTTTAATTAGGCAGGGAATGACCCCCCCCAATTTAAATATACATAAAATTGTGAATAATATATATTGAGAAATTTAAACATTTTCAGACAGGTGTTGGGGGCAGTAGAGCATAAATAAGAAGGGAACATTAGCCTAGAAGATCTCTAATTTAGGTTTTTTTTTTTTAAATAAATACTCATTACATTATCCACCAGAATAAAGTCTGTGAATTCTACTTTAGATCTTTCCTGTAGACAGTCAGTACTAAATGGTCAGCCATAAAATAATGCATACAAGTAAAACTGCAGAGACTGACAATTTTTCTTTATGTATTTAGAATATATATATATATATATATATATATATATATATATATATATATATATATATATATATGTTTGTAACAATGAATAATTTAAAAACCCTGCATTTGAAAGAGAAAAAGAAAGAATGTATAGAAGTATATGATGGAAGGAAGGGGACGGAGAAATGGTGTAATATAATTAAATTCTCAAAAACTAAAATAACTATTTTTAAAAAAATTAAAACAACAAAAATAGAATAAAAATATCTTGACAAATGATACTCAGCTATTCTTCCTAAAACACAGAGGCCAATAGGTCAAGGCTAGCATCTAAATTCTGTCATTTAATCACTCCTAAGATTCTTAGGCAAATGGATGGAACTAGAAAAAAATCATCCTGAGTGAGGTAACACAGTCACAAAAGCCATATGATATGTACTTACTGATAAGCACATAGTAGCCAAAAAACTCTGAATAACCGAGAAACAATTCACAGACCTTATGAAGCTCAAAAAGAAGGAAGGCCAGAATGTGAATGCCTTAGTTATTTTTAGAAGGGAGAATAAAGTACTCTCGAGAGGAAATACAGAGACAAATAGAGGAGCACAGATTGAAGAAAAGATCATTCAGAGACCACTTCACCTGGGGAATCCATCCCATATGCAGCCACCGAACCCAAGCACTATGGCTGATGCCAAGAAGTGCTTTCTGAAAGGAGCCAGATATGAATTCCTCCTCAGAGGCTCTGCCAGAGTCATACAGATACAGTTGAGGATGCTTGCAGCTATCCATCGGACTGAACAAGGGAACCCTAATGAAGGAGCTGGAGAAAGGACTGAAGGAGTTTACAGAGTCTGCAACCACAGGGGAAGAATAAATTATCAACCAACCAAAACCTTTAGAACTCTCAGGGACTAAAATACCAACAGATGAGCACACATGGACTGATCCATGGTTCCAGTTGCATATGGAACAGATGATAGCATTGTCTGGCATCAATGGGAGAAGAGTCTTTTGGTGCAGTGAAAGTGCATTTTTCCAGTGTAGGGGAATGTCAAGCTTTGAGTGGAAGAGGGTAGTTGGGAATGGAAGCACCTTCATGGAAACAAGTGAAGAGGGAGGGGAGATAGGAGTAGGGGTAAAGGGTATAACATTTGAAAAGTAAATTTAGAGACTATCCAACAAAACAGTTTACAAAAAGATTCTGTAGACATATTATTTGAAGACATAGGTAGAATAAAATTTAGATGAAATATAAGTTTCCAGCATTATTTACTATTATTCAGTCTAATTTATCAAGACTATAAAAATAAAAAATTGCCTCTTTTTAATATTTATTTCTATATTCAAGTCACAAATACATAAATTTATTCACATATATAAAAAGAATTAATAATCTGGACAGATATCAGAATGTCTACTACCAGGAAATTTTTGTTGCAGTGACAAGTGTCAAATGCATCTTAAACATAGTTTTGTGTAAAATAATTTGTTATTGCTTGATTACTATATACCTTGATATATCTGATTATTATTCTTCAGTTATTTCTTGACCAAGATACAATTTATATTTTGCTTGATAGAATTTAACAAATAACCTTCAAAAACTAATATACCCTATAAGTTCATTTATATTGTGCATTTATATTTGAGTTCTAATCATCTCATTATAAATACAATCTTACATGTATGTCTTTCCTTCTTTCATGATCTTTCACTACAGGTCATTCTCCATCTGCACAGCTCTCTCAATCATGTGGATCTCAGAAATGTATGAAATTTGGGAATAAAAATCAGTTTTTAAAATAGGTCAGTGAACTTTTATTATATATTTTTTAAGACATATAATCCTGTCTTGCTTCAGATTTTATACGTAGTATATGCTGGGTTTGAACTCCTCCAAAGATCTGGAAAAAAAAGAAAACGGAACAGAACAAAAGACCACAGACCGATTTCTTCTTTGAACATTGATGTAAAAGTACTCAATAAAATACTTGTAAATAAACCCAAGAACATATCAAAATGGTCATCTACTAAGGTCAAGTATGTTTCATTCAAGAGAGGTGGGTCAACAAATAAAGCTAATGATCTAATCTGTCCTATAAGAAATGAAAGAAAAAAAGTATAGACATGTGGCATCACTCTTAGCCTCCAAAAAAGGTATTTGAACAAATGGACACTAAAAAAAAAATGTTTCCCATTTCAAATTATTTTCATGTTTAGTGGAAAGGCAGAGCAGAAGGGACTCAAGGATCTAAATTATTGACATTGAAATGAGAGGCTGTGCTTCAGCCTTAATCCTGTATTCCTAGTAGAAATAGAGATACCAATTTCAGAAAGTCCTGTTCTATAATGAGACTCTTTTCCTGATCTCTAACTTTAGCTCATTTCCTGAAGACACATGTCTTAGCTATACTAGCCTCTGCCCAGGAAGTCCATTATGGACAATCTTCCACTCAAAAGTTTGAATTTATTCACATTTTTGATATAATAAAGTGAAAATTTTCTTTCTTCTGTCTTTGTTCACCAGCAAAACTCCCATATTTACCTTATTATTCTTTCCTCTCTGATTATATTTAACTAGCATGACAGTCTAAATATGAACTGAAAAATGTAAACAAATCATATACTAAAGATTTAACAGACATACCATGAAAAAGAGACCTGTAGCTCTTTTTGCTGTTGCTGTTGTTGTTGTTGTTGTTGTTGTTGGGAAGGGACGAATTTGGTCAGTTTCTATTCTTTTTAATTGGACATTTTAAATTTTAAATGTTATCCCCTGTCCTGCTTCCTGCCTCTCTCACTTCCCTCTCCGTGCTTTTGTGAGGATGCTCCTTCTCCCACACACCATTCCCACCTCACTACCTTGGCATTTCCCTATACTAGGGAACTGAGTCTTCAGAGAACCAAGGGCTTCTCCTCCTCTTGATGTCCAACAATGTTATTTCTTGCTACATATGCAGCTAGAGCCATGGGGCCCTCCGTGCATATTCTTTGGTTGGTGGATTTGTCCCTGGGATCTCTGGAATGGTCTGGTTGTTTGATATTGTTGTTTTTCTATGCATTGCAAACCCCTTCAGCTTCTTTAGTACTTGCCTTAGGTTCTCCATTGGGGTCCCCATGCTCAGTCCAATTGCTGTCTGTGAGCATCTACATCTATATCACTAAGGCTCTGGCAAAGCCTCTCAGAAGACATTAATTTCGGGCTCCTGTCAGCAAGCGTTCCTTGACATCAGCAGTACTGACTGGGATTGGTGGCTGTATATGGGATGGATTCACAGGTGGGAAAGTTTCTGGATGGCTTTTCCTTTAGTCTTTGCTTCACTCTTTGTCCCTTTATTTCCTCCTATGAGTACTTTGTTCCCCTTCTAAGAAAGAATGAAGCATCCACATTTTAGTCTTCCTTTTTCTTGAGCTTCATGTGGTCTGTGAATTTTATCATTGGTATCCTGAGCTTTTGTGATTATATAAACTTATCAGTAAGTGCATACCATCTGTGTTCCTTTGTGAATGAGTTGATATTTTCTAGTTACATCAATTTGTCTAAGTATTTCATAAAGTCATTGTTTTAAAAATCTGAGTGGTACTCTATAAAGTAAACGTACTAAACTTTTTTGTACTCATTCCTCTGTTGAAGGACATCTAGGTTCTTTCCAACTTCTGGTTATTATAAATAAGTCTGCTATGAACATAGTGGAGCATGCCATGTTTGTTAATAAACAAAGTATGGCACATTTAGGCAATTATTTCTGAACAAACTCACTTAAGAATTAATTTGATGAGGTGAGTTTATCATGTGATGTCTATTCTTCACTGACAGCCTGACAGGATTTAGAATCACATAGGAGACACATATTTGGGTATATGCTGAAAAGTTTTCTAAATGGTTTAAATGAGACCTAAAGTGCCTCTGTAAATTTTCATGTCACCCTTTCATATCTAGAGATTAAAATTTAATTAAAACAACAGAAAATATTATCTATACCACTATTAAGCCTCTCTTCCTCTCTCTCGCTTTCTGATTACAGATGCAATAGGACCAGCTGTTTCCTAGAACTGCTAACATGACTTCCCATCATGAGGGTCTGTATCTCTATACAATGAAACAAAATGAACCATCTTACCTTAACGTCATTTTGTTATTTTTTCGTATAAGTTAAAAAAATCTAATATAGGAAATTAATAACAACATGTGAGAACATTTATAGGGAAAACTAATATCTGAAAGACTTTGGAACTACTTTTTCATGAGGAATGTGGCAGAGAACAAAAGTTATAGAACACTGTTAAACAGAGATTAATCAGCATTCTGGTTGGAATTCAGAAACTCAGAACACAAAATGAAATTTGAACAGTGGAGTCCTGGCTCATGATGATTGGACAGACTCGGGGGACTCTATTCAGTGTGGACTACCGGATATTCATGTTCCATGTGAGAATGTGTTCTTGGCTACATCTTGCCTCCAACATGAAAATGTGAGTGATTATTGGATTCAACAATAGTTCATTAATATTATTCATGGGAAGAAATATTACAGGAATCTCTCTGGAATAACAACTATGATTTTACAGAAACATATATGGAAGTGAAAAAATTGTTAGGTGAGTAGGATTTATATTTATTTATTTATTTATTTATTTGTTTGTTTGTTTTTTAGTTATTTATTTAAATCATTTTGTGCCAGGTAACAAATATTATTGTGCTTGGGAAATGAAGAGGACAAATAATGATTTAAGCAAATTTCTAAATAAATCAATAAATATGCCTCTAAGAATTGATCTTTTATATCTTATTCTGCTTCAGAACTTTCTAGACAGTGTTCGTTATCCGTTAATGTGGTTATTGACATTTATTTTGAAAAGTAAATTCAGATCAATATAAAAATGTGTTCTCTTTGAAGATGTAAAGACAACAAAGATTCAGACACGTAGGTGAGGGAGAATGCAGTTTAATTGTTAAGAAACTGATGTCGTTAATGAAACAAATACTCTCTACTAAGATATTGAAAGGTATGCCTTGGATATAAAATGCCATCTATTTGCAAGGCTCTAACTAGTGGAAACAGGGAATGAATTTGAATAAAGCGTGTGTGAAAGCAATTTCTACTAAAGCGATTCCTTTCTTAGGGACAATTGCCTATTTTTTCCTCAAGTTCTGCCACAAAAATTAAAAGAGAATGCTACTTTTATGGTAATAGAGGGCCATAATACCCCCATGTATTACCATCAGATATTGGCAATATATCCCACATGCTGTTAGCTTTGCAAATATTAACTACATAATAGTTTGGAACTCATAAGGACTTCTATTAATGATCAAGACAATTACTGAGACTTTCCTATGAGCAATAATATCAATTTCATGATCAGGTGTCAAAAAAACAAAAACAAAAACAAACAAACAAACAAAAAACACTGTATGCTGCCATGAAAAAAAAAAAAAAAAAAAAAAAAACTAAAACAGTGGATATCCTGAAATAGTAGAGATGTAAATGAGAAACTGAAAGTCTAACAAGAAAAGATGCTGGTGTAAGATCTGAAGGGGCCACCATGAAGGAGCCGAATGATGCCACCAATGCTGTAAATACTCCAGAGGTGCAACATTAGGTGGCTTTTAGGTTGAGTTTAGTGTTTGCTTTGATCTGAGCATAACTTACTGTGTCTTTCTTCGCTATTTCAAATGAAATTTTTATTCTTTATAGAAATGTATCTTTCTTTGGAATGATTTAGTTGTCATCTCACAGGCTTAGTTTTAAATATATTCACCCCTTTGAGTTTCTTCCGGTTTCCAGATGGCTGGTTCAACCCAACTCTTCCATCTGAAAACTCTTCTCCAAGCTGATTGATTCAACCGAACTTTGCTTACCTCTGACTGACTTGTTCTCCTGGGCATTAAACTAACTCTGGCAATCTCTTTTCATTTTCCTGGCTTTTTCTCATTTTCTGGCCCAATTTGACTTCATCTGAATCTTATCTCTGTAAAATTGTCCAGGTATAATTGCCTCCCCTCCTTTTTTTCTCTCAGCACTGCCCTCTTAGTTGCTTTTTCTTTTTTCATGGGAGTCAGCATTAACCCATCTCTGATATATTCTGCCAAACCTTTCTCTGATTCATCATTTTGTCAGCCACTCAGGTGTCACTTTCAAACATGATAGCATCTTTCTACAAACTATCTTTACCTTCACTGTTAGGAAATAAAGATATATATTAAGAGTGTGTCTGCACTCTAGTCAAAGTGTGTGTCATTCCAAGAGGATCATATAAATTTAGAATGTTTTTGGATGTAATCCATTGCCAGATCAGCCAAATTACTTAATTAAACTTCTACCCCACTTTGCCCTCATATATTGGAAGCATAAAAGACTTTGTGTGTTTTTTTAATTATTTATCTTTTAATGTTATAGGCATCCAGAATTTAAAAAGCTGCTGTAGTTTCACATGGATTTTAGACATTGGTTTAAAAAATCATGGAACTGTTAAGATTTTGAGTAATATTTAAGATGAGCTAAATGAAATTTGCATTTTGAGGTAATCAAGACTCTAAAAAATCAAGGAATTATATTCTTTGAAATGGTACGTGTTTATGTCAGGTTAGCAAGTTATGAGCAAATGATGCCTAATCGTCCATCTACTCTAATGAGGTTGGATAAAACTCTAGGACACTGAGTTTGAATGGGTTTCAGTGAGTTCTAACAGCATGACAGGCTTACTCTGAAAATAAGTTATTATGTACTAATGACTGAAAGCAAGAACAATTGTGTAAGAGACACAGAGATACAGACACAGAGAGTGGAAAAAGGAGGAGTAAAACAGAGAGGGGAAAGAGATATGGGAAATGGAGGACAGAATATCATCATTCTACTCTTGATGCCTCCTTTACTTACAACAGGATAGATGAATTACGTTCCTTACAACATACTTTCTTATCTAATAGATTATGTTCTTTCATTATCTATGTACCAGGGTAAATTCTTCATTACTTGAGTTGATTTTATAAGAAATTTTATTTTAGATGGTCAAATAAAATACGTCGAAAAAAAGTGTCAAAACCTTGAAAGTATCTAGATATTGTTGTTTTTTAAATTGCTCTCTTAGAATGAAGTGCACTCATTGTGCTATGTTTGGACCATTCAGCAAAGAAACAGGCACCCCTGCCATGGATTGACTAAACCACAGATGAAAAACATCTCTTTCCAATGTACAGATTCTTGTCATTTTAGAAGGTTTCTTTAAAGGGTTATATTTAGCATAACTACTGTATTTACGTTTAACTATATAGTTTTTACATATACTTATATATGAATATCTGGATATGTTATAAAGCATAAGATATGTTATTTTTTAAACTTTGACGGTATGTTAAAATTAAATTGGTGATACTTATTCTAGTAAGGAAAACGTATACCAGTTTTAATGTGTTAATCTTACATACCAATTTCTAAAGTGAGAGTTATAGTTATCTCTTAAAATTGGTCATTAAAATCCCCTTTTCATGCATTTCCTCATTATTTAAATAGGTTAAAATAATAGGTGTCTCTTCATTTCTCTTCATATACTTTTTTGCTAAATAGTGAAAAACCTTAACAGCAATTTCACTTGTGCTCTCATTATTGGTGTGCCTTAGTCATTTTCTACTTTTCTATGACTTTGAAAATTATCTTGTACAGTAGTATAGCTTCTTATCATCCAGAAATGTACTAGGAATAGGTGTAATCTCATTATACTCACAACCACTCAGTAGAAAATATGTAATATTCATTTGACTATCTGAGAGGTAGCCGAATACAGTTGAATAGCTTCATTTTCTCTGCTATAATATGGTGCAATTACATTTATTTTTTTAAATGAAAAACTCATAAAATTATACAGTAACAACCAGTTCAAATGTAGTTGCCATATGCTTAGGAAAAATGGTTTATGGAATAAACCTCTAATATAGATATTGGAAATTTGAGGTGCACCTTATATTAGAGTAAAATTAAACACAATGGTATTAGCTATCTCAATTTTATAATCATATTTTTATTGCTGTTTCGCCCAACTGAAGTTATACAAATATATACATACTTGATATGCACTTCATAATATAAAGGGTTGATATTTGCATTACAAGTGTATCTAAATTAGCCAAACTAGGAGACAAAATATCTTGAAAATTTTCAATAATTCTGGAAAGTAAGTACCTAATATTTAAGTTCTGCTTTCAGTTCTGACTATAATGTTTTTGGATGTGATATTATGCCTATACATACAATTTACAACAAGATTTTTATTAATCTTAAAATTAAAAATAGTTGTTAAATGTCTTCTGAAATGACAGTATGCAGATTACAGTATTAGATGTGAGTATTATGATTTTAAACATTAAAATAATATTCTAAAATAAAAGATATTAATATTATAAAATGACTTAGAAATGTTAATTTATTAAAATATTAAATATGTAACAAAACTTACAAACTATCAAATTTTAAAACAAACATTTTGGTGATTATTTTCAGAATTTGAAACTTGCTTTTATGTATGAAAGCATTAAAATATTTATCACAAACAGTGTGATAAGACTCTACATTCACCTTTTTTTTTTTTTTAAACGATTTTATTTTTCAAAACAAAGATAGATGTAAAGATTTTAAACATTTTTTGCTTAAAATTATACATTTTTGTCAGTACTGTTTTTTCAGACATTAAAATAAATTTTACATAAAACCATGTGAATATGTTTTTTAGTCGGTACTTGATTTTTTTCAAGGGCTTGACAGTATGCATTGAAAACGTACTAGTTGCAATAAGCGTAAAGTACATGCAAAACAAAACGCAACATGGAAATAGTCAAAGTCTTCTTGTTTTGTGAATATATGTATAGTTTTTGTTTTCTTTATTTCTTGGACTTCATACAGTCTGTGAGTTGTTTCTGGGGGAGTGCAAGCCTCTGGGGTTAGCATCCCACTTTTTGAGTTCCTTGTACACCTTAGATATTAGGCCTCTATCTGATGTGGTGTTGGTAAAGATCTTTTCCCATTCTGTTGGTTGCCGTTTTGTTTTCTTGACGATGTCCTTAGCCTTACAGAAACTTTGCAATCTCATTAAGTCCCATTTGTTAATCTTTGACCTTAGAGCTTGAGCCATTGGTGTTTTGTTTAGGAAATTTTCTCCTGTGCCTATGTGTTCTAAGGTTTTCCCTACTTTCTCATCTAATAATTCCAGTGTATCAGGTTTAATGTGGAGATCTTTAATCCACTTACACTTGAGCTTTGTACAAGGAGATAAGAACGGGTCTATTTTCATTCTTTTGCATGTTGAGTGCCAGTTGGACCAGCACCATTTGTTGAATAGGCTGTCCTTTTTCCATTGAATGTTTACTGCTCCTTTGTCAAAAATCAGGTGACCATATACATGAGGGCTCGTTTCTGAATCTTCTATTCTATTCCATTGATCCACTTGCCTATTTCTGTACCAGTACCATGACGTTTTCAGCACAATTGCCTTGTAATATAGCTTGAGGTCAGGAATAGTGATTCCCACTGATGTTTTTTTGTTGTTGAGGATGGTTTTCGCTATTCTAGGTCTTTTGTTATTCCAGATGAAATTGATACAAAATTAACTCAAACAAATCAGTAGCATTCCTATACTCAAAAAACAAACATGTAGAGAAAGAAATTGGGGAAAAGGTACCCTTCACAATAGTTACAAAAGCTATGAAATACCTTGGTGTGACTCTAACTAAGGAAGTGAAGGACCTGTATGACAAGAACTTCAAACCTCTGAAGAAAGAAATTGAGGAGGATCTCAGAAAATGGAAAGATCTCCCATGCTCATGGATTGGAAAGATCAACATCTTAAAAATGGCCATCCTACCAAAAGCAATCTACAGATTCAATGCAATCCCCATCAAAATTCCAACCCAGTTCTTCATGGAATTGGAAAGATCAATGTACATTCACCTTTTAAAAACAAATTTGAGAAACATATTTTCTTTTATTGAGTTGCCCCCTCAAATTAATAATATTGATAGTTTAATAATACATAAATACATGGGTGTTTGAATTTTAAAAATTATTTCAGAAAATGTGATAGAAATTGAGTAAATTTAACTATTTATTAAAATCTCAGTGATTTACTTAGTACTTTTACCTGATAAAAGATTCGGATCTAATACTATGAGTTTCAGAGTGTCTTTCATTTCAAATAGAACTGGTTCCTTTAGTTTTATAAACATCAAGAGGAATCAAATGTATTTCCTATCAGTTCTTCCAAGAGACAGTAATTTTATATAGATTTATACAAGAATATATTTAAAGGCATCCAAACTCCCATTTAATACCTTTGGACACAATTATAACATTGGTAAAACATGAGGTTAAATGTAAGTTGCTCTTAGTTATTAATCTTCAGATATAATCATTTTCATAGACTTCTATGTCTTTTCTACTGACATTTTGAAATTGAGGATTTATAATTTCTCATTTGAAAAAAAAATCTCAGAATATTGGTCCCACTAAGATCTACTTATAGAGCCTCAAGAGGTACTTTTCATCCTTGAGGATATGGAAGCATTAATGGGTACCAGAGGCAGGGATTTTTATTCAGTGTCCTTGCTGCTTTTAAGCTTTTCATGTTTCTGAAATCCACCACTCACTCATGGTCCTCTAAATAAACTCCACTGAAGCATGTCATCAACAAGTTAGACAATGCTGCAATTATTTCTTTTGTCTGTCATCAGTGTCCTATCTGGGATAAATAGACATTTGTTAATGTCTGTCTGGAAAATATCATGTAACATTAACACTCAATTTTATTTTCCTAAAATAGAAGGGCAAGTAATTAAATCAATATATGTCTCTGGACAGCTTAGGATTGAATAACATATGTTGCATTATATAATATAATAATAAATAACATAATAATTATCAAACATATAATATATAACATTATATTATATAAATGTTGCTTTATTTTATTGATAGATTTTCTAAAGACTTTATTTTATGCTTATATTCTTAAACATGCCTACCTTTATAAGCATTTTAGCTACTTACTTAGGAATCAACAATTAAGATCTCCCTCTTCTTTCTCTACATTCTCACCTGCATATGCTGTCTACTGAGTGATCCTAGGCATTCTGACCGGTGTGAAGTGGAATTTCACTGTTGCTTTGATTTTAATTTCCCTATGACTATAGAAAGGCAATGAAGCAAGAGATAAAGAGGAGGGCAAGAGAGCATAAGTTTTTTTCTTTTTCTTTTTGTTCTTGGCAGTACTTAATTTTTTTAAGGCTTAGCTAGCATACATTGAAATCCCAGTATTTACAATAAGCATAAAGTACATGTAGGACAGAATGTAACATGGAAACAGTTTTCTTGGTGAGCATAAGTTCTTGAAAAGCAAAAAAGAACAAAAAGTTCATCTCCTGTCTTTTGTTCTCAAGAGGTTTTGTATGGGAAGCTATATTCTCTGTTCTGCATAATAGAATAATGTATATACTTCCTTTGAAATTGCTATCAGGAGAGATATGCTACTCCAAGGTTGTTTTTGTTCTTGTTTTCATTTCATAGTGTGTGTGTGTGTGTGTGTGTGTGTGTGTGTGTGTGCTATTTGCTATTTGCTATTTCCATTTGTGCATTCATTCTCTTTTCAACAGTCTAAAAAAATTCTTCCATCAGAAAATCCATAAGAATATCACTTCATAATTCGAACATACTTTTGTTAATGTGCTGAAAATCTTGTTTTTTATAAATCAAATTATTGATCCTTGAATTTACTCATACTTGCCTCTCAGTAGGTTTTTTTTTTTTTTGGTTTTGTTTTGTTTTGTTTATCACTATCTTATCTTTTGAGAATATTTTTTGTATTCTGAGACCAAACATTCTACAACTTGCCTCAATGAATCCCTAGTTGCCAGTCCCTGCTTACTCCATGGCTTCACACTGGAGTGTTCTAGCACCCTGTCTTTGAAATATTTTTCTCTTTTATGCCTGCATCTACTAGAATCAAGGCTATTGGTCCTAAATAAATAATTGTATTTTTTTATGTCTTCCAAGTTCATGCCTATAACCTGAACTGCAGATCTCTTATATCACTGTTTATTCTGGATTTGAACCTTCATATAATTTAGACCTGTGACAGCTGAAATTTTCATAACCTTATGGTTTTACTCTCATGCTAACATTAATGTTTGTGTTTCAATTTTCTCATTTCCTCTGATCACTATGCACTCTTTCACTCATCTCCATCAAAACCTTAGTATAAAACCTTAACCAATCACTTTCTTCTCTAATTTAAATTATACTCATCAGAAATTATATTGGTTCATAATTTGACGTACAAAATGAATTTCAAATCTCCACAGAGTTCATTCAGCTTAGCAAAGATTATTTAGTATGTTTGTTTCCCTGTGAGCATTAGTGCACATGTGAATGCATTTGTGTGTGTTTATGTGGACATATGTGCATGCAAATGGGTATTTATGTATATATACAGTATAGGACAAACTCATGTTTTACTGATCAGACCACTGACACAATTTAAGAAAGAATCTAATGAACAACTGGCACTTAGCCCTTATACTAAATTGGCAAAAAGTCCTAGACATATATATCTAGGATATCTCAAAAGCTCTAGATTAAATATGAACACTACTACATCAGATCTTTATGGGTTGACCATAGGTTCTCATGCTTCCATAGCAAACACTTAATCAAATGTATCATTTAAAAAGGGATTTGATATGATGCAAGAAATAAAGGTTTCCTAGAAAGTACATCTGGTTTGCGATTATAGCTTTAAACTGATGGTAGGACCTGGGAAATATCACTTCTTGTCATTTTAAATATTATTTTGAATATTATATTTATTATACCTGGTTGAAGGTCTCATGGGAACATTTTAATATACATGTTTAATGCATATTGACATTTATTTTTTTCTCTGGATGAGGAATGAAAGTAGCCCAGGTGTCTTGCAGAATCAAGTGCAAATACAATCACAAGGGAATAAGATGTGTCATAGATAATTGTTACAAATGTGTGGCTTTGACTGTACTGTCAAATAAAGCAAGAGCTTTACCCAGAAGAAGTGTGCTTTCAATGAAAAATCAACATTAATGGTATGAGTGCCAAAGCATTGATGGTTCATATTTATACAGTAGAAATCCTATGTTTTTTGGGAAAATGAAGACATACACAAAAAAAAATTATGTCAAGTTTTTACAATAGCATATAAAAAAATCAAAAGGATATGGATTTTAAAAGCAAACAGTAATTCCAGAATTTAAATTAAAACTGTGACTGGAGCTATACTGGATTTGAAAGTTACTCATTTAACTAAGCTATGAGAGATAATGGATTTGAATCTTTAGGCCTTCAAGGAATTAAAAATAGAAAATATGGAAACAGTTAGAATATGTGTAAAAAAAGCAAAAAATAATTAGAAAATTATGAAAACATAAATTGGTACAATGTTATGAATCCCTGAGTCAGTATCATATCAGACTACTTATACCAGGATAGGAGGTTCGACTGTGCATCCCAAGCCTACTAGATACCCAGGGTAAGAGATTTCACTGTGTATATCAAGCTTCCTAGATACCACTTGAATCTGCTTAGCATGTGATTATTGTCACCCTGTGTGAGAGTGAGATAAGCCAGAAAATTATCAACAACTTTGTACTATCTACAACATTTGAAAAAATTAGATTTTTTTAGAAATATTTATTATGAATCCCCATAATGGACTTTGAATTTTGTACCTATGAGCCATATACATATAGGTTTTAGTTGATTAAACTTATAAACTGTTAACATCTATGTCATAGACCTCTGTAATTTATACAAGCAGACTTGTCTTTATAAATTTTGGGCTGGTCTGGAAAACTCCTCTCCCTGCAGCAATCATTGTTCAGTGCTTTACTAGACTTTTTCTTAATAGATTTTTTGGTTATATTTTGTTTATTTTGTTTTGTTTTTACCTTTGTTCTCTTTGGGTTTTTGTTTTTGTTCTTTTGTGTTTTTTGGGTTTTTTTGGGTATGCCTACAATTTTTTTTTTGTTTATATAGCTGAGTTTTTAGAGCAACAATGTCAAAGCACAATACTTCTAGACATGATAGCACAGCAGAAATAACCAGATAATCATGTATACATGTATATATATAATCATGGACATTGGATCATGAATACTGATATGTTATCTACTTCAAATATTTATCTTAAGAAACTTTAAAAACTTTTCTAGCATCTATTTTGAAAAATATAATTAATTCATTAAATCTGAGTGTTCTTTTTATTAGTTATCTTAATCTTATTTATTTCATTTCAAATGTTCTTTCTCTTACCAGTTAAATCCCTGATCTCAACCTCTGTCTCCCTAGCTTCTATGAGGAAACTCCCCCATCCACCCACCCCCTCTCACCTCAGCACCCTTGCATTTCCTTATGCTGGAACATGGAGCTTACACAGGACCAAGGGACTACCCTTCCATTGATGCCAGATAAGCTAATCCTCTGCTCCAAAAGCAGCAGGAACCATGGGTCTTTCCATGTGTATCCTTTGGTTGTTGATTTAAGTCCCCGCGAGCTTCTGAGGGTCTTTTTTTTGTTACAGTTTTTCCTGTGGGGTTCCAAACCCCTTAAAGAGTGTTCTTATTGTTGTATAGAACGTTGGAAGTTATTCTTCCCTTCAGATTACACAGATTTTTCAATTAATTTAGTGCATCAATTACTACCACCTATTTAATCTGTTCTGCAATATAGTTAGCAGAGTCATTATGTGGAAGACAAAGAGACAGATACAAACACACAGGAGAGAAGGGCGCGGGAGTGAGAAATAGGTCCTGAGGGCGCTGAGAAATAGCAAATAAGATAGTATCATACAATTGGATTTGTAAGAGTAAGGACAGTAGAACAAATTCAAAACTGAATGATAACTAGAAAGGGAGTTTTACACAAGATAACATTAAGCTAGAGAATAAACACAGAAATGGTGTTCACAAAAAGCACAGATTCAGCTCCACACACAGAATGAATACTTTGTGCTGCTCCTGCTGCAGAATGTTCAAAATGATAGGAGAGAAAGGGAAGATGTATTAAAATAACCATTATGACACTTTACTGCAAGGTTTTGATATCTGCTGACCAAGTAAGGCCAATTTGGTACCAAAGTGAATCGGAAGATCATGAATTAGTAAACAATGCCAGGAGGTTTATAGGGATGATTTTTAAAACAACTGAGGGATGGCACCAACCCAGGTGTCATTTGCGAGTAGAATGCATTTTTCTGTGGGGTAGAGTTACCGAATTTTATGGTACTGTACAGGGATAAATTCCTCAGTTCTCTATCTGGGATGAATGTCTCAAACATGAAAGTATTAAGCAAAAGAAATCAGAAACAAAATGGTACGCAGTGGATCACTCTAATCACATAAAATTCAAAAACAGATGTGACTGACATATTGAGAGAAATCAGATTATCTACCTTTGAGGCAGATAAAAGTAGAGAAGTATGAAAATGTTTGTCCTGAGTACTGGTTTTTTTTTTATTTATATTTTAAAATCATTAAAATGCACTTACGTATAAAATAAGCCTTTTAATAGGCTTTATTTATTTCTAAAAAGTTTACTGTTACAAATTCAGTAATTTGTGATATTTTTACAAATAGTAAAATTTTATACTTTCTTCATATTGTTTAGGGCTGCTGGTGGTGCAGTTGTTTAAATTCGTATATGTTAAAGTTCAAAGGCAGATTTATCTAAATCCCATGGTTCCATCACCACAAAAATATATGTTCTGGAATAATTATTTACAATGTTTTTTCTCTTTAAATAAAATGATGTAATATGATTTTAAAGAGGATTCTTTTCACACAGGTTACTGAACAGGCTTAAGTTAGAAATTGATTAATGATTTTGACCATAAAAAGTTTCAAGAAGAAAGCAAACCACTTATCTTCTATGAGAGTTAGTAAAGTTGATTGGTTCTTAAAACACATAGGTGATTCCCACTGCTTGCACAGTCTTTCAAACGCCTGCTTTTCTAATTATATTTATGTTTATATGAGAATGAGGAGTAAATTTTATAATCATCAGGGAAAACAACTTTATCATGAAAACTGTGGTTGTTCCATGCTTTTTTGACCTTCAATAGTTAGATTTTGAAATACATAAAGAGAAACCCAAGGGTAAAATGCTTCTAAAGTGCCAATAAGATAAAGTGTGTCTGATCTTTGCAATTAAGAATTTTCCTGAAAAACAAAAATAGAAAATTTTCCTGCAGGGGTGATTGACATATCTATTCTTGTATTTGTCTATAGTGAAAAATATATGGATTAACTTGAATAACCTGCATGGATATCAGAAAATTATTCTAGGGGGATGCATTTTAACATGTACAGGCTTGCAAATTTGTAGTGATAAATTTTAGAGAGTGTATTACAGTCCAATAAAAGGCATTATATATATACGTAAAGCTTGACATTTGTACTGTTGAAAGATGTGTGCTATTCCCTTCCCTAAAAAAATGAATCAAAACTGGATAAAGCACATGTTTACTATGGGTTATCAGCCTTTGGGAACATAGTACTTGTCAGTTTGGAATTTATCAATAATCTTACAAGGATTGTTACATATAAGCAGAACATGTAATACTTCCATATGTAACATTCAATCCTGTATTAAAATTACAGAATCCCAATGTTATATTCCAAACATTTATAGTAAAAAAAAAATGTTCCAGAACTGCAAAAAACACTGAGAATGTTAGTTCTGGCCTATTTACATTTTCCACATCAGTGCTGGCATCATATCTGTCAAAAGCTAGATGTTTACAGGTACTTGAACTTTTGTTTATACTGTAATTTTAAAAATTGTGTGTTTCATGTATATGATAATATGTATGGAAATTTAAGGGGAGCTATTCAATTTGTAGGAGAACAGAGTCACTTTCCAAGCAGTGCAAGTCATCAATAAGCAAATGAGACTGTGTAGTAACACACCCAACTATTGAAGTCCAGAACTCCTGTCTTTGAATTAGGAAAAGGCTGGAAGAAGCTGAGGAGGAAGGCAACCCCATAGGAAGACCTGAAGTCTCAACTAACCTGAACCTTCTAGATATCCCAGACACTGAGTCACCAACCAGGAAGCATATAGCCACTTATATGAGGCCCTAACATATCAGCAGAGGACTCCCACATATACAATAGAGGACTGCTGGTCTCAGTAGAAGAAGATGCCCGTAACCATGCAAACACTTGAGGCACCAGTGAATGTGGAGGCCTGGCTGAATAAAGGGGGAGAGACACACATCCTCTTGGAGACAAGGGTAGCAGAAATGGGATGAGGAGCTATAGGAGGACAGACTGGGAGTAGGCAATGACTAGAATGTAAAAATAAATTAAGTAATAATAACAAAAAAATATGTAATAACACCTGGTGACATTTTTCTACAGAATTAACATGCATTTTTTTTCCCAAACAACTCTTTAGTGTTTAAACAAAATTTACTTTAAGTAGTGTGACTCCACATATAGGAAAAAATTTTTAGACATTTCTTTTGGAAAAATAAAATATTTAAATGTTAAAAATATTGTAAATTACCAAAAGTTAAAAATGTATTCAATAAAATGATAAATAGAGGTAAAATTTTGAATTACTGGTCTGTGTAGCTTACTTCAATCCAAAATATACTCAATAGACTGGTGCAATCTTAATGCTCCACATATATATTTCTCTAGGAATTAGGTCATAGGCCTTCCCTGCAGTGTCTGTTGTCCTCCACCCTCCTTTTTCTGGGCGTAAAGATTATAAACCTAGAGTGGCTGTGGCTTGGTAGACACTTCCTTCTGAATCTGCAATATACACTGTGGTCCTAGCTGCTTTCTGTATCTTTGATATCTTGTTGCTGATAGTGACATGGCTAAATCAGACTCAATCATGGGAAGTGAAAATTACTGCTTGTACCCAAAAGCATGGTCAGATGGTCAGAGAGATCTCTCCCCCCCTCTCTCTTTCTCACTCTCTCTCTTTCTTTCTCTCCTCCCTCTCTACCTCTCTCACTCCCTCCCTCTTTTCTTTTCTCCCTTTCTCCCTCTTTCCCTCTTTCCCTCTCTCCTTCTCTACTCTCCCCTTCCCCTTCTCTAGCCCCCTCCTTCTCCCCATCCCTTCTCTTCCCTCCCTCCCTCTCCCCCTGTCCTCCTCCTTCTCACCTCCTCTCCCTCTCTGTCTCCCTCTCCTCCTCTCCCCCTCTCTCACTCTTTCTCTTTCCCTTTCCCCTTCTCCCCATCCCCTATCCCCCACTTTTCCTCCTCCTTTCCCTCACTACCCTTCCTCCTCTTCCCCTACTCCTCTCCTTCCCCCCCATGCCCTCTTCCTCTCCCCTCTCTCTCTTTCTCTCTTTCATTCTCTCTCCTGTTCCAACATCAGTGGTTGGATATGGTAGCCATCTGCTATCTCTCTTGCTCTTCATTTAATCTTTCTTTAGGAAGAAAAATCCTCTACTCCTATTTCTGGTTTTGAAGAAACAGGTTCACTCTCCTTTTAAGGCTTTATTTTGTCCTTCCTATATGATGTTCTGCTCCCTCAATTTTCTATCTTGCTTTAAGCTCAGATTTGCGGGCTGCATGGTCTCTTGCCTGTTGATGTTTGTCTTCAGCACCAGATGACTCAGTTTACCTTTCCAATCTATAATTCTCTGATCTGACTCTGAGTCATTGCAAAACGTATAGATATTAGAAAAATATTGAAATATAATGGCTCAGGAACACAGAGCAAGAGTAGAGACAGCATCAACCCCGAAAATGCCAAGACAGTACAACAGGAGTTGGCTATCTCCCTTCTTTTTTTTTAAACAACTTTATTTTACAAAACAAAGATAAATGTACAGATTTCAAGCATTGTTTGCATAAAATTATACAATACTTTTTTGTCAGTACTTTTTCAGATTTTAAAATAATTTTTCCATAAAACTGTATGAATATATTTTTAGTCTGTACTTGATTTTTTTAAAGGTTTGATAGTATGCACTGAAAACTTAATAGTTACAATGAGCATAAAGTACATGTAAAACAAAATGTAACATGGAAATAGTCAAAGTTTCCTTGTTGTATAGAGATTTTTTGTTTTGTTTTGTTTTCTTTATTTCTTGGACTTCATACAGTCTGTGAGTTGTTTCTGGGGCAGTGCGAGCCTCTGAGGTTAGCATCCCATTATCAGTGACTGCATATTATGTCTGTTCTTTTGTGACTGGGTTATCTCACTCAGAATGATATTCTCTAGATGCAGCCATTTTCTTAAGAATTTGGTCAAGTCATTGTTTCTGGTGGCTGAGTAGTATTCCATTGTGTAAATGTAACACAATTTTTGTATCCATTCATCTTCTGAAGGACATCTGGGTTCTTTCCAGCTTCTGGCTATTGTAAATAGAGCTGCTATAAACATTATGGTGCATGTATCTTTGTTGTGCATTAAAGTGTCTCTGGGGTATATTCCCAGACGTGGAATAGCTGGGTCTTCAGGTAGTATTATGTTCAATTTTCTGAGGTATCGCCAGACAGATTTCCAGAGTGGTTGTATTAGTTTATAACCCCACCAAAAGTGGAGAAGTGTTCCTCTTTCTCCGCAGACTCGCCAGCATCTGCTGTCATCTCAGTATTGGATCTTGGCCAATATGACTGGTGTGAGGTGGAATCTCAGGGTTGTTTTGATTTGCATTTCCCTGATGGCTAAAGATGTCGAACACTTCCTCAGATATTTCTCAGCCATTCGATATTCCTCAACTCAACAGAATGGGAAAAGATTTTTTACCAACTCCACATCAGATAGAGGCCTATTATCTAAGGTATACAAAGAACTCAAAAAACTAGACACCAGAGAATCAAATAAGCCTATTAAAAAATGGGGTACACTGCAAGCAACACTCTGTGGCAGATGAACAAAACTGTCTGACACAATTTGAGCTTGCTATAGCAAGAGAGCCTAACCTATTCCGGCGTTTTCTTCCTCATAAGACAAGCCGTTACATAGGCTCAAACAATATTTAAGATAAAAATTGCTAGTCACGCATGGAGTTAGTTAGTTGTATAATGTGGAAGATAGTCACATCTCATGGAAAGATTCTCTGGCTCATCTTCAGAACTTTGCTGTGCTTTTCCCCATAATGGCAAAGGTTTCCTGCCCCAATTTTGGGTTTACCTGTATTTGATCTAGGTGCCACCTAGTATTGACTTTTTCTCAATAAAATTAGTCATATCTGTATCTCAAAAAAAAAGGGGGGTACAGGGCTATTTCCCTTCTAACTTGGCACCAGGAAGCCAGCCCTCATCATCATTAATCCTAGTATGACTTTACTATCCTCATAGTTATCAGAATTTACTATGTGTTTCTGGCCCCTATTCTACAAGTCCTGAGATTGCAAATGAATTGTTTTCCAACATCCCTCTCCTGGCCAATTGTTCACAGCTACAGAAACCATGTCCCAGAGACCCTAGACACACTCTTAAGGCTATAAATTCTTTCCCTCCCCGAATTATACAGAAGCAGTTCTCCAAAGCTGTTCTTGAATGTGTGTGTTCTTTATCCACATAATCACCATGATCAAGATGCTGCTGGCAGCTACCTCTGGCTGGCTTAGTCTCTCTCCTTCCAGTGCAGACTCCTGTACAGTGGGTGGAGAAGCAAACAAGAGATGGCAAGGAAACATTTTATTATACGATTGTAGTGTAAGATTGTATCTTCCCTCAAGTGCAAATAATATGGCAAATAGATGTCAGATTATTTGAGGCTTACCCCAAATAAATGCAGCATTTCCACAACTGATAAAAGCTGGAGTTAGAAAACAAAACAAAACACCTTCAACACTACTTCAAACACTGTTTTAATTATAAAACACTCTTTGTCTGCAGGTGGATTTTTTGAGTTCTAACTAAAAGCTATTCACATGGAATGGTTTCTTATTCTATGAAACCATCTTGAACCTCCTAACTGCCTCAGGAAGGACCTGAGGGCAGACATATGCTCAATAAGGTGGCTGCATTTCTAAGACCTTACTGAAGAGACTCTCAACGTATTTCTATCATGATACTCTCTAATAAGATTCTGAAGCATTTATCATTTTCATCATGTTATTCTGCATTTTAGTTTATAGAACTGATTAAAAGGTAATGTTTAATAGTCTTTTCCACAACATGCAGATTGAGAGATGAACTAGGTCAGTAGAAACATTCTGACTACTTCTGAGTTCTGGTTTTAGTCATACAACTTTTACTTTCAGTACTTTGGCATAGTAAAAGCTGATCAAAATTAGACAAGAATACTGAAAAGTCTGCCATTTCACAACCTGTGTAGGAGATAAAATATCTGTAAATAATCAACATAATTTGCTTTAAATAGCTATAATTTTGATACATATTTAAATCAAATAATGTGATAATTAGACCTTCAGTGTGGTTGTATTTCATTGTGTCTTTGCAGCTCTACTGTATAGCCATTAATAATTCAAAGACTTGTTTCCATATCAGCTGCTGTAAATAATTATTATCCATATATTTGTTTATTTATCCACAAATTCATTTTTATATTTTGTCACTTACATAATTTTACTTTGAATAAAGGAAGAACTGGCAACAAACTTTTTTCAGTGACGAAGCATTTCAAGGAATTCATGTACATAGGGTATACCATTATGTTTATCTATTTAAATAATTTTTTAGAGATAGAACAGTTTTTGTAACAAAGCACTTGGCTTCCTTATAACATCTTCATAAATTTATGTCACTATAACTTGTTCTTAAAAATCCTCTTCTCCCATTTCTCTTTTCTTACCCTCATCTTACTGTCTCCGTGCTCCACTCAAGGCAGCCCCTCCATCTGCTTTCCCGTCACATGCATCCTATTACTCTCTGATTTTGTTCTCTATCATAACGCTTACGGTCTTCTTATCTTGCTCTATATCTTGGCACCCCTGGACTACAATACAAATGTCCTTATTTACTCATGAGAGTTGCGCTAGTTTATCTGGATAAGATTAAGTTTATGGGCAACCATGGAAGAGAGGAGAGGATGAGCTCAATCTGAAGGTATTTAATGCCATCGTAAATATTGCTAAGAGTCAATAGAACAACAATAAGAAGTTATTTGAACTTAAACTGACTAAAGGAAGATAAGTAGAGTGCAAGAACAAAGAACGGGTCTGTCCCCTGCCTTTTCCTCACTTGAGACAGATTTCTCTGATAAAAAAGTGTGAATAACTCTAGACACTTTGAAAGTGACAACTCAGGCCTAGTTAAAACTCTCCTTTGGGCAATACTTCCTAGCTGTGACAAAAACAGTTTGGTCGGGTGCATTTCAGGGACTCTTAAGCAGTGATTGGTTATCTTCAGTTTTTTAAACCCTTTCTGCTAAACGTAATTCAACTGGACAGTCACAAAGACCTACTTCATTCTGTTTTTTGAAATTATTTTATTTGTGTTTTGGTTTTGATTACATAATTTTTATAGGCATGAAATTTGAAATTTGCTCTCCAGTTTGAACACACATGATTTCTATCCTACTAATTGCTTTAAAAATCTTTTAGAATTACTGTGAATTTGTCAGAAATCTGATTAACCTTCTTAATAAACACAAACCATGCTAGTAAATACAGTGAATTTGATAATGTTAATATTGTGTTTATCATATTGCTACACAAACCTATTGCTAAATATCATAATTGTACAAAATCACTAATTTTATTTTTCATTTCAAAGTGTTTTCTTCTATAATGCTTTTCAGGCAATGATACCCTACTTCTCTGATCATCAACCCATGACTGAATGCAACTGAGACAGTGTCCTAAAATAACAGCTCATTTTCACTTAATGTCCCTGGTGATAGGGCTGCCAGGGTTGGTTTCTGGCGAGCTCTGTCTTCTAGCTTGAGTAAGTCTATGTTTTTCCTGACTCTATATGCAATTTTCCAGCTAGGTATCTGAATTCCTGGTACTTCTAATTTTGTTTTTCGGTGACTAGCTTTTTGTGATCACCTTAATTACTTCATTAATTGTCTCATGTCCAAATGATTCACACTGAGAATGATTTCTTCATATATGACCTGTGAAGGAACAAAAATCAGTCAATGACACAAATACTTTATTCCTACTTAAATGTATCAACATAATACTCTGAATAATTTAAAGAAAAAAGCAGATATTTATATTTATTTTGTGTTACATGTAAATAAATAAGATATTAAAACAATAAAATCATTCTTGTAAAAACACTTTCTTACATTCAAGATTCATGTAATAATGTGATGTAAAAATATATAGTTAAGTAAACATTGAGTTCAAAATTGTGTTTTAAATCATTCTAATGATTTTAATTTTAATTTTAAAGAAATTTCTTTTGCTTGTTCAAAATAATTTGTGTTTTAATGATATTCGAATATTTTCTTCTTACTTTTTGTTCCTTTGTTTCTTTCTTTGTTTTTATTTCTTCTTGTTTTAGTTTCTTTTTGTTTTGTTTTTCAACCTAGGAATTCGATATATACCCCTGGCTCTCCTGAAGCTTGTTTTTTTACCCAAGCTGGCTTCAAACACAGAAATCCTACTAACTTTGCCTCTCTCATTCTTGGTTTATAATCATGGGTGGCACACAATAGTCAATTTCACTGAGAGACACTGTGCAAGAGGTTTGACTATGAGGACCATGCCTTACTTAGAGTTTCCACTCTCTTGTTTCCATTCAATTTCTCCTTATAAAAACTCCCATAAAGATCCACATTCTTTTTATCATTAAAAAATATATTAAAAAATAGGCTTCTAATGAGAATAATACATAAAACAAAATGAAATGAAATAAAATAAAAACTAATTGAAATAGGACAATGTAGACACACAGAAAGAATAATAACTCTACAAAGTATACAAGTTACAGATATAAACACAGAGAATCTCTAGTTTGAACACTCAAGAACTACATAAAAGAAAAATTTTGGAAGCCTGTTGAAAAATTTTGATCAAGCAACATGCCTACTCTGAATGGAATGGCACACATTTAATTACTCTTGCTGCAATACAGACATGCCCTCAGTATACACCATTAATCCCGAACAATGAAGGTAACATTACTTTGTAGAAGGAAGCATCCCTGTTTGACAGTGACATCTAATTGAGAGACAAAGTCATGAATCACAGGAAGATTTGATAGAATGAGTCAGGGATAGGATATACCCAGCTCTGATTAGAAAACAGGCATTGGGCATCAGCTGAGAGGCTAGGCAGTGTAGTTGAGTTTCTGGGAGTCTTGTTGGTGGCAGTTAAATACATGGAGTTTAGAGGTAGTTTTACATGGACAATTTTACAAACAGAACAAGCTAGATACTCATGTAGATGGAACAAGCCAGACTATAAGAAAGAACAAGAAAATTAGAACAGATTGCTAGAGTTACTTTAAAGCCAAGCAGAGAAAATCAGTTGAAAGCTGAAAAGAGACAGTTTGAGTCAATAAGTTTGGAGAAGAGTTTGAGCTAAAACAACTGGGTTGAACTAACCAGTCAGAATTCAGAAAGGCTAGACAGGATTAGCTTATTCAGCAGTAATCCTTTAAGATAACTGTTACATCAGATGAATAAAAGTTATTTTTGCAGAAGCCAAAATAAAATGCAGAGTACCTGAAGGGTAATAAATAGGAAAACATATGAATAAACTAAAAAGTTAAATAAAAAACACCAAAACAAAACAAAACAACAAACCAGAAAAAATAACCAAGAACACAACCAAAAATAAAACAAAACTTAACAACTTCTTTTGTTCAGATATGAACCTCCCCAGCAAGCACTTGGAATATCTCTCTTTGGAACTGAGGCATTCCTAGTACCTTAAGCCTCAAACATTATTATTTCAAGTCTCTGGACTAAACCAAGGCCTTTGAGTATGCTAGGCAAGTGCTCCTTTACTGAGTTACATTACCAAAATCTCCTTAACCAATATAAATTCTCTTTAAAAAATCATTTTCTGTCTTCAACGTTTATATACTACTTGTTCACCCTGAATAAAATAAAGATGCACATGTATTTTACCAAATACCTTCAAAGAGAGCTGTTTCAAAGAATACTGTCTAAAAGAGCTACAATGTTGAAATCCTAAGAGGAAGTACACACACACACACACACACACAGACACACACACACACACACACACACACACACACACACACACACACACAGACACACACACAGCTGCATTTACTGCAGGATGGAGATCCTGCAGACCCACTAATTCTGGGCTCTTCTTCATACTTTTTCATCAGGAGAAAGGACATAGAATACAAACCCACAATACTTTTCTGTGTAAAGGATAGGGCATCTTTTCTCTTCTTTCAGATACAGGACACCATCTTGTGCAGACCCATGTAGTACATCTCTATGCTGTTTCAGTTTTCATGAGTCTATGTGTGTGTGGATCCTAATGGTTTAATGGCTCCTGTTTCCTTGGTTTCCTCCATTTCTCTTCCAACCACCCCTTGTCTATTATAGCTACTGAAGGGATTGATGTGGGGCAATGTAATGATCTATGAACATAGCAGAAAGTTATTAGGAGTGATTTTTGTTATGATTTTTTAGTAGAATAATAGTATTTAGTTTTATCATAGGTCGCTAGGCTATTTTCAGATTGTTGGTCACTCAAAGAACATTGGGTATGAGTATTGTCATGTAGAATATGCGTTAAGACAAATCAGGTAGGTTTGTTTGCTCCTACAGTCCTCTGCCAGCATTGCCCTAGCGTATATTGTAACTGCTTTTTCTTTACAACTGGTTTCTTCCCACAAAAAATATTCTAAATGTATAAAGACTTTTCCCCGCACATTACATATCACAACGTTTTATAAATATTTGTCCAGAAGTTTATAATATGCTCAAGAGCAACATTAATTTATATGACTTAAAATTTTAAGCACATAGTTTTATGTACACAAAAATAAAATCTATGAAATACATAGAAGCAGGGTGCATAATAAAATCTGCGATTTACTGGCTTCCTTGAGTGTTGTTGATTCTAAAGTTGGTTCCGAGTATGTGTTTGTGTGTGTGTGTGTGTGTGTGTGTGTGTGTGTGTGTGTGTGTGTGTGTGTGTATGTGTGTTCACCCAGCAAAGAAATGTTAAAAATGTATGTAAGGTAATTTAAAGTCAATACATTAGGTAAATACTATCTTTTCATAAGACAGTTGCTTTGATAAGGGCAACATTTTTTTTTGTTTGTGTCAGATGTGTTCTACAACAAGTCTCCACCATTTTATTAGTGATTGTTACTGTATATTCAAACCATATTATTATTTTCACCCAAAGTTATTTCCACTTATAAACTAAAGGTGCTCAAGATTTAAAAGTAGGGAGTCTATCACATAGAAAAGCACATGGTCATATTTAATCTGGTATGCTAAGCAGACTAACAGTTCAATTTTGGAGGATATCTTTGGGATTTCCACATCTCAAGCAAAACAGAGTTCTGGCTGTCTGATTTTAATTTATGTTCATCCTTCTGTACATTATCTTCATAATACAAAATAATCCTACTGAAAATGCATTGGCTTTAAGAAGACTGTTTATGTATCTTCAAATCAAGTCATAAGAGCTAAAATTTTTTACATAATTTGTGAGACATTGCTTTTGTTTCAGTCTGAAGTAATACTGTAAGATATGGCATAATATGAGGGAATAGGAACAGTGTCCTGTGCTCCATATGTATCACAGAGCAAAAGCTTACTCTCCGTACTAATGATCTCACAGATCAGATGAAAGCATGGAACATGAGGATAGGGAGAGTTGTAAAATCAGGAGGCCAGGATGATTCAGAAAGATGGTATAGTGTATAATCAGTGTTGGGATGAACAGAAACCCATGACTGTTTAGATGTCCTACCCAGCATGCTAAGGAGAACTTTACATCTTAACTGGTGGGAAAGACTGGATCAGCCACTAAGTGCCATGTATGACCTTCAGATAGAGAACAGACTCCTAGAAGTAATAACATGGAAGTAATAGTTATACTTGGTTGTCAACTTGAGTATATCCGTAAGTAATTAAAAACACAAGTTACAGGTTATGCCTGTGAAAGATTTTTTTCTCAAACCGATCATATGCAGTGGAGATATCTACCTTTAATGTAGATCGTTACCGGTAAGAAGAGTAATTTATATCCATTTCTTTGATGCTTGAAGATCTACCTTAATAACCTGATACAGCTGCCTCCTGAGAGGCTCTGTCAGAACCTAACAAATACAGAGGCAGATGCTCTCAGTCAACCATTGGACTAAAAACCCAGTGCCCATTGGAGGAGTTAGAGAAAAGTCAGAAGGAGCTGAAGGGGTTTGCAACCCCAGAACAGCAACATCATCCAAGCAGACCTCTCAGAGTTCAGAAAGACTAAATCACCAACCAAAGAGTTCACATGGAGGAACCCATGGCCCCAACCACATATGTAGCAGAGGATGGGCTTACTGGGTATCAAAGGTAGAAAAGGTCTTTGGTCCTGTGAAGGTTCAATACCCAGTGGAAGGGAATGCCAGGATGGGGAGGTGGGGATGAGTGGGTGGTTGGGTTGGGGAGCACCCTCTTAGTGGCAGAGAGAGGGAGATGGAAGAGAAAAACTCTGGAGAGAAAACTCTGAAAGGGGATAACATTTGAAATGTAAGTAAATAAAATATCCAGTTAAAATAAAGAAAAAAAAACTACCTTAGATATGATTCATATATAGAAGTTAAAAAAAGAAGAAACATTTGATTTTTATTTGTTTGGCCTTGTTCTCACTGAGCAGTTTCTCCCATGTCTGCAGAATTCTTTACTGGCTATTTTCTGAGAATTCCAAGAATACTAAAGTCCAACTGAGACATATAGTTCTATGTAATAATGTAACAAACAAGTCTTGGATTCTGGATTATATATGCATATTATATATATATATATATATATATATATATATATATATATATATATATATATATATATAATATATCATGTTTCTATGACATAATTCTCTACAGAGCTATGGTTAATAGAGTTTGATATAGATAGCAACCTGATTTCTTTTTGTAATTGTTCTCAAGGCTTTATAAATTATAGACTTGACAGGTTTCATGAGTTGAAAATAGAAATTAAGAATTTTTATAAGAAGCTGCAAAGTAGGTATTAAATGTTTAATGGTAATCACAGACTGGCTTCCTTCTTCATCTCACTGGAAAAAATGCATAAGTCAGAGTATTCAGATGTATAGAAGTGATCTGCCAACTTCTAGAGACAACAGAGAAGTGACATCAAGGAAGACAATGTGAAGAATTATAACTTTCATGTAACACTATCAGGTTAAACCCAAAGATATAACATCTGAATGCAAGATTCTGTACCAAGAGAACTTAAATTAATACAATTATTCACATTTCTTTAATAGAATCTCAGTCAAGAAGACGTGTAATACCTGTACTATACTAGTTTTCAATGTGGGATTGAGTGAAAGTCAGATAAGGTTCCTAGAAATATTCTACCTAATAATACCATGTATGTTTCCAATATATAATTTTAGGGTAGTTAAGTTTTCTTTATCTGTACCTAATAAACAGATAACAGAAATTGCTGAGTACACATAGTACACTTTCATTTAGCCACATTCAAAGGACAGAGTTAGAGGAAGAAAGATACAAGTTGTAGATAATTTGAAGTTAATTTGTAACTAGTATCTGTGTTAGTTTGTTATATTCAATAGCAGGAAAAGAAGCCATCTGTCCTGATGAAAATAATATATCTAATTCATAATTTGGATATTTGGAACTTGTTACTTTAAGAGTTCTATTTTTATTTGAAGAAGAGTAAGGAAAGTAATGTATGAGCTCATTAGAGGTATAAAAATATTTAAGGAATGATCATTTCAGATCCAGAAATCACATTTTCAATGATCCAATATTTCAAAGTTTTATGTCACAGCGTGTCATAAATAAGACCACTGTGAGTAGGGATCTGTGAGAAACAATGAGAGATTAAACTTGAGCAAGACAAGACAAAGACCGTTCAGAAATTTAAAATTATGGCTTTTATTCTAGTAAACTTAAAACTCTGAGTAAGTGCCAGAATAGCATTAAATAATTTAGAAATTTATCTTAAGGTTATATTGTATAGAATAATATGGAGGATGTTAGGAATAGATATGCATTAGTATTTCTATAAATTCCAGTGGAAATTACCATAGTTTTTGTTTAACACAATGAATAATGTGAAATAATCATAAGAAGCAAAAATAAAATTATAATTTAGTGTTGACAATTAAGAGTACTGTATGAACACTTTAGTGTGTATACCAGTTTTATTTTTCTGAAATAAAATTACTTTTTAAAAAAATTATTGATATTCTCTGTATTTACATTTCAGATGTTATACTTTCACCCCACTTTCTTGCTCCTCCCCCATCAACTTACTTCCATGAAGGTGCTCATTCTCCCAATCACCCTCTCCACCTCAGTGCCTAGGCTGTTGATAGTGATATTCTTCCCATGAGGGTACAAACCGTTCAGCTCTTTCAGTTCTTTCTCTAGCTGTTTTTCTGGGGTCCCACTTTTCAGTCTGATGTTTAGCTGAAAGCATCCTCATTTGTATCTATATGGCTCTGGGAGCGTCTCTGAGGAGAAACCCATGTCTGGTTCCTGCCAGTAAACACTTCTTGGAGTCTGTAATAATGATTGGGTTTGGTGGCTGTATAAGGGGTGGTTCTCCAGGTTAGGTAGTCTTTGTAGATCTTTTCTTCAATCCCTGCTTCTCTATTTGACCCTGTATTTCATCCCCTGCTTTTTACTCTCTTCTAAGGACTGAGGAATCTGTGTTCTGGTCTTCCTTCTTTTTGAGCTTCAGATATTTTATGGATGGTTTCTTGAGTATTCCAATCTTTTTTTTTTTAGGGTGTTTAGTATCGGCTTATAAGAGAGTGAATACCATGAGTGGTCTTTTGTCATTGGGTTACCTCACTCAGAAAGATACCTTCAAGTTCCATCCATCTGCCTAGGAATTTCATAAACTCATTGCTTTTAATAGCTGAGTAGTACTCCATCGTGTATGTGTATCAAAATTTCTGGATCCATTTCTCTGTTGAGGGACATGTAGGTTCTTTCCAGCTTCTGGCTATTATAAAAAAGGCTACTATGAATATTGCTGAGCATGTGTACTTGTTAGATTGGAACATCTTTTGGGTATATGCCCAGAAGTGGAATAACTGGGTCTTCAGGTAGTCCTATGTTCAATTTTCTGAGGAATCTCCAGACTGATTTCCAAGGTGGTTGTACCAGTTTACAACCCCACCAACAGTGGAGAAGTGTTCCTCTTTCTCCACATCCTCGCCAGCATCTGCTGTCATCTGAGTTTTTGATCTTATCCATTCTGAATGGTGTGAGGTGGAACCTTAGCCTGGTTTTGATTTGCATTTTTTGATTACTAGAAATGCTGAACATTGCTTTAGGTGCTTCTTGACCCTTCAATATTCCTCAATTGAGAAGTCTCCGTGTAGCTCTTTACCCCATTTTTAATAGAATTGTTTGATTCTCTAGAGTCTAACTTATTGAGTTCTCTGTATATATTGGATACTAGCACTCTATCAGATGTAGGATTGGTAAAGATCTTTTCCCAATCTGTTGGTTGCCGTTTTGTCCTTTTGACAGTGTTCTTGGCCTTACAGAAGCTTTGCAATTTCATGAGATCCCATTTGCCAATTCATGATCTTAGAGCATAAGCCATTAGTGCTCTGTTCAGGAAAATTTCCTCTGTGCTTATCTGTTCTAAACTCTTTTCCACTTTCTGTTCTATTAGTTTAATTGTACCTACTTTCATGTGGAGGTCTTTTATCCACTTGCACTTGAGCTGTATGAACTCTTTACTGTATAGATCACTTCTATTTTTCTGAAATAAAATTTCAATAATTATAGTAATAGTAACAACAACAACAATAATAATAATAATAACAAAGTTATACAGGAAATAAAAGGCATTAAAATTAGTTGTTTAACAGATACGAAAGTGAACTCTTTCATTAGGAGGGATTTATATGCATTGAATCTTAGGTTGGAATAATTGTAATTCTAAAATTAATACATTGTAAGTTTTAAAGAAAGTTTCATGGTAAATGAGATAGCTTGAATCAATAAATTTTTGGAAAATCAGACAGCCTTTTCAAGAGACTACAATATATGGATGGCAAAGATAACCAATGTATTATAAGTATTTATTAGAATATCATAAGCAATCTTATTATTTTGTATAATTAATGTGTATAATTAAAATAAATGTGTGTATTACATCAAAAATTTTATAGAAGGCATTCTGTAGTTGATTTTGTACATACCAACTTTTACTTTTGTAATAACCATTTCTGAACAATAAACCAATTCAATGTTTTTGTATTCATACAGAGAATTTCAGTTGACCTTGCAAAAGTATCTAATGATATTAAGTGTCAATGCATGGGTCTAGAAAATATTTGGAACTAATTTTACATATCAGTGGCTACAGAGTAATGTTACAAAGGAGCAGAAATTATATTGAGGGAACAATTTGTGACCTACGATCTGAAAACATTAATTACATAATGATATTTTAATAAAAGACAAGATACACAATCAAGGGTGTATAAGTTCTAGGAAGGCAATGGAGATCATTAAGGTCTAATGAAAACTACTGACATATACCTAAGGTTAAGTATATTAAGTGAAGGGCTAATAGGAATTAGTGACACATATTACTGGGGTTAAAGACAGTAAATGCCAGATTTATATTTGATGGCTATTTAGAGTAAGGAGACGTTTTAAAAATTATATTTCAAATGCAATAAAACTGTATTTTTAAAAAATAATCTAGTTTATAAAATTTTCAATGAGAGGATACTGCCTAGATAAAAAACTATAGTCTACTTTCTCATTTGTGTAGCCTTTATAGTTCAACTTTATTCCCATTTACATTTAGCATCATAAAAGAAAATAGATGAAGGATATGAATGAAGGTAAGGCCATCTTCATCTAAAAAATCTTTGTATCATGAGAGTTATTTAAACAGAGAGGTAAGAGTGACAAATCCACAATGTGTTATTGAGAGTGTGTGTGGTTGAGCTGACACATCATGGCCAAAATGCAATGACAGTCAAGACAGTAAGTCAAATACAGCAGAAACCTGGTGCCAGAAACTGATCTGGAAGCCACTGAGGAGTGCTCCTTGCTGGTATGCTCACAGGGACGAGTGCACTTTACTGGAGTGCTCAGTTTGTTTTGTACAGAATGCAGGACCACCAAGACAGAAATAATACCTCCCACAATGAGTTGTGCTCTCCTGCATCAAGCAATACTTAAGAAAAAGCACTACAAACAAGGCTTATAAAGTTATTTTCTCAATTGACGTTCCCTCTTTCCCTAACTTTAGCTTGTGTCAATTTGACATATAGCTAGTCAACATATTTTACAGAAATTGCATCAAAGTGAGCAAAACATGATGGGCTGAAAATTAGTGAGTATGACTTTTACTACCATTTATTAGTAAATTTTAAAAGTTGTTTTAATGTGCATTAAGATTAAGAATATATAGGTATTTTTCAGAGTTTATAAAAAGAAATATTAATATGTAGACAAGCCTGATAAAAGTTCATAATGATGTTTAATATTGAGATTGTTATGGTGTAGAATAATCTAAGAAATTAATCTCTGAGCATTTCTGTGGAAGAAACTCTAAGTTATATTAATTGAAGTAGAAAGATTTATTATAATGGCAGGTAGCATTATTTTATGAAATAGTTATATGTCAAATTAAAAAAGAGAGATTGATATGAGTGTCATCATTCCTTTCTTTCCATTTCCTAAATATAAACACAATGTGACATACTGCTTTATGATATGTAATAGATTACCACACATTACTTATTTTGTTGACTATACACTCGAACTGTGACCCAAATTAAATTCTATCTCTAGGTTAGTTTTGTCAGACATTTGCCCAAGGGTTTTGTTTTGTTTTGTTTTGTTTGTCTTTTGTACAAAAGTGAAAAAAGTAACTAATAGAGAAAACTCTAGGTCTGAATGTAGAAGAGATTTGAGCTTTAGACCAGAAAAGTTCTTAAATACTATGAAACAGGCTTGATGGACCATTCTAATGGGATGCTGGAAGACAAGAATGAGATGACTGAAGAGTGAATGTCTGCATAATTATGATTTATGAAGAACAAAAATTGTATTAAGAACTGAGCTCAGGAACACATATGTTACTTTATAGAAGAATGTGACAGCACTGCGCATTCACACTGAGAACCTGGAGGAGATGAAATTTAAATGTAGTAAACTAATTAATTTGGCAAAAAATGTTTCAAAACAGGCTCTTAAATATGGGGTATGGAGATAAAGATCAACAGTTTTAGAGAGTTATCTGACACTTTACATGTGGGTTTCATTAAAGGTACCTTATGTGCCGAACACTATTATATCTTAGGAAGATAAACATTTATTTAACAGGAAAAGAAAAAGCAGGGAAGATGACACAGAATGAGTTACCTACTCACAAGTTAACAGTATAAAAATGTGCTTCCCCAGGAAAAGCATATAAAGTCCAATGTAATTGTGTTTCAATGGGGTATGCTACATTTCAATGTTGTTGAAGATCTTGGCAGTATCTACCATATAGTAGTTGCTTTGTATACATGTACAATGCATGCCTGCAGAGAGCTTATGGAACCAGGGCCAGGCCATTCTTGGTGGGGTCAGATATTCATAGCTTTTCTCTGTGTATCATACATTCTTGACATCTTCAACATGCTGATCTCTTTATAGCCTTTATTTTGATAGCTTCATATAATGGCCTACTTTACAAAAGTAGAATTAGAAAGATGGTAAAAACTGTATCATAGGATATACACAGATACACAGACAGAGTATAATTAGTTTCTAGAATCCAAAAGTGTGTGTGTGTATCTGTATCTGTATGTGTTTGTGTGTGTGTGTGTGTGTGTGTGTGTGTGTGTGTGTGTGTGTGTGTCCTGCATATAGGAAAGCTGAACAGGACTCAGGCCCTTTGAAACCCAGAACATCTAATTAGGTATACTTACTACCAGATCTGGAGTGGCAAGATTTGATAATTTTCTGTCTGAGCCTTCATTTTAATTTAGATCTTTATTTTGTTTATGGAAATTAGTGGTGTCCAAAATTAAACGGTATGTGAAGTATCATATGGTAATGTTACAACTACTATGTATGTGATCTGAAATTAAAATTAAAAAGTCAGGTCTGAAAGGCAATACAGTATTGTAGTAAACTACTAATTCATAGTGACATGTATAAATCCATAATCTTTATACAAAAAGAATGATAGAGGCATTAAGGAAGTGACTGTTAGTAATTAGTTGGCCAAGTAACCAAAGTAGCATTTACACTGACATCAATTTTGAGGAGGGCAAGATATTAGTGGAAGAAAAGATGATCTTGCCTTGAATTTGTTCTACAAATTTGAAGTTTTCAGGTGAAGAATTAAGTGGTAGTAAAATTATAAATATATTATAAACACATTGTGGTTTGTTGAGAACTTGTAGAGGAAGATAAAGAGATAGATTTGCATATCTGCAATAGAGAGCAAGAAAATAGTAGTCAGTTTTTCAATATCAAGTCATGGGAAATGTAGAATTCTTTATTCTCACAACAGAAAATAATGCTCTTGAAATAGTGTGAGATCCAAATTTCAGTAATGAGGGATAGGTAGAGATGTGAAGATTTAACACATTTTTCAAGTTTGTAATTACAGTAGCAGAAGGCAGATTAGGGGTTTGAGAGATCAGGAAGTTAAGTAATATAATGAATGTACACTTGTTAAAGTGCTTATTACCTAATTCCAACATGGAACTTACACCTGCATTCAAACTGGAGATATGGTCTACCATTGAATATGAAAACAATAATGGTTTGATATGAATATTTGCTGCACTAAGCAATCAGAGAACAGAAAGTTATTTTTCTGTTAAAGAACTTCCTCATTCACTTAGCCACATAAGAGCAGACTATTTGCTCATCCACTATGGATTAATAATGAGGCATTTTCATCGGGGATTCTTACTCTCATAGGAAGACACATGTGAAAATTCATGAATTTCTGGTGCTTAAAATCTCTGAGCAGGATATAACTATACTGCATAAAGAGAAAATTGGTCAAAATCCTATCACTGTTGATTTTGAAGAACTGTTAAACCTCTAAGGGTCAAATATTTCCCATTTTTTGGTGCTGAATTGATGAAGCATCCATTGCTCTGTATGTATTTTCCGTCAATATTTTGTTGAGTATTTAGTAAATTAAGGAAATGCTAATTGATTCTGCTCTTCTGAGCGAGGAAACATTTTGTTATCAACTATAGATGCCTAGAAATACTGCCTGGAGAGAAGAGAGGAGAGTTCCATCTTCAAACTAATTCATGAAAATATAACACGGTAATTATCCTAACACAGACTCATTTTCTCATGGGTGATTATCTAGGTCTATTTTAAATAAAAAGTAAGAAACATCATTGCAGATTTGATTTAGTCAAATGGATTCAGAATATTTCACCGGAAATTATCTTCTAATATTATTTAAATTCTCTGAATATGGAAACACTGATGAGCTCTTATTTGTTTAGAAATGAGCAATGGCACCCCCATGGGGTCACAGTGAAGCTTTTATCAGCAGCAACCTTTAGACCACAGTTTGAAATCAGTGAATATTTATATTAGTAGCAATTTCACAAGACAGTAATTATCTTATCAGGGAGAAAAAGGTTAAAAAGAGGCTTCTCCATTGGACACCTACTGTGTGGATAATTAAGTAGCTCCATGGCTTCTTTCATTACTACTTTCAATAATAGTTAAATACTAGGGAATCTCACTATAATCAGACATGATTTGATGAGATATGGAAAAAGACAGGAAAACACAACTTTATCCCCAGTTTTACTTGCTAAATTACTTAATTTAATAGACAATGGTTATCATTTTAATAATATCTTCTAGTTACCCACTGTTGTCCAATGGGGGAAAAAACAATTAGTACAAACATTTAATTGCATATTGTGACACTTGTGAAAATGTATTAGGATACCTAAAGCAATTTTGTTCTTTTAAAGATTGTGTTAAAAGTTATTTGTGAGTATGATTCTTAAAGGCAATTTAAACTTGGCATGCCTAGGTGCTATTTAGAAAATTATTTATAAAATTGGGATAAAGAAGTTGTCTGTGCTAATTCATCTCTCAAAGTTAGTATGCCAAAAACATTGAAACACATTTTTACAGGACTTAACTAAAAATTATTTACAAAATAGTAAAATTGGTGATTATAATTTATTTTATCAAAATATTAACATTGGCTACTAAACATTTAAAATATTACATTATTTGTAAAATATTAATGTGTTAAATGTGAACTAAGTGGAAGCATTTTAAAATAATTTATTGTTAATTTAGTAGTACAAAACTAATTCCAATAGTATTTTTAACTTTATAAGCTTCTATATTATTTGTAATGGTATAATTACCATCTAAAGATAAAAAAAAAACATATATTATAAATATTTCTCTCACCCTTAAATTCTCATTTCAGAACATCTGTTTTTGCAATCTCAGGACATTAAATAAGAACAGATAATGCTCACTACTGATTAGCTAAAAGAATGAGTAGATATTATAACTTAGTTACCCTTATAGTGTTTATTGAAAATTTTTATAAGTTAAAGAATATATTTAATTAAAAATTAGTGCATCATATATTTGGAAAAACTATGTTTTTTTTTTTTTTATATACAAACTTTTAACAACTTCCTTATTAGTGTTCTCAAGTGCATAACTTCACAAAATATAAATTTGAATTTTCTAGAACATAAGCTTTACAGTTTACTTGAAAATATTTGCAATGCCACAGTTTAAGTAAATATTATATACAAATATAGTATTTTGCAAATCTAGTCATGGTAATGTGAACAACCCTCAGACATCTTCTTGCATATGAAAGCTGATTATGTAAGACTTATGGAATATGTCCAATCATTTGGGGGAAAGTACGAATTAATAATCAAGGTAGAACAATGAACTTTTAATGAACTGAAGAAACAATGATCAGAAATCAAACAGGTCGGAACAGGCTGAGCAACTGGTGAGTGGGAGACCTAGGCTGTGGGGGAACAGAGGGATCTCTGCGGAGTGCACACAGAAAGGGCACCCCCTGCCCTGACCTGCCCTGTCCTCCCCGATCCAGTGACTGGGAACAGATCTTAGGAACTTTTGTTCCCACCCTGAGACAACTTCAGGACACAGAGCAGAGCCTGGCCCAACAGCCAGCCAGAAAGGCGGCTCGAACAGGCTGAGCAACTGTGACTGGGAACAAGTCTTAGAAACTTCTGTTCCCACCCGGAGACGACTTTAGGACACAGAGCAGAGCCTGGCCCAACAGCCAGCCAGAAAGGCGGCTCGAACAGGCTGAGCAACTGTGACAGGGAACAGATCTTAGAAACTTCTGTTCCCACCCGGAGACGACTTCAGGACACAGAGCAGAGCCTGGCCCAACAGCCAGCCGGAAAGGCGGCTCGAACAGGCTGAGCAACTGGTGAGTGGGAGACCTAGGCTGCGGGGGAGCAGAGGGATCTCTGCGGAGTGCACACGGAAAGGGCTCCCCCTGCCCTGACCTGCCCTGTTCTCCCCGATTCAGTGACTGGGAACAGATCTTAGGAACTTCTGTTCCCATCCTGAGACGACTTCAGGACACAGAGCAGAGCCTGGCCCAACAGCCAGCTGGAAAGGCGGCTCGAACAGGCTGAGAAACTGCGACCTGGAACAGATCTTAGGAACTTCTCTTCCCACCCGGAGACGACTTCAGGACGCAGAGCAGAGCCTGGCCCAGCTGCCACCAGGAACCTGGGCTGCCGGGGAGTAGAGAGATCTCTGCGGAGTGCACACGGAAAGTGTACCAGGGACACAGACCAGATACAAGGGAAAGGCAAGAACATATCACTGACAACAAAATGGCTAGAGGAAAGAGAAAGAGTATATCCCAAGGAAACCAAGACAATCTAGCAACACCAGAGCCCAGCTCACCCATAACAACAAACATCGGAATTCCAAACACTCCAGAGAAAGAAGACACAGACCTGAAATCATGCCTCAAGACGCTGATAGAGTTACTTAAACAAGAAAGGGAGAAAAAGCAAAAAGATTCAGAAGCTTTTAAAGAAGAAACAAGAAAAACACTCAAAGAACTCAAAGAACGAGATGAAAACAGAACCAAAGAAATAAAGGAATGGAAGAGGGAAATTAAAACAGAAATTGACACAATAAAGAAAGCACTAAAAGAGATAACCCTAGAGTCAGAACACCAAAAAAAGAAATCAGGAGTCACAGAAGCAAGCATTTCCAACAGATTACAAGAGATCGAGGAGAGAATCTCAGGGGCAGAAGACAATATTGCAAACATAGACAAAACAGCCAGAGAAGATGCAAAAAACAAAAAGCCCCTAACCCAAAATGTCCAGGAAATACAAGACACAATGAGAAGACCGAACCTGAGGATAATAGGAATAGAAGAGGGAGAAGAGTATCAACTAAGAGGCACAGTAAATATCTTCAACAAAATCATAGAAGAAAACTTCCCTACCCTCAAGAATGAGATGTCCACGAGCATAAAAGAGGCCTTCAGAACTCCAAATAGGTTAGACCAGAAAAGAAATACCTCCCGACACATAATAGTAAAAACATCAAGTGCCCAAAGTAAAGAAAGAATACTAAAAGCAGTAAGGGAAAAAGGTCAGGTAACTTATAAAGGCAGACCAATCAGACTTACACCCGATTTCTCAACAGAGACTATGAAAGCTAGAAGAGCCTGGACAGACATCATGCACTCCTTAAGAGAGCACAAGTGCCAGCCCAAGCTGCTATATCCAGCAAAACTATCAATCACCATCGATGGAGAGACAAAGATATTTCAAGACAAATCAAAATTCACACAATATCTGACCACAAACCAAGCACTACAACGAATTATAGGTGGAAAACCCAATACAAGAAGGGAAAATACAGCCTAATAAAAACAAGAAAACTCCTAAACAAGAAAACTAAAAGAAGAAAAAAACACAGACACAACTCAACCCAAAAAAGCAAAAATGGCAGGAAACAGAAACAATTATTCCTTGATATCTATTAACATAAATTGTCTCAACTCCCCAATAAAGAGACATAGACTATCAGACTGGATACATAAACAAAATCCAGCCTTTTGCTGCATACAGGAAACTCATCTCAGAGACAGAGACAGACACTATCTCAGAGTAAAAGGGTGGGAAAAAAACTTCCACGCAAACAGCTCCAAGAAGCAAGCTGGAGTGGCTATTCTAATATCGAATAAAGTAAACTTCCAACCAAAAGATATCAAAAAAGTAAAGAAGGACACTTTTTACTCATTACTGGGGAAATCTGTCAGGAGGAACTCTCAATCCTTAACATATATGCTCCAAATAAAAAATCACCAACATTCATAAAAGAAACTCTACTAAAGCTCAAAAAATACATTTCACCCCACACAATAATAGTGGGAGACTTTAACACCCCACTCTCACCAATGGACAGATCAGGGAAACAGAAACTGAACAAGGACACTGCAAAACTAGCAGAGACTTTGAACCAACTAGAATTAATAGATATATACAGAACATACTATCCTAAAGTAAAAGAATACACCTTCTTCTCACCACCCCATGGCACCTTCTTGAAAATTGACCACATAATTGGACATAGAACGAGCCTTCATCGATATAAGAAGATTGAAATACTTCCATGCATCCTCTCAGATCACCATGGTCTACGGCTGGTCTTTAACAACAACAAAAACAACAAAATGCCCACATACACATGGAAACTAAACAACGCTCTGTTAAAGGATAGCAGGGTCAAAGAAGAAATAAAGAAAGAAATTAAGGACTTTCTAGAATTCAACGAAAATGATAACACAACATACCCAAACCTATGGGATACAATGAAAGCAGTATTGAGAGGAAAACTCATTGCCCTAAGTGCTTCCAAGAAGAAACTGGAGAGAGCTCACATCAGCAACCTGACAGCACAGCTAAAAGCCCTAGAACAAAAGGAAGCAGATATACCCAAAAAGAGTAGACGGCAAGAAATAATCAAAATTAGGGCAGAAATAGATCAAATAGAAACAAAAAAAACATTGAAAAAATCAACAAAACAAAGAGTTGGTTCTTTGAGAAAATCAACAAGATTGTTAAACCCCTAGCCAGACTAACTAAAGGGCAAAGAGATAGTATCCAAATTAACAAAATCAGAAAGAAAGTGGGGACATAACAACTGAAACTAAGGAAATTCAAGAAATCATCAGATCCTACTACAAAAACTTATACTCCACAAAATTGGAAAATCTGGAGGAAATGGACGAATTCCTAGACAGATACAAGGTCCCAATGTTTAACCAGGACCAAGTAAACCATCTAAATAACCCTATAACACCTAAAGAAATAGAAGAAGTCATCAAAAGCCTCCCAACCAAAAAAAGCCCAGGTCCAGATGGGTTCAGTGCAGAATTTTATCAGACATTTATTGGGGATATAACACCAATATTCGCCAAACTATTCCAAAAGATAGAATCAGATGAAATATTACCCAACTCATTTTTTGAGGCTACAATAACCCTCTTACCTAAGCCACACAAAGACCCTACAAGGAAAGAGAACTTCAGACCAATCTCACTTATGAACATTGATGCAAAAATACTCAACAAAATCCTTGCAAACCGAATCCAAGAACACATCAAAACCATCATTCATCATGACCAAGTAGGCTTCATCCCTGGGATGCAGGGATGGTTTAACATAAGGAAATCCATCAATGTAATTCACCATATAAACAAACTTAAAGACCAAAATCACATGGTCATCTCACTAGATGCTGAGAAAGCATTCGACAAAATCCAACACCCCTTCATGTTAAAAGTCCTGGAAAGAACAGGAATCCAAGGCCCATATTTAAACATAATAAAAGCAATATACAGCAAACCAAAAGCCAACATCAAACTTAATGGCGAGAAACTTGAAGCAATCCCACTAAAATCAGGGACTCGACAAGGCTGCCCACTCTCTCCCTACCTATTCAACATAGTACTGAAAGTCCTGGCTAGAGCAATTAGACAGCAAAAGGAGATCAAGGGGATACAAATCGGAAAGGAAGAGATAAAAACATCACTCTTTGCCGATGACATGATAGTGTACTTGAGTGACCCCAAAAGTTCCACCAGAGAACTCCTACAGCTGATAAACAAGTTCAGCAAAGTGGCCGGATACAAAATTAACTCAAACAAATCAGTAGCCTTCCTATACTCAAAGGACAAACATGTGGAGAAAGAAATTAGGGAAAAGGTACCCTTCACAATCGTTACAAAAACTATGAAATACCTTAGTGTGACTCTAACTAAGGAAGTGAAGGACCTGTATGACAAGAACTTCAAACCTCTAAAGAAAGAAATTGAGGAGGATCTCAGTAAAATGGAAAGATCTCCCATGCTCATAGATTTGAAAGATCAACATCTTAAAAATGGCTTATTACCAAAAGCAATCTACAGATTCAATGCAATCCCCATCAAAATTCCAACCCAGTTCTTCATGGAATTGGAAAGATCAATGTGCAATTTCATATGGAATAACAAAAGACCTAGAATAGCGAAATCCATCCTCAACAACAAAAAAAACATCTGCGGGAATCACTATCCCTGACCTCAAGCTATATTACAAGGCAATTGTGCTGAAAACTGCATGGTACTGGTACAGAAATAGGCAATTGGATCAATGGAATAGAATAGAAGATCTAGAAATGAGCCCTCATGTATATGGCCACCTGATTTTTGACAAAGGAGCAGTAAACATTCAATGGAAAAAGGACAGCCTATTCAACAAATGGTGCTGGTCCAACTGGCACTCAACATGCAAAAGAATGAAAATAGACCCGTTCTTATCTCCTTGTACAAAGCTCAAGTGTAAGTGGATTAAAGATCTCCACATTAAACCAGATACACTGGAACTATTAGATGAGAAAGTAGGGAAAACCTTAGAACACATAGGCACAGGAGAAAATTTCCTGAACAAAACACCAATGGCTCAAGCTCTAATGTCAAAGATTAACAAATGGGACTTAATGAGATTGCAAAGTTTCTGTAAGGCTAAGGACATCGTCAAGAAAACAAAACAGCAACCAACAGAATGGGAAAAGATCTTTACCAACACCACATCAGATAGAGGCCTAATATCCAAGGTGTACAAAGAACTCAAAAAGCTTGACACCAGAGAATCAAATAACCCTATTAAAAAATGGGGTACAGAGCTAAACAAATCATTTTCAGTTGAGGAACACCAAATGGCCGAAAAACATCTGAGGAAGTGCTCGACATCTTTAGCCATCAGGGAAATGCAAATCAAAACAACCCTAAGATTCCACCTCACACTAGTCAGATTGGCCAAGATCCAAAACTCAGATGACACCAGATGCTGGCGAGGCTGCGGAGAAATAGGAACACTTCTCCACTGTTGGTAGGTTTGCAAGCTAATACAACCACTCTGGAAATCTGTCTGGCGATACCTCAGAAAATTGGATATACTACTACCTGAAGACCCAGCTATTCCACTTCTGGGCATATACCCCAGAGACACTTTAATACACAACAAAGATATATGCACCACAATGTTCATAGCAGCTTTATTTATAACAGCCAGAAGCTGGAAGGAACCCAGATGTCCTTCAGAAGACGAATGGATACAAAAATTGTGGTACATATACACAATGGAATACTACTCAGCCACCAGAAACAATGACTTAACCAAATTCTTAAGAAAATGGCTGCATCTAGAGAAGATCATCCTGAGTGAGATAACCCAGTCACAAAAGAACAGACATAATATGCAGTCACTGATAGTGGGATGCTAACCCCAGAGGCTTGCACTCCCCCAGAAACAACTCACAGACTGTATGAATTCCAAGAAATAAAGAAAACAAAAGAATATACATATATTCACAAAACAAGAAGACTTTGACTATTTCCATGTTGCGTTTTGTTTTGCATGTACTTTACGCTTATTGCAACTAGTACGTTTTCAACGCATACTGTCAAGCCCATGAAAAAAATCAAGTACTGACTAAAAAACATATTTACATGGTTTTATGTAAAATTTATTTTAGTGTCTGAAAAAACAGTACTGACAAAAATGTATAATTTTAAGCAAAAAATGTTTAAAATCTTTACATGTATCTTTGTTTTGCAAAATAAAGTCGTTTAAAAAAAAAGAAATCAAACAGGTCAAATGTAAAATTGAAGTAAATATTTACAAAACAGTGATGTAAGAAAGAGTTAATATCTCAAATATTTAAATAAGTCAAACTGTAAAAAGGAAGACAAATATTAAAGCATACTGAAAATAAAATTTAATAAGCATTTATCAAATGAGGTCTTACAAATAGCTAGCAAATATTTGAGATGTATTCATATTATTGAAGAACACAAGTGACTCTAATATTACCATATTTTCACATAAGAGGTATAGAAGGCATGAGGTCTTTATTCTTCCAAATAAACACTATGTTAATCAGGCAAGTTAAACACACAATGTTGTCTCCTTAACCACTAAGATGTATAACCGCTTTTCACCCGGAGATCTGGGAATTAATGTAATTAATTAATTGATTTTGGAGATTTGTGCTATCTCTTTCACAGCTAAGTCCCCCAGACTAAGAATTTTATTCTAGACTTTGCCTCTCCAGATCTCAAGACATTATTTTAGTCAAAATGTGCATTTTTACTAGGAATACCATTTGTATATTGCAACATCTTAGGTAACCACTATACTACCTGTAGTGCCAGGCCATTCTTACTCCTTCAGACTTCTATATTTATGTAACTAATCACCACAGATCCTTATATTTAGCACAGGTTTTGAGTCAACAGATCCCATTTTAGTGGAAGAATTTATATGTACTTTGTAAAAAGTTTCAATAGGGTTTTCATCCAAAAGTCAAGAACTCTGACCCGGAATTGTTCTTGTCTAAAAGAACTGCAGGAACAAAAACTGGAGACTAAGGGACAGGAAATTCAGTGACCTACCCAAATTATTCTCTAGCTTAAAGTGAGTCTCCAAGTGCTGACACTAATACTGATGCTATAGTGTGCATATATACAGACTCATAGCATGGCTGCCTTCCCAGAGGCCCAACACACAGCTGAAAGTGTCAGATGCAGGTACCTATACCCAGCCAATGAACAGATGTCAGGGACCCCTGTGGTTAAATTAATGAAAAGCTGTAAGAAGCTGAGGAGGAGGGTGACCCTATAAGAAAACCAGCAATCTCAACAAACCTGAAACCTGAGATCTTTCTAACCCTGAGCCCCAAACTAGGCAGCATATTTGGCCCCTGACACAAATACATCATAGGACTGACTGGTTTGGCTTCAGTGAGAAAAGAGGCAGAGACCTGATACCCTGGGAATGGGGAGGTATTGTAGTTTTGGGTGGGCTAGGGGTGGGGTGGGGATAGTTTCTTGGAGATGGGGGAGGGAGAATGGGATGCAAAACAGTTCTGGACATACAGGAGTTGGATAACTACTGAACTATAAAAAGCATTAAATAACAACAACAACAACAACAATAATAATAAATTAAAGATATAACAGGATTGAGTTAATTATCATTGAAAAACCTTTTCCCAAAATTGTGCTATGTTTAAATATGAGTATTTTTTAATATTTTGTATAAACTTCCCAGTGTTATAAAACTCTAAGATGCTAGGGTTTTGAACATCATTGTTCAGTGAGTCATGGTGAATTGGATTTCTTGCATCCAATGACCCATGCTCTTGCTAACCTGGTTGTTTATAGAGGCCCCTACATGATAGGGAGAAGGATATTATAGCCATAAATGCTGAAATTCAGAGAACATCTGGCCATGGCTTGCCTAACCCCAAATGATACATCTACAGCACAGTTCCCACTCTTAACGTTCAATAAACATTGTAGAATAGGGGCTGAGAAAATATTAAGAGCTGCAGAATCAGGGAAATTCTAAATATAACCGGGAAGCTGTGTCCATTAAATTTTAATGGCATGATTGCCTAAACAAAAATGAAAGAAAGACATTACCACTTGACATGTCATTAGGGTTGGGATCTTCTCATAAGCGGCCTCTTGAAGCTAAAGAGCTACAAACAATGGCCTCTGTAAAAAGGAAAATATATGGAGTTTACCACCCATAACCTTCCAAATAGCGTATCCAATTTCCAGTGTTCATAACTAACCACATATATCTGAGCGCACAGAAGAAACTCAGTTGGTCATATCTATGAATGTATATATATATATATATATATATATATATATATATATATATATATATATATATATATATATATGTATGTAAAAAATTAGGAATAAGATAACATGATTCTGACAGGAAATAAGGGGACAATAAAGGTTTTGAAGAAAAGAGATGTATAAATAACTTAAATATTGTGTTCATGTAATATTGTGCTCATATGAAATTCTCAAAAAAATTGAAAAGGAATATAAAAATGAAAGCAAAGTTTTAGGGAAATATTTCTGTACATTACTAATATAAATTTTAATTAATATAATCATTATGAAGTAGAATGTGAGAGTTAGTCAAAGGAAGTAAGCAGCAGTTCTGTCTTCACCTGTTTATTGCATCTGCAGTCACAATAGCAAATAAACTAGCAAAGGATATACTGGCATCTAACATGTGGCACCTACAATAACTGACCTTGAAGAATTTGATACTAGAATGATGATTAAGGTAATCAAGAAAATGCAAAGTAGCAAGATGGGGTGAAGGTTGATCCACTAGTGCTATGATATTTATTATGGTGAAGGTTCTAGTGTTTCATTTTGAGTAAAAGGATAATAAATCATAATAATATACAGTGAATTTTAGAATAGCTTTTGAAAATATTTACCAGTATCTTTACTGAAGCTCAGAAATTTTTAATGAAAAGTAATAAAGCGGTATTTTAAGAGCAACTTTATTGGACCTCAGCAGGAAAACAGTAATTACTAAACATGGCAAGGCCTTTTGTCTACAGAGAAACTCAAATTGTTGTGGCTACATACACAAAACCTGCATAAAATGCCAGACAAGATCACATCATGGAGTAAGAAGATTCATGGAATACCACAGCTGATGAGCTGCTACTGTCAGTGTGTATCATCTTAGGGCAGGAGATTCAGTAATACTGCAATAGAAATGCTATCTAAACTCCAGTACATGGTTCTTCGTGCGTGCACATACAGACAACACTAAATGAGTGAGGCAGGGGGTGAGAGGGAGTGAGGGAGGGAGAGGGAGGGAGAGAGGGAGTGAGGGAGGGAGAGGGAGACAGACAGAGAGAAAGAGAGAGAGAGAGAGAGAGAGAGAGAGAGAGAGAGAGAGAGAGAGAGAGAGAGAGAGAGAGAGAGAGAGAGAGTGAGAAAGAGAGAGAGAGGCAATCTAAGAAAGAATCAAATAGAAGAAAAATTCGTGAAGTTGGAAGGTGGTGAGTAGGTGTATTGCTGCCTGCAATGCTAAACTAACATTTGTGAGTGAAAGGACATCACAGTTCATATGTGATACCCCGAAGCCCTTTGGGTGCCAATTGGCAATGGATGAATAAACATTTCAGGTATCTACTCAGAAGAAAGAAACTGCAAAAGTGGGAATGGCAGTATAGATTTAATCAAAACTCATTATATGTATGAAATTCTCAATTAAATATTAAAATACTTTAGTGAAAACTATACATTCTTCACAGAGAAGTGATGTATGCCTATGAAGATTTGATTTAATCATGTAAAACACATATGAATGAAATTCATTCCATAAAACATATTAGTATGTCCAAATTCTGTGTTTTGTCATATTAGTTAAAATAAGCTTTTGTGTAAATATGTTGGATGTTTAAATTTCTTCTCAGAAAAGTTTAAAACTAATAAAAAAGCATTACACACATTATATAACTTTGATTACCTCATTTTAAAATAATTTTTTTAAATGATATGAATCTTATTGGATATGTAATTTTCACTAACATAACGCTTTTTTGTATAAGTGGATTTGTAGTTTTGGGGTTTGTTTCCTTTTTCTTTATTCTTCTTTTTATACAATATATCCTGATGAGATCCTCCCTCCCTCTTTGATTCCCAGTCATTCCTCTCCACTTTTCCTGTGTCCCTGAAAAACAGCTCCCCCATTCCAGTGATAAAAACTTGTGACCTAACAACATATAATAAGAGAAGACATAATTCCTCATATGAAGGCTGAATGAGGCAACACTCTGTGAGCAAGAGTCCCCTGAGCAGGCAAGTACAGTCCAAGAACTTGTATCCAAAAAATACCTGTGTTCCTTCTAGTATTAATGTTCTCTTCATGCTTCAACACAATTTCAAGTATTCATTTTATCCACAGAACTTTGTACCATATTCCTGGGCTGTTCTCCATGTTGTGAAATTTAATCATAGCATTTAATCATAAGGGTAAATGCATCCTCAGAAAGATACATCTACAGAAATTGAGGATGACACCATGAGAAACACAGACAGACACACAGAAACACACACACACACACACACACACATACACATACACAATAAAGATTTATAGTAGTTAACTAATGTCTGAATTGATCATAGTTAGATATACCAACTGACTGAGGGAACAACACAGCTCAAAAAATGTAAATAATAATTCAGTGGTTATATCTTATATATGTATAAATGTATTATTTTACATTTGTACCCATATATACATTATATATGTGTACATTATTTTAAATATGTATAATCAACTGAACAATGTTGTTCATCCACTGAGAAATTATTTTCAGAAAACAATGTTACCATGAAAGATAGTATGACTACTGGTTCTAACTAACCTGCCTTTCATATAAAATTTAAACTCAACATTTAATGGCACTAATGAAAGTTTTCACTACTTCTAAGCCATCCCCATGTGATGGTAATTAGCATGAAGGCGTTATTCACCCTTGTCCTAATACAGGTTTCATTTTAACCTTTCTTGGAGGTCTCACTAGTTTTTGCTTCACCGATTTGCTTTACTGAACATTATACGACATGGCAAGCAATTAAATATGATTGTGTAGAAAATTAAATCAGCAAAAGTGCATTAGTGGTCGGGTTTAAATACATAAGCAACAAAATTGAGGTAAAGGTTGCAGTTCCATATTTAACTTTTAATATTGTGCTTGAGTATTATAGAGTGTAAACTGTGTTAAATCATTCATGCTTTGAAGAGCATTAAAATGTTTCTTCACACTGGATTGATTTGGTGGGAGGCTTTGAAGTCCTGCTATGAAATATCATTATTATCCTATTTTATAGCATAGCCACTGTGAAGTTCGATTTGATTTTCTCATTTTAGAAGAATGGAGATACGTTTGAATGAATAGAGTTCTGTAACACACACACACACAACACACACACACACACACACACATATAAACATGTGAGCATGCGTGCATGCACACTGTGTAGAAGATAATCAGAAAATATTTTTATGCCTTTAAAATAGTTTTATTTTACTTTTTTCTAATTCAGTCACTTAACAATGACCAAAGCCACTAAGAAAATATAGTGTTTAACATACTGTGGCCCCCAATCAGATATTGGTTTTGTACCACCCAGTCCATTTTTCTCTCTGGCCGTTAGGAAGATAAATCACATAGAGTTCCTCCGTCTTAAATTACATATTCTTATGGAGGAATACGTTTGGATAGATCTTATCTGAATTTTGTGGTGTGGTGAATTCTAAGGAAATGAGTTTGACAGTGTTATGACAGGATTCTTATGTAATACAGAATATATACCACAGCACATCAATCATTAAAATGATTGAGAATTTTGAATGCTTAAGTTTAAAAGACTTGTCACAATTTTAAATATCAGGAATCTGGAGTTGGAGAGTTGGCTAACATGTATAACACTTCATGCTCTTACAAATGACACTGTTGTAGCTGCAAGCACCTAAGGTAGCTATTAGTTGGGTTTCCAGGGTCATTGGATCTGACACCATCTTCTGGCCTGACAGGCACTGTATGAATGTGAAGAAACACAGATATAACATAACACAGACAAACACATTTCTATATATATATTTAAATTTAGAAGCTAAAAACATCAACCAAACAACCAAATGAACAGAAAAAAAACAAAAACACAAACAAAACAAGAAAAACCCAAAAATCCCTCAAAACCCAAACCAAACTAAAGCAAAAGTGGCTCCCAAACCTGGGCTCTGGTGCTCACTGCTTTTTACTGGGGTGACTAGCAGCAGTTCTGGAAATGGCTCAGCCACAACCCACCCAGTAACATCTTAAGTAAGGATAGTGGTTTACATAACTTAAAATGCCTGGATTTTGTTGTCTTTGATGTTTTCATCACACAGGGTGAAAAGGCTGAGCCCTTTAAAGAATTTTTAAGATCAGGAAATTACTGCCTATGTTGAGGATATTAGAAACAAAGTTGGCACAGCATTACCAACCAACCAAACCCTCCTGAACTCCCAGGGACTAAAACATCAACCATTGAGCTCACAGGGCTCCAGTTGTTTATGTAGCAGAGGATAGCATTTTTTGGTATCAATGGGAGCAGAGGCTTTTGGGTCCACTGAAGGTACATTTTCTCAGTGTAGGGGAATGTTTCCAAGGCATTGAGATCTCTGGAGAGGGTGTTTGGGACAGGGAGCACCTTCATCAATGCACGTGGATGGGAATGGGAGATGGGAGCAGAACAGGGGGATGTAGGAAGATTAAATTTGAAATGTAAGTACAGAGAATATCCAATTAAATATTAAATACTGACTTCAAATATGGACAAAAATAATTATCAGTTAAACATTTTATGTCTTAAAAAGAATTTAGTTGGAATTTTGATGGTGATGGCATTGAATCTGTAGATTGCTTTAGGCAAGATGGCAATTTTTACTATATTGATCCTTCCCATCCATGAGCATGGAAGATCTTTCTACCTTCTGAGATCTTCTCCAATTTCCTTCTTCAGAGAGTTGAAGTTCTTGTTATACAGATCCTTCATTTGCTTAGTTAGGGTCACACCAAGGTATTTTATATTATCTGTGACTATTGTGAAGGGGGTTGACTCTCTAATTTCTTTCTTATACTTTTTTTTTCCTTTGAGTAGAGGAAGGCTACTGATTTCTTTGAGTTAATTTTATATGCAGCCACTTTGCTGAAATTGTTTATCTGCTGTAAAAGTTCTCTGGTGGAATTCTTTGCAGTCACTTAAGTATACTAATACATCATCTGCAAATAGTGATATTTTGACTTCTTGTTTTCTGATTTGTATCCCTTTGAGTTCCTTTTGCTGTCTAATTGCTCTGGCAAGATTTCTAAAACATGAATTTATATATTTTATTAAAATGCTTTCATATTTTAAAATCAGTACTTGTTTTTATTATGTGGGTGTATGTGTGTTTGTGTGTGTGTGTGTGTGTGTGTGTGTGTGTGTGTGTGTGTGTGTGTGTGTATTTCATCTACATCTTTGTATAGTACATATGTTCCTGGTATCCACAGAAGTTTGAGGATGAAGGCCAGAAGAAGATATGCTGTCCAAACATGAATCAACTATGAGGCAGAAATTTGACAAGCTTGTGTTTCCTTGGATGTTGGAAGCCAAGATCTCCTATATCTACTTCATGGTAAAAATCCTGAGATAATTATGTATCAAACTAAATATGTCATTCTCCTGTGTTCTCAGGCATGCCACAATTCCTTCCTTGCAATTACACTCTCCACAAGCTTGTGTTCACAAATTTCATCAGAAGAAAAAACTGGAGCTTATGATGAATGAACCAGGGTTGTTAAGTTTTTTTTTAATTTTTCATATCTTTCTTAAAAGACAGCAGTTTTGCGACAAAAAGAAAAGACACTGGAAAATATTAAGAGTCTTAAATCTAAGGATAAAAGAGGGGTTAGAAAGATGACAGAATGGTAAACAGGAAGAGGACCTACTTAGATTTCAATCCCACTACCATGGCGGAGTAAAACCCTCTTTAAATCCAGATCTAGGGAACAAAACATCCTCTTCTGGCCTCCGCACTATGACTTCTGTGGATATCAGGCACACATGTTCTGTACAAACATGTAGATGAATCACTCACATACATAAAATTAAATACATACTAATTTTAAAATATGAAAATACTTTTTATTGTTTATTTTGTTTATTTACATTTCAAATGTCATTCCCCTTCTTAGTTTTCCCTTTAACAAACGATCATTCCACCCCCCTCCCCTTGCCTCAACAAGGGTGCTACCGCACTCTCTCACCCACTCTCACCTCATCACCCTAGCATTCACCTACACTGGGGCATCAAGCCTTCACAGGACCCGCCTTCCCCTTCTACTGATGCCTGACAAGGCCATTCTCTGCTACAAATGCAGCTGGAAGCATGGTCCCTGCCATGTATGTTTGCTTGATTGTTTTGTCACTAGGAGCTCTGGGAGGTCTGGTTGGCTGATGTTCCTCCTATGGCGTTGCAAACCCCTTCATCTCCTTCTCCTGACTCCTCCATTGGAATGCCTGTGCTCAGTATGATGGTTGACTGGAAGCAATAAATGCTTTAAAAATCTTATAAGAAATGACATATTTTACTGATAAAATGTATCAATGTAACAGCAGCTTTCAAATCAACTTGAAAAATAATACTGTTAGGGGAAAGGAAGATAAATATAAAATAAAACATAAATAATCCATTATAACAATGTGAATATTTATATTTACATTTAGTTAACTATATAATATTTTTGAACATCTTTATTTTAAAAAACAAAGACAAATGAACAAATTTTAAGCATTTTTGAGTTAAAGTATACAAATACATTTTTGTCAGTTCTTGGCTGTTTTTTTTTGAAGGGTTTGATAGTGTGCATTAAGGTCGTACTAGTTACAATGAGCATAAAGTACATGTAAAACAGCATGTAACTGGGAATTAGTCAAAGTTTTCTTGGTGTGTAAGGATTGAGCATAATGTTTTTTTTTCTTTTCTTTTTCTTGAACTTATATCCATATTGTTATAGAACTATTATATATCTGAGAACAAAAATTCAAGAATCAGATAGGGAATAGGTTATATTGGAGTAATGAGATGAAAGCATACATTGCTTAAACAGAAAAAGAAGTTAGTCAAAAGAATGATGAGAACCTAAGGAATGTTGTATTTAAACATTATAAATATACAATTGGTCTTTGCTCACAGTTTGGCTATTGTTTATTCAGTTGTCTTCTTTTAAATCTCCTCTTCAAGTGTAAGTCATTTGATTGCTCTCTATGAACACTTATAACACAGACAATGATAATGATACAACAAAGCTAATGTCAAATGCTTTAAGTCATTTTCTGGTTGGGTGACTAATGACTTTTTTTTCAAAGAACTTAATTTGAAAATTCATGGCATATTTGCAGTAATACAAGATATTTTAAAATATCATCTTGATTAATATATAGAATAAAGTTTTTCAGAAATATTACTGTAGAATTGAAATTAGAAAATTTAAGAAAATTTATAGCTTTTCTGAATATTAAACTGCCAGTTCCACATTATGAATCATTTGTTCCAGATTTTGTTTTAAGCTATATTATAATTATATTGAAAGCATATTTTATTGTCTATTATATTCTGATTTTGTTTTCCCTTTATCATTACTTTTCACATCCAAGTACTTCCCAATGTACCAAAATCTGTATTCTGTTCTCTCCCATTAAAATACAAACATAAATATAAAATGACAATGAAATAAAAAGATAAAACAGAAACAAAACATTTAGAGTAAAATTTCACAAAAATGAAAAATAGACAAAGAAAAAGTTTAAGAAATAGATATAGACATAGAGACACACATCTTTATATATTCAAAAATTTCATGAAACCATAAAAATAGAAACATATTAACACATACACAAAGAACTTGTGTAATATAGTGAAGACAAGAAGGAAGAAGTAAAGGCATGGGAAGACAAGAAAGAGGAAGGAGGAGGAGAATGAGAAGGAAAAAGAAGAAAAGGAGTAAGGGGTTGAGAAGGAATGGTTGAGGATAAGAAGAAGGAAGGAGGACACAGCAGAAAGACAAGGAGAAAAATAAAAGGAGAAAGGGAGAAAGGAAAAGGATGAAGAGAATGAAGAAAGAGGACAAGAGAAAAGGAAGATCATGGTAAGATGACAACCTGACAAAACTTTATGAGACAAAGAAGTTTCAAAATGCCATTGATTTAGGATTGCATTGTCTATCACTGGGGTAAGATTTGCCACAAAGTGTGGTTTGCATATTCAGATATATTTTGTAGGAAAATATCAAATTTTCTTTTCTAAGTGATTATGAATTGGAGAGAGATTCTGTCTCAGGCATGGGGCATGTGTCTACATTTGTTTTAGTAATGGAACCCACTTGACATAGATCTGAATAGGTCTTATGCAGGTTGCAACAGTATCTGTGAGGTCATACATGCATACACTCATCATTATATTGGAAAGCATTACACTTTTGTTTTCTCCATCTCCTCTGCCTCTTTACAATCTTTTTATTTTCTCTTCTTTGGGTTTTTTTTGAACCATAAGGAGTGGAATTTGATGGAACCATTCTATGTAAAGCTGAATATTATTTTATGTAACACTTTCTGAATATTATCCAGTTAATGGTCTCTGTATTATTTACACTATCCAGAAAGAAGCTTCTCTAGCATGACCTGAGTAAGGCACTGAACTATGAGCATAGCAGAAATCCAGAAGCAAGTGTTTTTTGCCTATATTTTATTAGGAGAATTTTAGGTCTTATATGTTCCTACAACCATGGTCTATTTAGTCTCAGGGCTTTAGTCACTCACACAATACTGTCTATAATTTCTACCTCATATAGAAATGCTTTACATCCAACCACATTTGTTTTGTTAGTTTCAAAATAAATCATGGGAGTATAGTATGACCACAATGTACAGAAAGGTCTGCATTGTACAGGGCAGAGTTTGTATTTGGTTTGGAGGTTTCCTTTGGTAGCCTTCAGAGTGCCTTCCATTATCATGAGTTCTAATTAGTGGGAGAGAAGGTTCTACGGAATCACATACTTCACTTTTCCATGTTTAATGAATTGGGTAGGTCTTTTATGAGAATATGGTACTTTTACACATGAAATATTATTTAGCTGATTAAAAATAACAAAATCATGAATTTTACAGCCAAATGAATGGAACTAGGTATAAAATTCTTCAGATAGAATCCAAAACATAAATTTTGTATATATTCACTTACAAGAGACTATTAGGTGTGAAGACTTCAATAATCAGGCTATAGTACATGTGACCACAGAGTTAGATATAGAGTGTGGCTGTAAAGAGAGGGTTTGAATCTCTCTAGAAAGAGGTAATAGAAAAGATCCTATGGAATGACTACAAATGAGCAAAAAATAAAATTTTGAGGGGGGTGGAGAGAAAGAAATACAGGAAGGGGCAGTTAAAAGTAAGAGCCATTTGTGAAGTCTCATAGAAACCAAATATAGCATAAGTTTTCTAAAATACATCCATATGTAAAGATAACCTAAACAGAATTGCAAAACAGCAAGGAAGAAGGAGCCCCAACTCAAAATTTCTGGTCGGTAAGTGAAGCCCCCAGTGTTGGCTATGAGCTTTAACTAATCAAGTTGTTGGTCAAATGGTACCACAGGAACTGGCAAAGAACCCAAGCTGCTGCTAAGGCTCTGACTTGATCCTCACAGACAAATTCTAAGGCCAATTGTTGAAAAAAAAATTCTACACAACTCATGACTTCTCTACTTTATCCAATTACTATTTTCTTTCAACCTAGAATTTTTTGAAAAAAAAAAACAGCTCTGAATATAGTGTTAATCTTTAAATCATTCCACTCAAGTTTTTACAAAGTTTTAAATATAATTAGCAAGCTTAGTTGGTCACAGAAACTCTAAGGTACCAAATTGAAAAGATATTTTCCATGTTAACACTAAAGTATTTTCTTTTCTCATTAAAGTTATTTAGTAGATACAATTCTTGATAAAGTTAATGAAGTAAATAGGCCCTGTATCTGCTGTTTTCAGCTTTCTTCAAATGTATACATTATAATGTTCTACAATTTCTCAATTTTAGTTCATTCTTGAACAAAAAAAAATATAATGCAACAATTAAAAGCATGGCTATTTATTAGAGATGCTCCTCACGATTTATGGTAGTAACATACTATAGATGGCAAAATTAAAGCTTCTTTAAATGGTTTAATTGCTCAGCTTTCCTTCATTTGCTACAGAAGAAAATGTCTCATTGTGGTTAAAGAGACTATGAGGCCATTTTTTTTAGAACCTCAAGTTTTCTGATACCCAAGCTCAAGGTTTCTATTTAATTAAAACATAAAATATGCACAATTAGAAGAATGGTATGCATAAATACCTACCTTCATACCTACATACATACATACCTACATACATACACACAGACAGAAACACAGGCACACACATGTGCACACACACATACACACACACACACAAACACACACACACACACACACACACACACACACACACACACATCCCAAGCCTCTAAATTCTTTTTTTTTTCTATACCAGATAGACCTTTATTCTTCTTCTTTTTTTTTAACGACTTTATTTTACAAAACAAAGATAAATGTACAGATTTTAAACATTTTTTGCTTAAAATTATACATTTTGGTCAGTACCGTTTTTTCAGACATTAAAATAAATTTTACATAAAACCATGTGAATATATTTTTTTAGTCAGTACTTGATTTTTTTCAAGGGCTTGACAGTATGCATTGAAAACCTAATAGTTACAATAACCATAAAGTACATGCAAAACAAAACGCAACATGGAAATATTCAAAGTCTTCTTGTTTTGTAAATATATGTATACGTTTTTGTTTTCTTTATTTCTTGGACTTCATACAGTCTGTGAGTTGTTTCTGGGGGAGTGCAAGCCTCTGGGGTTAGCATCCCACTATCAGTGACTGCATATTATGTCTGTTCTTTTGTGACTGGGTTATCTCACTCAGGATGATCTTCTCTAGATGCAGCCATTTTCTTAAGAATTTGGTTAAGTCATTGTTTCTGGTGGCTGAGTAGTATTCCATTGTGTATATGTACCACAATTTTTGTATCCATTCATCTTCTGAAGGACATCTGGGTTCCTTCCAGCTTCTGGCTATTATAAATAGAGCCGCTATGAACATTGTGGTGTATATATCTTTGTTGTGTATTAAAGTGTCTCTGGGGTATATGCCCAGAAGTGGAATAGCTGGGTCTTCAGGTAGTACTGTATCCAATTTTCTGAGGTATCGCCAGACAGATTTCCAGAGGGGTTGTATTAGCTTGCAACCCCACCAACAGTGGAGAAGTGTTCCTCTTTATCCGCAGCCTTGCCAGCATCTGCTGTCATCTGAGTTTTGGATCTTGGCCAATCTGACTGGTGTGAGGTAGAATCTCAGGGTTGTTTTGATTTGCATTTCCCTGATGGCTAAGGATGTCAAGCACTTCCTCAGGTGTTTCTCGGCTATTCGGTGTTCCTCAACTGAAAACGTTTTGTTTAGCTCTGTACCCCATTTTTTAATAGGGTTATTTGATTCTCTGGTGTTTAGCTTTTTGAGTTTCTTGTACACCTTGAATATTAGGCCTCTATCTGATGTGGTGTTGGTAAAAATCTTTTCCAATTCTGTTGGTTGCCGTTTTGTCTTCTTGACGATGTCTTTAGCCTTACAGAAATTTTGCAATCTCATTAAGTCCCATTTGTTAATCTTTGACCTTAGAGCTTGAACCATTGGTGTTTTGTTCAGAAAATTTTCTCCTGTACCTATGTGTTCTAAGGTTTTCCCTACTTTCTCATCCAATAGTTTCAGTGTATCTGGTTTAATGTGGAGATCTTTGATCCACTTACACTTGAGCTTTGTACAAGAGATAAGAACGGGTCTATTATCATTCTTTTGCATGCTGAGTGCCAGTTGGACCAGCACCATTTGTTGAATAGGCTGTCCTTTTTCCATTGAATGTTTTCTGCTCCTTTGTCAAAAATCAGGTGACCATATACATGAGGGCTCATTTCTGGATCTTCTATTCTATTCCATTGATCCACATGCCTATTTCTGTACCAGTACCATGCAGTTTTCAGCACAATTGCCTTGTAATATAGCTTGAGGTCAGGGATAGTGATTCCCACAGATGTTTTTTTGTTGTTGAGGATGGATTTCACTATTCTACGTCTTTTGTTATTCCATATGAAATTGCACATTGATCTTTCCAATTCCATGAAGAACTGGGTTGGAATTTTGATGGGGATTGCATTGAATCTGTAGATTGCTTTTGGTAGGATGGCCATTTTTAAGATGTTGATTTTTCCAATCCATGAGCATGGGAGATCTTTCCATTTTCTGAGATCCTCCTCAATTTCTTTCTTTAGAGGTTTCAATTCTTAGCCAATCTTTTTTGTTACTCTGCCCCCAATGAAATTCCTGCCTGATGAGCTTTCTTCAAAGGAGCAGAGGGACAACTAATCATCTGTAATAACTTCTGTAAAAATGGAGGAAACAAACACTGATCTGACATTTTACTGTCAAACCAGTGCTCCAGAAGCCATCTTAGATGTAATGCTGCAGATACGAACTCTTCATTGTATCACAAGAGCTTGTGAATCTGTGCTCTCAATCCAGCTTTTTCCCTCACTACATAAACCTTTTCATTCCTCACAGTGCCCGTTAACAGTGCTTGCTTGGTGTCTTCTCAATATTCTTACACTGCAAACCCCCATTTGTACTGCTATGTGTATGTGTGGTCCACATGTAAATGTGTGTTGATGTTTACATATGAGGAGAAGGGAGGCTGGGGCTTGATATCAGGTGTCCTCAGTTCATCTTCTGTTTACTTATGTAGGGTCTATTGCTAAACCCAGATCTGAATACTGGGATTTCAACTGAAAGAAACAGCTGCCTGACTTTCATATGACTGATTGGCAACAGCTTCTTTCCATCTAAATGTTCCTTGTCCTTCATGAAGGATATTTCCAATATGAAAAACTGATAGATTATGAAGTAAAGAACTAAAAGAGAAATGAGGTGGGGAAGCCCACTTTTGGTCTGCAGAAAATTCTGTGATGGGAGTTATACCACAAAGAAAACATACTCATGGACAGGTATGTGTGCGCACATGCACACACACACACACACACACACACACACACACACACATTACTTATCAACACACGCTAGCAGACTAGTAACCCAAACAGTTCTATTTCTTTTCATGTGGAACTGTCCTGAAAATTATCAGAAGCTCCAATAAAACACTAAAGTCAAACACCTGGGCTAAGATGTCATTTTTCAGGTAAAATACCTTATGTACACTCAACTCTGAAAAGCAAAAACACAAAAAAAAATTCAAAATTCTTTTTTAAAAGAAGATAGTAAAAAAGAATTTTAAGACAAAAATCATAGTTTGAAGCTTCATGTTAAAATGTTAGAAAATATCAGCAAATTATACTGCTAAGTTATTACCTTCTATCTGTAGTTTGTATATGGCTAAGTTATAATCTTGTATCTGTAGTTTGTATACTGCTAAGTTATAACCTTCTATCTTTAGTTTGTATAGTGCTAAGTTATAACCTTGTATCTGTAGTTTGTATACTGCTAAGTTATAACCTTCTATCTTTAGTTTGTATACTGCTAAGTTATAACCTTCTATCTGTAGTTTGTAAGCTTACAAAGAATCAATGCTGAGAGATGCAACAGGATGAATTGAAAAAGTTATACCCGCAGCATAAAAACAAACAAACAGACAAAAAACCTGGCATATTGAAAATATGTCATCTAATGTTGGGGAGGATTTGTGTAATAAATTTAAAATACCTCCTTGCTGCAGGATAATGAGTTAACCTATTTTAAAGTAAATACCAGGTTGTCCCATATGCCCCATTTGTTGGAGGTGGAGAATCCAGTACAAGCTGGTCTACAATAAATTTTTGACACAATCAAAAAAATAGGAAATATTTAAAGTTTTCTACCTACAAACAAAATTTTCTATTGTAAGTTATAATGCTGAGATTTTGTTAAATTGTAGCTGAAACAAAAGTTACAATTCAACGTCTCATTTGGATTATTCTTTAACAGAATTTTAAAGATTTTAAAAGCATTACTGCATAATGGTATATGAATACATTTTTGTCAGTACTTCATTTTTTTTTACTGTTTGGTAGTATGTCTTAAAATCTAACGAGTTACAATGAGCACAGTGTACATGTAAAACAAGATATAACCTGGAAATAGTCAAATATTTCTTGGAACATAAAGATTAAGTATAATGATTTTTTTTTTTGCCTTTCTTTTTCTTGAGCTACATATAGTCTGAAGGTGTTTCAGGGTGTTCAGAGCTTTCTTGGGTAAGTATCCAATGATCAGTGAGTGCATATTATGACTGTTCTTTTGTGACTGGGTTATCTCATTCAGGATGATATTCTCTAGATGCATTCATTTTCTTAAGAATTTTATAAAGTCATTGTTTCTGATATTTGAGTAGTATTCCATTGAGTAAATATACCACAATTTTTATATCCATTCATTTACTGAAGGACATCTAGGTTCTTCCACCTTCTGGATACTATAAATAGGGCTGCTATGAACATTGTGGTATATGTGTCTTTGTTGTATGTTGTACCTGCTGTGGGGTATATGCCCAGATGTGGAATAACTAGGTCTTCAGGTCCAATTTTCTGATGAACCATCAGACTGATTTCCAAACTGGCTGTAAGAGCTAACAATCCTACCAACACTGCTGAAGTGTTACTTTTCCTCAACATCCCTGCCGGCATTTGCTGTCATTTGAATTTTTGATTTTAGCCATTCTGAATGGTGTGAAGTGGAATCACAAGGTTGTTTTGACTTGCAATTCCCTGATGAATAAGGATGTAGAGCACTAATAGTTTCAGTGTGCTGGTTTAATGTGGAGATCTTTGATCCACTTGAACTTGAGCTTTATACAAGGAGATAAGAAAGGGTCTATTTTCATTCTTCTGCATGCTGAGTGCCAGTTGGACCAGCACCATTTGTTGAATAGGCTGTCCTTTTTCAATGGAATATTTACAGCTCCTTTGTCAAAAATCAGATAATCATATATGTGAGGGCTCATTTCTGGATCTTCTAATCTATTCCATTGATCCACATGCCTATTTCTGTACCAGTACCATGCATTTTTTAGCACAATTGCTTTGTAATATAGCTTGAGGTCAGAGATAGTGATTTCTCCAGATATTTTCTTGTTGTTGAGGATGGATTTCGATGTTCTAGGTCTTTTGTTATTCCAGATGAAATGGCACATTGCTCTTTTTAACTCTATGAAGATTTGTGTTGGAATTTTGATGGGGATTGCATTGAATCTGTAGATTGCTTTTGCTAAGATGGTCATTTTTATTATGTTGATCCTTTCAATCATGAGCATGGGTGATCTTTCCATTTTATGAGATCTTCCTCGATTTCCTTCTTTAGATATTTGAAGTTCTTGTCATACAGGTCCTTTACTTACTTAGTTACAGTCACAACAATGGATTTAGTATTGTTTGTTACTCTGTTGAAGGATATCTTTTCCATAATTTCATTCTCTACATGTTTGTCCAATGAGTAGAGAAAGGCTACTGATTTTATTGAGTTAATTTTATTATAATTTATTTATTTATATTTTTACAAAATCATATGCTATTCTTTATTTATTTTGGATACATTTTAAGGTTGTATTTAAGTATTTATGGGTATATATATATATATATATATATATATATATATATATATATATATATATAATATTGGAAAAGAGGCTATTAATTAAGTGGATAGGAGAGAGACTAGGAGGGGCTGTAGGGAAGAAAGGGGGATGTGATACAGTTCTATTTTAATTAAAATTTATTCTTTTTTTGTTGAGCTTCACACAGTCTGTGAGTTGTTTCTGGGGTTTTCAGAGTTTTTGGAGTTAGTATCCCATTATCAGTGACTGCATGTTATATCTATTCCTTTGTGACTAGTTATCTCACTCAGGATGATAGTCCCTAAATATACATCCATTTTCTTAAGAATTTCATAAGTCATTGTTTCTGATAGCTGAGTAGTACTCCATTGTGTAAATGTACCACAATATTTGTAACCATTCATCTACTGAAGGACATCTGGGTTCTTTCCAGCTTCTGGCTATTATAAATAGAGCTGCTATGAACATTGTGATTGTAGGTGTTTGTTGTGTGTTGGAGGTCTCTGGAGTAAATGCACAGAAATGGAATAACTGGGTCTTCAGGTAGTACTATGTCCATTTTTCTGAGGAACAGCCAGACTGATTTCCAGAGTGGTTGTATCAGTTTACAACCCCACCAGCAGTGGAGAAGTGTTCCTCTTTCTCCACATCCTCACCAGCATCTGCTGTCATCTGAGATTTGGATCCTGACCAATCTGACTGATGTGAGATTGAATCTCAAGGTTGTTTTGATTTGCATTTCCCTGATGGTGAAGGATGTTGAGTACTTTCTTAGATGTTTCTCAGCCATTTGATATTCCTCAGTTGGGAACTTTTTATTTAAGTCTGTACGCCATTTTTGATAGGGTTGTTTGATTCTCTGGTGTCTAGCTTTTTTATTTCTTTGTATATCTTGAATATTAGGGTTCTATCTGATGTGGTGTTGGTAAAGATCTTTTCCTACTCTGTTGGCAGCAGTTTTGTTTTCTTGACAGTGTCTTTAGCCTTACAGAAACTTTGAAATCTCATATAGTCCCATTTGTCAATCTTTGATCTTAAAGCTCTATCCAGTGTTGTTCTGTTCATGAAATTTTCTCCTGTGCCTATGAGTTCTAAGGTTTTCCCTACTTTCTTATCTAATAGTTTCAGTGTACCTGGTTTAATGTGGAGATTTTTGATCCACTTACCCTTGAGCTTTGTACAAGGAGATAAGAAAGGTTCTATCTTCATTCTTCTGAATGCTGAGTGCAAGTTGGATGAACCCCATTTGTTGAAGAGGCTGTCCTTTTCCATTGAATGTTTACAGCTCCTTTGTCAAAAATTAATTGACCATATACATGAGAGCTCATTTCTGGATCTTTTATTTAATTGATCCCTGTGCCTATTTCTGTATTAGTACCATGCAGTTTTCAGAACAATAGCCTTGTAATATATTTGAGGTCAGGAATAGTGATTCCTGCAGATGCTTTCTTGTTGTTGAGGATGCATTTTGCTATTCTAGGTCTTCTGTTATTACAGATGAAATTGCACATTGCTCTTTTCAACTCAGTGAAGAACTGGGTTGTAATTTTGATGGGAATTGCATTGAATCTGTAGATTGCTTTTGGTAAAATGGCCAATTTTAAAAGGTTGATCATTCCAATCCATGAGCATGGTAGATCTTTCCATTTTACTGAGATCTTCCTCAATTTGCTTCTTTAGAGGTTTGAAATTCTTGTCATACACGTCCTTCACTTGCTTAGTTAGAGTCACACCAAGGTATTTCATAGTTTTTGTGACTATTGTGAAGTGTATCTTTTCTTAAGTTTTTTCTCCACATGATTGTCCTTTGTATATAGGAAGGCTACTGATTTGTTTGAGTTATTTTCTTTTATCCTGCACCTTTGCTGAACTTGTTTATCACCTGTAGGAGTTCTCTGGTAGAAGTTGTGGGGTCACTTAAGTACACTATCATGTCATTGGCAAAGAGTGATGTTTTTATCTCTTCCTTTCCGATTTGTATCCCCTTGACTTCCTTTTGCTGTCTAATTGCTCCAGCCAGGACTTCCAGTACTATGTTGAATAGGTAGGGGGAGAGTGGGCACCCTTGTCGATTCCTTGATTTTAGTGGCATTGCTTCAATTTTCTCACCTTTAAGTTTGATTTTGGCTGTTGGTTTGCTGTGTAATGCTTTATTATGTTTAGGTATGGGCCTTGGATTCCTGTTCTTTCCAAGACTTTTAACATGAGGTGGTGTTGGATTTTCTCAAATGCTTACTCAGAATCTAGTAAGATGACTATATGATTTTTTCATTGTTTATATGGTGGATTACATTCATAGATTTCCTTATATTAAACCATCCCTGCATCGCAGCGATGAAGCCTACTTGGTCATGGTGAATGATTGTTTTGATGTGTTCTTGGATTTGGTTTGCAAGGGTTTTGTTGAATATGTTTGCATCAATGTTCATAAGTGGGATTGCTCTGAAGTTCTCATTCTATGTAGGGTCTTTGTGCGTTTTAAGATTGAAAGTTATCATGGCCTTGAAAAATGAGTTAGGTAGTATTCTGTTTCACTCAATTTTGTGGCATAGTTTGGAGAATATTTTTATTAGGTTGTCAATAAATGTCTGATATATTTCTGCATTGAACCCAATTAGACCTAGGCTTTCTTTTTGGTTTGGGGTCTTTTGAGGATTGCTTCTATTTTCTTAGGTGTTATGGGGTTATTTAGATGGTTTACCTGGTCTTGGTTTAACTTTTGTTTCTGGTATCTTTCTAGGAATTCATCCATTTCTTCAAAATTTTTCGAGCTTTGTTGAGTGTAGGGTTTTATAGTAGGATCTGATGATTTCTTGAATTTTCTCAATTTTATTTTTATGTCTCCACTTTCCTTTCTGATTTTGTTAATTTGGATACTCTATCTTTGTCCTCTGGTTGTTCTTGCTATGGGATTATCAATCTTGTTAATTATTTCAAAGAGCCAGCTCTTGGTTTTGTTGATTCTTTGAATGGTTCTTTTTGTTTCTGTTTGTTCAATTTCTGCTCTGAGTCTGAATATTTCTTGCCATCTACTCCTCTTGGGTTTTTCTGCTTCTCTTTGTTATAGTGCTTTCAACTGTGCTGTCAGGTAGCTAGTGCATGCTCTCTAGTTTTTTTTTGGAATTTACTTAGAGCTATAAGTTCTCCTTTCAGTGCTGCTTTCATTGCAACCCATATGTTTGGGTATGTTGTGTTTTCATTTTCATTAAATTCTAGAAAATCATTTATTTCTTTCTTTATGTGTTCTTTGACCATGGTATCACTTAATAGAGCATTGTTAATTTCCAGGTTATATGGGTTTTTTGTTGTCTTTGTTGTTTTTAAAGACAAGCCTTAAACCATGGTGATCTGATAGGATGCATGGGAGTATTTCAATTTTCTTATATTGATTGAGACTTGTTCTGTGACTGATTATACAGTCAGTTTTGGAGAATGTGCCATGAGGTGCTTAGAAGATAGTGCATTCTTTTGTTTTGGGTTGAAATATTCTGTAGATGTCAATTACTTCCAATTGGTTCATAACCTCTGCTAGTTTTACAGTATTCTCATTCAGTTTCTGTTTCCATGATCTGTCCGTTAATGAGAATGGGGTGTAGAGGTCTCCCACTATTATGGTGTGGTGTGCAATATATATTTTTGAGCTTTAGTAAGGTTTCTTTTATGAATATGGGTGCTCTTGTATTTGGAGCATATATGTTAAGGATTGAGAGTTCCTCCTGACAAATTATCCCTGTAATGAGTAAAAAGTGTCCTTCCTTATCTTTTTTGATAACTTTTGGTGGAAAATCTACTTTATTCGATATTAGAATGGCCACTCCAGCTTGTTTCTTCAGGCTGTTTGCTTGGACGTTTTATTCCCAATCTTTTATTCTGAGAAAGTGTCTGTTTTTGTCTCTGACATGAGTTTCCTGTATGAAGCAAATGCTGATTTCTGTTTATAAATGCTGTTTGATAGCCTATGTCCTTTTATTGTGGAATTGAGTCCATTCATATTAACAGATATCAAAAAATGGTTGCTTTTTCCTGCTATTTTTGCTTCTTGAAGTAGATTTGTGACTGTGTCCTTCTTCTTTTTGTTTTCTTTCTTAGTTATTTGTTTGTTTTTAAGTAGGATGTAGTTTCCCTCCTTTTATTGGTTTTTCCACCTAAAATTTGTTGTAGTGCTGAATTTGTGGTAGATATTGTTTAAATTTTGTTTTGCCCTGTAATATATTGGTCTCTCCATTTATGGTTATAGAGAGTTTTGCTGGGTATTGCAGCTTGGGCTAAGAGTTGTGCTCTCTTAGGGTCTTCATGATGTCTTTCCAGGATGTTCTAGTTTTCAAAGCCTCTGTTTAGAAGTTGGGTGTGGTTTTGATTGTTCTGTCTTCATATGTTACATGACCTTTTCCCCTTACTGCTTTTAGTATTCTTTCTTTGCTTTGACCAGTTGGCATTTTGACTCTTATGTGTCGGGAGGAATTTCTTTTCTAGTCCAGTTTACTTGGAGTTCTCTTGGCTTCTTTAATGCTCATGGTCATCTTATTTTTAAGGATAAAGATGTTTCCTTCTATGATTTTGTTGAAGATATTTACTGTGCCTCTTAGTTGATATTCTTCCCCCTCTTTTATTCCTATTATCTTTAGGTTTTGTCTTCTCATTGTGTCTGGAACTCCTGGACATTTTGCATTAGGAGCTTTTTGGCTTTTGCACCTTCTCTGACTGTTTTGTCTATGTTTTCAATGTTGTCTTCAACCCCTGAGATTCTCTCTTCCATCTCTTGTAGTTTGTTGGAGATGCTTACATCTGTGACTCCTGATTTTATTTTTACGTTTTCTTTCCCCATGGTTGTCTCTTTTAGTGTTTTCTTTATTGTTTCCATTTCCAGTTTAAACTTTTCTTCATCTCTTTGTTTCTGTTTTCCTCTAGTTCTTTGATTTCTTTGAGTGTTATTCTTGTTTCCTCATTAAAAGCTTCTATTTCTTTATGCTTTCCCCTCGTTCTTGTTTAAGGATCTCTATCATCATCTTTAGGTATGCTTTCGGGTCTGAGTCTTCTTTTTCTGGAGCATTTGTCATTCTGCTGTTTGTTGTGAAGGGAGAGCTGGGTTGTGATGTTGCCAAGTGGTCTTGGTTTCCAATTGGTAAGGTTTTGCTGTCCTCTTGCTATCTTGTTGTCTATGATTATACATGATCTTGCTGGCAGGGATTGTTTCTTGTCTTTACCATTTACCTTTTCTGTGTTCCTATATCTCTGCTGTTCCAGGTGGCTGATGGCTGGAGTATTTTTTCTGCATACATGGGTCCTCCGGGTGGAAACTGAGTCCCTATGGCAATGTTCCTGTTCCCCTGAACCAATCTCAGGGAGGGGGCACACTTTTTGTGCCCTTGTCCCAGACCTCTTTGTGCCCCAGCTACTCACAGCAGAGTCTCACCAGGCCTGTGTCCCTAGATATCCGCTTTTCCCAATGGCAGATGGCCTGAGCATGTGGTGGAGTATTGTGTTTTTATGTTAATGAAATAAATTACTCTGTGCACTGCTTCTTTCAAAATAAGATGTCAGTTTTCAAAATTTATAGAGTTTGAACAAAATATTTCTGAATAATGAAAATGTTAGTTTAACATAAGACAACAATGATAGGAATTTGTTACCAAAAAAATAAAACAAAAAAAAAATTTTCTGAATGAGCTAAATAAATGGCCCCAAGAGTCCTGCTTCCTGTACATTAATTTGCCTGTTAGAAAGTCTCATTTAACAAGTCCTTAACATGTTAGTTTTAAATGTATTTGTAGAATTGTTCAAGGAAATTAAAGGTCATACTTTTCTGAGCACTTTGAAGATGTGAAATGAATGCAATTAGCTGATAACTCAGATTACTAGAGCCATTTTATATATCACTTCAAGAGCACAGTGAAATCTGTTCTATTCCTTGATGAGGTGCTTTCATTTAAAAGATAAATATTCATTTAAAAAACTATAATAATTACCTTGAATGTAATGTTTCTAAGGAATTTCAATTGGAAATATTGCAAAGGAAATCACATACTATGAAATTATATTGAAAATTTCCTAGAAGTCAAAATAATAAAATTAAACGAGACATTTTTCTCCTAATAAATTCTGTGAATTATCTCTGGGACTATCTGTCTCCTATAAAGAGATGCTTTAAAGTTGTAATTTCCAAGTAAGTTTTTCTGAAAAACAGGTGTTTAATTAATTTTATTAGAGATGAAATAATTAGTTGTTACAGTCAATATGTAGATTCTGAAGTTATAATAGAATAGTCTTGTATAATAAAAAGGTACTATTACTTAAAAGTAACAAATGGATACACCTAACATCTGTGGCTCTAAAACAAAACTCCAACAAACGCAAGAGTACAATTATTAACCGAATGTTTTAGCTAGTTATGATTTTAGTTTACTTATGATTTTTTTAACATTTTTAAAATAGTATATGAAATAATGTTAGGAGTTTTGTGATTACTGGTGACTGAATATTTTGGTTTTGGGTTATGAACTCCAGTTATACAATGCTCTTTATTTTGTCCTCCAGATTTATTCATAGTGGGTGGATGACAGGGAAAGAAAACAAAGTGTAAAATATGATGCAAAATTTCTAGACATAGATTATTAAATTGACTGCATGTATATAAGAGGATATTCAGATGCATATAAATTATATATATATAAGCATTTAATGTATATGTAAAGCAGGAATATATTGAAATTTATTACATAAACAAATTTTATGTTATAAACATACAACTAAAGCCAATTATATTAAATGGTAATTTAAAATCTTAACTGTCTGCCTTAGAAGTAGACATGCTTTGATATGAAATGCAGGTTTTTTTAATATTATACTATTGTTCTTTACAACTTCTCATCTTGCCAATTTTAAAAATGAAGAAGAAGAAAATTGAATGTCGGGACCAGCAGTTCCGAAAGTTGTAAAGACTGGTGAGTAGGAGATTTGGGCAGCCAGAGAGCAGAGAGATCTCTGAGGAGTGCTCATGAAAAGCAACAAAAAGGCACAGTAAATATCGTCAATAAAATCGTAGAAGAAAACTTCCCTACCCTCAAGAATGAGATGACCAAGAGCATAAAAGAAGCCTTCAGAACTCCAAATAGGTTGGACCAGAATAGAAATACCTCCCAACACATAATAGTCAAAACACCAAGTCCCCAAAGCAAAGAAAGAATACTAAAAGCAGTAAGGGAAAAAGGTCAGGATAAAGGCAGACCAATCAACATCACACCGGAATTCTCAACAGAAACTATGAAATCTAGAAGAGCGTGGACAGACATCATGCACTACCTAAGAGAGCACAAGTGCCAGCCCAAGCTGCTATACCCAGCAAAACTATCAATCACCATAGATGGAGAGATGAAGATAATTCAAGAAAAATCTAAATTTACAAAATATCTGATCACAAAACCAGCACTATAATGAATTATAGGTGGAAAACCCAATACAATGAGGGAACTACATCCTAGTAAAAACAAGGAAACTCCTAAACAAGAAAACCAAAAGAAGAGAAAGACACAGACACAACTCAACCTACAGAAGCAATAATAGCAGGAAACAGAAACCTCTATTCCTTGATATCTATTAATATAAATTGACTCAGCTCCCCAATAAAGAGTCATAGACTTTTAGCCTGGATAGGTAAACAAAATCCAGCATTTTGCTGCATACAGGAAACTCATCTCAGAGACAAAGACAGACACAATTTCAGAGGAAAAGTTTGAGAAAAAAAACTTCCAAGCAAACAGCTCCATGAAGCAAGCTGGAGTGGCTATTCTAATATTGAATAAAGTAAATTTCTAACCAAAAGTTATCAAAAACGATAAGGAACGACACTTTTATTCCTTACTGGGGAAATCTGTCAGGAGGAACTCTCAATCCTTAACATATATGCTCCAAATAAAAAATCACCCAAATTCATAAAAGAAACCCTACTAAAGCTCAAAAAATACATTTCATCTTACACAATAATAGTGGGGGACTTTAACACCCCACTCTCTCCAAAGGACATATCATGGAATCAGAAACTGAACAAGGACACTGTAAAACTATCTGAGACTTTGAACCAACTAGAATTAATAGATATCTACAGAACATATCATCCTAAAGTTAAAGAATATACCTTATTCTCAGCAACCCATGACACCTTTTCGAAAATGGATCACATAATTGGACAGAGAACGAGCCTCAATTGATAAAAGAAGATTGAAATAATCCCATGCATCCTCTCAGATCATCATGGTCTACATCTGGTCTTTAACAACAACAAAGACAACAAGAAGCACACATACACAAGGAAACTAGACAACTCTCTGTTAAACAATAGCAGGGTCAAAGAAGAAATAAAGGAAGAAATTATGGATTTCTAGAATTCAACGAAAACAAAAACACAACATACCCAAACCTATGGGATGCAATGAAAGCAGTACTGAGAGTACCAATAAGTGCTTCCAAAAAGAAACTGGAGAGAGCATATATCAGCAACTTGCCAGAATAGCTAAAAGCCATAGAACTAAAGGGAGAAGACATAACCAAGAAGAGTAGACGGCAAGAAATAATCAAAATTAGGGCAGATATAGACCAAATATAAAAAAAAAAAGAACCATTGAAAAAATCAACAAACCAAGAGATGGTTCTTTGAGAAAATCAACAAGATTGATAAACCCCTAGCCAGTCTGAGTGGAGGGCAAAGAGAGAGTATACAAATCAACAAAATCAGAAAGGAAAGTGAAGACATAACAACTGAAGCTGAGGAAATTCAAGAAATCATCATATCATACTACAAAAACCTATACTCTGAAACTCTGGAGAAATCAATTAATTTCTAGACAGATACAAGATGCTAAAGTTAAACTAGGACCAAGTAAACCATCGAAATAATCCCATATCATCTAAAGAAATAGAAGAAGTCATCAAAACCCTCCCAACCAAAAAAAGCCCAGGTCCATACGGGTTCAGTGCAGAATTTTATCAAACTTCTATTGCAGACATAACATTAATACACTCCAAACTATTGAACAAGAGTGTATCAGATGGAATAGTACCTAACTCATTTTTTGAGGCTACAATAACCCTCATACCTAAACCACAGAAAAACCCTACAAGGAAAGAGATCTTCAGACCAATCTCACTATTGAACATTGATGCAAAAATACTCAACAAAATCGTTGCAAACAGAATCCAAGAACATATCAAAATGATCATTAATATTGAAAAAGTATACTTCATCCCTGAGATGCAGGGATTTCTTAATATAAGGAAATCCATTAGTGCAATCCACCATATAAATTAACTCAAAGAACAAAATCACATTGTCATCTCACTAGATGCTGAAAAAGCATTTGTCAAAATTCAACACCACGTCATGTTAAAAGTCCTGAAAAGAACAGGAATCCAAGGTCCATACCTAAACATAATAAAAGCAATATACAGCAAACCAACAGCCAACATCAAACTTAATGGTGGGAAAGTTGATGCAATCCCACTAAAATAAGAGACATGACTTGGCTGCCCACTCTCCCCCTACCTATTCAACATAGTACTGGAAGTCCTGGATGGAGCAATTAGACAGCAAAAGGAGATCAAGGGGAAACAAATCAGAAAGGAAGATGTAAAAACATCAATCTTTGCAGATGACATGATAGTATATTTAAGTGACCCCAAAAATTCAACCAGAGAACTAATACAGCTGAGAAAGAAGATCAGCAATGTGGCTGGATACAAAATTAACTCAAACAAATCTGTAGTCTTTCTATACTCAAAGGATAATCATGTGGAGAAAGAAATTAGGGAAAAGATACCCTTCAAAATAGTGTCAAAAAGTATGAAATACCTTGGTTTGACGCTAACTAAGCAAGTGAAGGACCTGTATGACAAGAACTTCAAACACCTAAAGAAGGAAATCGAGGAAGATATCAAAAAATGGAAAGATCTCCCATGCTCATGGATTGGAAAAATCAACATTTTATACATGGACATCCTACCAAAAGCAATCTACAGATTCAATGCAATCCCCATCAAAATTCCAACCCAGTTCTTCATTGATTTATAGAGATCAATGTGCAATTTCATATGGAAAAACAAAAGACCTAGTATATAAAAATCCATCCTCAACAACAAGAAAACATCTGTGGGAATAACTATCTCTGACCTCAAGCTGTATTACAAGGCAATTGCGCTAAAACTTCATGGTACTGGTGCAGAACTAGGCACATATATCAATGGAATAGAATAGAAGATCCATAAATGAGCCTTCAAGTATATGGTCACCAGATTTTTGACAAAGGAGCCATAAACATTCAATGGAAAAAGGACAGCCTATTCATCAAATGGTGCTGGTGAAACTGGCATTCAGCATGCAAAAGAATGAAAATAGACCCTTTCTTATCTCCTTGTACAAAGCTCAAGTGTAAGTGGATCAAAGATCTCCACATTAAATCTGATACACTGAAACTATTAGAGGAAAAATTAGGGAAAACCTTAGAACACATAGGCACAGGAGAAAATTTTCTCAACAAAACACCAATGGCTCAAGCTCTAAGGTCAAAGATTAACAAATGGGACTTAATGAGATTGCAAAGTTTCTGTAAGGGGAAGGACATTGTCAAGAAGACAAAAAGGCAGCCGATAGAATGGGAAAAGATCTTTACCAATTCCACATCAGATAGAGGCCTAATATCTAAGGTATACAAAGAACACACAAAAAAGCAAGACACCAGAGAATCAAATAACCCTATTAAAAAATGGGATACAGAACTAAACAAAACGTTCTCAGTTGAGGAATATCTAATGGCTGAGAAATATCTGAGGAAGTGCTTGACATCCTTAGCCATCAGGGAAATGCAAATCAAAACAACCCTGAGATTCAACCTCACACCAGTCAGATTGGCCAATATACAAAACTCAGATGACAACAGATGCTGGCAAGGTTGCGGAGAAAGAGGAACACTTCTCCTCTGTTGGTGGGGTTGCAAACTAATACAACCACTCTGGAAATCAGTCTGGCGATACCTCAGACTATTGGACATAATACTACCTGAAGACCCCCCTATTCCACTTCTGGGCATATACCCCAGAGACACCTTAGTACACAACAAAGATATATGCACCAAAATGTTCATAGTAACCCTATTTATAATAGCCAGAAGCTGGAAAGAACCCAGATGCCCTTCAGAAGATGAATGGATACAAAAATTGTGGTATATTTACACAATGGAATACTACTCAGCCACCAGAAACAATGACTTGACCAAATTTTTGAAAAATGGCTGCATCTAGAGAATATTATTCTGAGTGAGATAACCCAGTCACAAAAGAACAGACATAATATGCAGTCACTGATAGTGGGATGCTAACCCCCAGAGGCTTGCACTGCCCCAGAAACAACTCACAGACTGTACGAAGTCCAAGAAATAAAGAAAACAAAACAAAACAAAAAAATCTTTACACAACAAGAAAACTTTGACTATTTTCATGTTACATTTTGTTTTTCATGTACTTTATGCTCATTGTAACTATTGGGTTTTCGATGCATACTGTCAAACCTTTAAAAAGATCAAGTACTGATTATTCATATAGATTTATGTAAAAATTATTTTAAAATCTGAAAAAAGTACTGACAAAAATCTATTGTATAATTTTATGCAAAAAGTGCTTGAAATCTGTACATTTATCTTTGTTTTGTAAAATAAAGATGTTAAATAAAAAAGAAACACTGTGGTTCTCCTTTGGATGTTCTTTGTACTATTGTTGTTTCTATATGCCATTTTACCAATAAAAGAAGTTCTATGAAAAAAAAAAAGAAAGAAAATTTAATGTCATTTTTAGGCAAATCTCTGATTACTGTAAATTACCTTGCATTTTATATTGGTGATATTTTTAAAACCAGAAAAAGGAAGACTTTGGCAATTTTTTCTTTAAAACACATTTTAGAGAACTAAGATGTAGCTGCCTAACTCAAGTCTTTCATTTTTATATACTAGAATACCTTTTTGCATTTTTGTACATGTATGAGTCCCCTACAAAGATTTTCTAGGAACTAGCAAAAATAAATATGTCTATCTCCTTATTTTCTTTTTTATCACCAATATCTATATTTTATGTATCATTTAACATGTGTCTATAATGTATGTATATTTATGAAACTATGCATCTATAATCATGTATGTGCATCAGTTTCTATAGTAAGGAAGGCAAAGACAGTTCACCTATGTGTTATAATTGGAGAATAATAAGGATATTAATATTAAACCAATTTGACATTTGTATTCCTAGCTGTAGGTATTCCAAGCAAAGTGTTATCAACACAAAGGAAATATTTACTCACTGAGGTAAATATTGTTTATTTGTCTCAAATAAATCTTTGTTTCACATTGCTTTGCTTCTATTAAAATGAATATTTATAAATTCTAGATTTCCCTCATCTTCTAAATGTTTGGTTCTTATTTTACTTTGTGTCATGAAAAGGCTTCTTTTTGTTGTTTTATTCTTTCTTCATTTCCCTGATTAACTTGTGAAGATTTGAAATGGATGAACACATTTCACAACTCTATGGTATAAAACAAGTGTCTGTGACCTACATAAAGCTGCTCAAATATGAAAAAGAAATACTAAATTTTGTCAGAAATTACTTGTAAGCCAATTATTTTAGGTATGTTGTTTGTTCAATGGAAAATGAACCCCTCAGGGAAGAAACCCAGACACTACTGTCCTACTTTAGGTGTCTAAATAATGAATCACAGTAGCATGCCTCTCTTGAGAAAAATATGTCTGCAACACTAATCGTTTTCCTGCAAAACCTTTGCTATGTAATGTGTTCAATAGTGTCAGGAGAAATAGGCCAAGAGGGTCTTATACTCTTCATTTTCATGGAATGCATTAACATATTTTATAATAATCATTTTCTAAGAATCTGCTGAATTATAAACAGAATAATTTTCTTCTTCCTTAAAAACAAACATTTCTTAATTAAACACACTAAGAATAAACTGATTTGACCTCTGAAATTATGTTCATAACCTATGCCATAGAGCACATTTATACTACAGAAAATACTAAGTTGGACATATATCTATAACTAAAGGTCACTTCCTTCATGCGAGTTAAAAAGTTATTTTCAAAAAACATTAAAAGAAATTCTCTCTCCCATCAATATGTAAATGTGGGTCTATGTGCAGTTTCTTGTGTGAGTATGCACACATGTACATTACCATGGCCCAAAGGTGAGGATCTGAAAACAATTTTCAAAAGGCAGTTCACTTTTGCTATTTTATAGTCCTGGTATAAAACTCAGATTTCCCACTGAAACATCATCACATAGTCCCCAAATGAGCTTTAGCTCTATAACTACATTGTCAGGTATATGAATTTGATTTCTGGAAATATAATTGCCAAGACATTTTGCAATCATGTGAGCTTTTTGTATGGAAATGTGCTTTTATGTGCTGATAATTCAGTGTTTTGGAGAAGCTAAAATAAACATAGTAGGGTATAAGAATTAATGTTTGTCCTGGTGTTATTTAGAAAGAGTTTATTTTTACTCAAATATAGCATGTTTGCTATCTTAAGAGAAAATCTGTGTAATTCCTAAATAAGTTTGAGCTTTTCTCATTTTATTGATGAGAATACTAAATTATTTTGCTTATTTATATTTTATTGTATTGCTACTAATTGTTGATTTCTTATTTCATAGCATAATATCAAATCAAAATATAACATACTGATTTATTTCTCTAGATACTTTTATTTATAGTCTATTTTGTTCTAAAGTCATTAATATGACTGGGAAAATGATTGAGGTACATATGTTTTAATAAATGTTACAAAGTCAAATGTAAATTTTAAATGACTTGTTTTGAAATGTAAAATTAAATGTACACCTTTGGTCTTCTATTTGTTCACATGTAAAATATACTTGAATTATTTTTATTGACTATTCTATTTATTTACATTTCTTTTTTTACAACTTTATTTTAAAGAACAAAGATAAATGTACAGATTTTAAGCATTTTTTGCATAAAAGTATATAATACAATTTTGTCAGTACTTTTTTTTCTTTTTTTTTTTTTTTTTTTAAGGTTTGAGAGTGTGATCAAGATCCCACCAGTTGCAATGAGCAAAAAGAACATGTAAAACAAGATGCATCATGGAAATAGTCAAAGTTTTCTTGGTGTGTAAAGATTTTTTATTTATTTTTTTTTCACAATGAGCAGACAGTACATGTATTACAGGGTACAACCCGGAATTTGACAATGTGTTCTTGGTGGGAAAGGATTGAGCATGATTATTTTTTTATTTGTTCTTTTTTTTCTTTTTTCTTGGATTTCACACTGTCTGTGAGTTGTTTCTGGGGCAGTTTGTCCTTTGAGTATAGGAAGGCTACTGATTTGTTTGAGTTGATTTTGTATCCAGCCACTTTGCTGACTTGTTTATCAACTGTAGGAGTTCTCTGGTGGAATTTTTGGGGTCACTTAAGTACACTATCCTGTCATCTGCAAAGAGTGATGTTTTTATCTCTTCCTTTCCAATTTGTATCCCCTTGACCTCCTTTTGCTGTCTAATTGCTCCAGCCAGGACTTCCAGTACTATGTTGAATAGGTAGGGGGAGAGTGGGCTGCCTTTTCGAGTCCCTGATGTTAGTGGAATTGCTTCAAGTTTCCCACTGTTAAGTTTGATGGTGGCTGTTGGTTTGCTGTATATTGCTTTTATTATGTTTAGGTATGGACCTTGGATTCCTGTTCTTTCCAGGACTTTTAACATGAAGGGGTGTTGAATTTTGTCAAATGCTTTCTCAGTATCCAGTGAGATGATCATGTGATTTTGTTCTTTGAGTTTGTTTATATGGTGGATTACATTGATGGATTTCCTTATATTAAACCATCCGTGCATTCTGGGGATGAAGCCTACTTGGTCATGATGAATGATCGTTTTGATGTGTTCTTGGAATCGGTTTGCAAGGATGTTGTTGAGTATTTTTGCATCAATGTTCATAAGTGAGATTGGTCTGAAGTTCTCTTTCCTTGTGGGGTCTTTGTGTGGTTTAGGTACGAGGGTTATTGTAGCCTCAAAAAATGAGTTAGGTAGTATTCCATCTGAACCTATCTTGTGGAATAGTTTGGAAAGTATTGGTCTTACACCTGCAATAAATGTCTGATAAAATTCTGCATTGAACCCATCTGGACCTGGGCTTTTTTTGGTTGGTAGGCTATTGATGACTTCTATTTCTTTAGGTGTTTTGGGATTATTTAGGTTGTTTACTTGGTCCTGGTTTAAGTTAATATTTTGTATCTGTCTAGGAATTTGTCCATTTCTGCCATATTTTCCAATTTTGTGGAATATAAGTTTTTGTAGTAGGATCTGATGATTTCTTGAATTTCCTCAGTTTCAATTGTTATGTCTCCACTTTCCTTTCTGATTCTGTTAATTTGGATACTCTCTCTTTGCCCTCTAGTTAGTCTGGTTAGGGGTTTATTAATCTTGTTTAATTTCTCAAAGAACCAACTCATGGTTTTGTTGATTTTTTCAATGGTTCTTTTTGTTTCTATTTGGTCTGTTTCTGCCCTAATTTTGATTATTTCTTGCCTTCTACTCTTTTGGGTATATATGTTTCCCTTTGTTATAGGGCTTTTAACTGTGCTGTCAGGTTGTTGATATAAGCTCTCTCCTGTTTTTTTTTTTTTTTTTTTTTTTTTTTGAAGGACTCATGCCTATGAGTTTTCCTCTCGGTACTGCTATCATTACATCAAGTAGGTTTAGGTATGTTGTTTTTTCATTTTCATTGAATTCTAGGAAATCCATAAATTCTTTCTTTATTTCTTCTTTGAACCTGCTATCGTATAATAGAGCGTTGTTTTGTTTCTATGTGTATGTGGGCTTTTTATTGTCTTTGTTGTTGTTAAAGACCAGCCTTAGACCATGGTGATCCGAGAGGATGCATGTTACTATTTCAATCTTCTTATATCGATTTAGGATTGATCTGTGTCCAATTATGTGGTCAATTTTGAGAAAGTGCCATTTAGTTGAGAAGAAGGTATATTCTTTTACTTTAGGATGATATGTTCTGTAGATATCTATTAATTCTAGTTGGTTAACAGTCTCTGCTAGTTTTGCAGTGTCCTTGTTCAGTTTCTGTTTCCATGCTCTGTCCTTTGGTGAGAGTGGGGTGTTAAAGTCCCCCACTATTATTATGTGGGTGAAATGTATTTTTTGAGCTTTAATAGGGTTTCTTTTATGAGTGTGGTGCTTTTTTATTTGGAGCATATATGTTAAGGATTGAGAGTTCCTCCTGACAGATTTCCCCTGTAATGAGTAAAAAGTGTCCTTCCTTATCTTTTTTGATAACTTTTGGTTGGAAATTTACTTTATTTGATATTAGAATAGCCACTCCAGCTTGTTTCTTGTGACTGTTTGCTTGGAAGTTTTTTTCCCAACCTTTTACTCTGAGATAGTGTCTGTCTTTGTCTCTGAGATGAGTTTCCTGTATGCGGCAAAATGCTGGATTTTGTTTACCTATCCAGGCTAAAAGTCTTTGACACTTTATTGGGGAGTTGAGTCAATTTATATTAATAGATATCTAGGAATAGTGGTTTCTGTTTCCTGTTATTATTGCTTTTGTAGGTTGAGTTGTGTCTGTGACTTTTTCTTCTTTTGGTTTTCTTGCTTAGGAGTTTTCTTGTTTTTACTAAGATATACTTCCCCTCTTTGTATTGGGTTTTCCACCTATAATTCGTTGCAGTGCTGGGTTTGTGGTCAGATATTGTGTAAATTTAGATTTGTCTTGAAATATCTTCATCTTTCCATCTATGGTGATTGATAGTTTTGCTGGGTATAGCAGATTGGGCTGGCATTTGTGCTCTCTTAAGGTGTGCATGATGTCTTTCCAGGCTCTTCTAGCTTTCATAGTCTCTGTTGAGAAATCGGGTGTGATTCTGATTGGTCTGATTTTATATGTTACCTAACCTTTTCCCTTACTTCTTTTAATATTCTTTCTGTGCTTTGGGCAATTGGTATTTTGACTATTATGTGTTGGGAGGTATTTCTATTCTGGTCCATCATATTTGGAGTTCTGAAGGCTTCTTTTATGTTCGTGGTCATCTCATTCTTGAGGGTAGGGAAGTTTTCTTCTACGACTTTGTTGAAGATATTTACTGTGCCACATAGTTGATACTCTTCTCCCTCTTCTATTCCTCTTATCCTTAGGTTCGGTCTTCTCATTGTGTCCTGGATTTCCTGGACATTTTGGGTTAGGACATTTTGTTTTTTGCATTTTCTCTGGTTGTTTTGTCTATGTTTAAAATGTTGTGTTCTGCCCCCGAGATTCTCTCTTCCATCTCTTGTAGGCTATAGGAAATGCTTGCTTCTGTGACTTGTGATTTCTTTTTTAGTTGTTCTACCTCTAGGGTTATCTCTTTTAGTGTTTTCTTTGTTGTGTTAATTTCTGTTTAAATTCCCTCTTCCTTTCCTTCATCTCTTTGGTTCATGTTCCTCTAGTTCTTTTAGTTCTTTGAGTGTTTTTTCTTGTTTCCTATTTAAAAGCTTTTGAATCTTTTTGCTTTTCCTCCTGTTCTTGTTTAAGTATTTCTATCAGCTTCTTGGGGTATGATTTCAGGTCTGTGTGTTCTTTTTCTGGAGTGTTTTTTTTGCATTCCAATATTTGCTGTTATTGGAGAGCTGGGTTCTGGTATTGCCATGTTGTCTTGATTTCCTTGGGACATACTCTTTTGCTTTCCTCTTGCCATCTTGTTGTCAGTGATATGTTCTTTCCTTTCTTTTGTATCTGGTCTGTGTCCTTGGATCTCCACTGGTCCAGGCGCCCTGAAGTCGCTGCCAGGTGAAAACAGAAGTTCCAAATTTGTGTTCCTGGTCCCTGGATCAGGCAGGGCTTGAGGTGCTCTTTCTGTGTGCACTCCAAACAGATCTCTATGCTCCCTGGCTGCCTAGATCTCCTACTAACCAGTCTTTAAACTTTTAGGAGCTGCTGGTAGGGGGGCCGATGTGTCGCACCCTGTTCTGTGCCCTGAAGTCGCTGCAGGGTGGAAACAAGTTTCCAATGCTGTGTTCCTGGTCCCTGTATCAGGCAGGGCGGGGGCATGCTTTCCCTGAGCACTCCAGGGAGATCTCTCTGCTCCCTGGCTGCCCAGATCTTCTACTCACCAGTCTTTAAACCTTTAGGAGCTGCTGATCCTTATTTACATTTCAAATGTTATTCCTCTTCCCAGTTTTTCCTCCTTAAAGTTCCTATATAATCCTCCCTTCCAATTCTATGAAGACTGTCATATAAATAAATACATGATTTTGAAATTTTTCATAAACCATGACCTGCGTGTCTGCATTAAATGACTCCAACATAAAATGTCTGTCGTCTCTCAGTTTTTAGAGTTTATTTATTTGATGAGTCAAGCTAAACTGCTGACCTTACATACATATATCATTATCATAAAGTTGAATTAGACATGACCCCTAGCTAAAGTAATCTTCACATTATTTTTACTACAGGTAACATCTATTTATATCTCATTTTAATATTCTAATATATCAAAAATGCTTTCTTAATAAAAAGTGAAAGGGCAACCAGGATGGATAAAATACAAAATTCTCAAAAGTACTAATTTTTTCTGGTGTTGAGCCTCCTTTAATGGATCAAAGTGTAGTGGATCTGGGGAGAAAATGGCAGTAGACTGGATAATGGGTGGTATGATGGGGTGGCTATTATGATGAAATGTATTGTTTATGATGAGATGTATTGTATTAGAAAGATATTTTTTATAAAGTAACAAATAATTTGAAAATTATCATAATCTCTGTTAGGAATCTAACTTAGAATAAAATAGTCATAAGGGTTAGAGGGAGGGAAGAGATTGAGTGGGAAAAGTGGATGGGGAGAGAAATGGAGAGGTCAGGATCAGGTGTGGTAAGGACAGAGTGACAGGGTGCCAAGAGAATAAATGAAAATTTACAGCTGTTGAGTTAGCTGGGGATCGTGATGGAGAACCAGAGACATGGGATAGCGAAGTTCACAGGATTCAATGTGGGTCACTTTAAAGCAGATGCTTAACAGTAGGGATGAGGAACTTGTAAATGTTACCTTATGCAGCCAAGCAGGATCCTCAGTGGAGGGATAAGGACAGCACTCTACCTTCAAAAGACATCCTGATACAAAATTTTCCCTGCGTATAAAAAATGAAGTGATAAAGATTGAGTAGGTGGTGAAGAAATAGCCAACCAATAACTAGTCCAACTTGAGGCCAATCCCATGGGCAAGGACCAATCCTGGGCACTATTTATGCTACTCTGTTTTGCTTAAAGGTAGAAGCCTAGCATAACTATACTTTGAGAAGCTTTACCTAGCTCATGACTGAAGCAGATACAGATAGCTACAGCTAAACATTGGACAGAAATTGAGGACTTTTAAGAAGAGTATGGGAAAGTAATGAAGGCCCTGAAGAGAATAGGAACTCCAGAGGAAAACGCAAGAGTCAACTAACCCCAAACACAGAGAGGTCTCAGAGACTGAACCACAAAACAAAGACCAACCAAGAGTAAATGCAGGCTGGACCAAGGACCCTGCCATATATGTAGCAGATATGAAGCTCAATTTCCATGTGAGCCTCCCAACAACTGGAGCAAAGTCTGTTTCTAAAGCTGTATTCTGTCTGTGGATTTTGTTCCCCAACATAACTGCCTTGACTGGCTTTTCTGGGTAAAAATATACCTAATCTTGCAGAGACCTGGTGAGCCAGGGTCCAGGGATGAACAAAGGAGGCTTCCACTTAGAGGAAAAGAGGAAGAAAGGTATGGAGAGGGACTCTGTGAAAGAGAAATGTGTAGGACCACTGTTTGGGGTGTAAACAACCAAACAATTATATATTTTGTGAATTATACTCTAAGTATTCAGCAAGACTATGTAAAAATGTTTTTTATGAGACAGAGTTGAATTATAAAAAATTCTGAAGAATAAAGGAATGAATTTGTTTACATTTACAACAAAATAATTTACAACAAAATAATTTTAAAACATGATTTGCTTAATTAATGTTTACAACAATAATTAAGAAAACAAAGGCTTAACTTGTTTAATATTTTGAAAGAAACAAATGACTGTCAGGTTTTATTTCTAGCTTATTAACGCTTTTTTAAAAAGATTAAAACAAAGAAACATATTTCATTTTCTTAAAACAAATAAAGCCAACTCATTGTATGCTGTATGCTGTAGTTCAGAGCTGTGAAAGCTGAAGCCAAAGGCTTGCCAATGAAATTGCTGTCTGGGCTATACAGGGAAGTCCTTTTTCAAAACCACAAACAAGGCCAAAAAGTGAACCTAGCAGTTCCAGTGGAAACAATAACATATGCTGGTTTCCATGAACTCTCTATATGCTGTCATACTGGCAATCATGCAGGCAAAACACACACACACACACACACACACACACACACACACACACACACACACACACACACATATATATATATATATATATATATATATATATATATATATATATATATATAAACTACAAAGAAAGATAATAAAAATAGACAGAGTCTATTTTGAAATATTTTTTCTTGATGGAAAATATTTGGAAGATATTTATATTTATTTACATTAATTGTACTAGCATAAACCACAGTGTCTTTGTGAATCTCATTTGCAGTATCTTTGCAGGAAGTATTGGGAAATATAACAACTAATGTTTGCAAGCTACAGCAAATGAAGAATTAATGATGTAGATATTGACATCATTTTGAAGGCTCTATCTCTACGCTAAATGTGACTCACTTATAGTTGTTAGCATTCAAGATAATTTAATAAATTCTACCACAATATGAGCATGAATAAATGTCATTCTCAAAGACTCTTAACAATGGTTAAGGGGAGCTCTCTATCCCATGTGGAAGGGGAGAGGGCGCACAGAATTCCCGCAGCTCAGACAGCGATATTGCTTAGTAGTACATACTTGTGACCCAAAGTCAGACCCTGTGCAGTTTCATCAGGATCAATGCCCCACCACCCACCCACAGGTCCCAGGGATCTCTGAAGAGTTGCAGGATCACTTTCAATCCTAAGTGGTAGAGTGAGTCAACTTCTTCTGCCCACATTCTACCAGGGATGAGACCACACAGAAATCTCTTGGCACAGGCAGAGGCACTTCCCGGAAGTGTACACTTCCAGAACAAGGCTAAAACCAGCCCAGGTACATCATGACTGGGCTCTGCCACTGAAATTCACAACCTACACTGAGAGAGGAACACCCCAAAACAATCTCCCTCTGGAGACCACAGGCCCAGAGACCCACAAGAGAGACAAGCTCCAGTAAGAGACAACAAGATCACCTAGCAACACCTATAACAAGATGGCAAGAGGCAAGCACAAGAATCTAAGAAACAGAAACCAAGTCAACCAGGAAAATTCAGAACCTGATTCTTCCACCACCGCAAATAGTGGATATCCTAACTCACTAGAAAAACAAGATTTAGACATTAAAATTATACTTCACAATGATGATGGAGAACTTTGAGAAGTGCATAAATAACACCCTTAAAGAAATTCAGAAAAACCAGGAGAATACACACAAACAAGTTGAAGCCCTTAAAAAATAAACACAAAAGTCACTTTAAGAGCTAAAGGAAAGCACAAACAACCAGGAGAAAGAACTGAAAACAGAAAAGAAAAAATCAGGAAAAACAAAAGGAGCTGACCCTGAAGTTGGAAAAGCTAAGAAAGACATTGGGAGTCATAGATGCTAGCATTACCCAAAGAATATAAGAGATGGAGGAGAAAATCTCAGAAACAGAAAATAAAATAGAAATCATTGACACCTCAATCAGAGAAAATTCAAAAATCATAAAGATTCTAAGCCAAAACTTCCAGGAAATATAGGACACAATGAGAAGACAAAACCTAAGAATAGTAGGTACATAAGATGGCAAGGAATATCACTTGAAAGGCACAGTAAATATCTTCCACAAAGTTATAGAAGAAAACTTCCCTAACCTAAACTAGAGATGACCAGAAACATACAAAAAGGCTTCAGAACCCCAAATAGACAGAACCAGAATAAACATTCTTCCTGACACACAATTGTCAAAACAACAAATGCTCAAAACAAAGAAAAAATACTAAAAGCAGTAAGACAAAAAAGGACAGGTAATATATAAAAGCAGACCAATAAGAATAACACCAGAATTTTCAACAGAGACTATGAAAGCTAAAAGGATCCTGGACTAACATCATACAGACCTAAGGAAAAACAAGTTCCATCCCAGGTTACTATAACTAGCAAACTCTCTATCACCCTAGGTGGAGAAAACATGATCTTCTAGAAAAACAACAAGTTTACCCAACATCTGTCTACATATCCAGCACTACAAAGGATAATAGATAAAGAACACTGCCACAAAAAGGAAAACATCCCCTTAAGAAAATCAAGAAACTAATGGTTTTGCAACAAACACCATAGAAGAAAAGCACACAAACATAACTTTACCTGTAACAGCAAAAATAGCAGGAAACAAAAAAAAAATCACTATCCCTAAATAATTCTTAACATCAATGGACTCAGTTCTCCACTAACAAGAGTATCAAATTGGATATATAAACAGGACCCAGAATTTTGCTCCATACAGGAAACTCATCTCAGAAACAAAGACAGGTACTACCTCAAAGTAGTTGAGGGAAAAAACAAAAAAACAAAAAAAAAAAAAAAAAAACCTTTCCAAGCAAATGGTCCCAAAAAACAAGCTGGAGTAGTCATAATATTGAATAAAATAGGTTTTTCAACCAAAGGTATTCAAAAAAGACAAGGAAGGACACTTTTTTTTCTTATCAAAGGAAAAAAATCTATCAAGATGAACTCAAAATCCTGAACATCTATGATCCAAATACATGACCACTCACATTCATAAAAGAAGCTCTGCTAAAGCTCAGAGAATATAGTACACCATACACCATAATACTGGGGGATTTCAATACCCCACTCTCATCAATGGACAAATTAAAGAAACTGAACATATATGCAGTGAAATTAACAGAAGTTATCAACTAAATGGATTTAACAGATATCTATAGAATATTTCATCTTAAATCAAAAGAGTATAAAAGCAGTCATCAAAAAACTCCCATCCCCCCCCACAAAAAAAAAAAAAAAAAAAACAGGAACAGGTGTGTTTGATGCTGAATTCTATCATACTGTCATAGAAGACCTAATAACAATGCTCTCCAAACTTTTCCACAAAATAGAAACAGAGGGAATAATACCCAAGTCATTATTCAAAGCCACAATTAAACTCATCCCTAAATCACACAAAGAAAGGGGACGTTAGTCCTGTTTCTCTCATGAACATTGATGCAGATATATTCAATAAAATTCTAGCAAACCTAATCTAAGAACACATTAAAAGAATCTTTCAACATGACCAAGTAGTCTTCATACCAGGGATGAAAGGATGGTCCAATATATAAAAATCCATAAATATCATCCACTATAGAAAAGAACTCAAAGAAAAAAATTACGTGATTATCTCTCTGGATGCTTAGAAAGCACTTGACAAAATTCAATACTCTTTCATGTTAAAAGTCTTGAAAAGGTCAGAAATTCAAGGCACATAATTAAGCACAGTAAAACAATATGCAGCAAACAGGTAGCCAACATCAAAGTAAATGGTGAGATCCTTGAAATACTCCCACTAAAATCAGGTACTAGACAAGTCTGTGCACTCTCTCCATACCTATTCAATATAGTACTTGAGGCACTAGTCAGAGCAATAAAACAACAAAAAGAGGTCAAAGGGATACAAATTAGAAAGGAAGAAGTCAAAATAGCAATATTTGCCTATGACATGATAGTATACTTAATTGACCCTAAAATTTTCACCAGGGAATTTTACAGCTGATAAACACCTTCAGCAAAGTGGCTGGATGTAAAACTAATTCATGCAAGTCATTATCTTTCCTCTACTCAAAGGACATACAGGCCTAGATAGAAATTAAGGAATTAATATCCTTCACAATAGCTATAAAGAGTATAAAATACCTTGGTGTGACTCTAAGCAAGCAAAGAATCTGTATGATATAAAGATCATATCTGTGAAGAAGGAAATTAAAGAAGACCTCAGAAAGTAGAAAGATCTCCAATGCTCATGGATTGCAAGGACCAACATGCAATGGTAAAAATGGCCATCTTGCCTAAGGCAATCTACAAATTCAATGCAAACCCCATTAAAATTCCAACTACATTCTAATTCATAGAATTAGAAAGAGAAATTTAGAAATTTATTTGAAATAATAAAATACCCAGGATAGCAAAAACCATTTTCAACAATAAAAACCTTGTGAGGGAATCACCACCCATAACCTCAACTGGTATTAGAGAACAATTATGATAAAACTTCCTGATATTGGTACAGATACAAGCAGGCAGACCAAAGGAATAGAATCAAAGACCTAGAAATGATCCCACACACCTAGGGTCACTTGACATTTGACTAAGAACCTAAAAATATTCAATGGAAAGAGAAAAGTCTCTTCAACAAATGGTGCTGGTTTAACTGGCAGTCAGCCTGCAGAAGAATGAAAATAGCTCCTTTCTTATCTCCTTGTACAAAGGTCAAGTCCAAGTAGATAAAAGACCTCCACATAAAACCACAAAAACTAATAGAAATGAAAGTGGGGATGAGAACACTCAGGCACAGGGGAAATTTTCTTGAACAGGACACCAGTGACTAAAGCTCTAAGATCAAGAATCGACAAATGGGAACTCATGAAATTACCAAGCTTCTGTAAGGCCATGGGCACTTTCAAAAGGACAAAATGGCAACCAAAAGATTGGGAAAAGATCATTACCAATCCTACATTTGATAGAGGGCTAGTATCCAGTATATACTAAGAATTCAGGAAGTTATACCCTATAGAATCAAAGAATCCAATTAAAAATGGTGTACTGAGCTACACAGAGTCTTCTCAATGGAAGAATATCAAATAGCTATGAAGCACCTAAGAAATGTTTAACATTCCCAGTCACCATGAAAATGCAAATCGAAACAACCCTAAGACTCCAAGTTAAACCAGTCATAATGGCCAAGATCAAAAACTCAGGTGTGGCAAGGATGTGAAGAAAGAGGAACACTGCTCCATTGTTGCTGGGATTATGAAGTAGTGTAACCACTCTGGAAATCAGTCTTGGGGTCTCTCCGAAATTTAGATATAGTGCTAACGGAGGAACCAGCTATACTACTCCTGGGCATATACCCAAAAGTAGCTCAAATCTAACAAAGATACATGCTTCAAAATGTTCATATTTATAATAGCCTTATTTATAATAGCCAGAAGCTTGAATGAACCCAGATATCCTTCCACAGAGGAATGGATTCAGAAATTGCAGTACATAATACACAATGAATTACTTCTCTACTATTCAAAACCATGAGTTTATGAAATTCCCAATCAAATGGATGAAAATTGAAGCTATCATCCTGAGCGAGGGAACCCAGTCACAAAAGAACACTCATGGTATGCACTCACTTCTAAGTGGATACTATCCTCCCTCCCCTTCAAATAAAAGCCCAGTGTACCCAAGAAACCATCCACAGAACTTATGAAACTCAAAAAGAAGCAAGACCAGAATGTGGATGCCTAAGTCATTCATAGAAGTGAGAACAAAACAGGGGAAGAAATACAAGGTCAATAGAGGACCAGGGATTGAAGACATCTACAGAAACTGCCTCATCTGGAGAACCATAGCATATGCAGCCACCAAAGCACTATTGCTGATGCCAAGAAGTCTTTACTGGCAGGAACCACACATGATGGTCTCTTCAGAGGCTCTCCCAGAGTCATACAGATGCAGATGAGGATGCTTGCAACTAAACATCAGACTGAACATGGGGACCTAAATAATGGACCTTGAGAAATGACTAAAATAGCTGGAAGGTTTGTATCCTCAAGGGAGGAACAACATCATCATCAACCAAGGCACTGAGGATGATTGGGAGAGGTAGTACCTTCATGGAAACAAGTTGAGGGATGTGGAGAGCTGCAATAACATTTGCCATCACTAGATGGCGCTGACTTTCATTGTGGGAGCCTGGCTCCTCCCTGTAAACAAATTGAGCTCATGCGCAAAGAGTGGTGCGAGTCAAATCACTGCCCATCCTGGGGTATCACGGTCAGACCACTTGTGGGCAGCCAATCACACAGTGACACGCCACCCTTGGGGGTATAAATTAGGGTGTCTTTTCCTGCCTGGGATCTTCCTCTTCAAAATACAATAAATGCTCTGCTGCAGAAGGATCCTGGTGTTCCGCGTGCATTCTTGCTGGCAAGACGGTAGCGCAGGACATTTGGTGCCAAAGCCCGGGATAAACCCACCATTGCCGGTACCAAGGAGACCCTCCATCCGCGGAGAGGATCCAGAACTGCAGGACTAAGGTAAGCTCTGAGAGACATGTTTGGTCTTGACCTCTCCCATCTCTCTCCCTCCGCTGAAGGTGCCTTAGAAGCTTCTATTCTTGTCTTCCTTGCCTTGATTCTTGTTCTTCTGGTTTCCTTAGAAAATGAAGCCTATCGCCCTATGGTAGTGGCAGGACAGGGAGCTCTGGAGGAGTTGCAAGACAGCATGTCAGAAACAGAGCGGAGTGAAAGGCTGCAGCATAAAAAGAAAACAGGCTTACCTAAGAAAAAAGACCCTTCCAAGGACCTTGGATCCAAGGAAGTGAGAGATAAGGGAAAGGATGCCCTGGGTGATGGACAAGAAAAAGAGAAAAAGCTTGAGGACAAAGAGATCCTGGGAGAGAAACAGAGAAAGGAGGAGAAAAGCGCCAATAAAGTTCCCAAGATAAGGTCAGAGGATAAGGACCATGGAGAAAAGCTGCTATAAGGTCTTGGGTAGCAAGCAAGGAAGTTTGCAACAGTAGCAAACTGAAAGTGAAAGAGCTCTCACAGAAGTAGCAAACCAAAAGTGAAAGGGCTGCAGCAGCAAACGGAAAGTAAATAATTTAGGATGGGAACTTCTCAGTTTCATCCAATTTTTCTGGCTCTTCAAGAGCTACTCTTGTCAAAGTAAACCTCAAATTGAAGAAGAGCACCCTAGAAAGGTTTTTGGATGAGTGTGATACCATTGCACCTTGGTTCGCAGTCTCGGGAAACCTAACAGTGGCGTGCGGGGATAAGTTAGGGAAAAATCTAGATTTATCTTTCAAAAGGTAGAGATAAGAAAAGATAATCTTAAAACACTTAATGATTTCCAAAAATTATTGGGAGATATAAATTGGCTGAGACCGTTTTTAAAGGTTCCCTCTGCTGACTTAAAACCTTTATTTGACATTTTGGAAGGGGACCGTCATATCTCCTCTCCGAGAACATTGACGCCAGCAGCAAACCAGGCCTTACAAGTCATAGAAAGTGCCTTACAAGATGCTCAATTACAGCACATTGATGAAACCAAGCCCTTTGATTTATGTGTTTTCAAGACTATGCAATTGCCAACAGCTAACTTGTGGCAAAATGGACCTTTATTGTGAATTCATCCCAATGCATCTCCTGCTAAGATTATTGACTGGTATCCCGATGCAGTTGGTCAGCTTGCACTCCTTGGGATTAACGCAGCTATCACTCATTTTGGGAAAAAACCCAAGATTCTGATTGTGCCATATACGGCTGTTCAAGTCTGGACATTGGCGGCTGCCTCCAATGCTTGGGCAGTGTTAGTCACATCTTTTGGTGGGCAGATTGATAACCGTTATCCCAAACATCCAATTCTGCAATTTGCCTTAAGCCAGGCTATTGTATTCCCGCACATAATGTCACAGGGGCCACTTGCTGATGGAATTGTGGTATATACTGATGGGTCAAAGACGGGTGTAGGTGCTTATGTGGTCAATAATAGGGTATTTTCTAAACAATATAATGAAACTTCACCCCAGATTGTAGAATGGTAGTGCTAGAAGTCCTTGAGACTTTTTTAGGTCCTCTTAATATTGTGTCAGATTCTTCCTATGTAGTCAATGCTGTTAAGATTTTAGAACTGGCTGGATTAATTAAACCATCCAGCAAACTTGCTCAAGTTTTTCAAAAAATTCAATCTACCCTTCTTGGCAGGAGGTTCCCTGTATTTATAACACATATTAGAGCACACTTGGGCCTTCCTGGTCCAATGTCTCGCATAAATGACCTAGCAGACCAAGCTATGAGAGTGATTGCAGTTGCCCTGTCCCCCCAATTAGATGTAGCAAAAGAATTTCATAGACAATTTCATGTGATGTCTGAAACTTTACGTTGCTGATTCGCTCTGACTTGAAAAGAGGCTAGGGAAATAGTAACCCAATGTCAAAATTGTTGTCAATTCTTCCCTGTACCCTATGTGGGAGTTAATCCACAGGGAATCCGACCACTACAGGTCTGGCAAATGGATGTTACTCATATTCCTTCCTTTGGAAGACTTCAGTATCTGCATGTTTCTATTGATATATGCTCCGGCATCATGTTTGCTACACCTCTAACAGGAGAGAAGGCCTCACATGTAATTAAACATTGCCTCGAGGCGTGGAGTGTTTGGGGTAAACCCAAAGTCCTTAAGACAGACAATTGACCAGCTTATACTTCTCAAAAATTTCAACAGTTCTGCTGCCAGATGGATGTGACTCATCTGACTGGTCTCTCCTATAATCCTCAAAGACAGGGCATTGTAGAACGTGCCCATCGCACACTCAAATCCTATTTAATTAAACAAAAAGGTGGAGTCGAGGAGGCTCTACCCTCAGTACCAAGAGTAGCTGTTTCCATGGCACGCTTCACCCTTAATTTTTTAAATCTTGATGCCCAAGGCCATACTGCGGCCGAACATCACTTTTCAGAACCTGATAGACCAAAAGTGATGGTAAAATGGAAAGATGTTTTGACTGGTCAATGGAAAGGCCCGGATTCTATATTAATAATATGCAGGGGAGGTGTTTGTGTTTTCCTGCAGGAAGAAGACAACCCATTTTGGCTACTGAAGCAATTGACAGGAAGAATCTTGACACCTGGGAATGACTCCCAGATGGATAGCTTAGAAACTACCTCTAGCTCTTGCTCTCTTCCTAGATTTCCTCAGCCTTTTCTCACTTCAAAAAATGGGTGGGGGTGGCTCTGTTTGGTGCAGCCCTATGCTGTGGGTTGGTGTTCCTGCTGTGGTTGGTTTGCAGACTCCAGTCTCAACAAAAGTGTGACAAGGTCGCTATCACTCAAGCACTTGTGGCCATTGAACATGGGGCCTCTCCTAAAATTTGGTTATCTATGCTCAAGAATTAGTCGGCTTCTGAGTTCTCTGCTCTTGCACCCCACGGATTTATAGATCCATTGCACTGAGACGAAAGAGACTCAGCGGTCATTGATCAGCCCTTGCACATCCCTGAGGTTTCCTCATTGCACGTGATAGGGTGATCATTACTTCCCCACTAATTCATTTTTTGGCTAGCCTCTTTTGTAGAGTTCACCCTAGGCCATTTAGCAGTTGTAGCAAGGCACTGTTGTATCTAGAGACGGGCAACTTTCCTCATGCACTGACCAATATAAGACACGGGGCCCGGTGGCGATAGGGTTACCCTATGATGGATAAGGCTGCGACATTAGAGGAATGACCTAAGACAGGAGCCACAGCAGATAGACATAACTACAGAGGCCCAGACCAGCCTTATTCTAGTAAAACAAAAAGGGGGAGATGTGGAGAGCCACAATAACATTTGCCATCACTAGATGGCACTGACTTTCGTTGCAGCAGCCTGGCTCCTCCCTGTAAACAAACTGGGCTCATGCGCAAAGAGTGGTGCTAGCCAAGTCACTGCCCATCCCGGGGTGTCACAATCAGACCACTGGCGGGCAGCCAATCACACAGCAACACACCACACTTGGGGGTATAAATTAGGGTGCCTTTTCCTGCCCGGGGTCTTCCTCTTCAAGATACAATAAATGCTTTGCTGCAGAAGGATCCTGGTGTTCTGAGTTTGTTCTTGCTGGAGAGACAGTAGTGTGGGACAGAGGGAAAAAAGGGAGGGGAGTTGGGAGAGGGAAAGGTAATTACATTTGAAATGGAAATACAGAGAATGTCGAATAAAATTTAAAATGAAAAAAAATGGTTAAGAGAAACATTTATACAAACATTGAGTGAATTATGATACTGTTAATAGTGTTAAGCTAAATATTCACATTACAAAAAAATTTGCCATATGTAAGCACAATTTTAGGCAACTCATGTAAGTTTACATTGCATAAGTAAACTAATTCTCCACATATTTTATTTTAATACTCCTATGTTTTATTTATGTTCCAAGGCTAGAAAGACATATTAGCCTTTGATTCCTGGTTACTCAAATAGATGCCCATGTAAATTTCAATAAGAAGGATGTTTAGATTATAATTTCATTGGAAGTACTCTTTGGGCAGTGTATTATTTATGTTATTAAACAGTACAATATGTAAACTTATTATGTTGCAGAATGAGAAAATGGAACAAAATATACAAACCAAACAATATTTTTTGTGTACATTTTATTTTTTAAGACTTTCTCTGACAGGATGTAGCTGTTTCCTGAGAGGCTCTGCCAGAACCTGATCAATACAGGGCAGAAGCTGTCAACCAACCATTGGACAAAGAACAAGGTCCTCAATGGATGAGTTTGAAAAAAGGACTGAAGTAGCTTAAGGGGTTTTTAACCCCATAGGAAGAATAACAACATCCACCAATCAGTCTGCCCCGCCCCCAAGAGCTCCCAGAATAAGCCACAAACCAAAGAGTACACATGGAGGAAATCATGGCTCTAGCTGCATATATAACTAAGGATGGCCTCATCTGGTGAGAGCCCCTTTGTCTTTTGATGGCTCAATACCACAGTGTAGGAGAACACCAGGGTGAAAAGGTAGGTGGGAGTAGGTGGTGGGTAGTTTGGGAACACTCTAATAAAGGTAGGGGAGGGGGATGGGATAGGGAGATTCCAAAAAAGAAACCAGGAAAGGTGATAACATTTAAAATGTAAGTAAAGAAAATATCCAATTATCATAAAAAATAAATCAATAAATACTTTTCCCCAAATAATTTTGCTTGTTCAAAAAATAGCAAAAATAAATCCCATAAAAGTTATACCTACTAATTTAGGACTGATACTTCATACACTTCATAATAAGATACAATATTAAAATATTTTTAGGATTTGTCATCAGTTTAGAAGAAACACATAACAATCCTTATACATACATTTTCACATAAATAAATCTATGTAAATAAGTCCCACACATAACAATATTTTAATATAAGGAAGTTATGTTTATATTTTTAAATGTTTTAAAGTCAATGATATAATCATTAAAAGTTTGTTGTTAAAGGGATAGTTTGCCTCAATCACAATGTATAACTCAGTCCTCATTTAATATGTCGAGTTTATTTGTTCCATACTCTGAAGTTTCTTAATTTTTCATTTTTATTTAGTCATTGCAGAAATTGCTGAGTACTATAGTTTCTTGTCCAGAAATCCTGTTAAAATCCAATATTGCTTTTAATGTGCTTTCTTGAAATTATAGACAAATTGTGTGACTACCTTCTTTTTCTCCTTTAGAATTTATATCATATAGCCTTAATTTGCTCTAGAGTACTAATTTCTCATATTTTTCACTACAGATTTTTAAAATTAATTTTGGAATAATAAGCCAAATTCTGGAAATAGAATACTATCTGGGGATTAATTAATGTCCTATTTTTATCTTATATGCCAAAAGGTAATTTTAAATACTGCAGTCATAGATAAATTTATGCTATAGCAGTTATAAAATATGACCTCTAGATGGTTCTTCTATGGCTAGTTACATTTTATTTGAGACTATATAAATGGCATTTCACAACTATCATTTTTTTTAAATTTTTTAAGCAATCCTCTAGTTTTTTTTTTTTTCTTATTTGTACCGATTTTAGGTTCATGCATTTGGAAGTTTTCATTTTGGTATTTATGCAATTAATTTTCCACTTCAAATAAGAGAAAAATACCTTTGGCTCTTTTCTGCTTTAGGAAACTTAGAAGACGTTTTTTTTTTCTAACTGTGGTGCTTGCCCTTAGCCTGCACCCCTTGGAGTGTAGGATTCATATTAGAAAGCCTGCATAAAGATTTGCACTGTTTTAAAACATATTAATGTTACCTCAGTCTCTTTCTGTGTCGATAAGCCAATAGTCTTTTCCAAGAATGGAAACATTTCTACTGAAATGTATTCAGGATAGTGAAAGACACTATGTACCCTTATTTATTTAATGGCATTATTGTTAAAGAATAATAGAAAACATGAGAAAAAGGTTAAGAAAGAAAGATCTAAAGAAAAGATCAGTGTTGAGGTTATTCTGTAATGTATTTTCTTCTCATGCCTTATCATTTTTTATTCTAAAAATAAATGAAATAATTTATGTTCATATCCTGTTGTAGTCATGGTGACTTTTTTGTTCATCATCAGTGTAGCTTTCTTCAGCAGATAGAAAGAGAAGAATCAGATACGAGAGAGAGAGAGAGAGAGAGAGAGAGAGAGAGAGAGAGAGAGAGAGAGAGAGAGAGAGAGAGAGGAAGAGGAAGAGGAAGAGGAAGAAGAAGAAGAAGAAGAAGAAGAAGAAGAAGAAGAAAAGGGAGGAGAAGAAGAAGAAGAATAAAGGAGGAGGTGGGGAGAGAGGCTCTAAATTGGAGATTTCTATAGAGTTCTGCACCTCTAATATTGCAAAATACAGAAAAGAGGAAGGCATAAGGAGTCATTTTGCCTCTATACTGTTTTATTAGAATATAAATATTAGGATAGTCACACTTAAATTTATTCGAGGTACATGTCATATCTAGTTTTACTATTGTAAGGCTTCATACACTAAAGATAAAGCTCATATTTATATTTATCTTCTTCACACAATATTTTAAATAATAAACACTTGTGGTATGTATTATGTGCACTACAACATATCTAACTTACATGTTTAATATATTATTAATCTAAGCCTAGCATATAAGTGTTTCATATCAATATTACTATTAATTTAACACAATATAGAATAAAACACACTCTTTTATTAGGAAAGCATAATACTCATGTCTCTGATAGGTAAATACTGTCTAGAAAGAAATAAGATTCATGAACTAAATTAATTAAAAGGCAAAAGAACCTAATGAACAAAAGGTTGTAAAAATTTATTACTTATTTTCTTAAAACTGGATATTTTATCTATTTATATTTCAAATGTTTTCCCCTTTTCTTGTTTCTCCTCCAGAAACCACTTATTAAATCACTGACTTCCCCTAGGTCTATGAGAGTGCTCCCCATTGCAGTCATAAACTGCATTCCACTCTCCTAATCCTGGTAATTCTCTACACTGGGGCATGAAAACCTCACAGGGCCAAGGCCCTCTTCTCCTATTTATGCCCAACAAGGCCAATCTCTGATACATATGTGTCTGGAGCCATGGGTCTCCAAATTTTACACTTTTGGTTGGTGGTTTAGTGACTGAGAGCCAGATGGTAGTGGTTCTGTTTGGTTGATATTGTAATTTTTCCTATGAGTCTGCAAACAATTTAGGTTCCTTCAGTTCTTTATCTAATTTATCCATTGGGGTCCCATTGCTCAGACATGTTTGGCTGCAAGTATCCACCTCTGTATTTCTCAGGTTCTTGGAAAGTCGTTCAGAAGACAGCTATACCAGGCCCTTGTCAACAAGCAGTTTGGGGGCATCATTGATGTTCTCTAGGTTTTGTGATTTTATATGGGATGGGTGCTCAGGTAATTCAGTCTCTGGATGGCCTTTAATTCAGTCTCTGCTCCATACATTGTCTCAGTATTTCCTTTAAGAAGAAGGGTTTTTTTGTGTGAGTTAGGAATGAGTGTAATTTTGGCTTCAAAGAATGAGTTGGCCAATGTTCACTCCTCTTCTATTTTGTGGAATAGTTTGAACTGTATTGGTATTTAGGTCTTCTATGAAGGTCTGATATAATTCAGCACTAAACTCACCTGATTCTGGCTTTTTTTTTTTTTTTTTGGTTGGGAGGCATATTTGATGAGTGCTTCTATTTCTTTAAGGGTTATGAAACTGTTTAAATGGTTTATCTGATCCTGATTTAACTTTGGTACCTGGTATCTGTCTAGAAAATTGTCCATTTCCTCTAGATTTTCCAGTTTTATTGAGTATAGACTTTTGTAATGGGATCTGAGGACTTCTTGAATTTCTTCAATTTCTGTTGTCATGACTCCAATTTCATTTCTGATTTTGTCAATTTGGATACTCTCTTTGCACTCTAGTTAGTTTGGCTAAGAATTAATTGATCTTGTTGATTTCATCAGACAGCCAGCTCAAGGTTTTGTTAATTTTTTTATAGTTCTTTTTTTTCTCTCTTACAACTTCATCTTTTTTAAAGGAGGAATAATTATTCAGATATATAAAGGCATTTTGGCATAAAATTATATGAATATATTTTATTGGTACTTAATTCTTTTAGAGATTTGATAGCATGCATTGAAATCCCACTAGTTAACATAAGCATTAATTACATTATTTCTATTTCAATCTGAGTTTGATTATTTTCTGCCATCTACTCAAATTGGGTGTATCTGCTTCTTTTTGTTCTAGAACTTTCAGGTGTGCTGTCAAGCTGTTAGTGTATGCTCTTTCCAGTTTCTTCTGGGGGAGATCAGAACTATGATTTCTTCTTAGATTAGAGCTATGATTTTCCTATTACATCAGAGCTAGGATTTTTCTCTTAGTACGGCTTTCTTTGTGTTTCATAAGTTAGGGTATGTTGTGCCTTCATTTTCATTAAATTCTAAAATGTCTTTGGTTTTCTTTCTTTATTTCTTCTTTAACAAAGCTATTCTGAACTAGAGCATTGTTCAGTTTCCATATGTATGTGAATTTTTTGCTATTTTGTAGTTATTGAAGAACAACCATAGTCCATAGTAATCTGATCAGATTCATGTGATTATTTTGATGTTCTTGTATCTATTAAGGCCTTTTTTATTACTGACTACATAGCCAGTTTTGTAGAAGGTGTCATGAGATGCTGTAAGAAGGTATATTCTGTTTGTTTTAGGATGAAATAGTCTATAGATGTCTGTTAAATCCATTAGTTCCTAACTTCTGATAATTTCACTGTGTTTTTGTTCAGTATTCTGTATCCATGATCTGTACATTGATGAGAGTGGAGTGTTGAAATCTCCCACTCTCACTGTTATTGTATGTGGTGTAATATATGCTTTGACATTTAGTAGGGTTTCTTTTCTTTATGAGTATGGATGGCCTTGTATTTGGAGCATAGATATTGAAGATTTAGAGTGAATTTTGATAGATTTTTATCCTGTGATGAGTAAAAAGTGTCCTTCCTTATTTTTCTATAATTTTATTTCTTGAAAAAACTATTTTATTCAATATTAGGATTGCTGTACAAGCTTGTTTCTTGGGACCATTTGCTTGAAAATTTTTCCCCAACTTTTTACTCTGAGGTATTGCCTGTCTTTGTTGCTGAGATGAGTTTCCTGTATAAAGCAAAATGTTGGATCCTGTTTACATATCCAGTCTGATAATTTATCTTTCTAATTGGAGAATTGTGTTCATTGATGTTAAGGGATATTAAAGAATAATGATTGCTGTTTCCTGCTATTTTAGTTGTTAGAGGTGGAATTATATTTGTGTGTCTTTCTTCTTTTGGTTTTGTTACAAGAGAATTATTTTCTTGCTTTTCCTAGGTTGTAGTTACTCTCCTTGTGTTGTTTTTTTATCTATTATCCTTTGTTTGCTGGATTTGTGGGGAGATATTGTGTAAATTTGGTCTTATCCTGAAATATCATGGTTTCTCCATATATAGTAACTCAGAGTTTTTCTGTATATAGTAACCTGGTATGGCATTTGTGTTTTCTTTGGGACAGTATGATGTCTGTCCTGGATTATTTAGCTTTCATAGTTTCTGTTGAGAAGTCTGGTATAATTCTGATCAGCCGACCTTTATAGGTTAATTGTCCTTTTTCCCTTACTGCTTTTAGTATAATTTCTTTGATTTATACATTTCATGTTTTGAATCTTATGTGTAAGCAGGAATTGCTTTTCTGATCCAGTCTGTTTGGAGTTCTTTCAGTTAATTCCGCATTAATGTTTATCTCTTTCTTTAGGTAGGAAATATTTCTTCTATAATTTTGTTGAAGATATTTACTGGGCCTTTAAGTTGGAGTCTTTGCTCTCTTTTAAACCTGTTATTTTTAGGTCTGGATTTCATGGATATTTTTGGTTAGGAATTTTTTAAATTTTTATATATTTTTTCTGACTGTTGTGTCAATGCTTTCTATGCTATCTTATGTCCCTGAGATTCTCTCTTTCATATCTTGTATTCTGTTGGAGACGCTTGCATCTTTGACTACTGACATTTTTCTTATCTCCATGACTGTCTCTCTTAATTTTTTTATTTTTTTCCATTTCTGTTTTTAGATCCTGGATGGTTTTGTTCAATTCCCTCATCTGTTTGCTTGTGTTTTCCTGTGTTTCTCTAAGGGCTTGCATTTGTTCATCTGTATTCTCCTGTATTTCTTTAGTAGAGTTATTCATGTGCTTCTTGTGGCCCTGTATCATCAGCATGAGGCACAATTTTAAGTCCAAATCTTGTTTTTCTGGTGCACTGGGATATACACTACTTGCTCTGGTGGAAGAGTTGGGTTCTGATGTTGCCATGTCATCTTTGTTTCTGTTGATTAGATTCCCGCACTTGCCTCTTGCCATCTTCTTGTCTTTGATTGTACTTGATCTTGTTTCTGAATGGAGCTTGTCCCTCCTGTGTGTTTGTGGGTCATAGGTTGCAGAGGGACATCAGTCCTGGATGTTCAGCTCTCTATAGGCAACCTTTGATTTCTGATGGCAATAGGCTGGCTTTGCTCTGGGTATAGCTGGAGGCCTGTGGGCTCAGTTGAAAGCGCTCTCCTGAATCTCCTCTGTGTGCTCAGTTCTTTGCAGGCAGGCAGTGTGTCCTGATGGCAGGCTGTATTCTCTGCCTGTGGTTCTGGGCCGAGATAGAGGCTAGAACAGTCAGATCCCAGACTGAATTTTAATCTTTGCTCCCTGAGAGTTCCTGGAGATTTCTCTCTAGATAATCAGTGGAGAGACACTGTGGGCTCACCAGTGGGTTCTGTATGCAGAATGCTCCTGTGTCTCCTCTGGGTTCTCAGTTCTCTCTATGAAGGACAGGAGTCCTGATGGCAGTGTGCCTGCTCTGCCTGTGGTTCTGGGCCCCGTTTGTTGATTTTTGATCTATGAGCAAAAGCAATTGATGTTCTGTTCAGGAAACTTTGCCCAATATTCACATGATCAAGCCTTCTCCACTTTAGCAAAATTTATTTTATGAATGTGGGTGCCCTTGCATTTGGAGCACAGATGTTCAGGATATAGAGTTTGTTTTGATAGATATTTCCTTTGATGAGTATGAGGTGTCTTTCCTTATATTTTTGGTAACTTTTGTTTGAAAGTCAATTTTATTCAATATTAGAATGATTACTGCAGCTTGTTTCTTGGTACCATTTGCCTGAAAAAATTTTTTCTCAGGCTTATACTCTAAGGTAGTATTTGTTTTTGTCACTGAAGTACATTTTTGCATGCAACAAAATACTGGATCCTTTTCACATGTCCAGTTTGTTATTATTTGTATTTTTATTGGTTAATTGATGTTAAGAGAGATTACAGAAATCAGATCCTTGCTTCCTGTTATTTTTGTTGTTAGAGGTACAATTATGTTTGTGTGGCTTCCTTCTTTTGTTTTTGTTGAAAGATTACTTTCTTGCTGTTTCTAAGGTATAGCTTCTCACCTTGTGCTGCAGTTTTTCATCTATTATTATTTGTAGGACAGGATTTGTGGAAAGATACTGTATAAATTTGGTATTGCCCTGTAATATCTTGCTTTGCTGGGCATAGTAGCCTGGGTTTGCATTTGTGTTTGCTTAGGTCCGAGTGACATCTGGCCAGGATCTTCTTGCTTTTAGTCTTTGGTTTGAAGTTTGGTACAATTGCGATTAGTCTGTCTTTTTAAGTTACTGGATGGTTTTCTCTTACTGCTTTAAATATTCTTTCTTTTTTTGTGTGCATTTACTCTTCTGATTAGTATGTGCCTGGAAGAGTTTCTTATCTGGTCGATACTATTTGGAGTTCTGTATGCTTCTTGTATGTTCATGGACATCTCTTTATTTTATGGAAGTTTTCTTCTATTATCATTTTGGTGATATTTTTATGACCTTTAAGTTGGGAATCTTTGCTGTATTCTATACCTATTAATCTTAGACTCGATATTCTCATTGTGTCCTGGATTTCCAGGATATTTTGTGGTTGGACCTTTATGCATTTTGCATTTTCTTTGATGGTTATATCAATGTTTTCTATGGTTTTTCTGCACCTGAGATTTTCTCTTTATTTTCTTTTATTTTGTTTGTGATGCTTGCTTCTATAACTACAGAACTTTTTCCTATGTTTTCTATCTTTTGGGTTGTCTCCCTTTGTGATATCCTTATTGTTTCTATTTTCTTTTTTTTCCAATCCTGAATATCTTTGTTCTATTCCTTCATTTATTTGCTTGTGTTTTTATGTAATTCTTTAAAATATTTTTTGTTCCCTTGTTATGAGTTTCTACAAGTTTGCCTGTGTTCTCTTGTATTTCTTTAAGTGCATTATTTACCTCTCTGGGATTTTTGTTCTTATTTTTTTTATTTACATTTCAAATGTTTTCCTTATTCACTGTTTCCCTTCGACAAGCCCTATATTCCCCCTCCCTCTTTCTGCCTCTATGAGGGTGCTTCCCAACCACTCTCACACTCCTGCCTCAGCAGCTTAGCCTTCCCCTATTTTCAGTCATCAAGACTCCATAGTACAAAATGGCTCTCCTTCCAATGATACCAGATTAGAAAATCCTCTGCTACATATCCAGTTGTAGCCATGGGTACTCCTTGTGTACTCTATGGTTTGTGATTTAATCCCTGGGAGCTTTGGGGGTTCTGGTTCATTAATATTGCTGTCATTCCTAAAGTCATCTGTCATCATCATCAGATGTGATTTTAAATCTGAATTGCTTTTCTGGTGTGTTACAATATTTAGGACTTGCTGTGGTTGGAGAACTGTATTCTGGTGATGCCAAATAGCCTTAGATTCTATTGCCTAAATTTTGCATGTGCCTCTCACCATCTGGTTATCTCTGGTGTTAACTGGTCTTGTTGTCTCTAACTGGATGTTGTCCCTCCTGTGAGTTTGTGAGACAGTGATCTTGTTGTACTTTACAGTGGGGGCCCCAGTGTGCTCCTCAGGGGAAGGTAGGTCCACACTGCAGGTCCAAGGGAAGGCAGCTTCTGGTGTGCTCTGCCTTGTCTGATTTAGTTCAGGCTGAAAGGAGAGGGATCAAATCCCAGTGGGGTTCTGCAAGGCCTGTGAGTTCTGGCAGGCCAATGCTCAGCAGAGTGCTAAAATTAAAGCCCTACTTTCAGGCTGTGAGTCCCAGGCAAGGTGTCAGAAGCAGTGCAAGACCAGCAATAGCGCTCTGAAATAGAGCTTTCAGGGAGGACAAAGGAGTCAGGACCACAAAGGAGCCAGGACTCAGAGGAGAAGTTTTCAACCTGAGTCTTTTTTTTTTTTTTCATGCTTCTCTCTTTTGTTCTATCCTTTTTAAACAGCCCAGGATGCCACATCCTGATTACCATTCCTGTGCCTGTAAGATTAGCCATAGTTGTTTTTCTAGTGGTGTGTATGTGTGTGTGTGTGTGTGTGTGTGTGTGTGTGTGTGTGTGTGTGTGTGTGTGTGTGCAGGGGAGAGATTTAGGGAGTGGCTGATCTGACTACAGTCTTCTTCACTCTCTCCTGTAGAGGTGGGGTTTGGGGCTTGCCTAGATTCTTGCACATCTGCCCCATTATGGTGCTTTTAGGCAAAGTGAATTTGCAATCAGAGTTCAGAAAGCACCTACTGGTTGACAGTTGACTGTCTTTATGCTTCAATGTACATCAATCTCTTGCATTTCCAACTGTTGCCCTTCAAACCCACATGATCTTAGGTGTGTCAACCCTCTTAGGAGACCAGTCTTCTCTAGGCAGAATTTGAGTGTGAAGCTGTGTGACTGGGTTAGCTCTGGGTTGCTGATGAAAACAGGAATGGTCCTTTCCCTCATTGCTTTAACGTACCTGTTCCCAGTGGACCATTCATTGTAGCCACAGTGGTGGTCTCACCTTTGAACTTAGGAGTGACAGCATTCATAGAAGACCAGATCTCTCTAGGCAGGGTTTATATATGTGTTAGCCTTAGTTCAGAGATAGAGATGAAGTTGGGCAGGATAATTTATTGTTTATAAACTATTGTTTTCAACATGTATTAAAGAGTAGTACATTAATTTTTTGAAATTAAAGTTATAGAATATTATGTTTCATGGAGAAAGTGCACTAAAGAAACATCAAAATATAATCATTGTATGTTGGAATATATGTATTTGTAATTGAAATTACCTCTGTGCAGTAAAACTGGCTAAATTTAAAGTTCTTTCCTTCCTAACATATATCCTAACATGTTGCCATAATCACCAAGTGAAGTAGATCTCCCAGAGGTAGAATTCAATCAGAATGAATACATTACCAGAACAACAGCTATTCACAGGGGGAATAAATAGTAATAACAGGGAACTCAACAATCTGTCACTGTTTATACCAGTTGGACTCCAGTAATGTAACCCACTCTCATACATATATATGTATAGAATCTTGATCATGTGCTACAATTTTATAAAGGACTTTGCTTTATTTTTTCATTGAAATTTGAATAGTTTGGTATCCATGCTTCTGAAAAAGAGTTAAGTTTAATGATTGTCAAATTTAATTTCCTCAAGTAGAAGATTTAGTATATCCTTGATACTATTGGAGGCAGTTTACGTGCAGCTATTTTAGTAAGAATTTTAAGTGAGAAATGAGTGCATAGTTTATATTATGATTTGATAATGTATTGGTTGCTTTGAACACTTCTATAATTGATATAAATAAGTAATTTCGTAGCACTGAATCTTATGTGCAATATATAAAGCCTACCTATAATGATAATATACATTTCTTTACATATGCAGTTATGTTATTCTTAAAGGCAAAAACTGAGTTATCATGTGTGATAGTGTTTTTTTATTATTTTTGTAGTAATATGTGCATCAAATAAACTTTTTTTTTTAAATTTGTCACTTTTGTCACCTAAGTAACCACTGAATATTTTGTGATATATAGGGGCATTTGGGGACATTTGTAGTGTATTTATGGGCCACCTTAAATATTTAGATATCTATTTGTACCAACCACTTATATATCATGATAAAAAAACATTAATTTCATTTAATTTTAAGTCTATGGCATAACATACTTAACTGTATTCTGCCTTTTGTGACTCTGTAAAGAAAGGAAAGCAAGGAAAAAGATGTGGGATCATGATGTGAGGAGAGGTGTGGAAGAAAAGGGAGGAATAGAGAAATGAAACCATAATACATTATGTGGGAAATTATTTTCATTGTGTGGGAAATTATGTTCACTAAGAAAATACATTTTAAACCAGAAAATGAAACCACTGTGCATGCACATGAGACTGTGCTTGTGTGCTAACACCCTCTCAACACACACATGCATATAGTCTTCAATCTACTTCCATACCTTGTATCTACAAGAATTCTGGTAAGATTATACTATTCTATCAAGTGTAGGTTTTCAAAAGTCCATATACGACGAAAATATTTCAGTTATATTTAATTGCTATATCTGGTTTTATGCATCCTGGTTTTTGTCCAACTATGACGGGAATAGAATTCGGCAGATCCACTGGTATGCAAAGGGAGAGTAAGAGAGAATTGGCTAATAAATAAATAAAGTTAACTAACTTAAATGATGCCCAGCTTCTTAATTGTTTTCCTAACTTATGATAAAAACTTTGAAGATAAAACTAATCCCTTGCCAGCTTTTTACTCCCACAAACCATACCACTACTTATGAACTAGCTCAATAATTTCTACTTTTTAATTCAATTTTCTTTTACCATTCTCAAGGAAATATACATGACAATGTAACAAAAAATCTCATCCTAGAGAGTCAACTTTAGCACCTCAAAGTGCCAAATACACATTCTGTGAGATGCCAGTCATAGTAACCCTTTCTTCTCTGTACATGAGATCTGCTCCTTTTTCTTCTTTTATTTCTTTCCATTTCATTCATTTTATTGGATATTTTATACATTTACATTTCAAATAAAATATTATCTCATTTTTATGTTTCTCCTTTCACACTCCTGAAACCCTACTCCTGCTTCTATGAGGATGCACCCACTCCCACCCCACAACTCTAGCATTCCCTTATTCTGGGTCATCAAGCCTTCACAGGACCAAGGGTCTCTCCTCCTATTGATGCAGAATAACACCATCCTCTCTTACATATGAGGCTGGGCCATAGGTCCCTCCAGGTGTACTATTTGGTTCTTTTATTCTCTCTGTAATGTAATACTCAGTTCTAAATTTATCTTTTGTGGAGTACAGATTTCATTCTTTGATATCTGGAGAGAACAGTCTTAAATCACTAGTTTGCTGAGAATAGTTCTGAAATCATAACTTCCTGAGCTATATGGACCATAAGTCAAAGAATTATTTTTGGAACTGATAATTTCTTACCAAATTTCTTCATGAAAAATTATGTAGTTGCTGCATTATATGCCCACCTTAACCCACTGAATATTACTACAATTTCAGAAACTGTTTAACTCTTATGATTAAAGCTGCTACGTATATGTGCAATCACATGCATCACTTTGAGAGTTTTATTTAATATTTTCTTGAGTATCAAAATTTAGAAATCACAATTCTATATGCTGTAAGATCATGTGGGCTTGCCATAATTATTTTTACTTGAGAGTATTACTTATTCATAATTTGAAAATAAATGAAACACTCAATATTCCTCAGAATATTATGAGTAATATTTAAGAAAACATGTCTTAGCTGAGCAGACGATACACAGTATCTGCTCTGGGACTATAGTCAAATGTTAGCATTGGCTGCAATAATCGCAGTCCTCAACAGACCTAACTGGACAATCTGTGCTCTCAAATTGTGTGCAATATATATATATACTGTTAGCACGGCCATAAAAACCAATCGCACCCAAAACTTCTCTAGGAAGCTTATACTTCCCTGCACAATAGTTACATGTCTATGGTCAATTTTTCTGTGGGAATTATAAGGATTTCTTTATGTCCAATCCACAAAGTAAAATCTCTGAAGCATTTTATGACAAAGCTTTTATAACATATAAATTGTAGGACTGATAACTTTGATTCAAGATGTGTAAGACTTTCCTAATTTGTGTGGATAAAGATGGTTCAAAAACCTCCCTTCAATGAGAATAATGTGAAAGGTTTCTCATTCTGTATTTTAATAAACCTAGGCCAGACTGAAAAATACTATGTTAAAGTTGTCTAAAGTTAGAAGAGTTTTGAAAATTTACAGTTCGAGTTGATGAGCTGGGATTTGAGTTCATGCACTTATATTTAAATAGCATGGAATTTGCACATCAATTGTTTTCAAATGAATAGCATATGGGAATGACTGTGACCCCACTGTGACCCTGTCATATAGGTTCTAAAGATGTTGGTAAAAATGTTTTAAGATGTCAGATTAAAACATAAATTATATAAATTATAAAGCCTTTGGCCAAGAAATAGTCTAACTATTTTTATAATGAAGTATCCAAAAATATGATAGTGATTGAGACAATATTTCAAAATCATAGAGAACAAAATTGCCTAAGAAGCTTTGATGTAAAAATTACAAAATTTAAAAATATTACAAATAACAAATTTAACTAAAAAATGAAAACTACATAGAAGAAAGAATGAAAAAATTTACAGTGAATGAACATATTTTGTTTTCTAGTGGTAGAACAATAAGGAAAATATTCTTGTTAGTTTTTATTGTAATTAATCAAATATTAGTCTGCTTCAATTACAAACACACATTCATTGATTCCCTCTGTTTAGAGAAATTAGTGGTGTAGATGATACAGATCAGGAGTCACAACTATATTTTTTCATGCAAGGTAGCTTAAAATATTCTCCTAATTTTATATTGTATGTATTTTTATCCTGTTATTGTGAATTTAATATTTTTTATTTTTTATTTGATATTTTATTTATTTATATTTAAATGTTACCCCCTTCCTCAATTTCTCCACAGCAAATTCTCTATATCCTCTTCTGTCACCCTGCATATATGAGAATGCCCTCTACCTCCTGCCTCACCAGCTTAGCTTTCCTCTATACTAGGGCAACAAGCATTTACTGGACCAAGAGCCTTACCTCCCATTAATGCCAGACTAGAACTATTCATTTCCTTCAATCTTTCCACTAAATCTTGCATTGGAGTCCCTATGATTAGTCCAATGGTTTGCTGTGAGCATTCCAATTTGTACTGGTACAGACCTGGCAGAGCTTCTCAGGAGACAACTATATATGGCTGCTTTCAGTAAGCAATTTTGGGGATCAGTAGTCGTGTCTGTGCTTGGTGTCTGCATGTGGGATGAATCCCCAGGTGGGTCAGTATCAAGATGGCATTTCCTTCACTCTGTGCTCCACTCTTTTTCTCTGTATCTCCTTTAGACAGGAGCAAAGCTGGTTTAAAATTTTTGACATGGGTAGGTAGTCCCATTCCTCAACCAGGGGCTATGCCTAACCTCTGAATATGGTATCAACAGGTTCATCCTCCCCTTTACAGGTTAGTTTAATGAATGTCATCCCAGTTTAACTGTGGTAAGGATCTTGCTTTCAAGCTATCTGGAAATTTCTGGCTGCTACCAGTAATTCCACATTCCTCATTGCTACACAACTCTGTTCAATTTTCTGACACTATGTACATCTCCTGTAACTCCTGCCATACCTGATTCTGCCTCTTTAATTTCTGTCCACTTCCTCTCTTATTCCCAAGTACCTGGCGCCCTCTATTGGGTTTAAAAACAGGATCCAGCTATTTGATGCATAAAAGTAAATCTTCTCAGTGACAAAGACAGACACTACCTCACAAAAAAAGGCTGCAGAAAAATTTTTCCAAGCAAATTGCCCCAAGAAACAAGCTGGAAATAGCCATTCTAATATCAAATAAAATAGATTTAGAAACATAATTATCAAAAAAAGATAAAGAAAGACACATTTTACTCATTGAAGGAAAACTATCAAGTTGAACTATTAATTCTGAATAGTTATACTCCAAATACAAGAGCACCCAATTTCCTAAAAGGCCCTCTACTAAAGTTCAAAGCACATATTACACCATACACAATAATAGTGGGATTCTTCAATACAATACTCTCATCAATGAATAGACCATGGAAGCAGAAACTAAACAGAAATACAGTTGAACTAGCAGAAGTTATGAACCCAGTGGATTTAGCAGACATCTATAGAACATTTCATTCTAAAACAAAAGAATATACCATCTTTCATCACCTCATGGAAGGTTCTCCAAATTTGACCATAAAATAGGTCATAAAATGATGTAAATATGTTCAATAAAACTCTTGCAAATCAAATAAAAGAACACATCAAAACAATCACCCACCATGACCAAGTAGGCTTCATTCCAGGGATAGTATAATATATGGAAATCTCTCAATATAATTCACCATATGAACCAATTTAAAGAAATAAATGAACATGATTATCTTATTAGAGGCTGAAGAAGCATATGACAAAAATCAACACCCCTTGATGTTAAAAGACTTGGAATGACCAGGAATTCAAGTTCCAGACCTAAACTTAGTAAAAACAATATGAAGTAAAACAGTATCCAACATCAAACTAAATGGTGAGAAACTCGAAACAGTTTCAGTAATATCAGGGACTAGACAAAACTGCAAACTCTCAGCCTACCTATTCCAAAGAGTACTAGAAGTCTTGGGCAGAGCATTTAGACAGCAAAAGGAAGTAAAATGAATATAAATTAGAAAGGAAGAAGTAAAAATAGCACTATTTCCAGATGATATAATAGAATATTAAAGTGACCCCAAAAATTCCACCAGAGAACTTTTACAGCTGATAAATAACTTCAACCAAGTGGCTGGAAACAAAATTAACTCAAACAATCAATAGCGCTTTTCTACTCAATGGTTAAATAGGCTGAGAAGGAAATTAGGGAAAGGACAACTTTGACAATAATCACAAATAATATGAAATACCTTGGTGTGACCCTAACCATGTAAGTGAAGGATTTATATGAAAATAATTTCAAGCTTCAGAAGAATGAATTTGAAAAATATTTCAGAAGGTATAAAGACCTCATATGCTCATAGATTGGAAAATAACCATATTAAAATGGCCATTTCTTCAAAAACAATCTACAGATTTAATGCAATCCCTTTGAAAATTACAATTCAATTCTTCATAGAATTAGAAGAAGTAATTTGCAAATTCATGTGGAATAATAATAAAAAGAAAATCAGGATAGTGAAAACTACTCTCAACAATAAAGAACAACTTCCATCCTTGACCTCAAACTATATTACAGATGAATCTTGATAAAAACTGCATGGTATTGTTACAGAGACTGGCAGATAGATAAATGGATCAGAACTGAAGATCCAGAAATGAACACACACACATATGTTCACTTGATGCTTGGCAAAGAATCTAAAAACATTCAATGAAAAAAGAATAGCCTCTTCAACAAATAGTGCTGGCTCATCTGGCAGTCAGCATGCAGAAAATTACAAATCAATCCATTTTTATCTTCTTGTACAAAGGTCAAGTCCATGTTGATCAAAGACCTCAACATTTTTTTAAAACAACTTTATTTTACAAAGCAAAGATAAATGTACAGATTTTAAACATTTTTTTTGCTGAAAATTATATATTTTTGTAAGTACTTTTTTCAGATTTTAACATAATTTTTACATAAAACAATATGAATATATTTTTTAGTCAGTACTTGATTTTTTTAACGGTTTGATAGTATGCCTTGACAACTTAATAGTTCCAATGAGCATAAAGTACATGTAAAACAAAATGTAACATGAGAATAGTTAAAGTTTTCTTGATTTCTAAATTTTTTTTGTTTTGTTTTGTTTTCTTTATTTCTTGGACTTCATACAGTCTGTGAGTTTTTTCTGGGGCAGTGCGAGCCTCTGGGGTTAGCTTCCGACTGTAAGTGACTGCATATTATGTCTGTTTTTTTGGGACTGGGTTATCTCAATCAGGATGATATTCTCTAGATGCAGCCATTTTCTTAAGAATTTAGTTACATCACTGTTTCGGGTGGCTGAGTAGTATTCTATTGTGTAAATGTACTACAATTTTTGTATCCATTCATCTTCTGTAGGACATCTGGGTTCTTTCAAGCGTCTGGCTATTATAAAAAGAGCTGCTATGAACATTGTGGTGCATATAACTTTGTTGTGTATTAAAGTGTCTCTGGGGTATATACCCAGAAGTGGAATAGCTGGTCTTCAGGTAGTACTATGTACAATTTCCTGAGATATTGCCAGACAGATTTCCAGAGTGGTTGTGTTAGTTTGCAACCCCACAAACAGTGAAGTGTTCCTCTTTCTCCACAGCCTTGCCAGCATCTGTTGTCATCTGAGATTTGGATCTTGGCCAATCTGACTAGGGTGAGGTAGAATTTCATGGTTGTTTTGATTTTCATTTCCCTGATGGATAAGGATGTCAAGAACTTCCTCAGATGTTTCTCAGCCATTCAATATTCCTCAGCTGAGAATGTATTGTTTAGCTCTGTATGCCATTTTTTAATAGGGTTGTTTGATTCTCTGGTGTCTAGCTTTTTGAGTTATTTGTATACCTTGGATATTAGGCCTCTAACTGATGTGGAGTTGGTAAAGATCTTTTCCCATTCTGTTGTCTGCCATTTTCTTTTCTTGACAATGTCTTTAGACTTACAGAAACTTTGCAATCTCATTAAGTCTATTTGTTAATCTTTGACCTTAGAGCTTGAAACATTGGTGTTTTGTTCAGAAAATTTTCTCCTATGCCTATGTGTTCTAAGGTTTTCCCTACTTTCTCATCTAATAATTTCAGTGTATCTGGTTTAATGTGGAGATCTTTGACCCACATACATTTGAGTTTGTACAAGGAGATAAGAAAGGGTCTATTTTCATTCTTTTGCATGCTGAGTGCCAGTTGGACCAGCACAATTTGTTGAATAGGCTGTCGTTTCTCCATTGAATGTTTATAGTTCCTTTTTCAAAAATTAGGTAACCATATACCTGAGGGCTCATTTCTGGATCTTCTATTCTATTCCATTGATCTACATGCCTATTTCTGTACCAGTAACATGCAGTTATCAGCAAAATTGCCTTGTAATATAGCTTGAGGTCAGGGATAGCGATTTCTGCAAATGTTTTCTTGTTGTTGGGGATGGATTTTGCTATTCTAGGTCTTTTGTTATTCCATATGAAATTGCACATTGATCTTTCCAATTCAATGAAGTACTGGGTTGGAATTTTGATGGGGATTGCATTGAATCTGTAGATTGCTTTTGGTAGGATGGCCATTTTTAAGATGTTGATCCTTCAAATCCATGAGCATGGGAGATCTTTCCATTTTCTGAGATCATCCTCAATTTCCTTCTTTAGAGGTTTGAAGTTCTTGTCATACAAGTTTTTAACTTGCTTAGTTAGAGTCACACCAAGGTATTTCATAGTTTTTGTGACTATTGTGAAGGGTATCTTTTCCCTAATTTCTTTCTCCACATAATTGTCCTTTGAGTATAGGAAGGCTACTGATTTGTTTGAGTAAATTTTGTATCCAGCTATTTTGCTGAACTTGTTTATCAGCAGTAGGAATTCTATGGTGTAATTTTTGGGGTCACTTAAGTACACTATCTTGTCATTGGCAAATAGTGATGTTTTTATCTCTTCCTTTCCAATTTGTATCCCCTTGATCTCCTTTTGCTGTCTAATTGCTCCAACCAGAAATTCCAGTACTATGTTGCATAGATAGGGGGAGAGTGTGCAGATTTGTCAAGTCCCTGATTTTAGTGGGATTACTTCAAGTTTCCCACCATTAAGTTTGATGTAGGCGGTTGATTTGCTGTATATTGCTTTTATTATGTTTAAGTATGGACCTTGGATTCCTGTTCTTTCCAAGACTTTTAACATGAAGGGGTGTTGGATTTTGTCAAATGCTTTCTCAGCATCTCATGGGATGATCATGTTATTTTATCCTTTGGGTTTGTTTTTATGATGGATTATGTTGATGGATTTCCTTATATTAAACCATCCCTGCATTCCAGGGATGAAGCCTATTTTGTCTTGAAGAATGATAGTTTTGATGTGTTCTTGGATTCGGTTTGCAAGGATTTTGTTGATTATTTTTGTATAAATGTTTATAAGTGAGATTGGTCTGAAGTTCTCTTTCTTTGTAGGATCTTTGGGTGGTTTCGGTACCTTTTTGAGGGTTATTGTAGCCCCATGAAATGAGTTAGGTAGTATTCCATCTCATTCTATCTTGTGGAGTAGTTTGAAGAGTATTGGTGTTATATCCCCAATAAATGTCTGATAAAATTCTGCATTTAATTCTTTCTGGACCTGGGCTTTTTTTGGTTGAGAGGCTTTTGCTGACTTCTTCTATTTCTTTATGTGTTATGGGATTATTTAGGTTGTTTACTTTGTCCTGGTTTAAGTTTAGGATCTTGTATCTGTCTAGGAATTCGTCCATTTCCTCCAGATTTTCCAATTATGTGGAGTATAAGTTTTTGTAGTAGGATCTGATGATTTATTGAATTTCCTCGGATTCAGTTGTTAAGTCTCCACTTTCATTTCTCATTCTGTTAATTTGGATACTCTCTCTTTGCCCTCTAGTTAGTCTGGCTAAGGGTTTTTCAACCTTGTTGATTTTCTCAAAGAACCAACTCTTGGTTTTGTTGATTTTTTTCAGTGGTTCTTTTTGTTTCTATTTGGTCTATTTCTGCCCTAATTTTGATTATTTCTTGCCGTCTACTCTTCTTTGGTATATTTGCTTTCTCTTGTTTTAGGGCTTTTAGCTGTACTGTCAGGTTGTTGATATAAGCTCTCTCCCATTTCTTTTTGGAAGCACTTAGGGCTATGTGTTTTCCTCTCAGTACTGCTTTCATTGCATCCCATATGTTTGGGTATGTTTTGTTTTGATTTTTGTTGAATTCTAGAAAATTTTTAAATTCTTTCTTTATTTCTCCTTTGATCCTGCTATCATTTAATAGAGAGTCGTTTAATTTCCATGTGTATGTGGGCTTTTTGTTGTCTTTGTTGTTATTAAAGACTAGCCATAGACCATGGTGATCTGAGAGGATGCATGGGAGTATTTCAATCTTGTTATATTGACTGAGACTTGTTCTGTGTCTTATTATGTTGTCAATTTTTGAGAAGGTGCCATGTAGTTGAGAAGAAGGTATATTCTTTTACTTTAGGATGATATGTTTTGTATATATCTATTAATTTTAGTTGGTTCAAAGTCTCTGCTAGTTTTGCAGTGTCCTTGTTCATTTTCTCTTTCCATGATCTGTCCATTGGCGAGAGTGGGGTGTTAAAGTCTCCCACTATTATTATGTGGGGTGAAATGTATTTTTTGAGCTTAAGTAGGGTTTCTTTTATGAATCTGGGTGCTTTTTTATTAGGACTATATATGTTAAGGATTGAGAGTTACTCCTGCCATTTTTCCCAGGTAATGAGTAAAAAGTATCCTTCCTTATCTTTTTTGATAACTTTTGGTTGGAAAGTTACATTATTCAATATTAGAATAAACACTCCAGCTTGATTATTGGGACTGTTTGCTTGGAAGTTTTTTTTCCACCCTTTTACTCTGAGATAGTGTCTGTCTTTGTCTCTGAGATGAGTTTCCTGTATGCAGCAAAATGCTGTATTTTGTTTATGTATCCAGTCTGTTATCCTGTGTCTCTTTATTGGGGAGTTGAGTCCATTTATGTTAATAGATATCAAGGAATAGTTGTTTCTCTTTCCTGCCATTATTGCTTTTGCAGGTTGAGTTGTGTCTGTGTCTTTTTCTTCTTTTGGTTTTCTTGCTTTTGAGTTTTTTTGTTTATATTAGGATGTAGTTCCCCTCTTTTTATTGGGTTTTCCACTTATAATTCGTTGTAGTGCTGGGTTTGCAGTCAGATATTTTGTAAATTTAGATTGGTCTTGAAATATCTTCATCTCTCCATCTATGGTGATTGATAGTTTTTCTGCGTATAGCAGTTTGGGCTGGCACTTTTGCTCTCTTAGGGTGTGCATGATGTCTGTCCAGGCTCTTCTAGCTTTCATAGTCTCTTTTGAGAAATCAGGAGTGATTCTGATTGGTCTGACTTTATATGTTACCTGACCTTTTTCCCTTACTGCTTTTAGTATTCTTTCTTTGCTTGGGCACTTTGTGTTTTGACTATTATGTGTCGGGAGGTATTTCTTTTCTGGTCCTACCTATTTGTTGTTCTGAAGCTTCTTTTATGTTCGTGGTCATCACATTCTTGAGGGTAGGGAAGTTTTCTTCTACGATTTTGTTGAAGATATTTACTGTGCCTCTTAGTTGACACTCTTCTCCCTCTTCTGTTCCTATTATCTTTAGTTTCGATCTTCTCATTGTTTCCTGGATTTCCTGGATATTTTGGGTTAGGACCTTTTTGTTTTTTGCATCTTCTCTGGCTGTTTTGTCTATGTTTACAATTTTTTTCTGCTCTCGATATTCTCTTTTCTATCTCATGTAGTCTATTGGAAATGCTTGCTTCTGTGTCTCCTGATTTCTTTTTTAGGTGTTCTCCTCTAGAGTTATCTCTTTTAGTTTTTTGTTTATTGTGTCAATTTCCATTTTAAATTCCCTCTTCCATTCCTACATCTCTTTGGTTCTGTTTTACTCTAGTTCTTTGAGTTCTCTGAGTGTTTTTCTTGTTTCCTCTTTAAAAGCTTCTGAATCTTTTTGCTTTTCCTCCCGTTCTTGTGGAAGTATCTCTATCAGCCTCTTGAGATATGATTTCTGGTCTGTGTTTTCTTTTTCTGGAGTGTTTGGTATTCCAATGTTTGCTGTTATGGGAGAGCTCGGTTCTGGTATAGCCAGGTTGTCTTGGTTTCCTTGGGACATACTCTTTTGCTTTTCTCTTGCCATCTTGTTGTCTGTGATATGATCTTGCCTTTCTCTTGTATCTGGTCTTTATCCCTGGATCTCCACTGGTCCAGGTGTCAGATTGGCCGAGCCCTGTTCTGCGCCCTGAAGTCGCCTCTGGGTGGAACCAGTAGTTCCAAAGTTGTGTTCCTGGTCTCTGGATCAGGCAGGGCCTAGGGTGCGCTTACCGTGTGCACTCCGCAGAGATCTCTCTGCTGACTCGCTGCCCAGATCTCCGACTCACCAGTCTTTAAAGGTTTAGGAGTTTCTGATCCAGGTAGCAGATGGGCCGCGTCCTGTTCTGTGCCCTCCAGAATTCAATTTCTATACTAGACTGTGAAGCAGAGTCATTTCACTCATAATTCTTAAGTCTCTTTATTCCTCAGCATGAGGCAAAAATCAAACAATAAACAAACAAACAAATAAGCAGAAACAGGAGAGAGTACTGCTCAAGAAAATTAGAAAATTGTACAAAATTCCAGGAAATAAAAAAGAAATTGTTCAATGTGTCTTATGATGTTCCTATATAGGTTTTACCAAGGAATCTAAATGAAATTACAGAGTATTTTCTGGAATGGGGACACTAGATAGTATTCTTTTTATTAAACTAAAACTTTGATCCTACTGATCCAGAAAGGAAGATTAGTTTTATTCAAGCAGAGCTTAAAGTGTTATTTGAAATTTTCAGATACTGAAGAAATGAAGCCACATCTGGGACCATATGTATCTTATTTTTAGCCTGGTCCATTGTGCTGTTACTAAGAACCAACCAAAGGAGATCACTCAGACCCAGTTAATAGGCAATTGGGATCCCTTATTTTTATTCAGCTGAGACTACATTCAGGCATTCAGAACTTAAAAGGAGCCCCAAACACACTGGAAAGTAGAGAGACCTGCAGTCAAACATGAGTTGGATCTCAGGGTGTCTGATGGAAGAGTTAGGAGAAGGACTGAGGATAATATGACAGGGACTCCACAGGAAGACCAACAGATTCAAGTAAACTGTACCCTCAGTTTTCTCAGAGCCTGAGTCGCCAGACAAAGAGAAAGCACTGGCTGGAGATAGACCCCTGTAGAAAAATGGCATATGAACAAATTGATCTTCATGTAGCCCCACCAACAACTGGAGTAATGGCTGTTTCTAAGTCTGCTGTCTGTCTGTCTGCCTGCCTGCCTGCTTGCCTGTCTGCTTAAGGGTCCCATTCATGAAAATGGTCTGCCTTGGCTGGTCTTAGTGAGAAATTGTGAATCTAATCCTGCATTGATGTAAGGCTTAAAAGGCAGGGATGGGGTCTGTGGGGGATAATATGTAGAGGGGTACTCCTCCTTCACAAAGGAAAATGGAAGGTTTGAATTGGGGGAGAATATATGTGATGGGCTACTGGGAGGTGAAGAAGATCAAATATTAGAATGTGAAGGGGATAAATAATTTAATCAAATGAAGAAAAGAAAAGAAAACAAACATACAAACAAAAACAGACATCCTGGTTTCTTAGCAGCTACAGAGGAGAAGGTTACATAATAAGTAGTTTATCAGAAGCCAGAATGTGTTGGTTTTAACATCTTTGCCTTAGGTTAAAGAATCAAGTAGACTACTCATTCATGAGATTCACCATTAAGTAGGACAAATTCTAATGAAACTTAAAATGTCCTCACCAAGAATATAAAATGCAGGAACATTTGCTTTTTTTTCACGATGTTGAAGACAAATTTGGCATCACATAAAACGATGCCACTATCCAGTTGATGTATTATTCTTTCTATTGGCTGAAGTCTGATCCCCAACTCTTTTGAGACTGATTAATCCTGGAATAATCACTGAAAAGAAAATTATGAGGAAGGGCCCAACCACTTTTGGAAGAGAAGTTTAGAGTCTCTTTGTATAAAAGAAGGTTTAGCCTGATGGAACTCTGGTGCTAAAACAGTTACATAAATATTTTACCCATTGGGGAAATAAAAATATTCGAGTTTTTTTTTTTTTTGTCATAAACATTAGGTTTACATTATTTGATAGAACAGACTCGTATTTAATATTTCTTACAATTGTTACTTTAAAATAGACTACATATAATATATATAGGATATTTTGTCTGTGTCTCCAATCTTCATGGCAAATGTGTGCAGTAAAAGTGGACCTTCCAACCAGACAGAACTCAGAAGACTGAAGAAGGCTCAGAACCCCAGGGAATCTCAGAACTGAGAATGATTGGTGCTGAACCAGTTCTTTGCTCATCTCTACCTGTCCTGGAAAACATCATCATGATTTCCCACTGAAAGGGCCATGACAACCACTCACTTAGGGACTACACATGAACATGTTTCCCATGCAAACAGGGCAACTCTAACATTTCAGGCTGACTCAATGGAAAACATTTAGTCCCAGATCCCACACTACTCCTAAAATGCTTATAAGGTTTCTATCCACATGGGATCATGTGCTTGAGTTATTTTAAGAATTGTCTGAGAGTGGCTGTTTTATTGAACTGGAACACACTACAGAAAAAATTTGTCTCTGAAGCACTCATCACTGGACCTCCCAGTGACCCCTGTAGTTTGATGTTGGTTGTCACCATTTAGGCTAGCTTTTGGGTACCAGCCACAGCTCTGTACTATGGCTGAATCTAGCTTACATGCAAGGAGAGTAGCAGGAAAAACCTTCTCTATCTGCCCTGCCTGGGCTTCCTTTTGGAGAGCCGGAATATTTTGGTTAATCTGGCCTGGCCAATGTTTGACAGATGCTTTTGTTCCAGCTGGGCCATAAATCCTGAGATTGGGTTCTGTTTCCTCTGAGCATCTCCTCAGCTGTGCTCAGGAACTCAAGCAACGATGTTGACATGCAGAGTAGCATATGTGAATCATGCTTATGAGAGACCTAGATCAGGCACTCATTTAGGCCTTTCCTTCTCCACGTCCCTTCATTTCCCATGCTTCTATCTTCTCTTACAAAAACTACAGAATTCCAGTATATATCTTACTCTTATTACTGTTTTCTTGATTTAAATTTTAATTTTATGGAAAGAACTACATGTATAGAGATGGAAAAAGCTTGTAAGAGTAGTATGCTTATTACAAATTGATGACATCATGTTAATCTAAATATTTCAATGCCATAAATACTGTGGACAATATTCGATTACATCAACAAATACAGAACATGCATATTTAAAACATTACCTTCTGGATCTCTAACAATCCTGGAAATAGGTATTGAAGTTATTGAAATTGATTAGAACTTTCACTTAAACAAACAAACAAAAAATTGGTCTTTCTACTCCAGAAGTTTTATCTTCCTTGATAAAATGCTAATTGTTTCATAAACCTAATATCTCTCCAGTATCCCCAAATTTTCTGCAGTGTTATTATCCAGAGGTACATGATTTTCCTTGTTTTTGCTTACTTTATCTGCTGATTTCCTATAAGTGAGTATCTTAACTACATACTATTTGATTTGTTGTTTGGGTCATACACTTCTATATCATTATTAATATTTTTTTATTTTAGTCTTTACTTTCATGCCACTTCATAGTGTTTCCATGACAACCTTAAATTGTGCCCCTAACACCAAGCTTATCTAAACACCCTTAACACTATTAAAACATTAAAACTTCAACTTTATACTTGAGATTTTATTTTTTAAAAAAATGCAGCCATCATTTGAAATGGTGTATTTATTCATTACTATTGTTATAAGGTTCTGAGTTTTAAAACCTCTTCTGGTAATGCCTTAGATAATATTTTAATTTTTGGGTGTGCTCAGGAAGGTAAATGACATGCCACAAAGATATTCACTTTATATTGACACATATCAGATTGAATGATTCAGTACTCTTTATTATCTGTGTTGCTTGACAGCATAGATCCAACATATATATTAGATTTCACTGTTTGTATAAATGTGCATCAGTTATCTTTATTTAACAAAATAAGTACTTATTTACATTTGCATATCTTACTTATCAAAGTATTTCTCCAAGTTACAGGCCTTATACTTTGCATTTGGCATTTGGTGAATATTTGCTGAATGGAATCAAACTGAATATGGACAACTTGTCAGTTTTTATAATAACACTCTTCCATCCAGAAGAAGCTCATATACACAGTCCAGGAACCTCACATTTGTTATTAAGGCAAAGAAGATAACAATTTTCATGATATTACTATGAAAATGCAGATCTTTATCTTACCCATATTGATTTGTTCTATAGAAATTTTATACCAATAAGAATATAAAGAGAATTTAATCTCAGTCTGTTTTCAATTGTCTCCAGCTGCTGCTTGTCAAATTTTCATTGCATTATATAGTCTTTGCTATGAAATAAAATCTCCATTTTCTGAGACTACATCTTCAATTCTGAGCAGCAAAATGATATAACTTCAGAAGTGGCATCCACAAGTCAAGGCTTCCCAAAACTTGCTCTGAAACAAAATTCTCATTGGAACAATGCATTTTCCATAATAAACTTGTGTGTGTGTGTGTGTTCATCATAATTTTACTTACACTACAGAATTACAGGTTACCCACAGGTGAAACCATCTATGTTTTGTGGCTTTGCATTTTATATTAGATCTTTGAATGATTTGTCAATTTGTTACTGTGTACTAATTTTTTGGACTAAAAATATTTTTCCCATTTGATCATTAAGTATTAAAATAAAGGAATTACACTTTTTCAACAAATTTTTGATGACAACCTCAATCATGAATTCTATAATCCTAGAGTATAGGGTTTTTCAATAATTACTGCCAAATAAATTTTAATGGTTATTTCTTTCTAGAATTATGTCAGTGAAGATACCTAAGAAATACTTTTATTTAAATATACCATTTCACAAAGTAAATTTTCTTACTTTTTTTAATTAAGGAAAGTTACTTTGTTTTATTTTCAAAATGTCATAGGCCATTAATCTCTCCTTTTATAAGAACTAAGTACAGTATGACTTTTAACCTTCAGAATTGTGATACATTAATGTTTTTACTTTCATATACACAAGTTCTTTTATTTGCAAGTCAACTGATCTGACCATTTCAAAGTAAAGCTAGGAGGTTACCAATATTTTTGGTAAAAGAAATGAGGTGGGAGTTTATACTAAATGTAAGAAAATTTGAACTACAAAACCCAAAATGCATGTTGCATGGTAAAATTTGAATACAATACATCAGAAAACGTATTTTATGTAGCCACACAATTGTAGAACTAAATCAATTAATCTTCTTGAACAAGGACACATTTAGTATTTGAAAACCTGAATGTTAAGAAAAGTAAGAAAAGTTATTACAGCAAAAATAGAGTGGGAAGAATACTTTCTCATGAAAACCAACTTATTAAAACTAGTGACAGTTAAGAAACTAGATTTTTATACAAGCTAAAGAGTGAGAAAAGTAATTAGTAAACCATATATACTTTTGGAATTTGGGCAGATTTATTAATAAATGGCCTGAAAGTCAGGCCAACTGGTGTAATAGGGGCTTTAAAATCAGTGAAGTAACCAAACACTTTCTTATTGAATAAGTCCTACTACAAGAGATAAAATCTGTAACAGGCATCATTATAAGACTAAAAACCAGCAACCCATTGAGTATGCACTGAGAGGCCCATTGTTCCAGCTGCATATGTAATGGAGAATAGCAGTGTTTGGCATCAATGTGAGAACGGGCCTTTCATCCAGGGAGGGCACATTTTCCCAATATAGGGGAATGCCAAGGCACTGAGGTGGAGAGGGTGATTGGGAGCTAATGTACCTTCATAAAGACCAGTAGTGGGGGAAGGTGAAGGAAGCAGGGTGGCAAAGGGGATAACATTTCAAATGTAATTACAGAGAATATCTAATAAAAAAATGGTGCAATCTTGTGCACTAATTACAAAAAAAAAGTCTAAAAATATATGACTAGTCAGGTCATAGGCCCAAGGATGATAGTATGAGTATTATTCTCCTAAATTATTACAAAATAAAACTGACTCCTCACCTAGAGAAAAATGAAGTTCTTAACCAGTGTTTGAGAACACTCTATTTATGTAGAACATGATGATCACCTTAAAGACATACAACTGGTCAAGGTATAGAGAATAAAAAATTTCAGAATGTTCAAGCCCAAGTAGAACATACATTCCTCACTACTTTGCCCAAATCTCTAGAACCTTTGTAGAAAATAGAATAAAAAGAGAATATCAGGCAGCTCAGTAGAGAGGAACAAAAATATATTGTCTTTTCTATGCAAACGGGTAACTGGGCAGAAGATAGTGTTCAAAGCAGTCTGTACAGAATATGTACAAACAAAAAACAGACCATAATATAATGTGGAAAGGGGAGCTGGGCAGGAAGTATTACACCTAGCTGTGGAGCTACTGGTAACTCTTAGGTTCTGGAAGAAACTTTTTCTCTCTGATTATTATCTATGGTAAATTAGGCAATCTCCAAGAATATTTGGAAAGACATTTCATTACATTTACATTAGTTGTAAAGAATTAAAAACAACAAAATGTAACTAGAATGAAGGGTTCTATGCATAAGAAAGGGAAGACAGATCTATGAAAAGTTGTGGTGTGGAAATATAACCAAATCACATTTATAAAACTTTATAAATTATATAGATTTATTAAAAATATGGGATGAATCCCCAGGTGGGGCAGTCTCTGTCTAGTCTTTCTTTCAGTCTCTAATCTACACATTGTATTTGTGTTTTCTTTAGACAGGCACAATTATGGGGTTAAAAACAAATCGACTGGGCATCTGTGTTTTAACCTAGAATTTAATGGCATTGCTTCATGTATCTCTCTGTTTAATTTGATATTAGCTGTTGGTTTGATGTATATTGCCTTTATTATGTTTACTTATGGGCCTTGAATTATTGGTCTCACCAATACTTTTAACATGAAGGGGTGTTGTATTTTTTCAAATGCTTTTCCAGCATCTAATGAGATTATCACGTGATTTTTCTATATTGAACCAACTTTGCATCCCTTTGATTAAGCCTACATGATCATGGTGAATGGTAGTTTTTATGTGCTCTTGGATTGCATTTGCAAGTATTTTATTGAGTAGTTTTGCGTAAATATCCATAAGCAATATTTTTCTGAAGTTTTTATTCTTTGTTGGGTCTCTGTGTTGTTTAGATATCAATGGCTGCATAGAATGAAATTAATAGTGTTCCTTCTGTTTCTATCTTATGAAATAGTTTGAAGAGTGTTGGTATTATCTTCTATTAGAAAGTCTGATAGAATTCTGCACTGAAGCCATCTTTCCCCAAACTTTTTATTTTTGATAGTTTTTCAATAACTATGTCTATTTCCATACAGAATATGGGTCTCCATACAGAGCTTAAATGATCTTGGTTTAACTTTGCTATTTAGTGTCTGTCTAAACAAATCATCAGTATCCATCTAGAAATCATTTATTTAATCTAGATATTTCACTTCTCTTTAGTATAGACTTTTATTATAGGATCTGATGATCTTACTTTTATTTTACTTAGTCTCAGTTATTATAGCTCCATTTTCATTTCTGATTTTGATAATTTTGAAACTTTCTCTCTGCCCTGTCTATTGGTTTGATAAAGGAATTATCTATCTTGTTCATTCTCTCAAAGAGCCAGCCTTTGCATTGATTGATTCTTTTTATTGTGCTCTTTGTTTTTATTTGATTGATTTCAGTCCTGAGTTTGATTATTTCCTGCTTCTTGGGTGTGTTTGCTTCTTTTTGTTCAGGTACACTGTTAAGTTGCTATTGTAGGATCTCTCTAATTTCTATACCAGGGTACTCAGTGCTATGAATTTTCCTCTTATCACTGCTTTCATTTGGTTCCATAAGTTTGGGAATGCTGTGTCACTATTTTTATTAGCTCAGGATGAAAGATCAAGAATTGATAAATGAAATAACATGAAACTGAAAAGCTTCTGGAAGGCAAAGGACATAGTCAATAGTATAAATTGTCAACCAAAATAATTGGAAAAACTTAACTAACCTTACATCTGGTAGAGGTCTAATATCCAAAATATATAATGAACTCAAGAAGCTAACCTCCAAAAAACCAAAGAAACCAATCGAAAATAAGTTGTAGAGCTAAACAGAGGATTCACATAGGAGAAATTTGGAATGGCTGAGAAGCACTTAAGAAAATGTTCAACATACTTAGTCATCAGAGAAATTCAAATCAAAATGACTCTGAGGTTCCTTCTTATAGAAATCAGAATGGCTAAGATCAAAAAATTAGGTGACTGCACATGTTGGAAAGAATGTGGTGAATGAGTAAAAGTCCTCCCCATTGCACATTGGTGGGATTACAAACTGGTTCAACCAATCTGGAAATCAATCTGGGGGTTCCACAGAAAGAAGGAAATAGATCTATCTGAAAACCCAGCTTGAGTCTATACCCAAAAATAACACTCTTGTGCATATAGCCAAAAGATGCCCCACGATGCCACAGATAATTATGTTCCACTATATTCATTGAGGTCTTATTGAGATAACCAGAAGCTGGAAAAAGCCCAGATGTCACACAATGGAAAAATGGATATTAAAAAAATGTGGTTCATTTACATATTGGAATTCTATTCAGCTACTAAGAAGGTGAGCATCATGAGTTTTGCAGGCAAATGAATGAAACTAGAAAATATGCTGAGTGAGACCCCAAAACAAAAAAAAAACAAACAAATAAAATCCTTGAATATCCAAGATATAATCCACAGAACTCAAGAATGCTAACAAGCCAAATGGGCCAAGTGAGAATGTTCAGTTCCACTTTGGAGGGAGAAGAAAGCAATTGGAGGAACCATCAGGAAGGAGGATCTGGGTGAGAGAGGTTACAGGGAGCAGAGTAGGGGAACATGATCAGGTAGTTGGTATAGAGCGTAGAAACAGGAGCGAAGTCCTGAGGGTCAACTGAAAGAATAGAAACAGGTATCCTCAGTATGTAGGAAGTACGGAGACCCTCTAGAATGTACCAGTCACCAGGGTGGTGAGAAACTCTCATTACTGACAAAGAGGGGTCTTAGATGATATGTTCATCAGTGGGCATAGGGTTAGGTACTTTTTTTCTCACTGAGGTCAGTCCGCTGCTATATGGGAGTTAGAGGCCTCATACCAGCTAGTGTACGTTGCCTGGTTGGTGGCTCAGAGAGATCTCAGGGTCCAGGTTAGTTGAGATTGCTGATCTTTCTATGGGTCTCCATAATTCTTCAGCTTCTTCCAATGTTTCCCTAATTCATCCACTTCTGTTCATTGCTTGGGTATAAATAAGTATCTGCATCTGACACTTTTAGCTCCATGGTGGGCTCTCAGAGGGCATCCATGATAGTCTTCTATCTGTAAGTACTTCATAGCATCAGTAAGTAGTGTCAGGCCTTGGAGCCTGCCCTTAAGCTGGATCCTAGTTTGGACTGGTCACTGGCCCTCCTTTCCCCCAGTGTTTCCTTCATTTTCTTCCCTGAATTTATTTTACACAGAAACAATTCAGATTTTTGACTGTGGTATGGCAACATCATCCCTCCAATTGATGCTCTGTCTTTCTCCTGGAAGTGGACCATACATGAATATCAAAGAAAATAAATAAAATCACTCAAAGAAAATTACAAGATATGTATCAGAACTCTTGAGGTTTGCCCACATGAAATGTGTCCTTTTCACAGTTTTGTACAACTCTCTTAAAAATAATAGAGTGTAAAGCAAGATTTAAAAACTTTGAGAAAATAATTAAATGATAGTAATAGTGAACCAACATCATACTAAATATTAGACAATACTTTATAATTTCTTAATGCTGAAAGAAAAACTATAGAGATATTTCTATTATACAATGTTTACTTTCATTGTAGGGCTTTTAAAGCTAAATTAATTACTTAACAAGACTTATTTCTCAAATAGTTACAGATTTTTCTATCCAGCCATCCATGTGCAGACTATATATTTAAATATACATATATAAGAGAATATTGCTTGAATTATAAATAAATAAAACTGTCACAAAACTTTTGAATATTTTTTGTAATTGTCTATGTGTTTGTGTTTCACTATTGTGATATCTTTTTAAATTTTAATGACAGTAATGAGATAGGTTACTTCTACATGTTTTAAGTATTACTATAGGCATGCTTCAATCAATTTGACAGTACCAAAATTAACATTCAGAAATATTCTTATGAAAATAATTTTGATATAATTTTAGTTTTTCCTTGTGGCAATTCTTGGGATTTAAAAATTATTGTGTTTAATCTTTACACACCAAAAAAGACATTGCCTTTTTCCATGTTACATCTTGTTTTATATGTACTTTATTCTCTTTGAGACTAGCAGATTTTCAATTAATACTATCAAACATTTTTAAAAAATCAAGTACTGACAAAAATATATCTATATTGTTGTATGCAAAATTTCTTTTAAAATCTATATATTTATCTCAGTTTTTTAAAATAAAGTTGTTAAAATTAGTTTTTCTCTAGTTTAAAATTATTGTGCTTATTGTAAAACATAATAAGCAAATTTATGTAACTTTATATATTTAATGCATTTGTACATTTTATTTTGTTTGTATTTTCATTGTATTTTTTATTAATTATTTTATTTATTTACATTCCAGCCATTGTCCCCCCTTCTGGTCCTCTCTCCCACATTTCCTCATTCCATTCTCTTCCTCCTTGCCTCTTCAAAGGTGTTCCCCTTTCCCTACCAGGTATTCTTGTTCCATGGAGCCTTAAGTTCCTCAAGGGTTAGGCACATCTTCTCCCACTAGGGCCACAGCAAGCAGTCATTTGCTATGAATGTGTTAGGAACCTCTAACCAGGGGCCAGCTCATTCATGCTACCTGGTTGGTAGCTAAGTCTCTGGGAGCACTCTGGGGTCTGGGTAAGTTGATAATGCTGATCCTATGGGGTCGCTCTCCCTTAAGCTTATTTAATCCTTAATTCCTCCACTGAAGTCCCAACTTCAGTACCATGTTTGGTCTCCACTGGTAGAGCCTCACTCAGAGACATTTATGGTAAGCTCCTGTCTGTAACCACATCATAGCATCAGTAATAGTGTCAGGCCTTGGAGTCTCCCTACCCTGCCCCGCAGATGGATCCCAATTTGGGACAGTCACTGAATGAACTTTTCTTCAGTCTCTTCTTTGTCTTATCCCTATAATTCTTATAGTCAATAATTATGGGACAGAAATTTTGACCATGAATTAGTAGCTCCATCCCATCTCTTGGGGCCCTGTCTATCTACTGGAGGTAGACTTGGGGAACCACTGTTGGACATTTTGGCTAGGGTCACCCCCATTGATTCCTGACACTCTTTAAGGACTTTTAGGACTCTGTGACTTTCTAGAGGGACCCCCTACTTCCCAAACTCAGAGGCTACATATTTTCATTTTCTCCTGGCCCTCTGGGACTTCTCATCTCTTTCCTCACCCACTTCATCCTGTTTTCCTTCCCTTTTGCCTAGCCTCCCTTCTCCCACCCATGTCCCTTTCTGTGCCTCCTGTGATTATTGTCTCTTTTCTTCACTTTAAAAGTTTTATTTATGTATGTATGTATGCATGTATGTATGTATGAATGTATGTATGAATGTATGTATGTATGTATGTATGTATGTATGTATGTATGTATGTATGTATGAATATCATTGGTTTTCTCAGGAATATAATAATAATGACCATAACAAAAATTAGTTGAGCAATTACGTATATTTTATCTGGTTGTATTAGAGTACTTTGTTTTATGAAAATAATGTTATAAGCATTTCAACTTTAAATTTACTTAAAATTAAAAAAATAAAATATTTAATGTGTCCTGGCATTGAGGTTGTACACATAAACAAATATAGTCATGCACATGCAGGCAAACACATATAGGCAGAAGAGATATTTAATGCACTGTGTTTTAAAGATGGGTCCCCAAGAAATAACCAAATTACTGACACATTGAAAGTTCATCGTTGTAAAAATGTTGACATGAGGATGAATTGATCCACAGTTGTGTGCCTCACTTTTTCTTATACTGAATGAAACTGAGAAGTAGATTCCTTCAGGGATAATAATGTAAGGCCATTCTTCTTCTCAGGTGAGAGAAATAAATCTTTCCTATTTCTTAAATCATTCTTTCAAGATAGTGTGTTTGAAGGGATATTCTGAGAATCAAACAGAAGACAAACGAAAAACCTAAGGATCTTCAAGGCCATAAAAAACTATATATTAGTATTTATTTATGGGTATTTGTATAACATTAATTCATTGTTTCTTTTGGAAATAATTTCAAGGTTTGCATCATATTTTTAAGATGCAAATGGTATTTTCTCCCAGTGGCTTCTATTATTTCTTTTTAAAAAGTACACTGCACTCAGCATTCTAATAATAGTGTGTCATTGTGTCTTAGTCCTAATTAGACTACAATGTATATTGCAAGGACAATGAAAGTTCTACTTTATTTTTCACTAAATTCTTTTGTTGAGTGAATTATCACTTTAATGTCCATACAATACCCTATAATAAGCTTCAGTGTAGTCTCTTGCCTAAGTTAAATGAATTATAGGAACTTTATTTTCAACATCTTTTGTCTTAGTAGAAGGAAAGGGAAAACATCACAAGACAATCTTTCATGAGAACTTAATGAATCTGCAGGATAAGAAAGACAGTGGGGGGAAAACAGTCTTCAGTTTGTAATCAATGAGCCACAGACCAGCTCTGAGACTTTGGTGCTGTACCCCATCTGTGTTTCATGAGTAAAATGATGAAGAAGTCATACACAGATCATAATAAGAAAGACCTAAATAAAAAGTTCATGTTATTGTATAAATACAATTGATTTTAGTGCTTACTTCCTTCCAAATTAATATTGTAGAAAAATAGTAAAATTCTACAAAGTTTGTCTGATGTCTAATACACACAATGACTCTTGCTGACATTGTAAGATATTGATAAGGGAAAAAAAGAGGTCTGAGTCTATCACTAGTTTACTAAAAACTCTCAATATGGTAAGTGAACTCTGTGACCAAACTACCATGTATTCAAACATAAGGCTCTCAAATAAGTATTTAAAACACCCATTATTGACTATCAAAGGACGAAATTGAGAGACAAATTACCTAAATACAATTTTTAAAGCCACTTTTAGCTTTAAAAGTACATATTCTTGAGAATAACAACATAATATAAATTTTTTTCATGGCTATGCTGATTTGTGATGTAATATCATTGTTATAAATTTTATCAATATAATGTAGTTGTCAACGAAACAGAAATAAGTGCAATCTATGACCTTTCCCCTCCTTTATTATGCACATTCATTATTACAATAATCTAATAGACTTCCACAGAAGAGTTTACATGAAATTGTTGTTCTACCAGAGCTATGAATTCCAAGTACACGCAATTACATTTGCGAAGCCAATTCAAATTTCTCAATTGAGTCATTGCTTGATTATCTGTACAGCAAAATTATATGGAGTTGGCAGAAGATAGAGGAAACCTAAGTAAAGAAAAAACGATTAAATAAATTTGGAAATAGTAAAATCATTTTATTCTTTTCCACTCATGAGGAACAAGTCTCAGAATACGTACAGGTACCAAGGAAATCCACAATGTGTATTCTGAGACTTCCCTCCAACCCATCCTCATCTCCTTTTGCTTCAGCAGGCTCTTCTTTAGTCATTGTATGGCCAATCAACGTTTCTCAGAATGCTGTCAATATCTTGACCATATCTGTTTACTTTTCTAGATTATCTGAAACTATATGATTTGCCATATTTAATTCAAGTAAGTTTCAAGAAGATGAATACTTTTATGTGTGCCTTTAGGATTTAATTCATAAATTACAACTATTGTTTCCTAAATTTGAGATGATTAGAAATGCTTGGTGTTGAATGAATGATTAAGAGTGAGTTTTTAAAACAAACAACCTCACTATTGTTATGACTGAATGACTCCTTGTTTTGAAATATACCTAAGTGTGATCAAATTCTTTAGTTCATTATGTCTGGTGTGAATTTGCTCATTTACTGATATATTTATTTTCACTTTGAAACTATTCCATATTTTCATAAAACCAAAGCAATGATGCTATAATTTAAAAGGATTTTGACTGCAATGTCTCCTTAACAGATAAAATAACCACACTGTGCTGAGGTCTCTTCAGAGAGAAATATGTTTCTGCTGCTGTTTGACAGCCCTGACCTTTGACAGTCAGCAGCTTACTGATTCAAATAAATGATCATTAGGGTTGACTTGTTACAATGGCTCAGACTGTGTTACACTCTTCAGGATGTATTTTCAATAACTTAGGAAAAATATAGTGGTTCAAGCTTCAGATTTTATGATTATCAGAATCTTCAAATTCTTGGGCACTTGTAAAAGCTTCCTTGAATTTAGCTCTACTAATTAACTGTGACTTATTTTACATATCAATTCACAGACCTTTCACATGAAAGAAATAAAAAAATATAAATCTTGTAAAGGCCAAGAAATGGCATTATAAAACTGCCTTGGGAGTCATAAAAATAGCTTGCGGCATAATGCTGAAAAAAGTGTCTGAAGGAGTCTGATCCAGAGTCCTCACTCACTGGCAGGATAAGGCAAGGGCAGGAAGAAAGTAAATGTGTTACATGCAATTTATGTTCCCCACTGTGTCTAAACTTGCCTCATTCACACATTTCAATGCATTTATTATTAGTATTTTTATTTCTAGGAGCATAATGCAGCCCTCTCATGTATGTCAGGGAAAAACTCTACCCATTCAGGTACCTCATAGGAACTACATAGAGTTTCAGTTTTCTTTATTTATTCTAAATGAGCATTGTCAAGTTATGATGTTTTAAAATTTCGAAAAATTTGTCTAAAACAAATTATATCGTTTCATTTTAACATTTATCTCTATGTTATCAGACATACTGTCCATTGATGGTTGAAGAACATATAATAACAAAGCCAAGCTTGTTGAAGGTCATTTCTTCTTCTGTTTTTGTGCTTCTTGGTGCACACATTCTAACCTCTATCCGCTAAAGATGCAATTTTGAACATGATATAATTCAAGTTTGTACTAATGAATTGAAAATGGCTGTTTAGTCTGGTGGCAACTATTAATCAAGGACACAAAATTTAAATGACAGTGGTGTCAAAGCAGAGTTTCTAATATCACAGAAGCTGTGTTCAGACAGCAGCTGGGAGTCAAGTAATAACTGAACATATTTAAAAATCTATCCCATGTACCGAACAGATTTCAGTGTCTTCTGTGTTTAAGGTCCACTGAGTTGTGAAATGGCTGTTTCTGTCGCACAGATGTTAATATCTTCAGGCTCTTCTGTAGCTCAGCATCTTCTCATTTACATATCTGCAGTAAGTTTGGTGTACGGACTGCTACTTCTTGCTACATTTTTGTGATAATAAAGCTTGTTCCAGAGAAAATATGAGTGACTGTAATTACATCTCATTAAGGACTAGGAAGAAAAATAACAAGGAACATAGCAATAGGTGTTCAGTCTCCAGTGCTTCATTGATCCTTTTGCTGTTTAAATACTTGCAGCTGATGAATATAAATTACTTTTGCAAATGTAGGTTAGATTAGAAAGTTTTCCATTTTTCCACTTTTCTCTGTATTGAGTATTCAATGAAGAATTGGACTACTTATCTTGGTAGACTTCTAAGATATTAAATTATAAGTTTCATATGTAAAGTATATATATATATATAACATAATCATGAGATATAATTCTTAAATTTTTTAAAATAAATTTATTGGTTGAGCGGGAAATACACTCCTTATAGATAAGGGAACTTACAGAGCTCCATCTACTTCATTTCACTCCTAACATTCCTTTTTCATTTATTTTGTTCTTTTCATAATCATAGTCAGCTACTTGTGGCAATGGCTCTCATCTAGGGAACTAAGAACAAGGAGCAAAGGGCACTGCTTAGTGCTGGCTTTTATTGCTTCATAGTTTGCCTTCGTAAAGACTTACATTTTATTTTAGCTTCATGAAAAAAAGTTAAAGAGGCATTGTATCCCATCCAATACATTAATTGATTTTCAATTGCCTTGAGAGTATTTTACAATTCATTTTAAATATTGACTTAATGAAGAACATTTTTTAAAGAAATATATACTTCAGGTCTTAAAATTAAGCAGTGTTGATTCATTCTTTCATATTCATATATAGTTCTCAGTGGGCCAGGAAGGCCATTAGATCTTAACTTTACACACACACACACACACACACACACACACACACACACTCACACACACACACACGCACACACACACACACACATTCTCCTGGCAATCAAGGAATGCTGACAGTGGGAAATATAATCATTTGCAGAGAAGAACAAATCAACTGTTTAAGAAATACAAAATGTTCAGCCCTGAAATATGGACATACAAGTGATATTATACAAGGTATTACTGTGCCAGATCACACTGGACACATAAATCCAAAATTCTAAATCTTTTCATACATATGTGTTTCAGAGCCACTGTGTTTCAAGGAATGTGAATTCCAGAGTTTTCAAGATGGGAGAGAAGTTGGACATTAACAAGAGCACACAAGCACGCAGGATTATGAATGTCAAGAGAATTGCAGACTTAGGGAACTAATCCTTGCGAAGTAAAACAGGGCATGTTGCATTCAACTTTTTAAAGCAAATTAGTGATCTGGGTGAAATTATGCAGCTTAAAATGATTATTAAAGTTGCCAAGAAAATGTAGAAATAAATTAATGTGTCAACCAACATAAATTACTTCTACTTTGATAAAATATTTTTACCTAATTGTTATAGAGTAAAAAGGAATATAGTAATTATTTACCCAATAAAAGATGCAAGATGTATTTAATAAACATTTATCAAGCAAAAAAAAGCAGTCAAAAGAATCTGAGATATAACTGATATTACTGTTAAGAATTGTACAACAAAACAAAGCTAATAATCATAATGTACACAGACAGCTTTATGCAAAATATACAGGTCCTATGCTTGACATTTCAGTCTCTATGCACCCATGTGAGCCCTCCTTAGTTGAATTAGTGAGCTGTGTTTTTGGGATATCCACCAATCCTACAATTTAGACTGTCTGTCAGCCTAGTATCTGACTGTGTGTCTCTACATCTGCTTTCATCTGCTGCCTGTACAAGTCTTGTTGAGGATGACAGGATAAGGCATTAAGGCATCCATCTTTGAGTATGGCATAGTGTTATTAGAAATCATTTATTTATTTATTATGTATATTTCAGATTATTTTTGTTTGGTTCTATTGTATGTCTCTAGTTTATCAAGAACCTGGTTTCTGGCCATCTCTGTAGTGTCAGACAATGGCGCACTCTTATGAAATGAACCTCAAGAGAAATCAAATATTGTTTGGCTTCCTAAGAGTTTTGTCTCACCATTGCATCCAAATATTTTGCTGGCTGACTTTAAATGAAGGACACTGTGGCTGGTGGATGACTACGTTTTCTTTCTGTATTCTTCAGAGTCATTTCTCACACCAAAGAGATCTCCATTTAGATTGTCTCTCTGCATACTCTAGAAAATAAGAGTGAAGCCTCCAAGCCAAGAGCAACTCAATCTCTCTATATGTGACGAACTAAGTAGAAGATGTCCTAGGCTGGGGGTAGAGCGGCTCTATTTTCATTTTCCAGAGACAATCTTCTGACTTAACATCAGTTTGGGTTATTCTGGGATTGACATGGACCTTCTTGGCAAATAAATCAAAGAATGTAATATACAGTCTCAACACTGGAAATCTTGTCTGATTACAAAAGGTGGTGTGTTCGGACTTCATAACCTCTATTATCTCGGGTACTCATTAGGTTCACCTTCATAGATTCTAGAAAGAAATTACTTCATTTGATTTCCACATTACCTCAAATTCTTCCTCAATTTCAGCTGTCTATCCAACACCACCTATCATTTCATCATTCCTCTCCATGCGACTCCTGTTTCTGCCCAAACTGCCCCCAGTCACTTTTCAAAAGAGATTTATTATTCTCCTCTTATAGAACTGCTTTTTAACTTACCCTCTCTAGTTCTGTAGTATGTATACATTCAAAATCAAAAATTAAAAAAAAAATGAATTTATAATTTACTTATACTCAGTGTTTTGATAATAGTATCCAAGCACTACCTCCCTGTTCCCTGATAACTCCAGTCTCTAGAAGGTTAGTTACATATTCTCTGATGAAACACTGACCTGGCAGTTTTTTGATGAGTTTATGGGGCCTCATATCAGAAGGTGTATGCTGCCTAAATAATGATCCAGTGTCTGTGAGATCTTGGGGGTCCAGTTAAATTAAAATAGATGGTCTTCCTACAGAGTCACCCTCCTCTTCAGCTTCTTCCAGCTTTTTCTTAATTCAACCAAAGAGGTCATCAGCTTCTGTCCATTGGTTGGGTATAAATACCTTTTAAAATTGATTTTTCTTAACTTATATTTCAAATATTATCTTCATTTCTGTTTCCCCTCCAGAACCTCTCTCTCACATACCTCTTACCCCTGCTTCAATGAGGGTAATGCCTTACACAGATACCCACTCCTTCCTCCATGTCCTGATATTCAACTACACTGGGGCACCCAGCATTAAGAGGACCAAGGGATTATCATACCATTGATGTTCATTCAACCAGGTCATTCAAGGAGCCATTGGTTCTTCCATATGTACTCTTTGATCGATGGGTTAGTCCCTTGGAAAATGGGGGTCTGGTTGGTTGATTGTTTTGTTCTTCCTAAAGAGTTGATTTCCCCTTCAACTCCTTCAGTTTTTTCTCTAACTATTCCACTGGGGACCCTGTAATCAGTCAAGTGGTTGGCTGCAATCATCCACTTCTCAATTTGTCAGGCTTTAGTAGAGCCTCTCAAGAGACAGCTGTATCAGTCCCCTGTCAGAAAGCATGCACCATAGTGTCTGGGTTTGGTTGCTGTGTACAGCATGGGTCAATGGATGGGGCAGTTTCTGGATGCCCTTGCCTTCAGTCCCTGATCCACACTTTGTCTTCATATTTTCTCCCTTGAGAATTTTGTACACTCTTCTGAGAAAGACTGAAACATCCACACTTTGTTCTTCCACCTTTTTGAGTTCCATGTGGTCTGTGAATTGTATCTTGGTTATTCTGATCTTTGAGGCAAATATCCACTCATCAGTGAGTTCATATAATGCGTGTTCTTTAGTGACTGGGTTACATCATTCAAGATGATATTCCATCCAATTGCCTAAGAATTTTATGAAGCAATTTACAGATTCTCTGTAGTCTCCATGAAAATTCCAACTCAATTTTTTTTTATAAAGTTAGAAATGGAAATTTGCAAATTAATTGGAATAAAAAATACAGGATACTTCAAACTGTATTCAACAATAAAAGTTCATCATCCCTGACCTCAAGTTGTTTGTCAGAGCAATCATGATTAAAATCACATGGTATTGTTTCAAAGACAGACAGATAGATCAATGAAAAGGAATTGAAGACACAGAAATAAATTCATACAACTATGGTTACTTGATCTTTAGCAAAGAAACTAAAACCAACCACTGGGGAAAAAAGACAGGATTTTCAACAAATGGTGCAATTTCAACTGACAGTCAGTAGATAGAAGAATGCAAATCAATGCATTTCTATTTTCTTATACAAAGCTCAAGTCCAAGTAGATCAAGGACCTCCATAGGACAAAATGGCAATCAACAGATTGGAAAAATATCTTTACCAATCCTATATCCCATAGAGGTCTAATATCCAAAATATCTAAAGTACTCATAAAGTTATTCACCAGAGTACCTCATAATCTTATTGAAAAATGGGGTACAGAGCTAAACAAAAAATTTTCAACTGAGGAATATAAAATATCTGAGAAGCACCTAAACAAATGTTTAACATCTTTAGTCATCAAGGAAATGCAAATGTGAATAACCCTGAAATTGTACCTCACACCTGTCCAAATGGCTAAGATCAAAAACTCAGGTGACAGCAGATGCTGGATAGGATATTGAGAAAGAGGAACACTAATTAATTTTAGTGGGATTGCAAGCTGGTACTACCACTATGGAAATCAGTCTGGAGGTTCCACACCAAAGTGGACATAGTATTACTGAACAATCTAGCTGTACCACTACTGGGCATAAACCCAAATGATGCTCGAACATACAACAAGAAAACATTTTCTACTATGTTCATAGCAGCCTTATTTATTATATCCAGAAACTGGACAAAACCCAGATGTCTTTAAACAGAGAAATGCATACAAAAATGTGGGACGTTTACACAATGGAGTACTACTAGGCTAAAAGAAATAATAAGTATATGGCATTCATAGGGTGCAAATAACTTTATCTGACTTTCAGCTGTTTGTTGGGTCTCTTGGAGGGCAGTCATAATAGGCTCATTTTTGTTAGCACTCCATAGCCTCAGTAAGATTGCCAGCTTCTGCGTCTTTGCCTTGAGGTACATCTCAATTTCAGAATATCACATAAACTCCTTTTCCTTGGGCTCTTTTTTATTTTGTCCCTGACATTTTTTTTTTTTTTCAGACAGAAAAAATTATGGCTCAGAGTTTTGACTGAGGAATGGAAACCCCATTGCTCACTTGATGATCTGTCTTTCTGCTGGAGGTGGGCTCTACATGTTTCCTCTCCTCACTGTAGGGCACTGATTCCTTTGATTCCTGAGTGTTGTTCTCCTCCCCAGTCTTTGGTAGGGTTCCCTCCCTCCACCTCCTACATCCTGAAGTTGCCTGATTGCATTTCTTCTGCTGGCTCTCAGGGCTTATGTTATTTTCCCCCACCAAAATGTGATCATGTTGTCCTCTTCCACTCCCTGTCCCCTTTCTCACCCAGGACACTCTGTCCTCCTTCTTGTGATTCCTTTCTTCTCCATCTTATGTGGGATATAGAAATCATCAGTTGGGCTTTCATCTTGTGGAACTTTTTAAAATGTGTGGACAATATCTTGTATATTCTGTATGATTTTTCTGCTAATATTCACTTATTAGTGATTATATATTATGCATGGTTTTTTTGTCTGAAGTATTTCAATCAGGATGATATTTTTTAGTTCCATTCCCTTGCCTGCAAAATTCAGAATTTCCTCATTCTCAATAGCTGAGTAGTAGTCAACTGAATCAATGTACCATATTTTCTATACCTATTCTTTTGTTATGGTACATCGGTTGTTTTCAGCTTCTGGCTAACAAAAGGATGGCTACTGTAAACACAATGAAACAAATGCTTCTGTGGCATGGTGGGTCATTTTTTGGTTATATATCAAAGAGTTGTATAACTGGATCTTCAGATAGATCTATTTCTAATTTTCTGAAGAATCTCCAGATTGATTTCCAGAGTGGTTTTACCAGTTCTCAATCCCAAAAGCAATGGAGGAGTGTTCTTCTTTCTTCACCTACTCACCAACGTGTGCTGTTACTTTTAGTTTTGATCATTGCCATTGTGATTGGTGTAAGGGGAAGTATGAGGGTTGTTTTGATTTGCATTTTTCTGATTACTAAGAACTTTGAACATTTCTTTAAGCTCTTCTCAGCCATTTGAGAATTTTCTGTTTAGGTTTAGTGCTATACTCTTTTTTTTTTTTTATTGGGTTGTTTGTTATTTTGGTGATTATTTATTTTGGATATTAACTCTGTGCTGGATGTGTGGTATTAAAGATTTTATTTTAATTTTTTTTTTTTTTTGCATTCTGTATGTTGCAGATCTTATTGACTATGTTTTTGCTTTTCAGTTTCTTGAGGTCCTATTTTCACTTCTTGATATAAGATCATGAGTCTTTGGTTTTCGGTTTAGGAAATTTCCTCCTGTGCCAATGAGTTCAAGATTCTTTCCCACTTTGTCTTCTATTAGATTCAGTGAAGCTGGTTTTATGTTTAGGACCTTGATCAATTAGGTGTTATATGCAAGGTAAGAAATATGGTTTAATTTTCACTTTTCTACATGCAGACTGCTAATTATACCAGTTCATTTATTGAAGATGTTTTCTTTTATCTATTGTATATTTTTGGCTTCTCTTTTAAAGATCAAATGTCTGTACATGTGTAGTTTTATTTCTTGGTATTCAGTTGTATTCATTGATCAACCTGAATGTTTGTGTACCAATACCATGCAGTATTTATCACTATTGCTCTGTAGTATAGTTTGAATTCAGGGATGGTGCTTCCCCTCAGCAGTTTTTTTTTTTTTTTTTTTTTTTTTTCCCAAATTGGTAAGAATTGTTTTCACTAATTTGTTTTTTTTTTTTCTTATTTTTATTTTTTTGCCTTTCCAGATGAATATCCACAAATTTTTCATACCAGATAAGTTAAGGCATATTGCAAAATCTCAACAAACATAACTCTAATATCTTCACTTACAGTCACTGCTTCCTTTGTAGAGAACTATAAAGTCACTCTCTTTTCATGGCTATGTGTAAATTTGAGTGTTTCCATTTAGTGCTCTTTGAACGTTCTAAATTTCAGGAGAAAATTTAAATAACATTAGTAAACTTTTATGATGACCCGGGCTCAATTTTACCTTACATAAATAACTCGAGTTCGAAGTAGCCCAAGCTATAGGCTATTTGCAGTACATATCTATACATTTTTCTAAGTTTTAGAAAGATGAAACATCAATAAAATCATCTTTTTTTTAAGTGTTCATTTAAATCTTAGTTTAGTGATGACTTGTTTTTACTTTTGTTTGTGCCTCATGTGTAATGCCTTATGCTATATGGAGGCCAGATGAGAGCATTATATTCCCCAGCAATAGAGTTAGAGAGAATTTAAGTCCTCATGTGGGTTTTGGGATTCAAACAGAAGCCTCATGAAAGAACATCCAAAGAGCTACTGAACCATCTCTGGATTTACAATAAAAGACATTCAAATAGCCACAGCTAATTGGACTGAGCCCAGGTACTACAATGGAAGAGTTAGAGGAAGGGCTGAATGAGCTGGAACAGATTAAAATCCCATAGGTCAAAAACAAATATTAATTGAATGGAGCCCTCAGAGCTCCCAGGGATGCTCACAGTATACATAGGCTGTTCCTTGGCTCCAGATATATATGCAGCAGAGGACTTCCTCATCTGGTATTCCTAGGAGGAGAGATAATTGGTTCTATGGATGCTTGATGTGCTAGAGAAGGGGGATGCTGGAGGAGTGAGGTGGCAGTGGGTAGGTGAATTGTGGTGCCTCTTAAAGGCAAATGGAGAGTGATGGGGTATAGGCTTTGTGGAGGGAAGACTTTGAATCAGGATAACATTTGAAATGTCAACAAATTAAATAATTAATGAATTAAACAACAGTTTAAATGGAATGTTTAATTTGATGCTGAATGCTATAAAATCTGAAGAGTGGGTTCCTTACCTAAGGTCAAACATTCAGTAAGGAACAGATATAAATTCAGAAGAAAAAATGAAAGTGAAAAAAATAAAGATGTCTTAAAATGGAAACTGACCATAATCACTAGAATAGGCCTGCAAAAACATATAAGATTAACTTCATGAGCACAGCTACAAATATTACCAGTCTAGTTTTATTTTAACAAATACCCTAAGGTATAAACATTTTATATATGCATTTTTGGTCGATTTTGACAAATGTTATTAAAGAAGAGCGGAAATAAAATTCAGTTAAACTTAGTACAAAAAATCAATTTTTATTATGTAAGTGTAACATAGAGACAATTTTAAAATCAGAATTGAAAAAAACTTAAAATCAAAGTTTCAAAATACTATAGTGGTTACTCTTATTTTCACTTACATTCAAAGCATTTATATATAATAATAGCAAAATTAAAATGAGTACAGCATATTATTAAAATATTTTAAAAGACTTAAAATATTGATGAAACTATTCTCATATATACTTTCTTAATAATTTTGTCATTTTCTGAGAGTATATTTAACTAACTATAAAATTGAATGTTATATATATTCTTCAAATATATAAATTGTGTTCAAAATGATTGTTTTAAAGTTCTTTTAAAATAGATATGTTTAATTTTAAAATATTTTAAAGATATATTTACTATATGTATATAAGTACAAACTAATTGTCTTCAGACACACCAGAAGAGGACATCAGATCCCATTACAGATGGTTGTGAACCACTATGTGGTTGCTGATTGAACTCAAGATCTCTGGAAGAGCAATCAGAGTTTCTTTTTTTTTTTTTTTTTTTTTTTTTTTTTTTTTTTTTTTTTTTTTTTTGTTGATACTTGGAATATTTTATTTTTTATTTTTTTATTTTTTTAACAACTTTTTTTTTTACAAAACAAAGATAAATGTACAGATTTTAAGCATTGTTTGCATAAAATTATACAATTCATTTTTGTCAGTATTTTTTTCAGATTTTAAAATAATTTTTACATAAAACTGTATTAATATATATTTTAGTCAGTACTGGATATTTTTTAAGGATTTGATAGTATGCATTGAAAACTTAATAGTTGCAATGAGCATAAAGTACATGTTAAACAAATATAACATAGAAATAATCAAAGTTATCTTGTTGTATAGAGATTTTTTTGTTTTGTTTTGTTTTCTTTTCTTTATCTCTTGGACTTCATACAGTCTGTGAGTTGTTTCTGGGGCAGTGCGAGCCTCTGGGGTAAGCATCCAACTATCAGTGACTGCATATTATGTCTGTTCATTTGTGACTCAGTTATCTAACTCAGAATGATATTCTCTAGATGCAGCCATTTTCTTAAGAATTTGGTCAAGTCACTGTTTCTGGTTGCTGTGTAGTATTCAATTGTGTAAATTTACCACAATTTTTGTATCCATTCATCTTCTGAAGGACACCTGGGTTTTTTCCAGCTTCTGGCTATTATAAATAGAGCTGCTATGAACACTGTAGTGCATATATCTTTGTTGTGTACTAAGGTGTCTCTAGGGTATATGCCCAGAAGAGGAATAGCTGGGTCTTCAGGTAGTATTATGTCCAATTTTCTGAGGTATTAACAGACTGATTTCCAGAGTGGTTGTAATTGTTTGCAACGCCAACAACAATGAAGAAGGGTTCCTCTTTCTCCACAACCTTGCCAGCATCTCTTGTCATCTGAGTTTTGGATCTTGGCCAATCTGAGTGGTGTGAGGTGGAAACTCAGTGTTGTTTTGATTTGCATTTCCCTGATGGCTAATTATGTTGAGCACTTCCTCAGATATTTCTCAGCCATTCGATATTCTTCAACTGAGAACGTTTTGTTTAGCTCTGTACCCCATTTTTAATAGGGTTATTTGATTCTCTGGTGTCTAGCTTTTGAGTTCTTTGTATACCTTAGATATTAGGCCTCTATGAGATGTGGAGCTGGTAAAAATTTTTTCCCATTCTGTTTGCTGCCATTTTGTTTTCTTGACAACGTCCTTAGCATTACAGAAACTTTGCAATCTCATTAAGTCTCATTTGTTAATCTTTGACCTTAGAGCTTGAGCCATTGTTATTTTGTTCATAAAATTTTCTCCTGTGCCTATATGTTCTAAAGTTTTTCCTACTTTCTCTTTTAATAGTTTCAGTTTCTGATTTAATGTGGAGATCTTTGATCCACTTACACTTGAGCTTTGTACAAGGAGATAAGAAAGGGTCTATTTTCATTCTTTTGCATGCTGAGTGCCAGTATAACCAGCACCATTTGTTGAATAGGCTGTCCTTTTTCCATTCAATTTTGCGGCTCCTTTTTCAAAAATCAGGTGACCATATATGTGAGGGCTCATTTCTAGATCTTCTATTGTATTCCATTGATCCACATGCCTATTTCTGTACCAGTACCATGCAGTTTTCAGCACAATGGACTTGTAGTATAGCTTGAGGTTAGGGATAGTGATTCCCTCAGATGTTTTATTGTTGTTGAGGATGGATTTCGCTATTCTAGGTCTATTGTTGTTCCATATGAAATGGCACATTGATCTTTCCAATTTCATAAAGAACTGTGTAGAAATTTTGATGGGGATTGCAATGAATATGTAGATTGTTTTTGGTATGATGGCAATTTTTATAATGTTGATCTTTCCAATCCAAGAGCATGGGAGATCTTTCCATTTTATGAGATCCTATTCGATTTCCTTCTTTAGAGGTTTGAAGTTCTTGTCGTACAGAGCCTTCACTTGTTTAGTTAGTGTCACACCAAGGTATTTCATAGTTTTTTTGACAATTGTGAAGGGTACCTTTTCCCTAATTTCTTTCTCCACATGTTTGTCCTTTGAGTATAAAAAGGCTACTGATCTGTTTGAGTTTATTTTGTATCCAGCCACTTTGCTGAACTTGTTTATCCACTTTAGGAGTACTCTGGTAGAAATTTTAAGGTCACTTAAGTACACTATAATGTCATTGGAAAAGAGTGATGTTTTTATCTCTTCCTTTCTGATTTGTATCCCCTTGATCTCCTTTTGCTGTCTAATTGCTCCAGCCAGGACTTCCAGTACTATGATGAATAGGTAGGGGGAGAGTGGGCAGCCTTGTCGAGTCCCTGATTTTAGTGGGATTGCTTCAAGTTTCCCACCGTTAAGTTTGATATTGGCTGTTGGTTTGCTGTATATTGGTTTTCTTATGTTTAAGTATGGATCTTGATTCCTGTTCTTTCCAGGACATTTAACATGAATTGGTGTTGAATTTTTTCAAATGCTTTCTCAGGATCTAGTGATATGACCATGTGATGTTGTTCTTTGAGTTTGTTTATATGGTGGATTACATTGATGGATTTCCTTATGTTAAACCATCCCTGCTTCCCGGGGATGAAGCCTACTTGGTCATGATGAATGATCTTTTTGATGTATTCTTGGATTCGTTTTGCAAGGATTTTCTTGAGTATTTTTGCGTCAATGTTTATAAGTGAGATTGGTCTGAAGTTCTCTTTCCCTTTGGGTCTTTGTTTAGTTTAGGTACGAGGGTTATTGTAGCCTCAACAAATGAGATGGGTAGCATTCTATCTGATTCTATCTTTTCGAATAGTTTGGAGAGTATTGGTGTTATATCTGCAATGAATGTCTGATAAAATTCTGCACTTAACCTGTCTGGGCCTGGGCTTTTTTTGGTTGAGAGGCTATTGATGACTTCTTTTATTTCTTTGGGTGTTATAGGGTTATTTAGATGTGTTTCTTGGTCCTGGTTTAACTTTGGGATCATGTTATCTGTCTGGGAATTCATCCATTTCCTCCAGATTTTCCAAATTTGTGGAGAATACGTTTTGTAGTAAGATCTGATGATTTCTTGAATTTCCTCAGTTTCCGTTTTTATGTTCGCAATTTCCTTTCTGATTTTTTAATTTGTATACTCTCTCTTGCCCTCTAGTTAGTCTGGCTAGGGGTTTATCTAGGCATGTGGATCAATGGAATAGAATAGAAAATCCAGAAAAGAGCCGTAAACATTCAGTGTTAAATGGAAAGCCTATTCAACAAATGGTGCTGGTCCAACTGGCACTAATTATTTAGAAGAATGAAAATAGACCCTTTTGTATCTCCTTGTACTATGCTCAAGTGTAAGTGTATCAAAGATCTCCACATTAAACCAGATACAGTGAATCTATTAGATGAGAAAGTAGGGACAACCTTAGAACACATAGGCACAGGAGAAAATTTTCTGAACAAAACACCAATGGCTCAAGGTCTATGGTCATATATTTACAAATGGCACTTAATGAGATTGCAGAGTTTCTATAAGGCTAAGGACATTGGCAAGAAACAAAACGGCAGCCAACAGAATGGGAAAAGATCTTTACCAACTCCACATCAGATAGTAGTCTAATATCAAAAGTATACAAAGAACTCAGAAAGATAGACACGAGAAAATCAAACAACCCTATTAAAAATGGGGTACCGAGCTATACAAAACATTCTCCATTGAGGAATATTGAATGGCTAAGAAACATCTGAGGACGTGCTCGATATCCTTAGCCATCTGGAAAATGCACGTTCAAACAACCCTGAGATTCCACCTCACACCAGTCAGATTGGCCAAGATCCAAAACACAGATGACAACAGATGCTGGCGAGGTTGTGGAGAAAGAGGAACACTTCTCCACTATTGGTGGGGTTGTAAACTGATACAACCACTCTGGAAATCTTCTGGTGATACCTCAGAAAATTGGACATAGTACTTCCTGAAGTCCCAGCTATTCCACTTCTGGGCATATACCCCAGAGTCACTTTAATACACAACAAATATACATGCACCACAATGTTCATAGCAGCTCTATTTATAATAGCCAGAAGCTGGAAAGAACCCAGATGTTCTTCAGAAGATGAATGGATACAAAAATTGTGGTACATTTACATAATGGAATACTATTCAGGCATCAGAAATAATGACTTAACCAAATTCTTAAAAAATGGCTGCATCTAGAAAATATCATCCTGAGTATAATAACCCTGTCACAAAGGAACATACATAATATGCAGTCACTGATAGTGGAATGCTAACCCCAGAGGCTTGCACTGTCCCAGAAACAACTCACAGACTGTTTGAAATCTAAGATAAAAAGAAAACAAATCAAAACAAAACAAAATGTTTTGCTCAATTCTTACCCACCAAGAACCAAGAACACATTGACAAATTCTGGGTTACACACTGTACTACATATATTATTTACTCATTGTAAAAAAAAAAAAATCTTTACACACCAAGAGAACATTGAATATTTCAAGGTTACATATTGTTTTACATGTACTTTATGCTCTTTGTAACCTTTAAGATCTTAATCCCACTGTCAAACCTTTAAAAGAAAAAAAAAAAAAACAAAAAACAAGAACTGACAAAAATGTATTGTATACTTTTATGCAAAAATGCTTAAAATCTGTACATTTATCTTTGTTATTTCAAATAAAGTTGTAAAAAAAATAAATGTATCAAGAGCAGATCCTGGCCTACCTGCCAGGTGGAAAGGCGGCTCATAGAGGCTGAGCAACTGAGATTGGGAACAGAAAATTAGAACTTCTGTTTCTACTCGGAGGCGACTTCCGGACGCAGAGCAGAGCCTGGCCTATCTGCCAGGTGGAACAGTGGCTCATAGAGGCTGAGCAACTGGTGAGTGGGAGACCAAGACTGCAGGGGAGCAGAGAGATCTCTGAGGAGTGCACACGGAAAGTGCACACTGACACTTGCCCTGCCCCGCCCTGCCCGATCCTGCAATTGGGAACAGAAAATTAGAACTTCTGTTTCCACCCGGAGGCGACTTCTGGAAGAAGAGCAGAGCCTGGCCCATCTGCCACCCGGAATGGAGGTTCGTAGAGGCTGAGCAACTGGTGGGTGGGAGAACTGGGCTACAGGGGAGCAGAAAGATCTCTGCAGAGTACACCAGGAAAGTACACCCCCTGCCTTGCCCTGTCCTGCAGTGCCTGATCCAGCAAACAGAAACAGAACATTGGAACTTCTGCTTCACACCCCGACGACTCTGAGGCATAAAACAGGGCTTGACCCATCTGACACCTCAACCAGTGGAGAACCAGGGACACAGACCAGATACAAGGGAAAGGTAAGAAGATATCACTGACAACAAAATGGCAAGAGGAAAAAGAAAGAGTATATCCCAAGGGAACCAAGACAATCTAGCAACACCAGAGCCCAGCTCTCCCATAACAGCAAACATCGGAACTCCAAACACTCCAGAAAAAGAAAACACAGACCTGAAATCATGCCTCAAGACACTGATAGAGTTAATTAAACAAGAAAGGGAGGAAAAGCAAGAAGATTCAGAAGCTTTTAAAGAAGAAACAAGAAAAACACTCAAAGAACTCAAAGAACTAGAGGAAAACAGAACCAAAGAAATAAAGGAATGGAAGAGGGAAATTAAAACAGAGATTGACACAATAAAGAAAACACTAAAAGAGATAACCCTAGAGTCAGAACACCAAAAAAAAAAAAAAATCAGGAGTCACAGAAGCAACCATTTCCAATAGATTACAAGAGATCAAAGAGAGAATCTCGGGGGCAGAAGACAACATTGCAAACATAGACAAAACAGCCAGAGAAGATGCAAAAAACAAAAAGCTCCTAACCCAAAATGTCCAGGAAATCCAAGATACAATGAGAAGACCGAACCTAAGGAAAATAGGAATAGAAGAGGGAGAAGAGTATCAACTAAAAGGCACAGTAAATATCTTCAAAAAAATCATAGAAAAAAACTTCCCTACCCTCAAGAATGAGATGACCACGAGCATAAAAGCAGCCTTCAGAACTCCAAATAGGTTGGACCAGAAAAGAAAAACCTCCTGACACATAATAGTAAAAACATCAAGCGCCCAAAGTAAAGAAAAAATACTAAAAGCAGTAAGGGAAAAAGGTCAAGTAACATATGAAGGCAGACCAATCAGACTCAAACCCGATTTCTCAACAGAGATTATGAAAGCTAGAAGAGTCTGTACAGACATCATGCACTCCTTAAGAGAGCACAAGTGCCAGCCCAAGCTGCTATACCCAGCAAAACTATCAATCACCATCGATGGAGAGACAAAGATATTTCAAGGCAAATCAAAATTCACACAATATCTGACCACAAACCCAGCACTACAACGAATTATAAGTGGAAAACCCAATACAATGAGGGAAAATACAGCCTAGTAAGAACAAGAAAACTCCTAAACAATAAAACTAAAAGAAGAAAAAAAAAAAAAAAAAAAACACAGACACAACTCAACCTAAAAACAACAATAGCAGGAAACAGAAACAACTATTTCTTGATATCTATTAACATAAATGGTCTCAAATCCCCAATAAAGAGAAATAGACTATCAGACTAAATACATAAACAAAATCCAGTTTTTTGCTGCATACAGGAAACTCATCTCAGAGACAGAGACAGACACTATCTCAGAGTAAAAGGGTGGGAAAAAAACTTTCAAGCAAACAGCTCCAAGAAGCAAGCTGGAGTGGCTATTCTAATATCTAATAAAGTAAATTTCCAACCAAAAGTTATCAAAAAAGATAAGGAAGGACACTTTTTACTCATTACAGTGGAAATCTGTCAGGAGCAACTCTCAATCCTTAACATATATGCTCCAAATAAAAAATCACCCACATTCATAAAAGAAACCCTACTAAAGCTCAAAAAATACATTTCACCCCACACAATAATAGTGGGCGACTTTAATACCCCACTTTCACCAATGGACAGATCAGGGAAACAGAAACTGGACAAGGACACTGCAAAACTAGCAGAGACTTTGAACCAACTAGAATTAATAGATATATACAGAACATACTATCCCAAAGTAAAAGAATACACCTTCTTCTCACGACCCCATGGCACCTTCTCAAAAATTGACCACATAATTGGACAGAGAACGAGCCTCCATCGAAATAAGAAGATTGAAATACTCCGATGTATCCTCTCAGATCACCATGGTCTACAGCTGGTCTTTAACAACAACAAAGACAACAAAAAGCCCGAATACACACGGAAACTAAACAATGTTTGTTAAAGGATAGCAGGGTCAAAGAAGAAATAAAGAAAGAAATTAAGGATTTTCTAGAATTCAACGAAAATGAAAACACAACATACCCAAACCTATGGGATGCAATGAAAGCAGTATTGAGAGGAAAACTCATAGCCCTAAGTGCTTCCACAAAGAAACTGGAGAGAGCTCACATCAGCAACCTGACAGCACAGCTAAAAGCCCTAGAACAAAAGGAAGCAGATATACCCAAAAAGAGTAGACAGCAAGAAATAATCAAAATTAGGGCAGAAATAGACCAAATAGAAACAAAAAAAACCATTGAAAAAATCAACAAAACAAAGAGTTGGTTCTTTGAGAAAATCAACAAGATTGATAAACCCCTAGCCAGACTAACTAGAGGGCAAAGAGAGAGTATCCAAATTAACAAAATCAGAAAGGAAAGTGGGGACATAACAACTGAAACTGAGGAAATTCAGAAATCATCAGATCCTACTACAACTTATATTCCCCAAAATTGGAATATCTGGAGGAAATGGATGAATTCCTAGACAGATACAAGGTCCCAAAGTTAAACCAGGACCAAGTAAACCATCTAAATAACCCTATAACACCTAAAGAAATAGAAGAAGTCATCAAAAGCCTCCCAACCAAAAAAAGCTCAGGTCCAGACGGGTTCAGTGCAGAATTTTATCAGACTTTTATTGATGATATAACACCAATACTCGCCAAACTATTCCAAAAGATAGAATCAGATGGAATATTACCCAACTCATTTTTTGAGGCTACAATAACCCTCGTACCTAAACCACACAAAGACCCTACAAGGAAAGAGAACTTCAGAACAATCTCACTTATAAACATTGATGCAAAAATACTCAACAAAATCCTTGCAAACCGAATCCAAGAACACATCAAAACCATCATTCATCATGACCAAGTAGGCTTCATCCCTGGGATGCAGGGATGGTTTAACATAAGGAAATTCAACAACGTAATCCACCATATAAACAAACTCAATGACCAAAATCACATGGTCATCTCACTAGACTCTGAGAAAGCATTCGACAAAATCCAACACCCCTTCATGTTAAAAGTCCTGGAAAGAAAAGGAATCCAAGTCCCATACCTAAACATAATAAAAGCAATATACAGCAAACCTACAGCCAACATCAAACTTAATGGCGAGAAACTTGAAGCAATCCCACTAATATCAGGGACTCGACAAGGCTGCCAACTCTCCCCCTACCTATTCAACATAGTACTGGAAGTCCTGGCTGGAGCAATTCGACAGCAAAAAGAGATCAAGGGGATACAAATCTGAAAAGAAGAGATAAAAACGTCACCCTTTGCCGATGACTTGATAGTGTACTTAAGTGACCCCAAAAATTCTACCAGAGAACTCCTACAGCTGATAAACAATTTCAGCAAAGTGGCTGCATACAAAATTAACTCAAACAAATCAGTAGACGTCCTATACTCAAAGGACAAACATGTGGAGAAAGATATTAGGGAAAACGTACCCTTCACAATCGTTACAAAAACTATGAAATACCTTGGTGTGAATCTAACTAAGCATGTGAAGGACCTGTATGACAAGAACTTAAAACCTCTAAAGAAAGAAATTGTGGAGGATCTCAGAAAATGGAAAGATCTATCATGCTCATGGATTGGAAAAATCAACATCTTAAAAATGGCCATCCTACCAAAAGCAATCTACAGATTCATTGCAATCCCCATCAAAATTCCATCCCAGTTCTTAATGGAATTGGAAAGATTAATGTGCAATTTTATATGGAATAACAAAAGAACTAGAATAGCAAAATCCATCCTCAACAACAAAAAAACATCTGCGGAAATCACTATCCCTGACCTTAAGCTATATTACAAGGCAATTGTGCTGAAAACTGCATGGTACTGGTACTGAAATAGGCATGTGGATAAATGGAATAAAAGAGAAGATTTAGAAATGAGCCCTCATGTATATGGTCACCTGATTTTTGACAAAGGAACAGTAAACATTCAATGGAAAAAGGACAGCCTATTTAACAAATGGTGCTGGTCCAACTGGCACTCAGCATGCAAAAGAATGAAAATAGACCCGTTCTTAACTCCTTGTACAAAGCTCAAGTGTAAGTGGATCAAAGATCTCCACATTAAACCAGATACACTGAAACTATTAGATGAGAAAGTAGGGAAAACCTTAGAACACATAGGTACAGGAGAAAATTTCCTGAACAAAACACCAATGGCTCAAGCTCTAAGGTCAAAGATTAACAAATGGGACTTAATGAGATTGCAAAGTTTCTGTAAGGCTAAAGACATCGTCAAGAAAACAAAATGGCAACCAACAGAATGGGAAAAGATCTTTACCTACACCACATCAGATAGAGGCCTAATATCCAAGGTGTACAGGGAACTCAAAAAGCTAGACACCAGAGAATCAAATAACCCTATTAAAAAATGGGGTACAGAGCTAAACAAAACGTTTTCAGTTGAGGAACACCGAATGGCCAAGAAACATCTGAGGAAGTGCTCCACATCCTTAGCCATCAGGGAAATGCAAATCAAAACAACCATGAGATTCCACCTCACACCAATCAGATTGGCCAAGATCCAAAACTCAGATGACAGCAGATGCTGGCGAGGCTGCGGAGAAAGAGGAACACTTCTCCAATTTGGTGGGGTTGCAAACTAATACAACCACTCTGGAAATCTGTCTGGCGATACCTCAGAAAATTGTATATAGTACTACCTGAAGACCCAGCTATTCCACTTCTGGGCATATACCCCAGAGACACTTTAATACACAACAAAGATATATGCAGCACAATGTTCATAGCGGCTCTATTTATAATAGCCAGAAGCTGGAAGGGACCCAGATGTCCTACAGAAGATGAATGGATACAAAAATTGTGGTACATATACACAATGGAATACTACTCAGCCACCAGAAACAATGACTTAACCAAATTCTTAAGAAAATGGCTGCATCTACAGAATATCATCCTGAGTGAGATAATCCAATCACAAAAGAACAGACATAATATGCAGTAACTGATAGTGGGATGATAACCCCAGAGGCTTGCACTCCCCCTGAAACAACTCACAGACTGTATGAAGTCCAAGAAATAAAGAAAACAAAAAAAATATATACATATGTTTACAAACAAGAAGACTTTGATTGTTTCCATTTTGCATTTTGTTTTGCATGTACTTTACGCTTATTGTAACTATTGGGTTTTCAATGCGTACTGTCGGGCCCTTGAAAAAAATCAAGTACTGACTAAAAAAAATATATTCACATGGTTTTATGTGAGAAATTATTTTAATATCTGAAAAAACAGTACTGACAAAAAGTACAATATTAAGCAAAAATAAAATATATGCATCAAAAAATTGCCAATAATTTAGTCAGCATATTAAAAATAAAGTAAAATCACTTTTAAGTAGACAGTGTTATGGTAAAATGCATCTTTTTGTAGTAGTCAACATTTGAGTAAGATAAATATACTCATTATAATAAACTTTCAGTCATTCTCTTGATCAATGTATTCTTAAAAGTAAGTGAGTTTTCATAAATCAGTATTTTGTGAATCACAAACATCTCTAAGATAATGATAAATAAGTTATTGTGTATGGTAATGAAAATTGTTTTTTAAAGTAATAATTTATTTTAAATATTTACATTTGATATTGCTATTAGAACAATTAACATATGAATTATAAAAGCTTATTAGTTACACTTTTGATATTGAAGATAATTTCTGGAACAGAAAAATATTTATTATTGCTGAGAGTATATTATCAGACAGCATTATATCACCCTTTGCTTATCCTTTTTGAAAGAGAAATCCCTAAATAAAAGAGAAATTATTGTTTAGCATTTTAGTAGATGGACATATTGTATACTCTGTTGTATAATAAGTACCTCATTTATTGTGTTACTTTACAATCTATATTAATTATATGTTGATAATTTTTGGTATATTACTCTGTTTTCTTCTTAAAATGCATTTTTCTATTTGTGTTTCTTCATGAATTTTCATAAAATATTTTAATGTAAAATATTCACCACATTTTGAAAAGAGAACAAAACAAAACAAAACAAAAACCCCAAGGGTCATTATACATTTCCTAAAGTTCTATTGCTGGTATCAATAAAATCAATATTTGCTACTCAATACTGCACCAGTTTAATAAATTACTTTGTTCTAATTATAAGATACTTTTATAAATGTCAGGATTCTGGTCCATTGTATATCAAAACCATTATTTAGGTTATACTTATTATAATGTGTATAAGTCTTCCTAATTTTATTCAGGAAAAGATATATAATTGTGAATTTTACAGAAAAGAATTTGTGTTATAGATAATACCACCATCAAGTGTTTTATAACTTTATTTATTTCCACATATATTTGTGCTTGAGTATTTCCTATATAGAAGGTCTGTTTTGGGTAATGTTTTGAACGTTGAATACCTTTGAAATTTAGACTATTTCATTTTAGAGTATGAAATATGTTTAGAATGAGAGGCAGTCTTAAGAACTCAATGCATTATATTTCACATTAGTTGTGCCTTTATGCGTAAATACAGAGCATTGCTTGAGTCCAAGAATGGGATGTTTCATTCACATTCTTGTGCTCCATGATTTTTATTTTCAAGCAATACAAACTTCAGAATTCTGTATTATGTACTTTTATCCTTTACATGTTTTTTTTCCCTCTTGCTTTTTATGGCTTCTACTATATTTTTTAGAAGAAATTATATGCGTTTATTTCTTAATTATAGAAATGATATCATCATAATTATTTTTTCTGCATTATTTGCAATTACGTTATTTTTTAAATTAAACATTTTTTTATTTTAAAATGCAGAGATAAATTAAGCATAATTTATCTTTGAATACCCAAATTTGCCACAAGCTGTATTTTTAGCTCTTGAATTATTAATGATTTAAGGTCCAGGTGTACCACACTCTGAGAAGGTACTATACAATTATATTTTCCTAAGAAACACCGAGGCTTTAAAAAAAATAGACAAATGTACAGATTTTAAAAGCATTTTTGCTTAAAACGATGTGAATATATTTTTTTCAGTACTTGATTTTTTGAAAGGTTTGGTAGTTTGCACTGAAAACTTACTAGTTACAATGAGCATAAACTACATATAAAACAAAACACAACATGGAAATAGTCAACATTTTTTTGGTATGTAAAGATTAAACATAATGATTTTTAAATACCAAGGATTTCCACAAGGCTGTATTCTTAGTTCTTGAATTGTAAATGATTTAAGATCTAGGTGTACCAGAATGTGAGAGGGTGTAATTTTAAGTTTCTTAATATTTTAATCTATACTGTTTTAATTTTGGTTTTTGCTTTTTTCATTTACCGTCATGTTTATAGCAACATAATTTATATTTGGTTACTTTACACAATTTTGCTTGGTGATCAGACTTAAAATACAAGCTACACTTTGCATTTTTTTTAACTTCAGTCATCTACCTGATATTTCAATACATTTCAACATATATTGTTTTCTGAAGACAAAGTTATTGCTTCCCTAATAGGTTTTCTATATTCTTCCTGTAGGTTCTCTCAGTTTATCTCTGTGGGTGTTAATGTATTTTGTAAAAGCACCATAACTTTTAAAAGAATAACATCAGGACCTAATCCCACTAAGTTATTTAATGCTAAGGTATGGTTTTAGAAAGCACAGTCCTATTTTCTAAAGGGTTGTTGAGTAAGAGGCAATGGCTTTGGTGTCACGCGCTCGCGCTTCCTGCCGGTAGGAACAGGCGTGCAACAACAAAAAGATACTTCTGCGGACAACCTTTATTGTACAGCACTCTGAGCAGGGGACTTCTTGAGCAGGAAAATTCTCTCTGAGCAGGGGACTCCCTACCGTGGTCTACTGTCTAGGTGACCTCTCACGTGCAGTCTCCCACGTGCGGTCTCTCTGCCCAGTCTCTCTCCATGTGGGATCTCCCGCAATCTCTCCTATCAGGTCTCTCTCCACGTGGTATCTCTCTGCCATCTCTCCACGTGAGGTCTCCCACAATCTCTCCACTATCTCCCACGTGGGAGAGAAATGCACTGCTTATGAATGCCCAAGAGACTTGTCTTGCTACCTGATTGGTGCATCCTGCAGTAGCTCATTCACGTGCCCCGAGATTGGGCTGTGACTTATGTGGTTGCCAAGCAACACGAGGGGAAAGGTTTTTGTAGGCTGAACAATGGGCAGGAAGCTGGCGCTATCTATTGGCGCCAACGGCTTCCTACACTTTGGTATACCACTGACTTAGTTTGAGAGGTTTATACTTATGTATTACCCTTGAACACATTATGTTTAATATTGGTAGCTGTTTCTCCATGATCTGAATAATGAAGCCTCAGCCTCTCTTTACATGTATCTCTGTTGGTCTTTTTCTGAAATTTTTTACTGTGCTAGCCTTCCTTAAAAATCATTTTTTGATCCATTACTGTCCACACTGACACTATGACCTGCATGATAGAACGTAAGTGAAAATAGCATAGGAGTTTTTTTGAATGAAAGTGTCAAGAGCTAATACGGTGCTTGCAAATTTCCCACCACCAGAGAAGCACCAGTGTGGTTAATGCTACTTCATAATATAAGAACTAAAGATAACAGGGACAGTACTCTGGCCAATGTGCTTAAAATAAGTTTCACTACTGACCCCTTAACCTTTGTCATTGGAAGCTATAACAATAGTACTAACAATTTAAGTGTTACTTATGTGTCTAAAATAACCTCAGTGATTCTGTGATAACTATTCAACTTCTCAATTTGAATACAGCACAACTACATTGCTAACCATAACAATACATCATCGGAGCTGACCTAGTACCTATTACACAAGATATGTTATTATCAATTCTACAATGACTAACCATTTTGGCAGGCTGTTGATGCTTTTGTATTTATTGTTAACATCGTTGAATATGAAGAATATCTTACACGCTTGATTTCTCATCCAGATTGAGATCATTGTGTCATCAAAAGTGAACTGGTGTGTTTTCTTGAATGCTCCTTGAACATATGTCTTTCTGAAACATTGGGGGAAGTGAATCTAGTATCAATTTCGAGCACTCTTCTATTATTCTGTGAGAACTCATCTAAATTATTATATCCTAAAAAAACACTGAAAGTTCCTTTGCAAAATAAGAATTTTTCATTACATATGTTCTACAATAAGTCAATATAACAAAGTTACATGTCTTGTAGGTACATACTCATATTGGCAGCTGATTATCATTTTAATTTATCTCTTTAGTATCCACTGAAGGATTTTCTAAATAAATAATTATTTATTACACATCATGCAGAATAGTTTGCATAACCATTGGTGTTTTTAACATATTTATTAAGATTATTTTGAAAAAATCTGACATAAATTTTCTGTTTTTTTATGAAAGTTCTATTTTCTGTTTTTTAAAAATATCAATTCTTTTTAAAAATTGAAAAATATTTAACAAAACTATGTATTTCGACAAAAAGCAGTTTATAAGTAAGATTTTCCATTCATTAAACTTAGAAAGAATCAATTAAACATTAATTAAATGTTTTCTTTTGCTAAATTATTTATGACTAGAAAATTAAACATGGAGGTGTTCAGAAGAGCACATGTTCCAAGATCCCTGTGGATAACTGAAATCCATCAAAATAAAATACATACATGATGGATAATTGTTACTGATTTAATTGGATTTGGGAAAAATAACCAAAATTTTTTGTTACATATTGTTATGAATTGCATGTTTATGAGTGGAAGGTAATTCGGGTATTCATTGGTAATCACTATTATAAACATCATGTGTTGGTGGTGGAATGAACATGTGTTCCCACACAATATGAAACTCACAGAACTCAGCTGATAGTTTGTGTGACTCAACTTTCCTTTTATACCATACTGTTAACAGGCTCCAACTCAGGTCATAGAAAGCCAGAGGCTTCTCACTGACCTACTTTACAGTCTCCAAAGGGTTGTTTGATGAGATGTAACAACAGCATCACTTGACCAGAGCTGAATAAGAATAGGGAAATAATGAAAAGCCAAGGAGAATCCAGATGAGTAACTGGATTCATCTCTCCCCATTTCATCACAATGAAACTAATCACATAAATGTCTTTATGCAGTCCCACTTTACAGGCATTACCTTCTCAACCTTTAAGCAAACATAAAACCACCCATAAATAGTAATTGTTGAGAAAATATTTGGTTACAAAATTTACATGCTATACATAGTAACAATTTGTTTTAGAAATGCACAGCTATAATAAATATCAATTGGTGAATTAGGCAATTGTCAACACATGATCAAAAGACTGATTTTGATTCAACTTTTAATTTTCTCTGAAAGTTAGTCTCAATTTTTTTGGCTTTTGTTATTTCCTGAACTTCATATAGTCTGTGAGATGTTTTTTGGGGTGTTCAGAGCTTTCTGGTGTTAGTATCCCATTATCAGCGACTGCATATTATGTCTGTTCTTTTGTTATCTCACTCAGGATGATATTCTCTAGATGCATCCATTTTCTTAAGAATTCTGTTAGGCCATTGTTTCTGATAGCTGAGCAGTACTCCATTGTGTAAATGTACCACAACTTTTGTATCCATTCATCTACTAAAGGACATCTGGGTTCTTTCCAGCTTTTGGCTATTATAAATAGAGCTTTGATGAGCATTGTGGTGCATGTGTCTTAGTTATATGCTGAAGCTACTCTGGGGTATATGCCCAGAAGTGGAATAACTGGGTCTCCAGGTAGTACTATGTCCAATTTTCTGAGTAATTGCTAGAATGATTTCCAGAGTGGTTGTAACAGTTTCCAACACCACTGACACTGCAGAAGTGTTCTTCTTTCTCCACATCCTCACCAGCATCTGCTGTTATCTGTATTTTTAATCTTAGCCATTCTGGTTGATGTGAGGTGGAATCTCAGGATTGTTTTAATTTGCATTTCCTTGATGGCTAATGATGTCTAGTACTTCCTTAGATGCCTCTCAGCCATTTGATATTCCTCAATTGAGAAATTTTTGTTTTGCTCTGTACCCCATTTTTTAATAGGGTTGTTTGTTTCTTACAGAAACTTTGCATCTCATTAATTCCCATTTGTCAATCTTCAACCTTAGAGCATGAGCCATTGGTATTCTATTCAGGAAATTTTCTCTTTTGCCTATGTATTCTAAATTTTTTCCCACTTTCTCTTCTAATAATTTCAGTGTACCTGGTTTAATGTGGAGATCTTTGATCCACTTGCACTTGAGCTTTGTGCAAGGAGATAAGAAACGGTATAATTTCACTCTTCTGCATGCTGAGTGTCAGTTGGACCAACACCATTTGTTGAATAGGCTGTCCTTTTTCCATTGAAAGTATACAGCTCCTTTGTCAAAAATCAAATGAATATACATGTGAGTGCTCATTTCTGGATATTCTATTCTATTCCATTGATCCACATGCCTACCTCTGTACCAGTACCATGCAGTTTTTAGCACAATTTCCTTGTAATATAGCTTGAGGTCAGGAATAGTGATTCCCCCAGTTGTTTTCTTATTGTTGAGGTAGGACTTCACTATTCTAGGTCTTTTGTTTTTCCAGATGAAATTGCCCATTGCTCTTTTTAACTCTGTGAAAAATTGGGTTGGAATTTTGATGTGGATTGCATTTCTCTCTCCTGTGGATCTGAGGGTACATGGACTCAGGAAGAAAATTACTTCTGAGTGTTCAGCTTCTAGTGGGCAAGCAGTGAGTTCTGATAGCAGTGACTCAGCTTTGTCTTTTTGGGCTCAGGTGTGGGGCTCTTGTGAGCCTGTTCTAGAATCTCTTTCATTTGCCCAACTGGTCCTGAGTACTACTAACAGGGAACTGGCTCTTTCTCTAGCCCAAAACTGACACTTTTCCAGATAGTACAGTACTTTTCCAGATAGCACAGCACTTTTTGCTCTCTGAGAACTCCATATGTGCTCTCCCTGGACCTATGTGCTAGATTCCACTCTGGTCCAGGTTTAAGATGGCCTGTAAAGTTGAACTTCAAGCACTGCTTTTCCCTGGCCGGCCCTGTTTCCACTGACAAGGACCTGTGCCTTACTGTGGGCCTGTGTGTTTAATTTGCAAGCCCAGGCTTTCTGTACAGATCCTGATTCTCTCTGGAAGAGGTCCAGCCCTAGTGTGTACCAGAGGGGCATCTTTTCCATAAGCTTCACTTAGCTCTCTCTGTGTTTGGTTACTCACAGTGCAATCTCACCAGGCCTGTGTCCCTGGATCTCTCCTGTTCTAGGTGGCAAAGGGCCTGTGTATTTGGGCCAAACACACAGGCTTTCTGAGGGGATCCCAAGTCCCTCTGCCAGGGGTCAGGTCTTACTGTGGTCAGGAGGGCCACCTTTTCTGTGAGCTCTGCTTTGCCCTTTCTGTGCTTTGGTTACTCTCAGCACAATCTCACCAATCCTGTATCTCTGGATCTCAGCTGTTCCATGTGGCAATGGGTGATTCGTGTTTCTTATGCATTCAAGAATTTGCCTTAAACTATTGGGCATTTATATCCTAAAGGATATGTAAAATTTTCTTTTTGAAATTTGCTACAGTGTAATAATGTATGATACACTGGGGCAGATCAGGGATAAAGAAAGCTTTGGAGATTGACAGCAATAGTATTTTAACCTAGCAATAGGTAATTAGAGTTCTCAAAACAAATTAATCAAAGATGTATCCTATAATAACTAGCACAAAAATTTGTTAGTACAACATATAATGTTGAAAGAAGCAACCAGTTTCTTCCTCTGTAAATGATACTTACTTACTAATAAATGTTTGCCCATTAGGTGCTCAGTATTTGCATTTACAGCAATTTTGTTCAATGTATTTTAAGCGCTCTTGATTGCTTAGGAAAAATGTCTTGAAAGGGTTCCTTTTGTTAAAGCTTTGTGCTGAAATCTCAGAATTTCTTTCCATTCCTGAAGCATTGCCATGATAAATGAGGCATCACAATGAAGACAAAGCAAATGTTGAAATATTCACTCAGTATAATTTTCAAAGCTTAGAGCATATTCAAGAATTTTGAAAAATTTTGTAATTTTAAACCTTTTTTTGACTTTTAACTTCATTCTGAGTATGCTTCTTTGTATAAATAGTACTACAGAAAATGTATCCAAATCATGCTCCATAATTTTAATTCCTATAGCTAAAGCTTATTTCATACTGCTGAGGGCCATGCAGGAGGAACTACAAATAGCCTTAGAACCCACATATTGCAGCCCACAAGTTACCACAGCTACATGAAAGGGACTATGTGTGCCATGGCCCCTAGGACTATATCTCCTGAAGACTTTACACTTTTCTCTGCCTGTTGTCCTCAAATTCATCTTAATCTACAAATTATATGAAAAGTTTAAGGTGAGTTTCAGTCCCTAACTGGACAGTATTTCTTACATTCACATTCACATTACTATTGTTTGATATCTTTCAGGGATTTCAAATGGGGCAGATGAATGATTCTATCACCATGCTAGGAGAGAGAGGGAGGAGGGGAGGTAAATAAAGATTGTCAACATTGATGACCATTCTTAGAATATATTTGAAAAAATAAAGTTCTCTGTGAAGCTAAGTTGAAATGCTTTTACTACTGGTTCTGACATAAACTATTTTAGAGTAAAATATGAAGTTAAAAAAGGCACACTCTTCTTAGTTAAGCTGGTGCCCTTAATGGTTGTGGAGCAAGAACATCACCCTCAATTGTATGGAGGATTTAAAATAGATATGATTGGATTTTATATAAAATGTTAGATTCGTGATTCTTTTTTTCTAATTATCATTAATCTACTTTTACAGTCTTATTATCCCCTCCATGTCTGCCCATTTCTGGTCCTCATCTTGTTCTTCCTGTTCTCTATCTTTAAGAAGATGTGCCACCCCTTCATCTCACTAGACCACCCCACTTCCTGGGGCCTCAATTCTCTTGATGGTTAGGTGCTTCTTTTCTCACTTAGTCCATAACAGGAAGTCCTCAGTTGTATATGTGCCAGAGGCTACATATTAACTGGTGTATGCTGCCTGGTTAGATGTTCAGTGTCTGAAAGATTATGGAGGTCTATTTTATTTGAGATTGATAATTTTCTTATGGGATCACCCTCCTCCTCAGCTTCTCCCAGTCTTTCTCTAATTCAACCACAAGAATCCCAAGCTTCTGTCCATTGGTTGGGTATAGGTATATATATTTGGCTCTTTCAGCTTATTCTTGAGCCTCTGAGAGAGAGGGTAGCCATGTTAGGCTTCTGTCTGTAGGCACACACTAGCATTAGTAAGAAAATCAGGACTTGGATCCTCCCCTTGAACTGGATCCAACTTTGGTCTTGTCACTGAGCCTCTGTTCCCTCTGTGTCTTTACCATTTTTGTTCATGCACTTCTTTTAGACAGGAAAAATTTTGGGTCCAAATTTTTGGTTTTGCGAGGACAACCCCATCCCTCAAATCAATGTCCTGTCTTTCTCCTGGAGGTGTATTCTACATGTTTTTTATCCCCACTATTGAGTATTTCATCTAAGGTCCCTCCTGAGAGTCTCTCATCTCCCTGGTCTCTGGTGCATTCTAAAGGGTCCCACTACATTCTACTTCCTGAGGTTGACTGCTTCCATTCTTTTTGCTGGCCCTCACAGTTTCACTACTGACCCTGACCCAATAACTGATCATATTCTTTTTTTCCCCATCCTCTTTCACATCCAGGTCTATCCTTACTTTTATCACCCATGATGGCTTTCTTCTCACTCTGTAGTGTCTATTTCTGGATATCAACTTGACTACATCTGGAATAAATCACAATTCAGAATTGGGTGGTTAACTTGTCATCCCGATTTTGAGGAATAGTGGCTATAAATCTTTGGACACTAAGGCAAGGAGATCATTTAGCTCAAGGTCATCTGGAACAAAGCAAGTCCCAAATCAAGGTATAGTGTACACAGCTTTAATATGGGACAGTCCTACTGTTGGAGACCTACAAAAGAACATTGGAAGAAGGAAGTCTACCTCTCTTAACCTCCTTGCCTTGTGGGACTGGACATCTGCTAGATCTTTGGACTTCTTCTCACAGCTACTGCCAACCATTGTTGAGGAGTTGAACTATAGACTATAAGTCACCAACAAATTCTCTAAGTATATAAAGTCTACCACAAGTTATATCACTCTAGAGAACCCTGACTAATACACCCTTTTAAGTGAGATTGAACCATCCTTACTTGGGCCTTTCAGCTTGTTAACCATCTTGAGAACTGCAGATTTCATCCTGGGTATTCCGTTCTGTTTTGGGCTAATATTCACTTATTAGTGAATACAATTCATGCATATCCTTTTGGATCTTAGTTATCTTAGTCAGGATGTTATATTTTTAGTTCCATCCATTTGCCTGCAAAACTCACGATGTCCTCTTTCTAAATAGCTGAATAGTATTTCATTATATAAATGAACATCATTTTCTGTTTCCATTCTTCTGCTGTGGACCATCTGGTACAGTTTGGTCAATGCAATAGAACTGAAGAACCAGAAACAAAATTCCACATAGTTACAGACATATGATTTTTGGCAAAAAAGCCAAAAATAGGCAAATGGGAAAAAGAAAAAAACATTTTCAATAAATGGTGCTGGTTTAACTGGCAGTCAATATGTAGAAAAATGAAAATAAATATATATTGTCATTTTGCATGAAACTCAAGTTTAAGTCGAACAAAAACCTCAACATAAAAATAGACACACTGAGTATAATAGAAAAAGATTTAATAAAGAGCCAGGAACTCATTGGCACAGGGGAAATTTTTTCTAAATCTAACTCCCATGGCTCAAGCTCTAAGATCAAAAACTGATAAATGGGACCTCATGAAACTGAATAGCTACTCTAACACAAAAGATATAATCAAAAGGACAAATTGTCAACCTACAGATTGGAAAAATAATGTCTTCACTAACTCTCCATCTAATAGGGTTACAATATCCAAGATATATAAAGAACTCAAGAAGTTAAGCTCCAAAAAAAACAAGCAAATAAACAAAAATGCACAAAACAATAAAAATGGGCCATAAAACTAAACAGAGAGTTCACAACAGAGGGATCTCAGATGATCAGAAGCACTTAAGTAAATGTTAAATGTCCTCAGTTATCAGGGAAATGCAAATCAAAATGACCCTGAAATTCCATTCTACACCTATCAGAATGGCTTAGATCAAAAACTCAGGTGACAGCACCTGTTGGCATGGATGTGGAGAAAGACGAACACTTCTCCATTCCTGGTGGGATTGCAAACTGGTATAGCCAATATGGTAATCAACCTGGAAGTTCTTCAGAAAATTGGAAATATGTCTACCTGAAGGCCTAGCTATTCCACAATTGGTCATATACCCAAAAGATGCCCCACCATGCAAAAGGGACACATGCTTCACTATGCTTACAACTGCCTTATGCATGATAGTCAAAATGTGAAAATAACACAAATGCGGTTCTTTTAAGATTTTTTCTTTATTAATCATTTTATTTGTTTACATTTCAAATATCATCTCCCTTCTCAGTCTCCACTCTGTAATATTACTTTTAAAAATCAGTAATAAAATAGTTAATGCTTTCTTTGTAACCTCAAATTGCTGTCTGCCAGTATCAAAAACTAAGATAACTACTTTGTTTAACTACATTTTATGATTCATGAAAATCCTGGGCAAATGGATGGAACTTAAAGCTATCATGCTGAGTGAGGTAACATCAAAAGAACACACATGGTATGCGCTCACTGATGAGTGGATACTAGCCCCAAAACCTCTGAATTCCCAAGAAACAATTCAAATATATTAAGAAGCTCAAAGAGAAGAAGAGCCAGAATGTGGATGCCTCAATCCTTCTTAGAAGCAAGAACAAAGCACTCACTGGAGGAACTACAGAAGCAAATACAGGATCAGGGATTTAAGAAAAGATCATTAAGAGGCTGCCTCACCTGGGGATCCACCCCATATACACCCACCAAACCCAAGCACTATTGCTGATGCCAAGAAGTGTTACAGGCAAGAGCCAGATATGGATGCCTTTTCAGAGGCTCTACAAGAGTCTTACAGATACAGTTGAGGATGCTTGCAGCTAACCCTGAACTAAACATGGGGTCCCCAATGAAGAAGCTAGAGAAAAGAATGAAGGAGCTGAAAGGGTTAGAAAATGGAAAGAAAAGCATTATCAACTAAACAAACCCTCCAGAGCTCTCAGGAACTAAAACACCAACAAATGAGTACACATGGAGAGACCCATGGCTCCAGTTGCATATGTAGCAGAGGATAGCATTGGCTAGCTTCAATGGGAGAAGCGGCCTTTGGTCCAGTGAAGGCATGTTTTACCAGCATAGTGAACTGCAAATTTGCTGAGGTGGATAGGGTGATTTGGAGAGGGAGCACCTTCATGGAAACAAGGGGAGGAGGAGAGGTGATGAAGTAGGGGGAAAGGGGGTTGATATTTCAAATGTAAATACAGAGAATATCCATAATTCTTTTAAATTACATTTTCATATTAAAATATTATTATTTTGTGATGTAGTTTTGGAGGTTTACCTATGCTTGGTTATATCACCAAATGTTTAATTTTCATACTATGGATAAAATCGTGATTCCTTCACAACTTATCAATAATATTCTCAACTCTTCCATCTTAAGGTTCATATGTTGTGTTGTATATTTATCCATCAGGGCTGTGAATCGCAAAATAAATGGTTCTGTATTTTGAAAAAAAATGTCACTTTTTTATGAAAGTTTGTGTGATTTTAAATAATTTGTTTTATTTTCCTCTACTATGTCATGTTTTATTCTTGTAAAAGTATTGGGGGAAAACACTTTTTAAAAATAATCACTCAGTATAACAACAATAAAACATAATTACATTGTAATTGTGTGTTGCTTGAAATTTTTTGCTGGGATATATAAGCTATGGAAGAAAGAATATAGTATGATGTTTTACTATGTGTCTGAAACACTGTTTCTCCTGTCCATCAAGTATGTGAGTAAGTTTGTGTGAATGTGGACTGGAACATTGTTCTTTCCATCCACCAATTGTGTGTATATATGTACGTATACTTGTATGTGTATAATACTTAGAAGCTGCTTGTTGGAGTTTTGCCCTCATCATTCTATATGTATGCATGTGAGTATGTGTATTGGACTCTGGCTTTTGTTCAATCCATTCAATGTATGTGTGTGTGTTTGTGTATGTGGGTATATACATGGGTATGTGTCTGTGTCTGTTTGTGTGTGTATACATGTAAATTTTCTCTCCTTCCTCTTCTTTTTTGCTAGACCCAAGGAGTTAGAAACTTTATAGTTTTTTTGCTGGCCACGGATAGTGCTAAAACTTGTAAATTTAGCTTTGTTTCCTCAGAAAAAATAATGTCTACTGAGTAACTTCTCTAATTGTCGACTGCATTTGGCAGATGCCCCTCTAGGTATCTGGATCCACCCAGGTCAGATGCTTTAAGCACTGACCTACAATGTTTGCCTGCCTCGGTATACCCAGCACATGGATGTCAAAGCATTATACTACACGTATATATAAATGTTGGGAAGATACTTCAAATAAAATATACATGAACATTAAAACTTATGAATTATATCACTTGCCTTATAATACCCCTTCATCCACAAATATGTTTCTAGTTAAAATTTAAGACACTATTAATTGAGATTTGAAGTATGTTAATCATCTTCACTTTAGATAAGAACAAATATCACTTTTGAACTGCTTATACCCTGAAGTGATTATTTTGCTATCATAGTGTTTTAAAAGAGAACAGGACTATCAATTCATCTATCCTATAATAGATTCATACACTGTCACAATGTTTATCATGTGTTTGTATTTTACATGAAATTGTTATTATTTCATAAGTATATATTATTATTTTATTTTAGCATACCTCAAGTTTTAGGTATTGTATTCTAAATCCAGATGACCTGGATTTCCATTGCTGGTGTAAAGGTGAAGGGAGTTTAAATGCATTTTTAGAAAATATATGATTATATTTAATTTATTATTTATGCAAAATGCTATGATATGTGTATGCTTGCTAAGACTATTGCTTCCTACCTTAATTTCTAAACAAACATTCTATATGTATATAAGGTCAGTGTGGAGAATACAATGTTTTGCATTAAACTTGTATTGTGTGGTACAAGTCTTAGGGACTTGACTTCTTCTTACTCTAGGTAGGGGACCAAAAACCACACAAACTAGAGGTAGTACTTTATTCCAACTTACTGAACCAGTGATTTTCCTGCTTTCAACTCACAATAATATGGATAAAGGGATTAATCACAGGAATAGAAATGCCTCAAGGGCAGAAATATCAACTGAATCACAGTCCTGCATAGGTAAGAGCTTATGAAAGACAGATACCTGAAGCTCACATCATGACTTCTAGGACACTGGACACATAGAAGACTTTCTTTTCCAGGTACTTTTCTTGGTTTGAGACCCTTAAGGCAGTTCAGCTAGACTCTTTCTTCCAAGAAGTTTACCTGGTGTATCATTTTCAGATGCCTAAAATGGTCTGATTTTTTTCAGAGTGAAATCCTTGAGTATGTTTTCAATGGAAATTGCTTATATCAGGGTAAACAGGAGGGTGCTTAATATGTCTGATCAGTTAAAGGACTTCCTGAAACTTCCATACTCCTTATTTTCTGAATGACAAAACACCTCCCTTCAGAATATCCCAAATCATGTTTTGATATAATATTTAATATAATTTGACATAAGTAAAGATACATGTTTATCCATGAATTACTGTAGATTCTCAGAACTTTCTAAATGTTATGGTACATGAAATGTTTTAACTAGTAAGTAATAATCTATTGATTCCATCAGATAGTCAAAATGTAATTTTATGTGGCTAATAGTGCTAACAATAGATAAAATTACTGTATCAGTAATTAAAATTTAATTATTTTCAAACCAATAACTGACTATTTGCTCTCTAATGAGCCATATATTATTCTACTAAAATTAATTAAATCTAAATTCATAAACACATATATTTAATATTATTAAATAAAACTTGTATAAAACAAAAGTCTTATATACATATTAAATATATACTAATATATATCAGTGAAATATATATTAATATATATTACTTAAATATTTTGCCATGACTTTATAATTCATAATTTCTATTAGGCTTATTATTGTGGTAGATTGTTATTTTTTTGAGAACTTTGTATATAAGTACTATATGCACACTGTTTCTCCCTCTCTCTTTTTTCTTTCCAGGAACACCCATGTCCATCTTTATTTCCTTTCAAATTCATGACCTCTCTTTTCTTTATTATTTTTATAATTGTGTCTATGCATTTTCATGCACACAAATATAGTTGTGCTCATATAAATACATAAATAAAATGCACAGACTGCATTTCCTAATGTTCATATGTATATAGTTTTCTTTTTTGGGCTAACTACTTGGGATTGGCTGAACTATCAAGGTAATCATTGCTGGAAAAGACTGACTGTTCTTCTATTAGAAATAATTAATTATCTATAGTTATTAATCTAACTATGAGGCTTATTTCCACGTTTATGGTGCATGTTAAATGTTCATGTTGAACATCTTGTTTTTGTAAACCTATTGATGGAATTTAATTTTCATTGTCCTAAGATGGTGCTTCATATTTTTTTTCTGAAATAAAAGTGATCTGTTTGATCACTTGAATGGTCAGAAAGATCTTAAACCCAGGGTTGATGACATTTGTAAAATCACTGAAACCTGTGTTAAGCCTTCAACTAGGAACTCTCAAGTTGCCCTCTACAATTGCTGTTCATTTGTACCAGTGAAAACACACAAAAAAATGAGATTCTCAAATAAAGTATTAAAAGGAAATATTTATGGGGCTGAAGAGTTGACCCAATCTTAAGAGCATTTGCTGTTGTTTTGAAGGACTGGAGTTTAATTAATGCAACAAACAGAGTCTCATTACTTTCTCCTTCACCACCAGCCTTGCACATTGTGCACAGAAATAGGTCAATAAATACACTCATATGAATAAAGGTAAATCCTAAAAACACCAATAGATGATAATCTAGTTTTATGATTCATATGCTACTCTATGAGTATGTAGGAACTGAGCTATAAGGTAAACAATGTGAGGCCCAGCGTTTTGTTAACCATGACATAGCAACTCTTTCTACTCCTGAAAGATATGCTTAACTTTCTTAGAGAATAAATTTGGATTTATCACAGAATGCACCATTGAGTTTTATTTGATTTGAGCAAATAATAATTGAGCAATGTCTAAATAATCTACAGATCAGCATAAGCAAAAATTAATCGGCTTCCAATAATTGTGGTGTGATACTAAAGTCTCCAAATTATTCCATAATTGATTGTGCAGTGTTATCTGCAATATGTTATCTTCTACTACCTCAAGTAAGAAGAGTAGATAGAAACTATTGTAAGAACTATGCTATTGCAGGTCTGATAAAAAGTATATTTGTGCACATATGTAAATGTTCACTAATGTGTATCATGCTAAATGTATCACACACATAGAAAGAGGAAAGGACAGAGAGTTAAAGACAGAGAGAAGGAGAGAAAGAGAGAGAGATAGGTGAATATCAGTGTAGAAAACAATTATTACTAGTCTTTTATGTAAAGGTATTATGAGTATTTCAAAAGACATAGTTCTCTGTTATCACCTCTGATTATTGTAATGGGCTTGTACTGTACTCATTTTTAGGTGTATTGAAAAAAGTAAGAAGTTAGGTATGTGTGTGTGTGTGTGTGTGTGTGTGTGAGAGAGAGAGAGAGAGAGAGAGAGAGAGAGAGAGAGAGAGAGAGAGAGAGAGAGATTCATCATTGAAGTTACTTCAGAAAAAAGTGTATATTTAAAATATCTGCTTACACAATGCACCATATCTTAAGTCTCCATGTCATCACAACTCTGAAATATCCTTTACTTGGTACACTGAAATATATTTCATATTCATTTTTATTTCTGTTAAAGAAAAATATTTTATATGTATTTTCTCTTTTCAACTTTAACTTATAAGAGAAGATAAGTTCAGTTACAATAAAACAAAAGCTATTCCCAAAGTCTACATTTATTCTGAATTAAGCATAGTAGTTTTTGACCATACATATGAAAACTGAATTCAGGAGTTTGGAGGGCACAGCCTCAGGTCCAGTTAATATGATTTTCTACAGAGCCAAACACAATGCCCAGCATAATGCTTTCTGATAGATTTTGATTAGCTGTGCTTGGCTAGCTTTTCTTTACATTACTACAGTCCACACTCATTTACAAGACTAGATGGAATTTCTCCATACCAGGAGCATGCCCATCTGAGGGAAGGAATAATCAGCCCAGGTGATTTCCCTTGTTTACCACATTCATAATCTGCTGGTTACCCCTTCTCCCTCACTGGAACTGTAGAAATATTTTTCCAGTGCAAACTGGATCAGTGTCTGTTGGCTACTTTTTAAAATTTTTCATTTAGGGTTCTTAGAAATAAATTCATTATTCCTTACAAAGCAAAACGATGAATTAAACAATGCTGAATTTCACCTGGTATTTTGTTCAACTTTAGTGAAAAGTTCACCTGGATCATGGGACTCAGAACCCTGTTCTTAATGAATCTATGAGGCTGGTGCCATATCCTTTTTCAAGTCTTTCCTTGTCACATTGCAATATTGACATCTCTTCTTTCTCCTGGATGTTAGATACATTTTTGTATCTACTCCTATTCCAATGGGGACTAAATATACATTTTCGTTGGACTGATATATTTATTAATGTTTGTGGAATTATTATGCTGTATATAAAAAAATATTTTTTCTTTCTTTATGCCACTGCTGTGACATGCCTAAAGTGTAATTGTTTCTCGCATTTAAACACAATAAAACAGAGAATAATAAATTTCATAAAGCCAAATAAAAATTAGGTTTGAGATGATAACTAGATAAAAATATAAAATAATATAAGGCTTGGAAGGGAAAATATCTTAAAGTTACTCATCTTTATCTTATCAAAATAAGTATATTGCATTTTAATTTTTACTTCGAAAGTAAAACAATGAATTCATACTCTATATCCATGGGTCGTTCAAGTCTTAAGACTTGAGGTAAATTTCCAGAATCCATATGAGAAAGTTCTATGTGATGGATAAATGAGGTGGAAAGTCAAGCAAGAAAAATGGCCCAGAAGATCAGATTTGGGAATGAGAGTATGGGGGAATATAGAGATTAAGGATTTTTAGCATAAAAAGCGTGTTGTACATTAGGTCTGTGAGGTAGTAGAAGTTGTCCTGACATACTGAGGCCAGAGCTATAAAAATAACCACAAAAAACAAAAGCAGACACCAGTCTCAGAAAGCTTGGAATGCCCAGTACCCAAGAAACAATTTCATAGACATTATGAAACTCAAAAAGAAGGAAGGCCAAAATGGAAAGGCATCAGTCCTTCTTAGAAAAGAGATCAAAACTTTCATAGGAGGAAATGCAAGGTCAAATAGAGAAAGAAGGATTGAAAAGAAAGATCACTCAGAAGCTGTCACGCCTGGGGATCCACCACATATGCAGTCACCAAATCCAAGCACTATAGCTGGTCCCAAAAAGTACTTACTGACAAAGTTGACCTCTCAGGGACTATGCTAGAGCCATATAGATACAGCTGAACATGCTTGCAGGTAACCATTGGTCTGAACTCGGTGTTCCCAATGAGGTTGCTAAAGAAAGGACATAAGGAACTGAAAGTGGTTGGAAACTCATGGAAAGATAACACTATCAACCACCCAAACTCTTTAAAACTCCCATGAAGTAAAACACCAAACTCTGTGCGCACTTTGAGAGACCAGTTGCATATGTAGCTGAAGACAGCAGTGTCTGGCATCAATATGAGAAGAGGCTTTTGTTCCAGAGAGTGCATGTTGTCCCAATGCAGGGGAATGACAAGCAAAGGGGTGGAGAGGGGAATCAGAAGGGAGTGCACCTTTGTGAAGGCAAATGGATGAGGGAGGGAGGAAGGGAGCAGGGTGGGGTTAAGGGAAAGCAAATTAAATGTAAATACAGAGTATCTAATAAAAAAAGTATTACTTGAAGCTGATTTTTCTGTCTGTTTCTTTGTCACTTTCTCTTGTCTCTAACTCTACCCACAACACACATATACATTAAACTATAAACTCATGTTTTATTCATTCTTAAATTTTAAACAGAAATTAATATTTTTGAGTTTTTTCACAAAAATTTTTGTATTGTAGTTTTCTCTTATTTCTTTGTTACATAAAAGCACGTTTCTGTTTTTCATAAGTATTGCATAGATATTTATTATATAGAAGTGTGATATGTTCCCTTAGACTATACTTTAATGATACTTTTAACTTTATTTTTCTTTAGATTTACCCTTTGCCTCATCATTAATCATTTTTAAACTGCAACATAACTGTGTAAGTTCTCATTCTAAAACAATAATAATTTAAAAGCTATGTTCCACGAATAGATGTACAAAAGTATTATAAATTAAGAACAAGGGTCAGTCTTTAACACATATTATCAAATCTATTTTCAAGGTATGTCATCCTGTTGTCTATTTATATTAACTCTTGAGTTTCAGTCAGAATTTAGTTTGAAAAGCAGATATCTGTGGCAAAAAATAAATGCATGCATTCTTTCATAGAGGTATAGAGTTCATTACTATCTATAAAATTCTCATGATTAGGAAACATGTTCTCTAAATGGTGGTAATATTTAGATATAATTGGTTATGGCTGTTCAGACCATAAGGTAATAAAATTATTGAGATAAATATGGAGTAAATAGCCAGATTAAGAAAAATGTAGTTTGAACCTGAAAAAACAGGTCTAAAAATTATGAATCACTAACCTTAGACAAACTAAGATCTACATAATAGCTGAGGATGAGATACAGATTGTTGTGGGCCTGACACAGGAAAAAAAAAACAAAATCTATACACTCCTAGGGAAGTTGAAATATAAAAACTAATATTTTTATTTTAACTTCTTATCATTAATTACTTTTTTTTCTACATCCCATATGTTTCCCACTTTCTGGTCATTCAGGCAGAGTTCTTTCTCCATCAACCCACCACATTGTCTCTGAGATGGTACTCAACCACTTTAGTCCTACACCCTGAGGCATCAAGTTTCTATAGAATTAGCTAAATCCTCTCATCGTTGTCAGATAATGCAGCCTTCTGCTACTTCTGTGTTAGGAGCCTGGGACCAGCCCTTGTATGCACATTGGCAGGTGGCCTAGTCTCTGGCAGCTCCCAAGGTCAAGGTTAATTGACACTATTGGACTTCCTATGGGGTTCTCATTCTCTTCGATTTTTCCTGTAACTCTTCATTACAACTCCCCAAACTTAATTGAATGCTTGACTGTGAGTCTGTTCATCTGTCTCAGTTAGATGCTAGGATAACATTAGTAATGGTGTTAGGGATTGAAACTCACCCATGGGATGTATCCCAAGCAGGACTGGTCACTGGTCAACTATTCCTTTCAGTCTCTGCTTCATTGTTGTTCCTATATCTCTTTTAGACAGAAACAAATTTGGATTTAAAATTTTGTAGGTGGGTTAGTGTTCCCCTGCCTCCACTGTGAATCCTGTGTGAATTCATGAGGTGGTCTCTTCAGGTTTTATATCCCCACTGTTGAGTATTTTGGGTAAAGACATCTCCTTTGAGTCCTGGAAGCCTCTACCAGTTCAGGTCTGGGACACTCTAGAGGTACCCTCAATCTACAACTCCAAGAAACTGCAAACTGTCATTAATTCTTCTAGCCCTATGGACATCACTCTTGACTTCCCATCTCTATTCCTGATGTTGTTCTCCAATTTCCCTTCCTACCCCCATCTTCCACTCAGGTCCCTCCATCCCTCTGTTTCCCATGACTGTTTCGTTTCTCCTTCTAATTGAGATTTAAGCATCCTCACCTGGGCCTTCTTCCTTGTTTAACTTCTTATGGTCTGTGAGGAATATAATGGGTGCTATGTATGTTATGGGTAACATCCAAATATCACTGAGTACATACCATAGAGTATATTGTTTTCTGTCTAGATTATCTCACTTAGGATGCTATTTTCTAGATCTATTCTGTTTGCTTATATAATTTATGATATCCTTGTATTTAATTGTTGAATAATATTGCATTGTGTAAATGTACCATATTTTCTGTTTCCACTCTTCAGTTGAGAGATATCTAGGTTGCTTCCATTATCTGGCTATTAAATATGAGGCTTCTATGAATGTAGTGAAGCACGTGTCCTTCTTATATTATAGACCATCTTTGGGGTGCTTGTCCAAGAATGGAATAACTGGATCATTAGAAACAACTATTTTCAATTTTCTGAGGAACCACCAGACTGATTGCCAGACTGGTTTTACAGGTTTAAAGTCTCACAGCAAATAAAGAATGGTGACTTTCTCTACATAATCAGAACTTGGTACTGTTGCTTGAGTTTTTTATCTTAGGTATTCTGAATGGTGTAAGGTTCATTTTGCCTTGCATTTCCCTGATGAGATGACAATTTACATAAGCTACACACAAAATTCTACCTGAGAACTCCTACCACTGATAAATTCATCAAAGAGAGTGTATATAAAATTTACTCAAGGAAGTTAGTAGCCTTATTTTATATAAATGATAAAGAGTAGAGAAGGAAATTAAAGAAACTACACCCCTCACCATAGTTACAAATAATATAAAATATCTTTCTTTAACTCTATTCAAGCATGTAAAAGATCTATATGGTATGAACATTAAGTTTCTAAAGAAAGAACTCAAAGTAAACCTTAGAAGATGAAACGATCTCACATTCTCATGTGTTGGTTGGATTAACATAGTGAAAAATAAAGCAATCTTACCAAAACAATCAAAAGATTCAATGCAATCCCTATCAAAATTCTAACACATTTTTACAGACATTGAAAGATCAAGTCTTAACTTCATATGGAACAAATAAAACCTCTTGTAGCAGAAATAGTTGGAACAAATAAAGGTAATTTAGGAAGAATCATCATGATTGACATCTGCTTACAGTAAAGCATTAGTGATAAAACCTGCATGGTTTTGTTATGGAGACAGATAATTGATCAATGGTATAAAAGTAAAGACCAAAGAGTTATACCACATACCTATGTACACTTGATATTTGACAGAAAAGCTGAAATAATAATTTTTTGAAAAACTCTTCACCAAATAATCTGCACGTGGAGGAATACAAATTAATCCAAATTCATCACCTTCCACATAATTAAAGTCCAAGTGTGTCAAAGACCTCTATATAAAATTAGATTCACTGAAACTAATAGAAGAGAAAGTGGGAAATGGCCTTGGATTCATTGGTGCAGGAGAAAATTTTCTGAACAGATCACCAATGACTCATGCACTAATATCAACAATTGATAAATGAGACCTCCTGAACTTAAAACGTTCTGTGAAGCAAAAGACACTGTCAATAGAACAAAAAAAAAAAAAAAAAAAAAAAAAAAAATCTATAGAAAGGGATAAAATCTTGACTAATGGTACAGCTGACTTAGGGCTAATATTTAAATTATAGTAAGAACTCAATAAATTAGACTCCAAAAAAGAAAAAACAAATGACGAAAAAATTTAAAATGTGATGTAGACCTAAACAGAACATTCTAAATAAATGAATCTTGAATGGCTAAGAAGCACCTAAAGAAATGTTCCACTTAAGACTCTTAAAGAAAAAGAAAAAAAAAAAAGACTAGAACAGAAAAATTGGCCTGCACAGAGATTAAATGCGTTTGTGAAATTTTTCTTCTGTTTTCTTCTATCTTTTCTTCAATATTTAAAGTTTCAAATTTTGTGCTGTCATTACCTGTATCTATTTTTCATTTACTTCATTTTTCAGTAATACTCTAGGTAGATACTTTGCTCGTGACATTTTATTATCTGTCTTTTCTTCTTTATTGTAGAGGCTGTTTACTGCTTGCTTATGTCATAAATCTATTGATAGTTTATTGTCTGTTCTGAGTCCCATTGACAGATTTTCACATGTACTCTGGTCACCATTGCCGAATAAGCTATAGTCTTGTTTTGTGAAGATTGGGCTCTTACTCTTGTTTGCTGTAGTTTGTGTTTGTTCACTGAGATTGTTGCTGCCATTATGATATTTTCCTGACAAAAGGACAAGCACAAGTTGAGAACTCACTTTAATCCATGGTTTCTTAGAGAATAGCTGCCGACATGGTTCTGTTATGTATCTGACTTGAGGCTAAACATCATAGAAGAAAACACGTGGGAGAACAAGGAATTTAATGAATTCCTAGAGCAAAAGACAAAGGCTCCTCAAACAAAATACACTACTGAATCCTTTCCCAATCTCCTGAGAAAGCCTTATAACTGTTCAAATATTTTACTTCAATAAAAACCCTTGAATTATGAATCTATAAATGGATTAATTAAATCTTTCTCTCTGAATTCTTGTGATACAGTTTTCATTTAACAAACTGTCCATCTCCCACATTGCCTCATTTTACAATACAGTCTTCCAAGCTACTTACATTATAAATCCACAGTCACATTTTCATGTCTGGTCTACAAATTGGTGGCTAAAGAAACCTTTGGCTTATACTGTTTCCTCTAAAGTAGAAAAACTGGTTTATTTTTGCTAAGGTATATGAAAGTAGGAGCTTCTATGACTGATATAATGGCTAAACTCCGTTGTTCCAGTTATATATCATAATTAATCACTAGACATCATTTAACTCAGTTCTATCCCCACAATGATTTCCAGTTTTAGCTCTTATTATTAAGCTTGTACTGACAGAAAAATTATGATCATCTTTAATCTCTTCTGATAACTTAGGCAATACTAGAAAACATAACAATTAGTAAATGGATAACAACATAAGCTAATTACGTGAGCTAACTGACTTCATTTCTATATGTTAAATTAATAAGGAATGGTGTTATTATAGTCTACCTGTGTTTACCAAATGAACTGCTCCCATAGATGACAGATCTTTGTTTAGCAGTTAATCACATACTTTCCAGATTGGAATAAAGAGTAAAAAATTTAACTAATGAAAAGTTTATGAAAATTACTTAACTTTTGTTTGAAGCAATAAAGATTTAGTTTTTGCTTGTGCAGATTTGATGAATCTACATTGTGCTTATTGAAGTAACAAAAATGTGACAAAAAATCTAGTGGAAAAATCAGTACATTTAGATTTTATGTTAAATTTTAAATGAACATGGTGAATAATATAGAATATTTTAGAATTGCTTGACACTATTCCACATTGTCCTGAGTGAGGTACCAAGTCACAAAAGAACAAACATAATATGCAGTCACTAATAATTGGCTACTAACCCCAGAAAGCTCTGAACAGCCCAGAAACAACTCACACACTATATGAAGTTCAAGAAAAAACAAAAGCCAAAAAGAAAAGAAAATGAAAAATAATTATGCTTAATTTTTATACACCAAGAAAACTTTGACTATTTTCAGGTTACATTTTGTTTTACATGTACTTTATGCTCAACGTAACTAGTAAGATTTTAATGCATACTATCAAACCTTTAAAAAAAATCAAGAGCTGACAAAAATGTATTCGTATACTTTTATGCAAAATGCTTAAAATCTGTACATTTGTCTTTGTTTTCTTTTTTTTTTAGTTTGAATTTGAAGAGTTTATTTTTTTACAACTTTATTTTAAAAAACAAAGATAAATGTACAGATTTTAAGCATTTTTTCTTAAATAAAGTTATTCAATTAATAAAAAATAACTACAACATTGGAAATTAAAATTCATATGCTGTTACTGAGATTATTTCTCTAGTATAGCCATCACCGTTCCTTTACATTACATTTAAACTTAGCTGTCAAGATCAACAGGGATCCATAGATTATGTTGTTAGGTTTTTCATGGTTGTTTCTCTGGAGTTGACTACTACTGGTTTTTCTATGGTTTTGGGACTCTTATGAGGGTAGATGAGTCACCATTCAATGCTCATAGTAAAGCCAAGGAGAATGGTGCTTATTTTAAAGTTAGGCTTAAAATTTGCTGAATTATTTTAATCTACAATACTAGTTTGAAATGAGCTACAGCAGTTATCAACTTAGCACATTATAAAAGCACCAGTTTTGATGAAGTTAATTATTTTTCATGGACAGAGCTTGTGTTGTTTTGTTCTTCATTCATTGCAATGCTTTCTGTGCTATGACTTCACTTTCAAGACCATGGCTTATCAGAATGAGGATTAATGGGTGTTTAACAGCAGCTACCCATGGGCATGAGTATGACATAATATCTGACTTTTCAGAGCCTTCTGAAAGATTCCTAACAAGATGTCTAGTATGTAAATACCCAAACATAGTCACTCCTTAATAGGAGGAAAATGATTATGAATCTTTATTAGGTGTCTTTGCAGGTGGAGAATTTGGTGCTTCTATAAGGTATCTCTGTGATCTCATAATCCTGTAGTTCTCAAATCTGGAAGTTGTTAAATGAACACTTTGCTTGTCGACAGATGTTGTAGAATTTCATCAATTTGGTGATTAGATTTTACCTTCCGAGGTAATCCAGAACAATTTCTTTATTTTAAATCTGTAATTCAATTATCCCTATCAAGTGGCTGCCAAGATATAACATGATATAAACACAGATTTCAGAAGTTAAGATGTGGAATATATTTTGGGTGAACAGTTTATTTTGTGCTTAAAGAACTGTTGAATTAAATGGTTTAAGAAGGGAGACTTTTTCCAGTCCCAGTACTATAGTGAAGATCTCATTGAAGCCAAATTCAGCTTTTCTAAAACATAAGGGGGAATTTTTTCTTTCATTTTTAATACTTATGTTCTCTCTTTTTTTGCTAGGGTATGCTAAAAGAAGTGTATTGCAGGATATTACCCGGGTGATATAGAGTGCAATTATAGTATTTGTACTTCTTAATAAGTGTTAAGGTAGATTCCTGTCTTTCTAGTGGTGTACTGTGGATTATTTTGTCCTTGCATATTTTGCCCTTCATTTCAAAGGCACAGTTCCCAGGTTCTAGAAAAAGACAAGCTTCTCTTGTAAAAAATGAAATATAGTGAGACAAGATTTATATCTGCAAATAAGAGGTAGAGAATGTAACTGCAGTTTTTCTAAAACTAAATATTTTTGGACACTAGTGGTCAAAACCTAGAAATTTTGATAGGAAGAACACTGACCAAATTTAGTCTATTTCAGTGCATTCTAGGCCTGGTTTAGTCGCTGGCACAGAGACTTAGAAGGTTTCACAGTAGTAGACACAGAAAATCTCATAGAATATGGAGTGTGCATGCTGTGAGTCAGAGAAAGTCACAGCAAAGAAGACAAATGACATTAAGTGAGATGGAGAAGCTGACAGACTTAGGTAGAAATCTGGGTCTTTGACCTAGAAAGCTAATTTTTTTTTCTATTTTAGCTATAATTTGTAACTTTACAAAATAAAGGTTGTTTTTATGCATGTATCCAAAATTATCTTTGATGATACTGTAGTTTAAGGATACCTTGACTTTAACTGTATGACATGGTGAATCTCTCTCTCTCTCTCTCTCTCTCTCTCTCTCTCTCTCTCTCTCTCTCTCTCTCTCTCTCTGTGTGTGTGTGTGTGTGTGTGTGTGTGTATGTGTGTGTGTGTGTGTTAGCTGTTTTGGAATGAATGCTTTTTTTTTTTTCATGTAACTTATCATGATGATAAGTTAAGTTCAGAGAAAATGATAGTTTTTACCTTAAATCTTTTTTTCTAATATCATACCTTCTGTTATTCACTTTCAGGTTTTAAAAAACGAAACAAGCAAAAGCACACTGATTATGTAGTATTTCTTTTTAACTAATAGTTAGAGCCAAAATGGATAGCAAATACCAACCATAAAAGAAACAAATGTACAATTTTTTAAATGATCCATTAATAAATGTCACTATGTTCATCATTAAAATGCAAACAGAATTAGGTTTGTGTTTTCTTGGATGCTCTCTTATTCCTTTGCTGATTTGCTGGCCTCTGTTCCTATTTTGGCATATTATCCTGTCTCAAATCTTTCCCCTGCACACATTTCCCTTGAATGTATCATTGAGAACATTTATCACTGGCTTTAATGATCGTTACTCCTTATCTCTTACCACCATGGTTTGTTCAGATGTTTCTTTTAATGTCACAGGTATAAGAGAGAAAACCTGCACCTAATCCATTTCTAAATTTGTAGGGCCAATCATACTGACACATATATAGAAGGAATGTCTGTCTGTCTGTGAAAGGAAATTATCAAAGATATGCTTTGAATTTTACCTTCCCTCAGTCTCAGGACAATAACATATCCTAAGATGTCTGGTACATCAAAAATATACCTAATATATCTGAAATGATAAAAAAGTCATTTACATCTCACAACAAATTTAATTTTATTTAAAAACTGTGCTTTATGGAACAGTAAAGTGAATTTATTTTATTCTCATGTGCCATCTGTAATTTTACATTTTTCTCAATAGGTGATTCTCTGCCAAACTAAATAACAGTTGGGTCAAGTATACAAGATTTTTTTTTTTATTTCCCTTTCCTATTTACTATCAGAATGGTCACTTAGTTTCATTTAAACCCTTGATGCGGTCATTCAGCACTTACCTGTGACGCTTTCATTTCCTGATGTCTGAAATGAAACATCTCTCCCACCTATAACTGACAAGATGCACATCCCTGATGGGATTGATGTCTTTCATCTTGCTAGTCCTTATGACCTTATCGGTTTTTCCCTTCTCCCTTTCTCCCAGTGATAAGGTTTCTATATTTGGCTCTTGTGCTCAGAATTTTTCTTTTGTCTTTTATTCATGTTTCCAGATTGTTAATTGATATATGCCACCTAACTATCTGTCTGTTTATTTGAGTTTGCAACCTTATTTGTTTACTTCCCACAAGATTTCTCTGAATTTTAAATTCTACTTCATTCCTTCCTGTGATGTTATCATTATTGAATTTTAGGTTAGTGTTTCTACATATTATTCTTTTTTAATAAATCTTCTTTTCTAGTTTTCTACAATATTTGCTATCCCCATATTCCAGTCTGATCTATTCTGATCACACACACACACACACCCTCCACACACACATGTGCGCACACATTATTGTTTGATTTATTTACTGTAATACACACTGCAATCATCAACAGTTTTTAATTCCTTCACAAAGATTTTAAAACAACTAAATATTTTTTTATTGTGTACAGAAATCTGTGCAACAGAGCCATCAATTCCAATGCCAGCTACTCTCCAAAAATAAATAAATAAATAAATGAAGAAAGAAAGAAAGAAAGAAAAGAAATAAAGGAGCTATAAGACTCTAATGGTAGAATTATAAAACAAGTGACTAAATAAAGAGGTGAACACATCTATTCATCAAGAGAATAGAATAAAGAAGCTGTTTATTATAACAATATGTATCACATATATGTACTTTATTATATGTACATACTTAGTGATTTACATTACATTTTTATCAGCTCTGGATTATGTTTGAATGCTTTTCTTATATTGAAACATCAATAACCTGGAAATACTTCAGCTCTTAATGACTAGACATATTTTATTTGACACTTTTATTATAAAATACATTAAACATATTACATATGTTCCTAGTGAAATAAAATGTGTTAATTATCATGATACATTCATACATATATGCATGTTACTTTAAATACATGAGAAAAATCATGTCACAAGTTTTTGTTTCTTAAAATAAAAATATATGCTACCACTTTATAGCATGATTCTATATAACTTTGTTCTTAGATAGGAAGAATGATCTTTGTGCTTATTTATGATCTACTGTGAAAAACATACATATACCCAATTCATGTTCTTGGTGATTTTTCTAGTCACATGTATACAATTACCATTGAATTACTTTAGGAATCTAGAATAATTTTCTGATTATGTCAATCAGTGAAATAGTTCCTTGAAAATATGAATTATATTTGCACTAATACATACAATGTGTCATGAAAAGATACAGTGTGCATGTCCCTGCAGGAAACACTGTAGAAACAGGTAGCCAGCTGATAAAACCTTTCCTACTGATAAAATCAAACTGTCAAGTCAAATAAAATTTCAAAGGTTATAATCTCTCAGTTTTGATCACTGAAATTTACCTCATACTAATTTTAATATTTCATCATATATTTAAATATTAATAAAAGTACTGCCAATTAAAATAAGTGGTCATTAAGTACTGTAATATTCCAATTTCAATTGAATAGCACTAGAGCAAATAAAATCTAACATAAAGCCACAAGTAATAATCTTGATTAAGTCTATGAAATGTAAAAGTATTTTTACCAAATAATCTATTTTTGAGAGGTCTATTGATCTAGTCGCATATGTAGCTGAAGATAGCAGTGTCTGGCATCAATGTAAGAAGAGGCTTTTGTTCCAGAATGGGCATGTTTTTCCAATGCAGGGGAATGACAAGGCAGTGAGGTAAAGATGGGTATCAGAAGAGATCCCTTTGTGAAGGCAACTGGAGGGGAAGACGGGATGGGAGCAGGGTGCAGTAAAGAAATAACTTCTCAAATGTAAATACAGGATATCTAATAAAAGAGAGAAAGAAAGAAGAATATATATTTTTATGGTTTTAACTTGACTACCATCAAAAACCATGGCTGGTACACATAAAAGCAAAGACATCAATTTCAACATTGCTTCAGATAGAAAGTGATAGATTTTAGAGTCAAACTCAGTAAATCTTAATCCAAAAGCAGATTTCTTACATCACATTAATGTATTTCTGATTAAATGAAACGTGTTTAATAAAAATTATAAAATTAATTAATAAAAATTTTTCCAACATTTCTTTCTATAAATATCTGTGATTTTAGTAGAAAACTGCATTAATCTTAGATACTACCACTACAAAAATTTCAGCTGTTTAAGCTTCCTTGAGTCATTTAATGTCAGTGGGGTGTTTGTTTATCTAAGGGTGCAAACTAGAACTGCTTGCAGTGTTAAATGTGCTTATCTGTACAATTTAGACATGTTCACTGAAGTGAACACACTCTCATGTAGTGTTACATAGCATAGCTTTCTTCACAATGAAACAGAAATATTGTAGCTCTCAAACTTGACCTCTATTAGTTTCACTTTTGCTTTCTCCGCCCTCTCCAAATCGCCAAGCATAATTCCATCCATGTTTTCAGACTGTAATAAAATACAGAAGATAAAGGGAGTCATATATCCCAGCAGTTATTTCTTACCACCAATTCAAAGTCTTTCATGTAAGAATAAAATACTACTTGAAAGAATTGGGATAATACATAATATAGATTATTATAACTATTACTCTTTGAGTTCACCAAAAGCACAGCATGTGACAGGGCTTCTGGGGCATAAATTTGCTTTGGGAGATAAAACAAAATGAAGCCATAAGGAAATGGAACAGGCGACATCTGAAAGAGATGGAGAAATTGTTATATATAATGGGAATATGATTCACTTCCACGGGCCCTCTGAATATCTGCAGGGGGCTCAGTTTATCCACTATTTGACAAACTTTGAAGTCTTGTGCTATGTTCTGCTCATTTTAACCATCACTACTGGAGACAGGTATTCCATGTTGTAGTGACTCTTCCTGGTTGTCAACTTGATAATATCTAGAATGAACCACATTCCAGAATTGGAAGGCTCACCTGTGATCCCGATCTTGAGGCTGAGTAATACAAGATTCTGACCTGGATCTTGGCATGGAGATTCTGACATATAGTGGCCATGAATTAAAGGATGCAAAGGCAAGGACACACCTTCTGTTGGAAACTTACTTAAGGACATTGGAAAAAGTCTCTCTCTCTCTCTCTCTCTCTCTCTCTCTCTCTCTCTCTCTCTCTCTCTCTCTCTCTCCCTCCCTCCACCTCTGCCTGTTTGCATTGAGGGACTGAGCAACAACTAGATTCACAGCTGCTGCTGACCATTTTTGGAGAGTTGGACTACAGACTGTAAGTTAACATCAAATACCCTTACTATATAGAGACTACTATAAGTTCTGTGACTCTAGAGAACCCATACTAATATACATGTCTTTCATCGAAACTTGTCTGAACTAAGGAAGATTATAAGAGCTATGATAGAGAAACTTGAGATCTATTATGCTAATAAATGAAATTCCACTGTCAATATGCAAGACTTCCTATATCTGTGGATGCTATAAGTTAAAGACAATAAGGATAAGCAGATTGAACCAGCATATAGGTTGATATTAAGATCTTCTCTCCATAAATAAAATTCATCTCATACAACACATTAAACCTGTTTGTCCTAATCTGCGGTATATATATATATATATATATATATGTGTGTGTGTGTGTGTGTGTGTGTGTGTGTGTGTGTGTGTGTGTGTATACCAAGAAATACCAATTTCAAGACTGTTTCTTATTGAAAGAGATACATAGATAAGTTGGTAATATAAATATATTACAATTCCTGAAACTGATAATGATCCTCTTCTCTTTTATCTATAAATTCTTCAAATATTAGTCATCAAAATCTAGAATGAGTTGTTCAAACCAACATTATTAGCTTCCAATTAATACTTCATGTGCAGGTACAAAATGCCATAGAAAATCTTAGTACTGTCTATTTGCCTTTTTGGCTATTATAATGAAACTATAGAAATGAGCCAGAGGTAAAGTGTGTGACAAATGCAAGCTAGTAGAGATACAATCCAAAGTCATTGTATAACCTAATCTCTTTTGTCCTTTCACAATGCTTGGCCTTAATCCCAATTGCTTGGCTTGTATCATTTCTATAATACAACTAAAATTATCAGTCAAGGTCCTAAAATTTTACCTGGGTAGATCAACAAATTTTCTTCTTGTTTATTTTGGCACTTCTGTTCTCAAAATCACAGGATTTTCTAAAGTGTAGTGCTCAGTTATTATTAAACATTCAGCAGATCTTTTGTGAATATTAGGATATTATTGCTGATGAAGGAAACAAACTGTACTGATTTATATAGGTCTAAGTGCTCAGTGTAATACTATACAATCGACATAAAGAAATTCTCACTAAATATAAGATGATTCCAGAGAGGACAAAGCAAAGAACAGAGAAAACAAACAAACAGAAAAAATATATTTTATCTTAAATTATAGGCAACGTTTATATAACTTAATCTTAATATGTAACTTTCTTCATTGTGATAATATGTATGAAAACATAGTTATCTTTTTGATTTAACATGATGTAGATTTTTTATTCTACTGTAGCATAGATTTTTTTTTAATTGGATAGTTTATGTAATTACATTTCAAATATTATTCCCCTTACCACTTCCCACCTCTCCCATTACCCCTCCCCCTTCGTCTATGAGGATGCTTCCCCTCCTATCTACTCACTCTTACTTCATCATCCTAGCACTCCTATACTAGGGAAATGAGCCTTCACAAGAGCAAGGGCTGCTCCTATTTATGTCAGACAATTTCATCCTCTGCTACATATGTGACTGGATTCATAGGTCCCCCATATGTACTCTTTGGTGATTTAGGCCCTGGGAGCTCTGGGGATTTTGGTGGGTTGATATTGTTGTTCTTCTATAAGGTTGCAAAACTCTTCAGATCCTTCAGTCCTTTCTCTAACTCCTCTATTGGGGTCACAGTGCTCAGTCTGATGATTAGCTGCAAGCATCATAATCTTGATCAGTAAAGCTGTCGCAAAGCCTATCAGGAGACATACATATCATGCCTCTGTCAGTAAGCTCTTGATCACCAACCAGGCAGCATATGTGAGCTGACATGAGGCCTCCAACACATATACATCAGAGGAATGTCAGGTATGGGTTCAGTCAAAGAAGATGCCCCTAAACTTCAAGACACTAGAAGCCTCAGGGAGTTTAGATGTCTGTTGAGGTAAGGGGGTGGAAATATCCTCATGAATTAAGGGGAGCAGAGAGCAGGTATGGGATGTGGAACAGTTGGATGAGGACAAGAAGGTGAATAAGATCTAGAATGTTAAAAAAGAAACAAAAGAATAAATAGTATTAATAATGTAAAACATATTTTTGATATCCTGGTTTTTTTTGTGATCCCAAATGAATTTGCAAATTGCTAAGTCTGAAAATTGAGTTGGAAATTTTTATTACTTTTCTTATTGAATATTTTTATTTACATTTAAAATGTTATCTCCTTTCAAGGTTTCCTCTCCATAAACCTTTTACCCCACTGTTTCTATGAGGCTGTCCCCCAACCCCATCTCAGGTCCCTGCTCTGACATTACCCTACACCGGGGGAATGAGCCTTGGTGGATCAAGGGCTGCTCTTCCCACTGATGCCCAACAAGACCATCCTTTGATATGTATAAAGCTGGAGCCACGAGTCAATTCATGTGTATACTTTGGATAGTGGTTTAGTGCTTGGCATATCTGGTTGGTTGATATTGTTGCTCTTATGGGATTGCACACCTGTTCAGCTCCTTCAAACCTTTCTCAATCTCCTCCATTAGAGACCCCATTCTCAGTTGAATGGTTGGTTTTGAGCAACTGTCACTGTATTTGTCATAATCTGGCAGAGCTTCTCAGGAGACAACTATATCAGATTCCTGTCAGCAAGTAATACTTGGCATCACCAATAGTGTCTTGGTTTAGTGGCTACATATAGGATGGATCCACATATGGGGCAGTATTTGATGGCCTTTTAATCAGAATCTGCTCCACTGTTTGTCCCTGTATTTTGTCCCATGTGTATTTTGCTCCCCCTTCTATAAAGGACTGAAGCATCCACATTTTGTTCGTTTTTTATAGTTGAACTTTGTATGGTATGTGAATTATATCTTGAATATTCCCTGCTTTTTGGCTAACATCCACTTATCACTGAGTGTATACCATGTGTGTTCTTTTGTGGCTGGGTTACCTCACTCAGAATGATATTTTAAATTATAGCTTGGGAAATCCTATATTTGGGCTAGTATCTACTTATCAGTGAGTGAATATAATGTGTGTTTTTATTCTGATTGTATTATGTTACTCAGGATTATATTTTTTAGTTCCATTCATTTGCCTCAGAATTTCAAGAACTTATTGTTTTTAATAGAGGAGTAGTATTCCATTTTGTAAATGTACTACCTTTTTAATATCAATTTCTGTGTTGAAGAATATCTGAGTCCTTTCTAGCTGCTGTATATTATAAATAACCCTGCTATGAACATAGTGGATCATATGCCCTTGTTATGTGCTAGAGAATCTTTTGGGTATCTGCCCAGGACTAGTATAGCTGGGTCATCAGGTAGTACTTTTCCAATTTTCTGAGGAGTCACCATACTGATTTCAAGAGTGGTTGTACAAATAATGTAAAATATATTGCTGTCACTCTATTCAAACATGTAAAAGATCTGTATGGTATGAACATTAAGTCCCTAAAGAAATAATTCAAAGCCAACCTTAGAAGATGCAAAGATCTCACATTATCATGTGTTGGTTGGATTAACATAGTGAAAAATAAAGCAATCTTACCAAAACAATCTACAAATTCAATGCAAGCTCTATCGAAATTTCAACACATTTTTACAGACATTTAAAGATCAAGTTTTAACTTCATATGGGACAAATAAAATGCTGTGTAACAGAAATAGTTGGAACAAATGAAGGTATTTTATGAAGAATCATCATGATAGACCTCTGTTTACAAAAAAGAACTAGCAATAAAAACTGCATGGTATTGTTAGAGACAGATAATTGATCAATGGTATTAAAGTAAAAACCATGAAATTATCCCACATACCTACATAATAGTGGTAGTATCAAGTTACAATCCCATGAACAAAAGAGAAGAGTTCCTCATTCTCCACATTCTTGACAGTATCTGCTGCCACCTGAATTTTTGATCTTAGCCATTATATTGTGGAATACATTGATGGATTTTTATATATTGAAGCATTCTTGCATCCATGGCATATGATCTGCTTGATCTTGTTGAAAGATCATTTTGATATGTTCTTGGATTTTTTTTGCAGAAATTGTATTGAGTATTTTTGCATCAATATTCATAAGCAACAATTGTATGAAGTCCTCTTTCTTTGTTGGGTTTCAGTGTTGTTTAGCTATAAGTGTTGTGTAGCTTCATAGAACATGTTGGGCAGTATTTCTTCTGTTTCTATTCTGTAGAATAGTTTGAAGAGTATTAGTATTAGGTCTCCTTTGACTATCTGACAGGATTCTGCGCTAAGTATATCTGGTCCTGTGCTTTTTGTGGTTGGGAGACTTTTAATAACTCCTTCTATTTCATCCATGGTTATAGGAATATTTAGGCATTTATCTAATCCTGTTTTAAGTTTGTGCACCTTGTATCTGTCTAGAAAATTGTCTATTTCATCCAAATTTTCAACTTTTGTTGGGTATAGTCTTCTGTAGTTGAATCAGATGATTTCTTGAATTACCTTTTTTTCTGTTGATATGTCTCCCTTTTCATTTCTGATTTTGTTAATTTTGATATTGTCTGTTTGCCCTCTAAAGACTTAGAGGGTTTATCTTCCTGTTGATTTCTTTTCAAAGAACAAACTCTTGATATTCTTGATTTTTTTTATAGTTAATTTGTTTTTACTTGGTTTGTTTCAGCCCCGAGTTTGATTATTTCCTGCTGTCTACTCCTCTTGGCTGCATTTGTTTTTTCTTGTTCTAGATCTTTCAGATGTGCTGTCAAGCTGCTAGAGTATGCTCTTTCTACTTTCTTTTTGGAGGCACTTAGAGCTATGAATTTTCCTACTAGCACTACTTTCCCATTGGTCTGGGCATGTTGTGCTTTCATTTTCATTAAATTCTAAAAAGTCCTTAATATCTCTCTTTATTTTTGCCTTAACCAAGTTATCATTGAGTAGAGAGCTGTTGACATTCTATGTGTAGGTGGGCTCTCTGTTGTTTTTGTTGTTATTAAAGACCAGTCTTAACCCCTGGTGATCTGATAGAATGCATAAAATTATTTCAATCTTTTTTTTTTATCTGTAGAGGCCTGTTTTGTGACTGATTATAATGTCAATTTTGAAGAAGGTACCATGAGGTTCTGAAAAGGAGTTATATTCTTTTTTGTTTTAGGTTAAAATTTTTCATAGATATCTGTTAAAAGGAGAATACAGGTAAACAGCAGAAAACCTTAAAGAGGAAACACATAAACTTCCTTAAAGAAATATAGGAAAGTACAATCAAAATGTGAAGAAATTGAATAACACCATCCAGGATCTAAAATTGGAAATAGAATCAATAAAGGAATCATGAAGGGAGGCAACCCTGGAGATAGAAAACCTAGGAAAGAGATTCAGATTCATTGATGCAAGCATCATCAAGATCATATAACATATAGAAGAGAGATTCTCAGGCACAGAAGATAACATATAAAACATTGATACAACAAAGAAAATGAATAATACTAAAATCTTCTAACCCAAAGCATTCAGAAAATCAAGAATACACTGTGAAGGCCAACTTCAAAGGCCAGAAAATATCTTCAACAAAATTATAAAAGGAAACTTCCTTAACCTAATGAAAGAGATGCCCATAAATATACAGGAAGTCTAAAGAAAATCCAAATAGAATGAACCTGAAAGGAAATTCCTCCTGTCACATAATATTCAAAACACCAAATGCACAAAACAAAGAATATTAAAAGCAGTATGAGAAAAGGGTTAAATATGTATAAAGGCAGACCTATTACAATCACACCAGGCTTCTCAAAGACTCTAAAAGACAGAAGATCCTGGACAGATATCATACAGACCCTATAAGAACACAAATTCCAGCCTTCGCTATTATATCTAGCAAAACTCTTAATTGCCACAGAGAAAGAAACCAAGACTCATGACAAAACAAAATTTATACACTATCTTCCCACCAATTCAGTCCTATATATTATAATCAAATGAAAACTCCAACAAAGGGAGGGAAACTCCACCTCAAATAAATCAAGTAAGCAATGTTCCTTTAAGAAATCTGAAAGAAGATACCCTCACAAACATAATTCCACATATAACAAAAGTAACAGGAAATGCATGTCAGTGAGAAAAATAGACACTACCTCAGAGTAAAAGGCTAAAAATAAGTTTCAAGTAAATGGTCCCAAGAAACAAGCCTGTGTAATCATTCTAGTATTAAATAAAATCAATTTTCATCTAAGAGTTATCACAAAAGGTAATGAAAGACATTTCATATTCATCAAACAAATAATCTACCAAGATGAGCTCTCAATTCTGAACAACTGTGCTCTAAATGCAATGAAAGGGTGCCCACAATCATAAAAGAAACAATAATAAAGCTCAATGCAAACAATATACCTAACACAATAATAGGGGGAAATTTTAACACCCTACTTTCATTAATGGACAGCTCATTAAAACAGAACCTAAACAGAGACACAGTGAAACTAACGGAAGTTACAAACCCTAAATAATTTTCATGTGGAAATTTTCCTTTTAATTTCATAGGCTCACCTTTTTAATTATTATTCTTTAATATTTGAGTTTAAATGGTAGTTTTTTCTTGTTTCTATAAACTTGTTCCATTCCTGTTTGTAGCAATACACAATATATAAGAAAAATCTTTATTAAAAATAATGTGCATTATATGTGTTATGATTTGAATGGAAATAGCCCCCTAAACTCATATGGTTGAATATTTGGTTCCCAGTTAGTGTAATGATATGGAAGGATTAGTATATATGACTTTGCCGAGGACATGCAGAATTGTTGGAGGATGTGTGTCAATGGTGTTATCTTAGAAGTTTCAAAAACCCATACCTAGCTAATTCTCAAGCTCTTTCTCAGCCTGCAACTTGTAGATCAAATATGAGGCCTCTGCTACTGCTCTAGTATGATGTCATCCTTCCTGTTGCTATGCTATCTACCATGATGCTCATGGTCTAACCTTCTGAAACTGTAGTAAAGCCTCCAATTAAGTGTTTAGTTACATTGGTGTTGATATCTTCTCGCATTAATAAATAGTTTCTAATATAATAATAATCAGGAAAGTATGTAACAATAAGATTAACAAGCAGATGCACATAACATCGAATTTTTGGTATCTCAGCATATTAAATTTAGTTAATTTAAGTATTAATTTAATAAATGGTACCTGAATTAACTGAGTATTAAGACATATATTACTCATCCTGTCTTATGAAGTGAAAATTATCTGGGTCATTAAATTCCTAATCATTTCTGATTGTGTTAAAATTACGAGTTTATATATTTTGTCAGTTAAAGTGAATATTCATGTTTTGAGAAATTAAAATATCTCCATATATTTCTCCTATATTTTATCATGTTATTTAGGAAATGGAAGGAAAGTTAATAATATATTGGCAGACTTTTGAAAAGCTTTAAAAATATGTTAAAATTGTAGATTTGTGCTTATTTTCAGGAAATAGATCAATTAGTATGAAATAATAGAGCTTTGAAACACATACTTAGTAGCACAACATATATCCTTATGCCATAGGGAAACTTAAGACTCAAGAGATGTCACCTAGACAACAACATCAAAAATAGAAATGGAAGAGACAAATATAATCTTGCTTACCTGATGTTGTTTTAGCTATTTTATGTTTTTAAGCAGAATCACAAATTACACAATTCTGCACCAATCAAGTGGCATCAAAATGGATCCGTTATGAGTAAAGGGTAGAGAGTTGTTCTGAGATGCTGAAATGAATGAGGTAAAAGTAGAGATAGAAACAAGGTGAGTAAGGTGTAGAAACATAAACTCATGATTAAGATATTTTGGTGTAATTTTGCACTGTGGGGAGAGACTATCATTATAAAGTAATATTTGTTTCAAGACTCCATAAAATGATTATAATACTTTCATCATATTAAGTAATAATTATTTAATGAATTCTGTATGTAATCTAATAATATGACAGCATTGAAACACCACATGATTAGTATAATAACACACATTATTTTATGCTAATTGTAAATAAGTTTAGTTTAAGGGAAATATAATGAAACATGCAAGCAAGTTCAGAAAAATCAGCCTTGAAAATTAAAGTAGAATTTATCATTTAATATAAGTCACTATCTGTCTACAAAGATAAAAAAGCAAAAAAAAAATTAAATAAAGTTTTCCTTAAATCATAAGAATATAGGCTTTGTATAATGTCCCACTTATATAAGACTTATTTACCCATAATACCATTTTTTTTGCTAATCAATGAGTATTATAACTGAATATTTAGCATTCACCACTCATACCATTAAAAGAAACTTGGGATAGAATGAAAATGTGATTTCTATACTAAATTAGAGAGTTTGGAGACTAGCAATTTAAAGATCAGCACATGTCCACGGTGTATTAAAGAATCTGCTTATAGATGGTTTTGCTGGTAGCTTTTGGTGCGGATTCTCTTTATGTTGTGATTTATAAGAAAACTAGAACAGGGAATGCAGTGATTGAAAAATGTAACTGTGTATATGATTTACAAGTTTCGATTGTGCTTTTACAGATATGAGGAAAGAATGAAATTTCTTTTTAATTATCTTAGTGTAGTTCACTGTGTATAATGTTCCGTGTTAGAGCTGGGGCATGTGCCAGTGTATTTTCTTTAACATGTATATTTTCAGCAGATTTTTAAGTAGACGAGGAGTAAACATTAATATCTTATATTTCACAAGCTCTGACACTTCAGGATTATTTTATAAGTTCATTCAGTCTGGATTCAGATTTCAAATTTACCTGATAAAACAAAGAATGTCCATGCAAAAGCATTAGAATTCATCTCCACTCACTGCACACAAAGTTTCCTGGAGGATTAATCAACTGCAGTGACTTCTGAATAAAACACTCACAATATAATATTTTAAGCTGCAGCTAGCCATTAACACTCTCAAAGATGAACAGCACCCATGTTTCATGAAGATTTATATAACGGACTGATCTGAAATATAAGAGATGCTGATAGAGAATTCACTTGGCTTCTAAATGAGGCAATCCTCTCCCTGAATGTATTTATTACCAATGTATTTCAATTGTGAGAGATGGTGTAAGAAGTTGGAGCTCACAGCATCTGGATAGAAATATGAAGACGGGTTGACCTTGCAGGTGATGAGTTATTTGCCAATGCTTGAGTACTGCTCCATATGCATTAGGGAAACAGTGTGATACTGCCAACAGGGGGAGCTAAAGACAGAAGACAAATGAAGCCCTTTATGCGTAGGAGTGTAATTTAGCTGAACCGACAATATATTATACCTTAATAGCACCTCAGAGTGAGTTTAATTGATGACCAAACTTAAATATTCTCTTAGAGTATCTTTGCACTAGATTGGATGCAAGCTGGGTGCTTAAGTGTGCTTCCCTGCTGGTAATGGTGTGACTGCCATCTGGAGAAGATGTTCCTGGAATGGTTTTTCTCCATGGTTACTGCTTAAACAAACAATTCAGAAAGCTTCTGATACACTCAGAGAATAGACAGAACAAATGTGTCCCTGGCTGGGACTGAAGAGAGTTGAAGTAGACTAAGACCACTAAGACTATATTTAGTACTACCCTTTTTTGTCAGTAGAAGTGAAGATAAAATTAAATTGGAGAACAAAATGAAAGGTTTTGATAATGAGTCTATCACAACAATTCACAGAAAAATAATTTTGCTCAATAATATAACTTCATAGTTTATAATAAACATGCAATGTACTTTCTTATAAAACTGACCATAAGTACATATTTCTAACACACTAGAGTGAAAAGAGCACCTAATAAGATCCAATTTTGTTTATTCATGAACACATTCAATAATTGTGTTAAATTCTAAACCTTTATGGAAACTAAAGTACAGTTCCTGTGTTGATATTGCCTTATGCATTCGGGCTTATTTTGATGAGAGACTTCAAATACTTTTTCATTAGATTCTGTTTTGTGTATCATATATTTCAACCACAAAATTATTTATAGTAGAAACTGGGAAGTCCCTGCTCATTAATCCTGTATACCTAGGAGTTAAAGACCAGATATTTTAAACGCATGACTATGAGCGTGTTGACATCTACTTTAAAATAGTGTGTCACCAAGAGCATACAGAAAGGCAAGAATGCTGCCTTTGTTGTGGAAGAAAGACAATTTGAATATGTTGATTGTCTGTAGAGCAAAAGTGCCAACTGTGATCAATAACAAGTCTATTCATCAGAAGATGAGCTTGACACACCACTACTCACTGTGAGGCTTTCATGTAAAATGCAGACTATACCTATACCGTGCCTTTTGGCAATCTAAAAAGCTTACAGAAAAAGCACTACCTTGGCGCATTTGTAAGTGTTAGTCACTTTCTTTTGCAATGACTGTTGAATATGTTGAGAAAATTCTTTACCTAACTGAAATTGTTTTTTCTCCCCCTAAGGTTTTGACCTATACCTGTCTTTCATTACCCTAGTCTCAGTAACTAGATATCTAAGAGATATCTACATCTCATTGGTTACTCTCATTCTAATATGGAATCATGTTATCATTTGTAACATGAAAACTAATTGGCCTTTATAACTTTAGCTTCTTCATGCTAATTTCTACTAAAATCACTTTCAATTAAACTATAAGATTCTGGGAAGGTAGTATTTCCTTTAATTTTAAACTAATTTTAACAATACTAATGAAGCACGCTTACAAATAAAGTATTCTATGTACTGCTTTCAGCTAATCTTATACATACATACATACATGTATATATATATAATTTTATTGAAATATATATTTAAATAAAGCAGTTTTTTTCACAACAGGCTCTAAAGACAGGTTCATTTTTATAAAGAAAGGTAAAAGTGACAGTTGTGCTATGTGGCAAAGTACATGACAATAGATTTTATCTAGTAATTACTGTTCCCAAGAAATTTCAGTACTTCTTTTGCTATAACCATAGCATTCCATTCCTAGACTCTGTATTCTATTGATTTGTGACTTGACCTTCTACATAATTAATAACTAGGGGCTTGAGTCTTCCCCTTTTACTACTTTTAGACTTAGTCCCATAGCAAATTACTTGTATTTGCTATCGCCAGCCACTAACTAGGATAGAATGGGTTAGGGGAGCACTTCCTGCACCCACATACTTGCAATGTAGAAATTGAACGTCACTTTATCCTAAAATGAACCACAAAAATTTGGAAACTATTTTTTCTTTTTCTGCTATTTGTTGGTCTTGTTTTCAAATATATTGAATGGATTTTTAAAGACACATTGACAGCAGAGTTTAAAGGATGCCATTATTGATATTATATATTCTCTGTATTTATATTTAAAATGTTATCTTCTTCTCCACATCTCATACCCATTCTGCCTCCTCTTCCACTTCTCTCCAAGAAAGAGTTCTCTCGCCTTATCAGCCTTGTGACCTCAGTTTCTTAGCATCTCCCTACCTTGGGAAAATGTGTGTTAACTGAACCAAAGCCCTCTTCTCACATTGATGCCAGACATTGCTATCCTCTGCTACATATGCAACAGGATCCATGGGTCACTCAGTGTGTGCTCCAAAGTTAGTTATTTAGTCCATTGGAGTGGTGGAGGGTATGTTTGCTTGATAATGTTGTTCATCCCATGAGGTTGCAACTCATTTCAGCTCCTAAAGTCCTTTTTTTTAGCACCTTCATTGGGGTCCCCATGTTCAGGCTGATAGTTAGGTCCAAGGTTGCTCAGCTAGCTATATATGTATAACTCTGGAAGAGCCCCTGATGAGGAGGCATCTATATCTGGTATATGCCACTAAGTACTTCTTGGCATCAGCAATAATTCTTGGGATTGGTGGCTGCATATGGAGTAGACCCCAAGGTGAGGCAACCTCTGAATGATCTTCCCTTCAATCCCTGCTCCTCTATTGGACCGTTTATTTTCACCCTGGAGTGTTTTGTTCTCCCTTCTAAGAAGGACTAAGGTTTTACTTCTTTTTGAACTACATAAGGTTGGTAAATTGATTCTTGAGTATTCAGAGCTTTCTGGGGTTTGTATCTGATGATAAGTGAGTGTATACATTTGGTGTTCTTTTGTGACTGGGTTACCTCACTCAGGCTGTTAGTTTATAGTTCCATCATCTATTTACATAGGATTTTTATAAAGTCATTGTTTCTAATAGCTGAGTTGTACTTCATTGAGTAAATGTAAACATTTTGAATTTATTCCTCTGTTGAAGGACATCTTGGTTCTTTCCAGGTTCTGGCTATTATAAATAAGGCTTTGATGAACATGGTAGAGCATGTGTCTTTGTTATATGTTGAAGCATCTTTTGGTATATATCCAGGAATGAAATACCTGGGTCTTCATGTCCCATTATCTGAGGAACAGCCAGACTAATTTCCAGAGCAGTTGTAAAAGCTGGCAATTTCAACAACAATGGAGAAGTGTTCCTCTATCTTCACATCCTCCCAGCATCTACTGTCAACTGAGTTTTTGATCTTAGCCATTCTGACTAGTGGAATGTGGAATATCAGGGTTGTTTTTATTTGCATTTCCCTAATGACTAGGGATGTTGAGCATTCCTTTAGATACTTCACAGCCAATCTATATTACTCAGTAGAGAATTCTTTCTTTAGCTCAGTACCCCATTTTTAAATAGGATTGTTTGATTCTGTGGAGTCTAAACTCTTGAGTTTTTGGTATATTTTATATACTATTGTTCTATCAGATGTAGGGTTGGTAAAGATCCTTTCCAAATGTGTTGGATGCTATTCTTTACAGTATACTTAGCCTTACTGAAACTTTCAAATTTCATTAGTTCGTTTATACAATAGATTATATTGATTGAGATCTGTATATTGCACCATCCCTGCATCCCTAGGATGAGCCTACTTGATCATTTTGAATGATTTTGTTGATGTGTTCTTGCATTCGTTTGAATTTTATTGTTATTTTTGCATCAGTGTTCATGAGGGAGAATGGTCTGAAGTTCTCTTTCTTTGTAGGGTCTTTGCCTGGTTTAGGAATGACTGTAATTTTGGCTACAAACAATGAGTTGGGTAGTGTTTCCTCGGTTTTTATTTTGTGGAATAGTTTTTGAGAACATTTATATCATGTCTTCTATGAAAATCTAATAAAGTTCTGTACTGTTCTTTGTTCTTTTTTTTCCCTTTGAAGGCTTTTGATGACAGCCAATATTTCTTTATTTCTTTAGGATTTTTGGGACTGTTTGGAAGCTTTATTTGATCCTGATTTAACTTTGGTACATGGTATCTGTTTGTGAATTTGTTCATTTCCTCCAGATTTTTCAATTTTGTTGAGTATAGGCTTTTGTATATCTGATGATTTCTTTCATTTCCTCAGGTTCTGTTGTTATATCTCCTCTTTCATTTCTGATTTTGTTAATTTAGATACTCGCTTGGTGTCCTCTAGTTAGATTTTCTAGGGGCTTAACTATATTGCTAAACTCCCCCCCACATAAAAAAGAAAAAAAAAAAACAATAAAAAAAACAACTCTTGGTTTTTTTAATGTTTTCTTTAGTTCTTTTTGTTTCTACATGGTTGATTTCTACTCTGAGTTTGATTATTCCCTGCTTTCTACTCCTCTTGGGTATATCTGCATCCTTATGTTATTTTTAATTGAACAACTTTATTTAAATCTACTGATTTTAAGCATTTTTGCAGAAAAGTATGTGAATACAATTTTGTCAGTGTGTGGTTTTTAAAAGGTTAGATAGTGTGCATTAAGATCTTACTAGCTACAATGAGCATAAAATAGATGTAAAACAATATGTAGCCTGGAATTAGTCAAAGTTTTATTTGGAGTATAAAGATTAAGCATGATGTTTTTTTTTTTTTTTCTTTTCTTGAATTTCATATAGTCTGTGAGTTGCTTCTGGGGTGTTCAGAGCATTCTGGAGTTAATGCCCAATAATCAGTGACTCCATATTATGTCTTTTCTTTTGTGACTGGGTTATCTCACTCAGGATGATATTCTCTACATGCAACCATTTTCTTAAGAATTTCATAAAGTCATTGTTTCTGATGGCTGGGTAGTGATAAATTGTGTAAATATACCACCATTTTTGTATCCATGTAACTACTGAAGGACAGCTGGGTTCTTTCCAGGTTCTGGATATTATAAATAGGGCTGTTAGGAACATTTTGTAGTACATGTGACTTTATTATATATTAAAGCTACTCTGGGGTATATACCTAGAAGTGGAATAACTGGGTATTCAGGTAGTACTATGTTCAATGTTCTGAGGAACTGCCAGACTGATTTCCAAAGTGATTGTACAAGTTTACAACCCCACCAACAGTGGAGAAGTGTTCCTATTTCTTCATATTCTTGCCAGCATCTCCTGCTATCTGAATTTTTTTATCTTAGACATTCTGGTTAATGTGAGGTGTAATCTCAGGGATGTTTTTATTTGCATTTCCCTGATGGGTAAGGATGTCTAGCACTTACTTAGATGATTCTCAGCAATTCAATATTCTTCAATTGAGAACTTTTTTTTAGCACTTTACCCTATTCTAATAGAGTTGTTTGATTCATTGGTGTCTAATTTCTTGAGTTCTTTGTAAACTTTGGAAATTAGGCCTCTATCAGATATGGGGTTGGTAAAGAACTTTTCCCAATATGTTGGCTACCATTTTGTTTTCTTGACATTGTCCTTAGCTTTATAGAAACTTAGCAATGTAATTAAGTATCATTTGTCAATATTTGATCTTAGAGCTCAAGCCATTGGTGTTCTGTTCAGTAAATTTACTCCTGTGCCTATATGTTCTAAGTTTTTCCTACTTTTTCTTCTAATAATATCAGTGTAACTGGTTTAATATGAAGATCTTTAATTCACTTGAATTTGAGATTTGTACAAGGAGATAAGAAAGGGTCTATTTTTATTCTTCTGCATGCTGAGTTCCAGTTGAACCAACACCATTTGTTGAAGAGGCAGACCTTTTCCTATTGAATATTTACAGCTCCTTTGTCAAAACTCAAGTGACCATATATGTGAGGGCTCATTTCTGTATCATCTATTATTTTCCATTGATCCACTTGCCTATCTCTGTATTAGCATCATGCAGTTGTAAACAAAATTGTCTTGTAATATAGTTTGAGGTCAGGGATGGTGATCCCCGCAGAAGTTTTCTTGTTGAGGATGAATTTATCTATTCTAGGTCTTTTTTTATTCCAGAAGAAATTGAACATTGCTCTTTCCGACTCTATGAAGAATTGGGTTTGGAAGTTTGATGGAGATTATATTGAATCTGTAGATTGCTTTTGGTAAGATGGCCATTTTTAAAATGTTGATCTTTCCAATCCATGAGCAAGGGATATCTATCCATGTTCTGACTACTTCCTCAAATTCCTTCTTTGAGATTAAAAGTTCTTGTCATACAGGTTCTTCACTTGCTTACTTAGAAGCACACCAAGGTATTTCCTATTGTTTGTGACTATTGTGAAGGGTACTTATTTCCTAATTTCTTTCTGCACTTGTTTGTTCTTTGAGAAGAGGAAGGCTATTGATTTGTTTGAGTTAATTTTATATGTAGCCACTTTGCTGAACTCTTTTTTTCAGCTATAGAAGTCCTCTGGTATAATTTTTGCCATCACTTATGTATACAATCATGTTATCTGCAAACAGTGATATTTTTACTTGTTCCTTTCCAATTTGTATCCATTTTCATTTCCTTCTGCTGTCTAAATGCTCCAGCCATGACTTCCAGTACTATGTTGAATAGGTATGGGAGAAGTGAGTAGCCTTGTCTAGTCCCTGATTTTAGTGGGGTTGCTTCAAGATTATCAAAGTTAAGTTTGATGTTGGTGATTGGTTTGCTCTATATTGCTTTTGTTATGTTTAGGAATGGTCCTTGGTGTCATGTTCTTTCCAAGACTTTTAACATGAAGTTGTGTTGAATTTTGTCAAATGCTTTCTCAGCATCTAGTGAGATAACCATGTGTTTTTTTTTTTTCCTTTGAGTATGTTTATATTGCATTGATGAATTTCTGTATATTAAAACATGCATGCATCCTAGGGATGAAGACTACTTGATCATGGTGATGTCTTTTTGTATTTGTTTTGCAAGGATTTTATTGAGTATATATATTTTTGTATCAATGATCATAAGTGTGATTGGTCTGAAATTCTCTTTCCTTGTAAGGTCTTTGTTGGTTTAAGAATGAGTGTTATTGTCACTTCAAAAAATGAGTTAGGTATTTGTCCATTTGACTCTATTTTTTTTGGAATAGATTGGATAGTATTGGTTTTAGGTTGTCAATAAATGTCTGATAGAATTCTGCACTGAACCTTTCTGGACCTGGGTTTTTTTGTTTGAAGGCTTGATGATTGCATCTATTTCTTTAGGTGTTAGGGGATTATTTAGATGGTTAACCTGGTCCTGGTTTTACTTAATATCTGGTATCTATCTAGGATTCATCCATTTCCTCCAGAATTTCCAACTTTGTTTAATATAGGCTTTTGTAGTGGAGTCTGATAATTTTTGAAGTTTCCTCAGTTTCAGTTGTTATGTCTCCACTTTTCTTTCTAATTTTGTTAATTTGGGTACTGTCCCTTTGCCCTCTAATTAGTCTAGCTAAGGATTTATCAGTCTTGTCAATTTTCTCAAAGAACCAGCTCTTGGTTTTGTTGATTCTTTGAATGTTTCTTTTTGTTGCTATTTGGTTAATTTTTGTGCTGAGTTTGATTATTTCTAGCCATATATTATTCTTTGGTGTATCTGGTTCCTTTTGTTCTAGATCTTTCAAGTGTGCTATCAAGTAGCTAGTGTAAGCTCTCTCCAGTTTAATTTTGTAAGCACGCAGAGCTATGAGTTTTCCTCTCAGTGCTTCTTTCATTGCATTCCATAGGATTGGGTATGTTGTGTTTTCAGTTTCATTAAATTTTAGAAAATCCTTAATTTCTTTACTTATTTCTTCTTTGACCATGTTATCACTTAATAGAGCATTCTTTAGTTTCCATGTGTATATGTGTTTTTGGTTTTCTTTGTGGTTTTTATTTTTTTAAACAACTTTATTTTACAAAACAAAGATAAGTGTACAGATTTTAAACATTATTTGCTTAAAATTATACATTTTTGTCAGTAATGTTTTTTCAGACATTGAAATAATTTTTACATAAAACCATGTGAATATATTGTTTTAGTCAGTACTTGATTTTTTTCAAGAGCTTGACAGTATGCATTGAAAACCTAATAGTTACAATAAGAGTAGAGTACATGCAAAACAAAACACAACATGGAAATAGTCAAAGTCTTCTTGTTTTGTAAATATATGTATATTTTTTGTTTTCTTTATTTCTTGGACTTCATACAGTCTGTGAGTTGTTTCTGGGGGAGAGCAAGCCTCTGGGGTTAGCATCCCACTATCAGTGACTGCATATTATGTCTGTTCTTTTGTGACTGGGTTATCTCACTCAGGATGATATTCTCTAGATGCAGCCATTTTCTTATAAATTTTGTTAAGTCATTGTTTCTGGTGGCTGAGTAGTATTCCATTGTTATATGTACCACAACTTTTGTTTCCATTCATCTTCTGAAGGACATCTGGGTTCCTTCCAGCTTCTGGCTATTATAAATAGAGCCGCTATGAACATTGTGGTGCATATATCTTTGTTGTGTATTAAAGTGTCTCTGGGGTATATGCCCAGAACAAACCGAATCCAAGAACACATCAAAACGATCATTCATCATGACCAAGTAGGCTTCATCCCTGGGATGCAGGGATGGTTTAACATAAGGAAATCCATCAACGTAATCCACCATATAAACAAACTCAAAGACCAAAATCACATGGTCATCTCACTAGACCTGGAGAAAGCATTCGACAAAATCCAACACCCCTTCATGTTAAAAGTCCTGGAAAGAACAGGAATCCAAGGCCAATACTTAAACATAATAAAAGCAATATACAGCAAACCAACAGCCAACATCAAACTTAATGGCAAGAAACTTGAAACAATCCCACTAAAATCAGGGACTCGACAAGGCTGCCCACTCTCCCCCTAACTATTCAACATAGTACTGGAAGTCCTGGCTGGAGCAATTAGACAGCAAAAGAAGATCAATGGGATACAAATCGGAAAGGAAGAGATAAAAACATCACTCTTTGCCGATGACATGATAGTGTACTTGAGTGACCCCAAAAATTCCACCAGAGAACTCCTACAGCTGATAAACAAGTTTAGCAAAGTGGCTGGATACAAAATTAACTTAAACAAATCAGTAGCCTTCCTGTACTCAAAGGACAAACATTTGGAGAAAGAAATTAGGGAAAAGGTACCCTTCACAATCGTTACAAAAACTATGAAATACCTTGGTGTGACTCTAACTAAGCAAGTGAAGGACCTGTATGACAAGAACTTCAAACCTCTAAAGAAAGAAATTGAGGAGGATCTCAGAAAATGGAAAGATCTCCCATGCTCATGGATTGGAAAAATCAACATCTTAAAAATGGCCATCCTACCAAAAGCAATCTACAGATTCAATGCAATCCCCATCAAAATTCCAACCCAGTTCTTCATGGAATTGGAAAGATCAATGTGCAATTTCATATGGAATAACAAAAGACCTACAATAGCAAAATCCATCCTCAACAACAAAAAAAAAACATCTGTGGGAATCACTATCCCTGACCTCAAGCTATATTACAAGGCAATTTTGCTGAAAACTGCATGGTACTGGTACAGAAATAGGCATGTGGGTCAATGGAATAGAATAGAAGATTCAGAAATGAGCCCTCATGTATATGGTAACCTGATCTTTGACAAAGGAGCAGTAAACATTCAATGGAAAAAGGACAGCCTATTCAACAAATGGTGCTGGTCCAACTGGCACTCAGCATGCAAAAGAATGAAAATAGACCCGTTCTTATCTCCTTGTACAAAGCTCAAGTGTAAGTGGATCAAAGGTCTCCACATTAAACCAGATACACTGAAACTATTAGATGAGAAAGTAGGGAAAATCTTAGAACACATAGGTACAGGAGAAAATTTCCTGAACAAAACACCAATGGCTCAAGCTCTAAGATCATAGATTAACAAATGGGACTTAATGAGATTGCAAAGTTTCTGTAAGGCTAAAGACATCCTCAAGAAAACAAAATGGCAACCAACAGAATGGGAAAAGATCTTTACTAACACCACATCAGATAGAGGCCTAATATCCAAGGTGTACAAGGAACTCAAAAAGCTAGACACCAGAGAATCAAATAACTCTATTAAAAAATGGGGTACAGAGCTAAACAAAATGTTTTCAGTTGAGAAACACCGAATGGCCGAGAAACACCTGAGGAAGTGCTCCACATCCTTAGCCATCAGGGAAATGCAAATCAAAACAACCCTGAGATACAACCTCACACCAGTCAGATTGGCCAAGATCGAAAACTCAGATGACAGCAGATGCTGGCGAGGCTGCGGAGAAAGAGGAACACCTCTCCACTGTTGGTGGGGTTGCAAGCTAATACAACCACTCTGGAAATCTGTCTGGCCATACCTCAGAAAATTGGATATAGTTCTACCTGAAGACCCAGCTATACTTTGTGGTTTTTAAAGACCCGCCTTTGACCATGTTGATCTGATAGTATGTATGTGAATATTTCAATCTTCTTATATCTATTGAGGCTTGTTTTGAAACTGAATATATGGTCAATTTTAGAGAAGGTGCTATGAGTTGCTGAGAATAAGCTGTATTCTTTTATTTAAGATGAAATGTTTTTTAGATATCTATTAATTTCAATTTCTTCTTATAACCTCTGCTAGTTTCCCTGTGTCCCTGTTCAGTTTCTGTTTCCATGATCTGTCCATTGATTAGAGTAGGGTGTTGAGGTCTCCCACTATTATTGTGTGGGGGGTAATGTATTTTTTAAGCTTTAGTTGTTTTTTTATGAATATCTTTGATCTTTTATTTGGAATATATATATGAAAGATTGAGAGGTTCTCCTCACAAATATTCCATGTAATGTATAAAAAGTGTCCTTTCTTATCTTTTTTGATAACTTTTGGTTGAAAATCTACTTTATTAGATATTAGAATGGACACTCCAGCTTGCTTCTTGGGGTCATTTGCTTGAAAAGTTTTTTACCAAACTTTTACTCTGAGTTAGTGTCTGTCTTTGTCTCTGAGATGAGTTTCCTGTATTCAGCAGAATGCTGGATTCTGTTTATGTATCCAGTATAAGAGCCTATGTCTTTTTATTAAGAAATTGAATTCATTTATGTTAACAGATATTAAGGAATAGTGGTTGGTGTTTCCTGGTACTTTTGCATTTAGAGGATGAATTGTTCCTTTGTGTCTTTCTTCTTTCTGTTTTCTTGTTTAGGTTTTGTTTTTTTTTTTTTTAATTTTTATTAGGATGTAGTTTCTTTCTTTGTATTTGGTTTTCTGCCTACAATTTGTTGTAGTGTTGTATTTGTGGTCAGATATTGTGTAAATTTAGTTTTCTCCTGGAATAACTTGCTGTCTCCATCTATGGTGATTGCAAGTTTTGCTGGGTATAGCAGCTTATGCTGACACTTGTGTTCCCTTAGGTTCTGCATGTGTGTCCAGGATCTTCTTGCTTTCATAGTCTCTGTTGAGAAATTGTGTTTGATTCTGATTTGTCTGCCTTTATATGTTACATAATCTTTTTGCCTTATGGCCTTTAGTGTTCATTTTTTGCTTTGAAAACTTGGTGTTTTGACTATTATGTGTCAGGAGGAATTTCTTTTCTGATCCACTCTATTTAGAGTTTGTTAGGCTTTTTTTATGCTCATGGTCAACTAATTTTTAAGGATATGGGAAGTTTTCTTCTACGATTTTGTGGAAAATAATTATATGCCTCTTAGTTGATATTCCTTGCCCTCTTCTATTCTTATTATCCTTAGGTTTGGTCTTCTCATTGTCTCCTGGATATTCTGTTTATTGTGGGTTCAGAGAGTTTTGCCTTTTGCATCTTCTCTGAATGTTTTGTCTATGTTTTCAATGCTGTCTTCGGCCCCTGAGATTCTCTCTTCCATCTCTTGTAGTCTGTTGCAGATATTTGCATCTATGTCTCCTACTTTCTTTTTTCGGTTTTTTACCTCCAGGGTTGTCTCTTTTAGTGTTTTCTTTATTGATTCCATTTCCATTTTAAATTTCTTTTTCAATTCCTTCATCTCTTTGGTTCTGCTTTCCTCTATTTATTTACTTTCTTTGAGAGTTTTTCTTGTTTCCTCTTTAAAAGCTTCTATTTGTTTATGCTTTCCTCTCATTCTTGTTTAAGGATCTCCATCATCATCTTGAGGTGTGATTTCAGATCTGAGTCTTCTTTTTCTGGAGTGTTTGGACTTCTGCTGTTTCCTGTGATGGGAGAGCTGGGTTCTGATGTTGTAAGGTTGTCTTAGTTTCCATGGGGCAATTTCTTTCTATTTCCTCTTGCCATCTTGTTGTCTGTGATTTGTTCCTGTCTCTCTCATGTACTTGGCCTGTGTCTCTGGATCTCCTTGTTTCCAGTGGCAAATCACCTGAGCATTTGGTCTCCATTCATGGGCCCTCCAGGTAGTAAGTGAGCAGAATTCAAATGATTTATACCAACAGCTAACAATGATCATATATTTCTGTTGATTATTTGTTCTCCAATTTTTATTAGAAATTCTATGCATTTACATTTCAGATGTTATCCCTTTCCCACAATCATATCCACCCAATCCCTCATATTGCCTCCATGAATGTGCTCCCTCTTCCAACCACCCTCTTCCATCTCAGCTACTTGGCTTTTCCCTACACTGGGAAAATGAGCCTTCAGTGGATCAAAGGCCTCTCCTCCCATTGATGTAAGGAAATGCTATCCTCTGCTGCAAATACACCTAGGCCACTGGACTTTCCCCTTTCACTGGTTTGTGTTTTAGTCCCTGTGAGCTGTGGTGGGGTGGTTAGTTGATAATTTTGTTCTTTCCATGGTATTGCAGACCTTTTCAGCTAATCCAGTCTTTTGAGTATTTTTTTATCCATGTATAGTTGTATCCATAAATAGAAATCCAGGAGATTCATACAGCAGCAGATTGGACCCATTCGAAACAAACAGTTTATTTTCCCACTTATGACATCAGTACATATGTTTAAGTTTTTAAGAAAATTATGAAAAGTTATAAATATTACTTTAATATAGGTGGTTAAATATAATAAGAAACAAAATAACTTTTAACAATTTTACTAATGATTATATAAACAAACACACATACACACACAGAGATGGAAAAATTATAACTCATCTGAAATCCCAGTGGTAAATATCAGGCTGCTAACACCAAGTAACAACATTATAATCTACATTGTATATGTATATGTGTATATGTCCATATGTATGTTTGTACATTTACACATTATACAATTAATATTTACTGTTTCTTACTTCTGATATATCAGAAATACTGAGAGTAAATTTGCAATCTGTATTATCATAAATATCTATAAACAAACAAGTTAACCTTAAATTCCTGTTTTATTGAGAGAATTATCTTATAGGCATTGTATGTATTGTCCTTGAAGGAAATGTGCCCTATATAAAAGTCACAGCAGTTAAGATAATGGATTTTTCTGGAAACTTTATCTACATTTTACAAGTTGTTACTAATAGTTTTAAAATCTCTTAACTTTTTATTTTGAATTATTTTCTCAAATTTGTTTGATTTTCTGTAATTTAAATACTAGATATGATTTAATTCTGAGAGAGAGTAATTACTACAGAAAAACTTCCTTGTTCATATAGCAACTAGATTAAATGATAAGATAACATCACCACCAAGAGATTTTAAATTGAATTTCCTAGTTCTTGTTTATACAGATCTAAGTTTTAAGCCTTAAAATGTTAAGCATATTATTTGCATTACATGATTTCAAAGACCACTGCTTTACTTCAGTCTAGAACTACAATTTTCTATAAAAAGATTCAGAGGACAGTGTCATGATACTATCAGTCATTATAATCAATGATAGATTCAGAATTTTGTGGCAGTATCAGAAGGTATCATGTTAGGAATTGGAAATAAAATGAAGAAGCAGTCAAATGGTGATGAAAAAACTCACAACAAAATGAACAAATTTATTCATGTGCACAACACAACAGAATATGGCACATTTACATAGCAGAGTGTTGTTCTACTTCAAATAAACTAGTGATGTTCTATCATTTAGAATAAAATTGAGACAAGAAGAGAACCTAATGTTACATACATAAGCATAGATAATACATGAAATTTCAATGAGGGCTTTTTATTTCTCATGTGAAACACTAAAAACGAAGATACAAATTTCAAAATTCCTAAAGGTTGGTAATGATAGAGAGAAAAAGTAGATAAAAGAAGACTGAATTTGGTCAGTGAATATTCTGTTTACATTCTGAAATATACTGACATATTAATATATGGACAATTGATTGATATTTCTCAATGACACAGTTAAATAATTTGACTGAGAAAAATAGTAGAGTTACTATTAATTAGATCCATGAATACTAAACATATAATTACTTAATATAATAAGATAAATTATATTCTGATATCTTTATACTTTCTCATACTCAAAATTTATGAACTTACCTATTGTTTGCTTTTCTGAATGAACAAAATATACATAAGCAGTTTCTCAATATTAGTGACCCAGATATTCTATACATTAATTTTTGATACCAGGAATTAAAAAAAAAACTATGACATTCATCTACCTTTCATTGTTAATACTAAGTTTAATGACAAACAACATTCTCCTGGCCTAGATGCTATTTACTGTTTGAGGATTGAAGTTATCTGTTGCTGAGTCCTTTTCTGATATATGTGACTATGGCAAATTACATCCAAGTCACCTTCCTGTCAATTTAACCGATAGCTGACATTTCCACACAATGTGAAATTTGTTCACCCAAAGTAGAATTAGGTGTAAGGAATGATGAGGTTTTAGATTACTTGTTGACAGAAATGGGACATCCTGGAAATGAATCTGATCTGTGCAGCCAGCAAGAGTCCTCACCTGATGCTTAATCAAATTTAGGCCATCAGGAAATGATACTGAAGTCATTATTAAATGAATTGAGCTTGACAGAAGCATATATGCAGTGCCCTAAAAGCAGCTAAAAGAGATGGAATTAAGAAACAGGAGATTTCTTCCTTCAGCTTAAACATAAAGGTTCAAGATAAATTTTCCATGCTATTAGAAATATGTAATAAACATTGGACAGAGCCACAGAAGATTGTAATCAAATGTGTCATGAGTATAATATATATTAGAGTTAAATAAATATCTTGGTCACTGGTAAGATTAGATAATATATAATCTATTTTTCCCTTAAAACATTGAAGCTTTAGCATTTTAATTTGACCTTATCTATTGATTTATAAAGACTAATATGTTGATAATCTTCCATATAATTTTTCTGTTTTCATTGATTATTTGTACATTGCAATTTGAATGTACTATCCATGTGCTGAAGAACATGTCTCATGTAATAATATTGTGGTGGGAATTTAAGAAATTTTTCTGACATTATTGCTTTTCTCCGAAGGATTAATGATAGCATAAGAGATGTTGTGTCTTGACTGTCTGTTTTTCTCTAAGGAAAGATAACATCCATGACAAAGGGGTAGACATCTTGTAAGAAGAGAACAGGCAACTGAGGCTTTCTTGGAATTTCCATTCTCTAGAACCTTTAGAAAATAAAAGTTATATTCTATATTACTTTCCTAATTTTATTTTATTTCTAGTAGCATGAAATAAATATTATATATATGGTGTTGTGTGGATGAATTATCCATCATGCTGACGATTTCATTGCTGAATTTTATGTGACACAGTTTTTCATCATTTTTGTTATGTCTTTATATTTGACAGGCTGTAATTAAAACATTTCACTATGTTTTATATTACATTGACTTTATTAAAAGCACCGAATTTAACTAGAAATAATAAATGCTTAAATACTATTCATTAATGTAAGTACAGAGATGGCTTAGTGGTCAACAGTGGTTAAAATGACTGTTTTTCCATCTAATATAAATTGGTTCCACACACCTTTGTCAGAAACCTCCCAATCTTCCTGTAATCTAGTAAAAGAGTATACCTTGTCCACTTCTGTTCTATGCTGAAACCTACTTTCCTGTACACATATCTCTCTATATATACAACATGCATAAAATTTGTAATAAAATAAATCTTTAATTTTAATAACTTTATTATGTACTCCAATAAATACCTTACTTGAATTTAAGATATATTATAAACAATAACCCACCATATTTTACAAAATATGTGAGCCTTGAGAAATTTTTACCTAAATATACTTTGAAGGTTTGAGTAACTTACATTACAAACCTGTAATTGTGTATTTCTTATTCTTTTTCTGCATTTGGATACTTTATACTTATATGTTGCCTTCAAATTAGAGTGTAAATATATATATATATATAAAACATGAATTCAGAGATAAATAGTTTAATACTATGATACTATCATAGGTTTATAAAACACTTGAACTACAATTTGCATTCACTTATGTTAGGGCATCTGACCTTAAGCATTCTACTCATTTCAATGGAAACACAATATCTTGAAGAAAATACAAAGCAAAAGAAGGAAACTGATCAATCACCTTCAATTGAATGAAGCGATTACAGAAATCACATTGATAAAAAAAGCTCTTCAGAAATATTCAATACACTATTACTGATGCTATTGTGTACCTACAGATGCTAATCTAACAGGGTTGTCCTCCTACAGGTCCAAGTAGCTGACTGAGACAGACAGATACTTATGCCCAACCTTTGGAATGAAACTGGGGACTCTTGGTTGAATTAGGGAAAGGCCTGAAGAAGCTGAGGAGGAGGGCAACCTCATAAGAAGAATAGCACTCTCAATTAATCTGGATGCCAGGCAGCATCCATGAGCTAATCCCCAACACACATACATAAGGAAACTGCCTGGCCTAGCCTTTGTGGGAGAAGATGTGCCTCACCCTCAAGAGGATCGCTGCCCTGTGGAGTATAGAGGCCATTTGGGGGCAAGAGGAACAATACATCTTCATGGAGATGAGGAAGGAGAAGGAATGGGATTAGTAACTGGGTGAGGGCATACGCAGAAAGGGGAAATGACTAGAATGTAAAAACGTATAATAATAAAAAGAAAGGAAGAATCAAAAAAAAATCAGCAAAAAATAATTTTAAAAATGAATAATGTTTGTTGTTTATGGTTTAGCCTTATTATTTGAACACATAAGACAAAGCTGAGATGATAGAAATTGTAGAATGTTTTGGCAGTGTCATAGAGAGTAGAGTAACAGAATCTGTTCCTTAATGCGAAGTGGAGACTGTAATAAGGATAATAAATGAAAATTTAGGAAAAAGCTGTGGTGGAAAATTATGAACTATAATGTTCTTGTCGTGGGCAAAAACTTAACTGGGACAATCTGTATGGCAGAAACTATGAAACCCTATCCTTGGAATATTTATTTGAATAGCAGAAATAACATGTTTCATTTTATGATTTCAGTACAAATGTTAAAACTTTATGGATCAATATAATATATTATAGATTTAAGATATCTTAATAGTTTTATTTCTGTCTTAAAACATAGAAAACATGTTTTGAATAATATAAATAGAAGTAGTTAATACTAAGACTTATATGTATAGTATATTTTTATATTTTATATTTAATATATAGAATTTTAGTTACAAGAATGTCAGCATACAACAGAATAAATGTCTTCTTGGAAAAACATTAAAAAATCATGTGACTTTCTGATTTTCTTTCTAAACTATTTACAACCTACAAACACAACATCTTACAACCACAGTGTATTTCGCCATGTGACCCTTTAATAGAGTTTTTCTATATATTTATTTTCTAAATATATAGAATACATTTCTTTTCTTAAGTATTAAAATAGATTGGTAGAGTTTTGTTTATTGATTTCTTTGTTTGTCATTTTTGTTAGAGTCCAGGGAACAAAAGCCTCCGGACCCACCGAGCAATTCCAAGATAGATGGGTATTTGGTTGTTGTTCATAGAGAAAAAAATTAAATTTAGATATGTAGAGAGGCATAGAGAATATTGAAGGACTAGGGGGGGGAAGAAAAAAATATTATCAAAATTTTTAAAAAATTAAATTAAAATAAAATGAAGAAAAAATCTTTAAAATTCAATAGGGTTTTCTGTTTCCTTTCTTAATTTTTTTATTTTATAAAATATAATTATAGCTCACAAAATGTTACATAATAATATATGATGAATACACAATTTTTTAATTAATTAATTTTTTTCTTTTTATAAGAAGGAAGGATTGAGGCATCCCCATCTTGGCCTTCCTTTCTGCGTTTCATAAGGTCTCTGAGTTGTTTCTTGGGTATTCAGAGATTTCTGGGACTAGTATCCAATTATCAGTGATTGCATGCTATGTGTATTCTTTTGTGACTGGGTTACCTCTGGGCTGTTTTTAATTATTTATCCTTTTACTGAAAATAGATTTTTTCCACAGATAATATTTCCTGATCACTGTTTCTAATCCCTCTACTCGTCCCTGTTTTTCTTCTCTTCTCAACTAATTGAGATCTACTTTATCTCTCTGTCTTCTTAGAAAAGAATGGGTCTGTAAATAACAAAAATAAAATAAAATATTTAATAAAATTAAAACTAATCCTATCACATTGGAGTTGGACAACAATAATTAGCAGAAGGTATATCTCTGTGAGTCCATACGAGCTATGTCTATGTTGATTTATAAGAATTTGTATTTCTGGTGTCCTTCATTCCCCTTGACACTCAGAATCTAATTTTCCCTTTTCCACTGGTTTCTAAGAGCTTTGAGGGGAGGGATTTGATTGAGATATTCCATTTAGTTCTGAGTGCTCCCAGGTTTTTCACTTTTTGGAATCTGGATGTGGGTTGCTATGCTTGTACCAATCTGGTATGGGTAAAAGCCTCTCTGGTAATGGCTGAGGAAGACACTGGTCCATAAATACAGCAGAAAGTTATTAGGAGTCATTTAGTTAGAACATCTTTTTAGTTTGGTATTTGATTTTACCTCAGGTCTTTAGATAATCTAGTCTTTAGTTCTTGGTCACACATGGGTGTCTACTATTAGAAATCATCATGAGAAATGTATCTTAAGCCAAATAAGATATTGATTGGTTATTACCAAAGCTTTGGGTCAACATTTCAAGGAGCATACTAATGTAAATGAAAAGTGTTTTTTTTTTTTTTTTTTTTTTTTTTTTTTTTTTTTTTTTTTGTCAGGCTTGGTGTTTACTTCACTTTTAGTAGCTTGCAAAGAACCTTCTAGTACCAAAGAAACGTAGGGAAGGTTATATTTAACCACAAATGACTTTTATATACTATATAAGTTGTGTAGGCATTGCCTTTAGGAATGTGGACTTGTTGACAGTATTGGAAACAACCTATTAGTCTTAAAAATCAGCCTTCTTTTTTTAAAGATTCACATATGACCCACTTAGAGAAAACACAAATTAGATGTAACCCAATCCTGGTCCTGGAAGCATCACTTGGTGGCAGTAGATGATTATTATCTGCCACTACTTGATTATTTAGATTACTTTTGTACTTTAATATATATATGTGTGTGTGTGTGTGTGTGTGTGTGTGTGTGTGTGTGTGTGTGTGTGTTTGTGTATGTGTTATATAGTTATATAGTTATATTCTATTGTATTGTTTCCATACTACTTCTCCAATGATCCTTAATTTTAGCTGCTATTCCATGTATTTTTTCATTCCTTAATGCCTCTCTCTCTTCACTTGATTGTTCCATTCCAGCAGCCCTCAATTCATATGTAATTATCAATACTTTTTCCCTTTCTTAATGAGATCTGTTACCTCTAATCTCTTACTCTATATAATTTCTCTGCGTTGGACATATTTTACTTAAATTATCATTGACATATCAGTAAATATCCACATAATACCCACATCCTTGTGGGCATGGGCTACCTCATTAAGGATGCTTTTTGTCTAGATCTATCCATATACCTGTAAACTATATAATGTTATTTTCAATGGTTGATTAATACACTGCACATGAGTGCATTGCATTTTTTTTTTTTTTTTGTTTTTTTATTGAGGAACACCTAAGTTATTTACAAGTACTGGCTATTTTTAATTGAGCAGAGATGAACATGGTTGAGCACTTTGTGTAACAAGTAACACAAAGACACTTTTGGGTATATGACCAAGTGATATAAATGTCTTTGGGGTAGGTTGGCAGGATCCCATCTTCATGTGAAAGTGCTGCACTGATTTTGTCATTGACTTTTGAGGATTATTTTGACTTAAATGTTATCAATTCTCACAGGTATAAGAACAAATCGCGAAGTAATTTTGATTTTCCTGTCATGATAGCTAAGGTCATAGATTTTCTTAATAACCATTAATGCTGAACTTTGGATAAGAGCTTGTCAGTTCAGCTTATTTATGTTTGTATTTATATGTCTAGTCCACACACACACACACACACACACACACACACACAAATGCATAAAACAAAACAAGTTAAAAACAAGCACATACAAAGCCATAGGTTTACTCAAATTGAACAAGTTTTTGTCATGAAATTTTAAGCAACTAATATAAGCATAACTAGTACAATATTTTAAAAATATTTTATGGTGAATTTTAGTGAAAACAAATAAAAATTATGTGTAGCCTTAGTGATTAATTCACTTGCATTCTCCCAATTACATTTGTATTTGGTTATATGAATGTAATTCCTGATATATAACTACTTTTTCATAAATTGTGCAATTCTTTCCCTTTTACTAAATAAAATATTAACTTTCATGTAAGCTATCAGTGGTATGGTGAGAACATTGGGTAACATATTGTAAATTAACATAATTATATCAAGAGTTCCCTAGTGGCCAGAAACATTAGTATACAAATTGCTTTATGAATATGCATCTCAAGGATTTTTGATTTAGGTCATTTGTCACTAATATAAGAAACTTCAAGTTACTGCTAGCTTCTAAAATTTTGAACATTTCTGATTAGTGGTAAAGTTAAAACAAATATGTTCCAGTAACATATTACACTTGCATTTTTTTCCATTATACTATTTTGTATTGTAAGTGCACTGAGTGAAGAAACATTCTTCAAAATTTTGTCTAATCAAAAACCCACATTTTGAAATTCACTATCAAATTTATATATTTTTGTCTAGCTAGGGCTTATTCTTTTCTTGTGGAAATATTTTTGGGTTTTAAAAGTGTTCATATCATTACTTCATTAATTTTTCAACTATGATTTCAGATATGCAGCTTGCTGCTGGGTTATAGCATATGAGCAGATGTCCAATACATAGCAGTTGGACAGGTCATAAGAGAACAACTGCTAGTGCTAGAGAATTACAGCAGGCCAAGACCAACAGGTGCAGCTCAGTGAGTGAGATGTCAGAAGGTACATTTGGTGTAGTCTAAGCACTGAAGAAAAAAAAATCAAACTACTTTTGCCTACTAAGTATTTTTTATGAATCAATCAATTTAATATCACCAACACTAGATAATTAAAATAATAGAAAATAAATATTAGCAATTCAAAAATATTGAACATATGAAGGAAAACCATTCACAACAGTATAGTATAGTAACAGTTACATAGAGTTCATTAACAGAATTGTTGAAAGAAGGTATCTCTTCTTGAAGTATGTCCTGTCATTTAAACATAGAAAGGATGCTGTGAAGAAACTTAGGTCACATCCTTATTGTTACAAAATTCTCCAATCACACAGAAACAAATACCATTGTCCATTTTCTGCAACTATCCCTTTGAACTAGTTTTTTATTACAATTTTGTTTTCATGAATACTCACATTCTGTACAATATCCTTGTGCTTTAAACAATCGGTGACTTCCTTTATAATGTTTGTATTCACTATACTTTCTTATCCTTAGTAAATATTTAAGAATCTTTAAAATGGCATTCCACATTTGACTATTTTGTTTAAATCCATTACCAATATACTTTATATTCTCATATATTTCATCATTTCTGTTTGTTTATTTCCATTAATATCTCAAAAGCTACCATTGTCTTCCTTATCGGATCAATATTCATTCTTCCTTTCTCTGGAAAAAATGACCCTTAATAGACATTGAACATGTCTTCTGTAACTTATAATTATATTTTGTCTTTCAAAATAAGAACTTACACTTAATAAAAGTTTGCATATAACTATACACGTGTACCATTGAAAAGCATGTGTCAAATACTTTCTAAATAGGAGAGGTTCACAAAGTTTTATCTCTGATGACATTTTAGTTATTTGTTGTAGGATTAATCTAGCATTTCCAGGTGAATTAAAATCATTCACAACTTAATGTTGCTAGCAAATATATATTTTAGTGAGTTTCTTTTCTAATACAGTACATGGATTCTAAGCCATTGTTTCATGAGAAGTAAACATCAACAGAAAATATCAAAACAATTAGTTGTGTATTAGAATAGAAGATATTGCATCACAAGATTAAAAGTTGTATTTATTCTTTAAATTATTTTATTAATCTCTTCTGTGGTATAAGTGTTGTTGCAAGTGATTGAATTGTCATTTTTACAGTGACATAACTGTACTCTGAGTGACTTTCCTGATGATGATTACCCTATGACATACCACTATCAGAAACAAAAACTGTTTAATGTATGTTGCTTTCCATTTTGCTGCCATCAGATACATTGGATGGGACATGTCTTAGGCTTTATTCCTGAATCTGATTACCATCAAAGATTATTAACCAAGCTGAATACTTATCTGGAGACTCTCTTATAGGAGAGTCTAATATCTACCCATATCCCCCCACAAAATGAAGGGATAAAGATGTGATCCTTTAGATAATGTGTGTCTATGTCAAGATGTCCAACCTTAATACCCATTGTATAAAGAGTCAATATATTTTATTAGAGGACAAAACTATACACACATACAAACTGACTGTGTGGTAGCATGTGAATGTAGTTTTCCTATTGCAATAAGATTTAAAGTTAAGTGGAAAGTGGGTAGAGAAAGAGGTTGCTTTATGTAAGCCCGGTCTGAATCAACTATAGGCCATAACAATTTAAATTGTAAAGATAATGCCATAGTATTTGATTACAACCTACCTTTCAATAATAAACTCTTCTATTGTCTTCCCCACTACACTTTGAGGATACACCATATTTGGTGTATTTATGAATATCTGTAACCACATTGGTACAGTTAGAACTGAGGACTTACTGAAATTTTGATTTGTAAGAGATATCTAAATGCTTACATTTTAATGTTCATGATCATATTAGACACAGTGAGCAAGACACAAAAACAACCTCATGGTTTCGCAAAAGACATACTAAAGCATGAGTAATATATGATTCTTCTTATAAATTGCTCAATTCATTTCTGTCATTCTTTCCAGTACTCTCATGACTATTCACTCTCAAATCAATGGATTCATTTTTAAAATTATTGTTGCTAAGTTATTGTTCATTCAAATATATAAAATTAGTTATTCTAGTTTATTTTGTTCTGTTATTGTTTATATATCTTGGGCTCACTCCTTCGAGGTGAATAATCATTTAACAAGCTCATTTTTGAAGATCAAGGACACCACTTTCAGAAGTCATTTGCTAACAGCTCTTCATCTAAAGTGGGGCATATGAGATGTATTTTTGCCTTATATATCATCATATTTATTGGAATTTTCTTGTTCAAGTCTTGTTTATAAAGCCATATTGTTGAGAATGCATGTCTGTAGTTTCACTGTCATGAATTGAATATACAATTTTATAGCAAATATCATGTCTCTCAGTCTCTTAATCCCAACACCGACACCAACACATACACCAACACCCCCACATGCAGTTTCTAAGAAGTACTCTGAATAGTAGGGTTGAGTGGTAAATATATATCAATCAGAACTTTTTCTAATGGTTTCTTTCTGTCTTTCTTTTTTTTTTTATTTTGACAAAAGAAGTTACTGGTAAAGCGTAAGAAAGCTACAGTTATCTGTAGGCATACTTAGAATAGTTAGAATCCATTCAGGAATTGTAATGTTTTAGTAAGACTGTAATAATACTTCCACTACTATGAAAACATCATCTTTCTAGCTACAAATAACTCATTAGGTTTACAGTACCAGGCAATATTTACCTTTTGTTAAACAGGCTTTTTGTCCATTGAGACAGTGGTTTGTTACTCCAAAAGGGAGCTACCACTATTGCACCCTTAAAGATAACTCACCTTTCTAGGCTTTGTTGAAGTTTCTAGGTATCTAAGCAGGGTAAGAATATTGAGAGCTGTTCTCCTTTGATAGTTTGGAAGAATATTCTAGAACTGTGGAAACTGTTCCTCGGGAGGAGATACTAAGTCAGTATTCAATTCAAAGCTATAAAGTCATGAGCCCAGCATGTGTTGTGTCTTCAGCTAGAAAGGTTTTACCCTCAACAAATAAAAAATAGCCAAAGACAATAGCAAAACCCTGTAGTTATTGTTGGGGGAGTATTTTTTTTACTTCTTTAACAAATATTATAATAGATTTTTCTTATATGATAATCGAGTATTTGTTAGCCTATGACATTTTCAGGAGAAATTTCTTCCATTTGTGACAGTATAGACTATAGTGAATAATATAATACTAAATAAAATAAGTAATCCATGCACATATACATATGATATAAAACATGTCAAATAATATAGAAATGGTGATTTCCATAAATGCTGATAACAGATAATAACTTGTTTATGACAAAGATTTAAAATTTTCAGTTATGCAAAATGGATAAGATTCCAATATGTAGTATAAAATGAGAAAATACCATGATAAACAATTTATTCTATGTAATATTTATGTAATTATACATTTATATAAACATAGGGACACAAGCTGTAACTATGTAAAGAAGGAAAATTTGTTTACTTGCTAGAATTGGAACATGGAAGGACATCTTGTTTAGTTAGTGCCATCAAATGAGTATTTTCTACACTTATATGAGAAGAGGAAATGTTAGTAAAGAATTGCCTAGATCAATTTAGGGTGGTTTGGGTAATTATTATGAAAAATTAATTAATATAAAAAAGTTGTACACAGTATCATCTTAGGCAGGTGTACCTGAGTTAGATAAAAAAATAAGGTAAACATGAGAAAGAGAGTAAGCCAGAGGGAGACTTAGTATTTCTCCTCCATTATTTATGATAACAGGTTCCAGCAATAAAGTATTTATCCGACTTTCCACAATAGTGGCTTGTGCCCAGTGTAAGTCAAAAAAATTTTAGTTCCTAATATTTTATGGTAACTGTTGTGTCTCAGCAAAAGAGTGAAACAAGAACATGTAGATTATCTCCAAATAAATATATGCATTTGTCCATCAAACTGTATTACTTAAGTGTACATAGTTTTAGACACAGTAGAATATTAATAAGGTTAATAGAATAAAAAATAAATGTTTCACTTTTATTTATACTAAATGAATGTTCAGGTGGTAGCTTCCTAAGAATGTAGATAGATACATAATAGATAGATAGATAGATAGATATATAGATAGATAGATAGATAGATAGATAAATGGATAGATAGATGGATAGATAGATAGATGGCTGGATACATATTGAGATATAAAGACAAAAAAATCTATGATGGATCAGAGTGTTACCTAAAATGAAGACAAAATAACAACATATTCATCTCAGAAACAATAGTTTTTCTAAATTATTAAGAGATAATAAGAAATATAAATCATTTCAGAAATGTCATGTAATAATTGGAAAGTGATCCAGAGAACAGCACACAGTGGTATGCAACTTTCCCTATTACTTTCAGCCACAGTGTTCAGTAGTTCTACATGTTTTGAATTTATACATTACTACCACAACTGAGCTATTAGAAAACCAATAGTGAGACACCCAGTAATATGAATCCATGGCTATAATCACCCTTAGTCCATTTAACTTCTGATTAGTTTACATATGTAAAGCCAGAGTCAGTACTTAGATGATTGCAGTGTACAGAAATGTCAGGAATGCCTGCTTTATTATTATCAGGTTTTGATAGAAAAAGTCAAAGTGGAATTTCATGGTCTGTGTTTGTAAACACCTGAGGAGCAAAGCATCTCACATGCATTGGTTAAAATTCAGCTGATATAAGTCATTGGCTGTAATATAAGATGAAAGGCATGAAAGAAGCTATTCAAAATGTTATACATATAACTTTTAGGAAAGACACAAAGCATAAAATATTGTTATTGTGGTAAGTCTAGAATCAATAGTAATATTTTCTTTACTTATTGATATTTGTTTATGGTGCTGGAGAATAAAAATGTAATGGTGCTTAAAATAATGTCCATTAGGATATATTTTAATTCTCTAACAGGTCTAGTGAAACAAAACCAGATGGCAAAAAAAGATATTATTTAGAAAACTGACATTATGAGAAGTAAGAGAGAATATATTTGTGTTAAGTACACTTTGAAATTAAAGTAAATATATCTTTTAAAAATGTCATTATAACAGAATGCTGTTATTTTAAAACAAGATTTTATATGAAATTTTATGGATAGTTAATGCGTAGAGAGAGAATCTGGCAACTTGGGAATGATATAGGTACATTATTTATAAAGATGGCTATTTATCAACAATATCCCCACTCATTAAAATAAATTCTACATTAAAAATCCTGCTGTCTAAAAGCAATAAAAAATATTTCTCTCAGTGCCATTTTGGTACAAGATTCAAAGCATCTTTGCGGTTTATATTTTACATTTTCATTTCTGTTACATCTGGAATTATTTCACCATTAAAAACCAATAAAATTAAACATTTATCTATATCTGTAGAATTCTTTGTCAAAGCAGATTCTCACTCTAGACCAATTTTCCAGAATTACCATATTGCTTAAAGTACAAAGGTACACCTGAATGTTGAGATGTACCCAAGGGAGAGGGACTACATCAAAGTGAGGATCCTTAAAATGGAAAGTAACTGTGGAGTTTTAATACATACATCATGAAAGTAATAGATTGTATGTAAATATTCCCTGAGAAATATGAATTGTGCTTTCATAAAATCAAGTTCCTAACTCTAGTATCCATATCAACAGAAGTGGAAAACATTGTGTTAGAGATAAACCTTTAAAGAACATATTGCTCCTATCACAATATAACATGCACAAGACATACTGTGCCGTATTAAGGAGAATGGCTATGGGAAAAAAAGTCAGGATTGGATCATTTTCTTTGATGTTCATGGCAAGAATAGAGTTACATTTAGATAGTTATAATGTTTTGCTCTTCCTTAAGCATATATAAATGATGGTCAATTGTAGGATAAGCAGTCTACCTATCTACACTTTGTCATGATCATCCATGTGTGTAAGGATTCATATGCACACATGTGTCTGTTTTTCTGTGTGGAGGCAAGATCCTGAGATGATATTGTTCAGCCAGAATGTAACTTTAAAGGCAAGATCTCAGTCTCTTTGTGCCTTTGGAGTCAATCAGTATGATACCATGTCTGCATTCTCACCTGTTTTATCTTTTAGATCTTGAATTACAAATGTGTGACAACATGCTTTGATTTATTTTGTTGACTCCCCATATCTAAATTGAATTTCTGTGTTTTCCAATACAATCACTATGAGGTTGTAATTATCCTCCATGCCCCACATTTAAATTTAATTACAATCAAATATTTTGGAACATCCCTTACTTAATTATTTAGTATATACAATTTTGCCAACTAACAGGCTCTGCGATAAAATCTGAATTATAAATATTTCAAATTATTTCTATGTTGTTCAAAGTCAGTCAGTTCTTAGGAGGTGTTTCAGACATTCACTGTCTATTTGGTGGCCCAAGTTCAGATACCTAGAACATATTTAAAAGAGAGACACAGTGGTAAATATTTCTATAATACCAGTATGCAACTACAGGTGAGGGGTAAAAAGAGTCAGCTGAGTTGCTTATAGCCACTGTTAGACCACATGCAGCCACAAGTTGTGTGTGAAAAGACAAGTTGGAAGCTGTATAACGTCCAAATTTGTTTTCTGAATTCCAAAAGTGCTCTAGGTAAACCATGTATATACTCACTAACACACAAGGGGTTAAGTTAATACACAAACATATATGCTTCTTTCACACATGCAAAAATAAATAATTAAAATAATATATAAATAATCAAATAAATGATCATTTGTTACTTCTATTGAAACACTATAATATTACTAATTGGTTAAAGCAGGCTCTGCTACCGTATAATTTTCCCTTACTCCCAATCCTGCTAAGTCCTTTTCACAAGCCAAACCAATCAATAAATATATTTACTCTCAGTACTAGGTGGTTTTAGCTTCATTCCAAAATCATTTTAAAATGCTCATCAATTTGAGGAGCTTTGGAAATTGTGGCTGATTTATATTATAGATAAGAAAAAAGAAACCTAAACATTTAAACTGATTATTTAATATAAAAACACCTTATTGTCAGCCATGTTGTATTGAAATACCTTGTGTGCTAAATGCCATGGCTTGTTCAAACAAAGGTCCAGTAAGTTATGTTATGTGTATGTATTATATCTTTGCATATTGGGAAGTGAACCATTGTCTTTTGTAAGTGGATATGTGGTGTGTGTGTGTGTGTGTGTGTGTGTGTGTGTTTGTGTGTCTACATATCTATCAATTCATACACAATCCACGAATGCTTAGTAAACACTGGTTTGTGAGTATTTAGAAAGTGCTTTAATGACACTTACACCAGTGTATTATGTTCCTGTGGATGGAAATTAAATCTTGTTTCTTTTAATGATAGTAAACAAGTTTAGCTTTAAGTTTTGTTGTTATGTGGTAGTAATCTCTATACAACTGGTCTAAAATCAACTTGAAAATATAATTACACTCAAAATTCCTTCCTAAAAATATTTATAAAAACAAAGTAGGTGTACTTTGATGACTGTTAAACTACCACTTATTTCTGAAAACTGAAATTTCTTGTGTTGAAAATTTTAGCAAATAGTAACAGGAAAAAATGAATAAAAAACAGTTTAAAGGAAGGTAAATATTGCAGTTTTGGTCTCCTATCATATTAGCAGGTATGAATAGTACACTATATTACTGAATTATCACTAAGACTTTACCTTACATATGTAATTTTTAATGTTATGGGGAAATTTTAAGTAAAATGCCGTTTTGATTCATACAATATAGAAATTTGTATACCTGAAAATAAAACATTGTGTACTACTTATTGAATTAATTAAGGCCAAACAATGAACTTGTCCTTCCATTGATTTAAACATTTTGCTTTTATTCTGGATTACCTGGCAGTTACTCTTTGTTACAGTAAAAATTAAAAAAATTTGATAGTGGTTACCTAAAATTTAGAGTTTAGAAGTATGTATAGGAGGTAATATGTTATATGTAATGTGTGTGTTATAATATACATAATTCTATTTTATATAAATTAACTGTAATATAATATCACATGTATAAACATAAGTTATTTGACACATTTCCATATTATATAAATGTCTCTTTTACTTTTCTATTATCATGATGAAGCATCTTGATCAAGGAAGTTTATGGACAGTTAGTTGAAGGCTTCCCAATTCAGAGAGTGAATGCAAGACTATCAAGATGGTGAGAGTGCAGCACGTAGGCAAATCTGTAGCTTAAGTTGTTGAGACTTTCCATAATTATTCATACATATTAAGTAGAGAGCTGGAAAATGAATGAGCTTTTGAAACCAGAAAGTTATTTTTAGCAACATTGTATGGCCTTCAATATATGACATTCATTGCACACTTTCGTGCCAATTATCTTGTGACCATGCCAAAATAGAAATGTACTTAGTCTGACTTTAAAAGAATCTATAGTCTTTCAAACTCTTAGTGCAGTCTTTAAGACTCAAGCTGAATATACATACATATATATATATATATATATATATATATATATATATATATATATATATAGCAAATTGTATATATTCAACATAAAGTGGTATGGAATATAAATTATCAGTCCAAGTATGAATAATGGGACGTAATAAAGGAGCCCTAGATTAATGTCAGATTGATGAATAAGAAGGATGAGGAAGAGGATGAGGATGAGGAATACAAATTTAAAATACTGTAGTTGTAAGTCTCATGCAAAAGGATTTGAATGCTCTTCCCTTCTTCCTACAAAAAAAAAAAAAAAAAAAAAAAAAAAAAAAAAAAAAAAAAAAAAAAAAACCAGATTTGTCTTTTTTTTCTGAAACACTCCCTAAACATACTTTTCTGTAACAGGTATGCTTGGCTTTATCATCTCCAACATTTTGTGATCTACAGCACAAGCAAAGCTTTACCTTCACAACTTCCTTTATAGCTTTCCTCGACAAAATCCTTGAAAACCTAATCCAAGAACACAACAAAACAATGATTCACCATGATCAAGGAGGCTTCCAGATATGGTTTAATATATGAAAATACATCAACATAAACCATTATATAAACAAACTCAAAGGAAAAAACCACATGGACATCTCACTAGATGCTGAGAAAGCGTTTGACAAAATTCAACACTCCTTCATGTTAAAAGTCTTGGAAAGGACAGGATTCAAGGCCCATACCTAAACATAATGAAATACATATACAGCAAACCAGTCACCAACATCAAACTTAATGGTGAGAAACTTGAAGCAATCCCAGTAAAATCAGGGACTAGACAAGGCTGCCCACTCTCCCCCTACCTATTCAACATAGTACTAGAAGTCACAGCCTGAGCAATTAGACAGCAAAAGAAAATCAAAGGGATACAAATCAGAAAGGAAGGAGCATAAACTCACTATTTGCAGATGACATTAAAGTGTATGAGAGTGACCCCAAAAACTCCACCAGAAAACTTTAAAAGTTTAAACAACTTTAAAAACAACTTTTTATAAACAACTTTAGGAAAGTTGCTGGATATAAAGTTAACTCAAAAGAATAAGGAACCTTCCTCTATTCAAATAAAAAGCGTACTGAGAAAGAAATTAGAGAAATGATTCTATTCACAATAGTAACAAACAGTATGAGATACTTTGGCATGACTCTAACTAAGCAAGAGAAGGACCTGTATGACAAGAACTTCAAATCTCTGAAGAAGGAAATTGAAGAAGATCTCAGAAGATAGAAAGATCTTACATGCTCATGGATTAGAAGGATCAAAACTGTAAACATGGCCATATTACCAAAAACAATCTACAGATTCAATGCAATTCCTATCAAAATTCCAATTCAATTCTTCATAGAGTTGGAAAAAGCAATTTGCAAGTTCATCTGGAATAACAAAAATCTTAGAATACTGAAATCCATCCTCAACAAGAAAATTTCTGCAGGATTCACCATCCCTGACCTCAAGCTATATTACAAGGCAATTATGTTAAAAACTGCATGATACTGGTACAGATACAGGTACGCTGATCAATAGAACAGAATAGAAGATCCAGAAATGAACCCTCACATATATGGTCACTTGATTTTTGACAAAGGAGTTGAAACATTTAGTGGAGAAAGGACAGGTTCTTCTGCAAATTGAATTGACTCACCTGGCAGTCTGCATACAGAAAATTGAAAATAGACCCTTTCTTATCTCCTTGTACAAAGCTCAAGTGAAACTGGATCAAAGATCTCCACATTAAACCATGTACACTGAAACTATTAGAAGAGAAAGTAGGGAAAACCTTAGAACACAAAGGCACAGGGGAAATTTTCCTGACCAGAATATCAATAGCTTGTGCTCTAAGACCAGGGATCAAAAAATGGGACTTAATGAGATTGCAAATTTTCTGTAAGGCTAAGAACACTGTCAAGAAAATAAAATGGCAGCCAATAGATTGGTAAAAGGTTTTTGATAGAGGTATAATATCCAATATATACAAAGAACTCAAGAAGTTAAATGCTAGAGAATCAAATAATCCTATTAAAAATTGGGTTACAGAGCTAAAGCAAAAATTCTCATTTGAGGAATATGGAATGGCTGATAAGCATCTAAGGAAGAGCCCTACATCCTTAGACATCAAGGAAATGCAAATCAAAACAACACTGAGTTTCCACCTCACACCAGTCAGAATGGCTAAGATTAAAAACTCAGGTGACAGCAGATACTGGCAAGGATGCAGAGAAAGAGGAACACTCATCCATTGTTGGTGGCATTATAAGCTGGTACAACCACTCTGGATATCAGTCTGGCCGTTCCTCAGAAAACTGGACATAGTCCTATCTGAATATCCAGTTATAACAATTCTGGTCATATACCTCAGAGATTCTCCAACATACCATAAGGACACATGCACCACAATGTTCATAGCAGGCATTTTTATGAAGCTCAACAAAAACAAAAGCCAAAAAAAAAAAAAAAAAATGAAAGCTTCAGTCCATTTTTAGGAAAAAAAATAAATGCATAGCTCCCTTTCAGATTGTGGTACACCTTAACCTTAAATCGTTAATAATCCAAGAGCTAAGATAATAGTCTTGTGACAATTTTTGGTATTCACAGATCACTGTGCTTAATCTATAGTCTTCAAGAAATCTGTTTCCATGTTATGTTCTATCCTATGTGTATTTTTTGCTTATGGTAACTAGTGGGATTTCAATGCATGCTATCAAACCTTTAAAAGAATTAAATACTGACAAAAATATACTCATATAGTATTGTGCCCAAATGGTTTTAAAAATCTGTACATGTATCTCTCTTTTTAAAATAAAGTTGTAAGAAAAAAATAAATAGTCCATTCTCCTGAACAAATTTTAAACTTAGTTCACTTTTCTATCAGAAAGAAAACTTTTAGAAGACATGGTATATTAGAAGCTTACAGTTTATACATGAGATTACATGACTTTGATATTAGAGAGTTTTTCAGTAAAAAGAGTAGGAGCCAGAGAGCTAATTGGGAATGGTGAAGCCTTATGAACCTCATATTCCAAACAACCAAAATGACATAGTCCACAAAGCCATACCACCTGAGATTTTCTAGACAGTTCCACCGCTGAGTTCACAGCCACAAATTTCCTCTTTGTGGCAGCCACTTTTATTTAAAATAACACACTAAATTTAGGTTATTTCAATAGATATTTGCACATAAACACATAAGTGCAGACTTCCATATCTAGATTAAAGACACTAAATTTTACAAAATATAATGAAATTTATAATTTAAAATTAAGATTCTTAAAAGCTAATCAAGGTTTCAACAAACTACATACATTCAATGTGTGTATTTTTAAAGTTACTGTAATAAAATATAAAATTATAATTTATTTATTGTTAAATTGATCAACTTTATTTTATAAAACAAAGACAAATGAACACAATTTAATTATTTTGCATAAAAGTGTATGAATACATTTTGTCAGTACTTGATTGTTTTAAAGGTCTCATAATTGCATTAAAATCTTACTAGTTACAATGAGCATAAAGTACATGTAAAACAAGATGTAACCTGGAAACAGTCAAAGTTTTCTTGGTGTGTAAAAATTAAGCATAACGATTTTTCTTTTCTTTTTTTTTTTTTTCATTTAGCCTTTGTTTTTCTTTAGCTTCATAGTCTGTGAGTTTTTTCTGGGGTGTTCAGAGCATTATAGGACTAGTATACACTTATCAGTGACTGCATATTATTTCTGTTCTTTTGTGACTGGGTTACCTCACTCAGAATGATACTCTCTAGATGCATCCATTTTCTTAAGAATTTCATAAAGTCATTGCTTCTGATAGCTGAGTAATACTCCATTTTGTGAATATACCACAATTTTTGTATCCATTCATCTATTTTTACTGAAGGACATCTGGGTTCTTTCCAGCTTCTGGCTATTAAAAATAGGGCTACTATAAACATTGTGGTGAATGTGTCTTTATTGTATGTTGGAGCTTCTCTGGGGTATATGTCCAGAAGTGGAATAAGTGGGTCTTCACGTAGTATTATGTCCAATTTTCTGAGAAACTGCCAGACTGATTTCCAGAATGACTGTACTAGTTTAAAATAAATTTAAAATATGCATGTCTCCTTTAAAATCTGAATATATTAATTTATGTATTTATTTTGGAGATATATATTATTGAATTCAAATAGCTTTTTAGTTGTACTACTTTATGTTATGATTTGGTTAGAAAGCTTGCTATCTTTTTTGTTTACTTTCAGTTACAAAATATGAAAATGAAATACCAGTTTATTCTTACTCTTAGTTTTTTGTTGTTATTAATTCTTGTTTGTCACACTGAAGACAATAGAAACTGACATTACATTGAAACTGCCAGGCTCCTTTAACACAACTAGAGTCACAATAATGATAAGATATTTTATAATCAGTTAGATCAGCATCATTTTTTAAAGATGCTTTCTTTAACCAGCTCAAATTCTGTACTGTTTTCTGGGCAAGCCCCAATTCCTGACACTTAGTGATACTCTTTTGTTTGCAGACGGTAGTCTAGAATGGCTTTCCTCTGAGAGGCTCCAACCATTACCTAATTTAGACAGATGCAGGTGCCCACAACCAGAGATCAGATGCTTCTTGGTGACTCTTCAATAAGAATTGGGGAAGGATAGTGGGGACCAAAGAGGATAGGAATTCCACCGGAAGACAAACAATATCAACTAACTTGGATCCTTAGGGCTCTGAGAGACTGAACCACCACCTAGTAGCATACATGAGCTGACCAATGCCTCCATGCACATAACCTAGCAGATACATAGATTTTGTAGGTCTTGTAGAAGATTCATCTTGGTATCAAATAACTAGAGCAGGAGTTGGCCTAAACCTGCTGCCTGTCCTTGCAATACATTCTTCCAGTTAGGCTGTCTTGTCTGGCTTTAGTGGGAAAGGATGGATCTATCCCAGCAGAGACAATGTGTCAGAGCAGGGGATAGGAGGGGCACTCTCTCACAATTAAAGGAAAAGTTGGAGGGATGGAGGCAAGGACACTGTAAGAAGAATGACCAGGTGGGGACAGGGAGCTGGACGTAAAGTGGACAAATAAAAAATAAAAAAAAAAAATAATGTATAAGAATACATAACAATCCATGATTCTTTCTCTCATGGAAGCAAATTTACCTCTGGAACCAAATAAATAATTTTAAAGATACAAGTTATTCTACTGTATTTCCTGATTTTGTTTTAGTAATTATCAGTTATGTGGGAAAAGTTTTCGTTTCATAATTTTGGCTTTTGTTAAATATATTAGGTTGGCAGATGTATATGTTTTCTAGGCAAGGAGTAGGTAGAGCAGTTAATATACTTAAATATAGTCTCTATAAAATACACAATACAGTTAGAACACAGATAATTTAAGAGTATCTTTTAATTGTTACAGGGTCTAAGTCTATATATAATGGCCAGGTACATAATAATTTATACATAAAAGCAAGTATCCACAACTTGAAAGGAAAAGAAAAAAAACATTGAAGTAGAGAAAATGAGAAGGAAGAAAGTTATAGAATACGCAAACATGTAGTCAGCAAATATAAAAGGTTCAACTATTGTTATTGATTAGAAAAACTCATAGTAACGTGCCTTTATGCAAATAAATTTAAATAACTTTATGTTAACCAAGAATGATATGGCAGTTTCACTTGGAGGTGAAGTTAATATACTTCCCCAAACTAACTAAATATAAATTCAGATTCGGTCGGCTGACAGAAAATGTAGAAAAAAGTCCCATAGATTATAATACAAAAACAATAAAAGAATGAAAATGTTGCAAAGTTACACAGAGCAATGATTCATATTTTAATAAAAAGACCTTTAAAAATATCTGAATGAACACGTGAGTTCTTTTAGTGATTTCTTAGTAAATTAATATTTAGTCACAAATGATATAACTAAAAATTCACAGAGGAAGTCACTGCTCCCCAAGGGGGGGGGAACATTTAAAAAGTAACCATAATTAAAATAATTATATATGAGACACAAATTAAAATCATAGTTATCTGCTATTACCTGTTAGGTAGAACATAACAGCCTTTTGAAGTCTGTTTTTCCATGTAACACCTCCACTGATGGTCAAGCAGAGAGAAAACATGTACACAAAGTTATACAGAATATTGCTCCTTTTTGGATATTTAACTTTTTATATGTTATAAATAAATAAACATGTAGGAATTGGCACTTAGTGTAGTAACATCTTGGCTTTCTTCTATACCCTATCATTATGCCATAATCTTAAATAATTTTCTTGGATTATGACATATGTATGCATATATGTATATAATATATATATGTAATATATGTGCAATTAAATTTAAGTAATTCCATGTTAATCACAAATCAAATGGTAGTTACCGTTTCAGTTGTATATATGTACATACATATAAACAAATTTAAAAAGGTTGTGAAAAACATAAAGGAATTTTTGTTACAAACTTATGGATGCATCCTTTACAATAAAGTAAAATTTATTTAAATCTATGAAATTAAAGCTTTACTGATTTTCTCAATTTTTCATTAGTGCTGTGCCTATTTATGTATGTTTGTAAGTGAACATAAATGTGTATGTGCGTGTATGCATGTTAATTAAGAGGCCCAAGCTTATACCAGAAATCGCATCCTATTCCTTTTGTACATTGTTCATGGCAGATAGGAATATAGCAATATAGCTCAGGCTTCTCACTAGTCAGTGTCTTCTGGTGATTTTTCTGAGGCTTGAATAAGTGGTAGGTCATCATGTTTGACTAGCACTTCTTGTGCAGGAGTTTTCAATTCATGCTTGGGCAGCAAACACTTTGAACACTAAGCAAATTTTCTGATCTAAATGTTATAATTCTATCCAGATAAAGCATTTGATCAATTGGAAGATGATTTACCATAACATGTGGAAGCTTGTGTCTTAGTACCATGTGATTTGTCACTTTATAAAAGAAAGTAAAGCAATTTTCTTTCAACTGAGGTCCAGATACAGTGGAATCTTCACCAATGTGTCAGTGGTTTTATATTTTTAATTTTTTTTTTTCAGTTGTAAAAAATATGAGTCCTACCATTGGTATGGATGTTAAAATATTTAGCACAGCCAAAGCAAATCAAAACAAAAATAAAGTTATAGAACTATGAAAAAAATTAAAGAAAGTAAAAATCTAAACTTCTTATATATCTCTGTATGACTTTCTAAAAGATTAGTTTGTGACAATATGTTATAAAACAAAATCCCATATACTTAATATATATTAGTGTGAATTTATAATTTTATCATTTTCAGAGTCTGTCTTTATTCTCTGCCAGCCTTATGTATTTTTATTTATATATAAAATAAAAATAATTCATCTTTATTCACATTTCTGTAAAGTTGACATGCTCCAAGGTGTTACAAATTGTTTTAAATAACTAAAACCTGCATGTATATTATTCAACAGAATAGGGACAGGGAGCAGGCAGGTTGAAAGGCTGTTGGATTTGCTCAATTCTCAGGTATTAAGTACATAAGTGTTTAGAAATGAATTTGGGAATCAGAGAGGATAAAATTTCAATAAAATCTTGCCTCAGATTCCTAGCAATGTATGCACTAAATTATGCTTGTTATTGCCAACGGTGTTGTATCTGAAGTGGAATTTTAGCAATTTCTCAGAAGTGACAGTTAACTTATAATCTCAGCATGTTCAGCATGCTTAATGAACTCCTTGGGGAGACCAGAATATCTGTGACACAATTAACTTCCCATTCTTATTTAAATGAGGAGTTTCAGAGTCCCTGATGGAAGCCTGCTTTTTGGCTACAGTTAGCAAATGTATGCTATTAAATGACACATAGAGCCTTAAGCTGAAATTTAGACTTCACTAATTTGTGCTGTGACATGTGCAAAGTGCTTTGGAGGAAATGGGAAACGCGGTTGTTTAAATGTAGTTGGTGAAATAGGGATTATCACCCTTGGCTAAACTGTTATCATCAGCCTGATTGCTCTCACCATTTTCTACTTTTACAGCGCAAAACTTGTCAAGTCCTTCCCAGGCAATATTTACTTCAGTTTTATCATTTTCTCATTACATAATAGGCTATTTATCTAAGATAAAACAACTACAATGAAATAATTTTCTTGTCCAAAGCAAATAATCATCAAACCAATGTCTAGGAAGAAATTAAGCCATAGTCCATAAAATAATTTACATTTAAATACTAAAATGCTAATATAGGCAGATATAAGAAATGTTGAACTGAAAAATGTGACTTATGGCATACATACCTTACTGATAACCATTGGCTCTCTAATTGAACTTTAAACAGAGTGACCATGTTTAATTATGCCTGCTACTGAAAACCTAGCCAACTACTCGAGGATTAGTAAAATTAAAAAAAAAAAATCTTAGAAGAAAATAGATAGCTAACAGTTTACTAAACCAGAATTATCACTAAACCTCTTTATGCATTTGTATTTATATGCAGAGGTAAGTATTGTTGCACTCTGTCATGAAGGAATCTTCTCTTTGCAGCAGATAAAGGGTATTACAGAAAACCACACTAATCAAAATGCAGAGCTGTGGAGACCTGTGCCAGTAGATGCATCTACAAAACACTACCACCCCGGGACATACAGAGTGTAAGAGCTGGAGGGTAGGGAATACTGAAAGATAATGTCTCCTAGTAGTTTCAGAAGTTACACTGATAAATTCTTAGCAACAAGGCCACCTACTATGAAGCTGAACAGGACAATAAAATTGTGAAAATGGATGGGATAGAGACCATAGTGTCCCAGCCCTAAACAAAATATCTACAGGCCACAAAGGAATGCTAAAAATAGATTGGACAGTTTACTTCAGTGAACGACAAACCAATTTGTTATTCAATAGCAAAAGTTCAATCCTGAAAACATATGCATGTATCATCAAATAGACAACACAGCTTGTATTAATAAATGCACATGTGTATACATAAAATTGTACAGGAAACTTAATCCAGTAACATGACTGTTCTGGAAAGATATCACATCCAAAGTCTTGGTCTTTATGGTCTGGCTGAAATGTAGACATACCACACAAGTTTAATTCTTCTGCATGGAATCAGACTCACTTTTAGTACACAAGGCTAACACTGAAGGTCAAGTTGGTTTGGAGAAAGAAGTTTGAAAGTGATATCTGATTTAAGGCCAGGAAAAGGGACATTCAGAGAAAGTTTCCACAGCATGAGTCAGCAGTAGGATACATATCACTCAGATGAGACAGACAGGAAAAAGAGGCTGCTTAAAAGCCATGCACATTGAATCAGGAATGGGGAGAGGTTAAGGAGTGCAGCTCAGTTGACTTCAGAGGATGCAATGGAATTCAAATCAATAGTCATTGCAGTTGTGTAGTACAGCTGAGTTCTCTTGAGTCCTATCATGAGTGTCATCCCCTTTGTGCAGTTCTTTTCAGGACAGATGAGCAGAGGCAGTTGAAGCCAATAATAAGGAACCAAAAGATTAAAGCAAATGTCCAGAGTTATTCTGATGCCAAACAGCACAATTCACTGAGAATCTGAGAGAAGCTATTTGGAATCAATCAGTTTAGAGAGTATATTTTGCTAGTAGAGGTGAGTTGAAACCAGAAAGAACAAGAAACAGTGTTAGGGGTGATTAGATAAAAATGATAAGGGCTCAGCCCAAGTCAGGTATTAGAAAATCTTGGGTTTGGCTCTCATCTCATCCCTCTCTCTGAAGACATTTATGATAAATTTGGGATCAACTACACCCCAACATGTGTGTGGAGGGGGTTTTGTAGCTTGATTACTTGAAGATGGAAGTCTCACTAGAATCTGGGCACATGCCTCCAGCCTCTATGTACCAACCAATAAAAGAATGTGAAAGAAGTAAGATTTTTGCCTTTTGCCTTTATGCCCTCACTTTCTTTAGCAGGTTGATCCTGTTTTATTTAACCATAGATCCTGTTGCTAACACATTCTTGCACTGTGATAAGAATCTGATTTCTTTGAATGCCAACATTCACTGAAAACTAGCAACTTTCAACAAATTTTCTGTGAATCCAGCAAATTGGGGGTGCTGAGACATCTATTCCTTTGTATGGAGCAATATATTGGAACTACACAGTATTTTCAAATCACTATGAATGTTCTCAAGGCCAGAGACAGATCCCTTCAAATTGAATAATTTCTGACCAAAGAAATATAATATTATTCTCAAACACAAAAATGAACTCAAAAGATGTAGTTGTCTTAAAAGAAATGTAGTATATAAAATTTGTAGTATATAAAAAGTAGTATATAAAAGAATGTTCTCAAGGCCACAGACAGGTTTCTTCAAGTTGAATAATTTTTGACCAAAGAAATATATTATTTTTCAAACACAAAAATGAACTCAAAAGATGTAATTGTTTTAAAAGAAATGTAGTATATAAAAATTGCATATAATATAGGTTGATGTTTTGGAAGTTGAAATTTTTATATTAAGTTCCAAAAATCAAAGACAATTTTTTAATTTTTTTTCTTTTTCTTGTATTTGATATTTTCTGTATTTACATTTCAAAACCCTTTCCAGGTTTCCCCACCTGAAACTACATTTTCCATCACCAACACCACCCCTTTCCCTGCTTTGATGAGGGTGATCCTTACCCACCTACTCTGTCCCTCCCATCCCCCTGCCCTGGCATTTCCTACACTGAGGCAATCAGCATTCACAGGACCGAGAGATCCTCCCATGTAAACCAACAAAGTCATTCTCTGTTACTTATGTGGCTGGAGCCACGGATCTCTCAATCTCTACTCTTTGGTTGGTTGTTGGGGGATCTGGTTGGTTGATATTTTTGTTGTTCCTGTGGGGTTGCAAACCCTTTCAGCTCTTTCAGTCCTTTCTCTAAGTCCTTTATTGGGGATCCCGTTCTCAGTCTAGTGGTTACAATTGTGATGATCTGCCCTTGTATTTGTCAGGCTATCACAGAGCCTCTCTCTCAGGAGACAGCTATATACATTTCCTATCAGCATTCACTTTTGGAATCTGCAACACTATATTCACAAGTGGTATGTACTGAAGGTTCCATGGGTCAACTACATCCTTCAGCTACAAAGTTAAACTAGGAGTATATATTTAAGTCAAGAATACTCTTTAATGTCACCATTATTCCCCCAGATACATTGACACGAGTTTTTAAGTGGTTTTCCATTTAAAGGATAGATCAGAAATAAAAAGGGTCTTCATTTTTCTAGCAGCCCAGTGTAGTCCAGCAGCTTTCCTCCTAAGAAGGCAAACCATGAGAATGCACACTTAATACAAACTTAACTGAGCATCATTTCAGAGAACAACTGTTTTTTTTTTTTATTTTAACTTGGATGGCCTAATGAATGGATTAAATATGTTTTGCATAATTAGAGTTGGTCAACAATTGGAAATTGCATACATAGAGCAAATTGTTTGCACGGAAGATGGCTGGCACAACATTTTGCCCTTTTCTGGGATGATCAATTCTTGAGCCCCAGCTGTGCTTCCTCTCATTAGAAATATGTCTACCCTGGTCTATCCTTATCTAATTTTTTTTTCACTTCACTCAAGGAAACTTTTGGGTTTAGTTGCTTTTTCATTCATTTGCAGATTTGCTATTGAGACATCGCCAATGAAACTGGTGCATTATATTCCACTTCTGCTGATTTATATAAAAGATTCTAAAGACCAGCCAGGATGATGTCACCAGGAAGCAATCTATTTTCAAGGCCATTTTTATCTTTCTTTTGATTATCAATATTTCAAAATTTCCCAATCTTTTAAAGGATAAACCAACCTTATAATACTTTGTATTTAAAAATGAGGGAAGAGGTTGAATAATTGAGCAATTAAGAATAAACTTTTTTCTGAGGAGACATGTTTGCCTTACTGTACCCACATGGTGGTTTATGACTGACCCATCTGTTACTACAGTTCCTCCAGGCCCACAAGTGTTACACAGGCAAACATGGGAAGCAATACACTCAATGGCCATATACAATTTTTTATTTTCTTTTTTTTTTTCTTTACTGGATACTTTTTACTTACATTTTAAATTTTATCTCCTTTCATGATTTCTACTCTGGAATTACCCTAACCCATTGCCACTCATCCTGACTCTCCAAGAATACTCCCCAACCGACCCTCCTATCTTTTTCTGCCTCTTTGCCCTGGCATTCCCCTACACTAAGGCATTGAGCCTTCACAGGACCAAGGGTCTCTCCTCTCACTGATGCTCCATAAGGCCTCTGCTACATATGTGGCTGGAGCCATGGGCAACTCAATGTGTACTCTGTAGTTGGTAGTTTAGTCTCTAGGAGCTCCCTGGGGGGGTCTGATTGGTTGATATTGTTGTTATTCCTGTGGGGCTGAAAACCCGTTCAGCTCCTTCAGTCCTCTTTTCTAACTCCTCCATTGGGCACTGTGTTCTGGGTTCAGTGGTTGACTGTGATCATGCACCTCTGTATTTGTCAGGCTCTGGCAGAAGCAGTCAGGATCCAGCTATATCAGGCCCCTTTCATGATGCACTCTTTGTAACGACAATATTGTCTGTGTTTGGTGTCTATATATGGGATGTGGCTTGTGGTAGGGAAGTCTCTACAATTAATATGAGTTTTATAAAGTGGAACATTCTAATAATGTAAGCTAGTAGAGTGATTACAGAAAAATGTCTTAAAATGAAATATTTTACCTTACTGACTTATTTTTCACAAGCAACTTGTTTTGTCACATAACACTACAGTGGCCCCTTAAGTATTAGTGATGCGAAAGTCTCTTTTTCTTCATTCTCAATTTGACTGGATAATTTTGCAATAACGAAAATATATTAGATAACTTTAATCTGAGGTCTTATTAAAGTGCAAGCAGTATTGTATTTGATTTCTTTTGAGTTGACTATTGGATAAATAACTTTGTATACTTTTCTACTCTATAGGAGAAGGATAAAAGACTCTGGGGAAGAAGATTTCCAAACTGAAACAATCCTTAAGACACTTATCTCTAGTGAAACCTAAGAACAGAGCACAAGACTAACAGAAATAAATCCACTTGTATTTTCTGTATTTAACAAAGACTTAGTAAGAAGCAGCACTAGCAGCAAGGGAAAAGCATTAGCAAAAAGTAATACACAGTCTAAAAACCTGAGCTTGCAAGATGCAGTGGAAAAAGGAAGGGAGAAAAGAAGATATAATAATGTAGAAATTAACAGGTAATAGAGGAAAACTATTAATTAAACCTTCAATAATTCATAATTATTATTTTTAGATATGTATATATAAAACTGTGGTCAGGAAATAAGATTTTTCTTAGTGTGGTGTGTGTGTCTGTGTGTGTGTGTGTGAGTGTGTGTGTGTATGTGTGTGTGTGTTTGTGTGTGTGTGTGAACTACAGAAAAATTAGGGAAGAAAGAAGAATTAGTTGGGAAATATAATTGAATTAAAAAATCCTGTGAACAAGATAACTAATGAAGATCTTGAAATCCACTATATTGTATTAATGTTGTATAATGCTTTTATATATTCTTGAAAATGTTAGTAATAAACACTTAAAGCAAAGTCTTGGTAAGAAGAATGAAATCTTTCAATAATAACCAGGTTTATGTAAAATTTATCATAAATGGACTAACTAAAGATAATTTAAATATTATTGTATAACTTTTAAAACTTCATTGGCTATTCTTATGAGCAAAGTCTGAGATTTATTATTATAGTCATTAAAGAGCATAGCACAATATTTATGAATTCATTAATACTCTGGCCTCTTCTATTAAAAACACTAAGGTAAACATAAATTAGTCGGTGAACTCTTTAAAAGTATTAATATGAGGCCACACTTGGGTATTGCAAAAGTTTATATATCAAGTCAAAAATATCAATCTTGTTTTTCTAAATCTTTCCATATTTTTTAAACAACTTTATTTAAAAATTAGAGATACATATACAATTTTTTAAAAACATTTTGGCATGAAACTATATGAATATATTTTTGTCAGTTCATGATTTTTTGAAAGGTTTGATAGTATGCACTGAAATCTTACTAGTTAAAATAAACAAATTACATGTAAAACAAAGTGTAACATGAAAATAGTGAGTTTTCTTTGTGTGTAAAGATTAAACATAATGATCTTTAAATAACAAAAATTGACATAAGGCTATTTTCTAAGCTTTTGAGTTATTAATGATTTAAGGTCTAGGTGTACCTCACTTTAAGAAGATGCTATACACTTACTGTTTTTTTGTTTTGTTTTGTTTTTTTGTTTTTTTTTTTTTTTTCCTAAGGACTGAAGCTTCCACTTTGCGGCTTTTCTCTCTCTCTCTCTCTCTCTCTCTCTCTTTCTCTCTTGAGCTTCATATGATATGTGAGTTGTTTCTGGGTTGTTCAGAGCTTTCTGGGACTGGTATCCAATTATCAGTGACTGCATATTATGTCTGATCTATTGTAATTGGGTTACCTCACTCAGGATGATGTTCTCAAGGTACATTTATTTTCCTAGAAATTTCATAAAGTCATTGTTTCTAATAGCTGAGTAGTACCCCATTGTGTAAATATACCACAATTTCTGTATCCATTCATCTACTGAAGAACATCTCAATCTTGTTAAAAAAGGAGAGAAATTGGTTGACTATTAAATAGCTCAGCCCGGTAGATCAGCTGCAAATACATCTGATTTATTTCAAAGCATGTACTAATCTCTAAAATACAAATATTTTAATATATAAAAGACATTGTTATGATCAATATTAAAATGTAGTAACATGTTCTCAATATTTAAGAACCTTGGTTCGAAATTATCTAAATTGAAGTCATTTTTGACATTATAGGTTTCATCAATTTCATAAACTCAAATTGAAAACTTTTTAATGTTAGAAATTCACTATAATTATAAAATATCATTTATAAAAATAGATTCTTAAAAATTTAATTAAAAATAGATATATAAAAATATTTTACATATCTCACATCACATTCAACAGGTCTAAATTAAGATTGCCAATAGTGATGCAGTCTAACTGGGAAATCTCATAACAAAACATTTGATTTTAATTGAGCACTTACCTGTTTGATACAAAAAAACATTTATGGAATATTATTTTTATTTTATTTTTACAGTTCAAAATTCTGTTTTAAATCCTAATGGTTCTTTGGTGGAAGGTTATTTTGGATATTGTTTAATGTTATGAGACTTGTCTGCTGACTATCTAACAATGTGTCTCATGCCATTAGGATAACTGAAAGAAAACAAAGAAAATTCCTTTCATGGTAAGAAAGAGAATTCTGTCTTAAATTCATCAAAAATGATTTTGATCAGTAAACTTTTCCTGTACAGTTTTTCATACCATTTCACAAAATGTATTAATTTACTTTTTGTATGTATGTATTTAAATGCATACAAATACATAAGATTGCAAGAAGGGAATAACTATTTTATGTATATTTTAAAAATATTGCAATACAATTTTCTACAAAATAAAATGATTGAACCACATTGCTCATATCCATTTTACTAAATGCATTTTAATTTTTTTCAGAAATTAATACCAAATTTTATGTTATAAAATGCTGAAGAACTATCAAAATGATATCAGAATGTTTTATAATAAATGAGATATTGTATTAGTTTTCAAGGGTTGTCTTTATAAAGAACCAAAAACAAAATGTTTTAACAGATTTCACCAACAATTGTAGAGTATTAAAGATCTGTTTCTTATATACCCTGCATTGTTGGCTTGTAGATCCATTTTCTCCATGTCTTTTGCAAAGTTCTTTACCATTTCTCTGTTAATACATGCTTTTCCCTCTATGAATACCAGGATTTACACTGTTCTTTTAGTTCCTTTTAACTTATATTTGAGCATTTGAGATTCCAAATACTAATGTATTTCCTACTAGGTAAAATTTATAATGGAATGTCCTCAACTTGTTGAAATGCTTTAAAATCCAGCCTTTGATTCCTATAATTTATCTTTGCAAATACAAGTCTTGATATAAACTTGACTAAATCAAATAAGCAAATTCAGTTTCTTTGTATATACATTTTTGTCAATACTCTATGTTGTCACTAAAAGCAGAAATACAATTTTGTTTCCTGAGTCAGTAATGAATCATGTGCTGTATGCAAAATATTTTAAATTATTTTATATGTTCATTTTGGTGAACACAAATTTGCAACTATAACTTCTTTGAAGTACATGTATCTTTCTTATTTAAATGAAGTTGTAGGAAAAAAAAAAAACAAACAAAAAAGAAAAGAAAGTGTTGTCCCAGGAGAAATAAAGGGGTCTTGGCTAAAGAGATGCATTTGATTGTAGGCAAAACAGAATGGGTTTCTGACATGTCACATATTAGGATATGGCAGCCTTATTAATGGTTGCCTTTTGAATTCTCTACTGCTTCTCCTGCACCTTTTCTAAAGCCTCATTCTGATTTTGAATATCATATATACATTTGAGAAGAAAAGTGGTGTGTCCTAACTCTGAAACTTTGGTCAGAAAATGACAAAAATATAATAGACCAGGTAACGTGAAACCTCTGTGAATAGGTTAAAAGACTTGATTGGGTCTGAGAGCTCAGTAGAGCTGCTGAGATCTGTTTCTTTTCCCAAGCCTTGGGTTTCAATGTAATTTACTTTATTTTTGCCAATTTATATTTATATGATTTCTTATTTAATTTATTTTGTCCATCAATGTGTTTCCTTCATGTTGCCAAGGATGAGACTACTACAAACTCCACACTTGCATAACCTTTTTGTGTATGACTTCTGATTAAGAGTAAATTTCTGTTCCAGACAGATTAAAATCAACTACCACAGCCAACTCCAAAAAAAAAAAAAAAGGAAGAACGAAAGAATGTTTGCATTAGAAGTATTAATAGAATAATTATTGTTTTGTACATCAAAACATTTTTACTGTGTTAAGCATACCTACAATTGTGGCCTGAATATTCTAGTTGCTTAGGTAAAAAAAAAGAAAAAAAAATTGGGTCAAGAAATTTCCAAGCCATTTTTAGTAAGCAATGAGTACTGAAAACTGGCTGTATTTAGTGATATTTAGTTCCAATAATGCAGGAAAATGAAAGATAAACATGAATTTGTGATATAGCCAAGATAATGAATACATTAAAATTTATAGGTAACCAAGAATCTGTGGAGACTTGGATAACATTGCACACAGAGGCTCCTGTAATTGTACTGAATTGGTAGCCCCGAGGTAATGAGAAGATTAGGAGATGCTGGACTTGTGGGAGGAGATGTATCACTAGAATGGGCTTTAAGATCTTAGTCTCTCTCTCTCTCTCTTTTTCTGTCTCTTTCTCTTTCTCTGTCTCTCTCTGCCTCTCTGTTTTTTTTGTCTGTCTTCCCCCACCCCTTTCTGAATCTGGCTTGGGTTCCGCACACTCAATCTTGCTCACTCATCCTCTGCTTCCTGTCGAGGATGAAGATGTAAAGCTCTTAGCTACTACTCAAGACCATGCCTACATTTATCTCCAGGTTTCTGCCATGATGGCACTTAACTAAGCCCAAGAAACTGTCAACAAGATGCCAATTTTAAGATTTCTTTTAGAAGAGTTGGTTTTGTCATACTATCTCTTCACAGGAATGGAACCCTAACAAACATGCACACCCACACACACATAGACATCTGCACAGGGACACTCACACACATACCCACACTCAAAACATTTAGAATCAGATACATCTTTTCTTAGCTAATCTGTGAATGTCAGGAGAGTAGAGTAGGGTATTACACCCATTCTTTGCCATTGATTGTATTTTTAAAAACCCTGGCTGGAACCAAAATTTGTATAAGCCTATGTTGACAGCAAAATGATTTACTAAGATAATCTGCTTATTTCCTAAATAAAAAATATCTTGAGTTTTCTGATTTGGCTATTTCACTTTTTAACAATCTATATCACTGCCTAGCTAACCATGTGTGTACTTGTGTGGGTTGGAGGGGTGTTTACATCCTGTAGCCAAATCTATAACCACAAACACTACAGTTGTAATTCAACATTTCTTATTCCTTGGAAAATATCTGTCTACCTGGTATCCAGGTAGTATCTTATACACAACATACCAAAGCTGGACCCTTTATATTTTGACTGAAGTTCATTATTTTATAATTTTACTAGGTTTGAAACATTGGCCTATCGATATCTTCAAACATATTTTAATCTCTGACTTTCATTATGATCATTTCATACACAATGGTATTGATATTGTACCATACCAAGCACTGTTATCTTTTTGAGAGCCTATTTGCATAATTTGTGACTACAAAGTCCTTTGCCATATTCATATCTGAAATCATAATGAGATTTTAAAGGCAGTCTAAAATATCATAACTTACAATCTTTCTTTGTTTGCTAGCATAAAATAGTGTCAATATAATTTTTAGTGTTTAATATTCCATTCACATTATCTACTTTTTTGAACACTCTTACATTTTGAATACTATTTTATTCTTGGAGGTAAAAGATATAATGTGAGTGTCATAAAAATGTTTGAAAGTTTATATTAAATATCAGTGTTGCCTCTTGCTTTCTTGCTTCAGCTCTCCTCTAGCTTCTTTCTCCCTCTCTCCCAATTCATCTCTCCCCTCTCTCTACAGGTGCTCATGGCTGGCCTCTACTCCTCTTCTCTCTCTCTCTCTCTCTCTCTCTCTCTCTCTCTCTCTCTCTCTCATTCTCCTTCGCTATTTATTTATCTATCTATCTCTCTATCTCTCTATCTATCTATCTATCTATCTATCTGCCTTTCTCTGTCTTTACTACCCTCTTAACTTTCCTCCCCATGGACTGAATAAACTTTATTTTATAGTATAAAAATTATCAAAGTTGATAAAATGTTTCATAAAAAGATTTCTCTCTTGTTTTTTAGTAGTTATTATCACATATGTATAGAAATTGTTAAGAAGGGTATATGAGGTATAAAATTGCACATTTAAACTTAAAGGTGTTTATATAAATTATTTTTCAACCAAAATGTAATTTACCTACAAAACAACAAATGATGTTAGTAACTATACAAACCACTGTGTTTTAGAATTCAGATATCTGAAACATTCCTAAAAAAAATAATGAATGTTAATTTGAGTATTTACTTATAGACAATATGTCAAATAGTACCATCTTAAAGTATTTACACTGGGAGAGTCATAGAATTATTTCTTAATTTGTTGATTAAACAGTGGTGTCAGTCAAACTATTAGGAAATAATGCAAAATTATTCTCATTTTATACCTAAGCAAACCATAAGTCATTTGTACAGAACCTTTGCTTCCTGAAAAAAATCAAGGTGGAATATTACTATATGATCTCCTTTGCTTCCTCTTAGAAAAGGGCACTGTGTAAGTCAGTGCTCTTTAACTGAGGTATTTTGTAAATATAAATAAATTTGCTATAGGTCTGCAATTACTAAGGAGAGGCCAGAGGGTTCAAATCCTTCTCTCCTGGGCAGGCACTAGGGGATATTATTTGCTTTCATGGGTATTTAAACAATTTCTGACTGGTAAAAAGTAATCCTAGATAAAGTGTGCCTAGAGATTAGCAGTAGGAGTTTGCTCTTATTGCTGTTGTTATTTTCCCTGCTGAGTGGAAACTAAACATCATCTTCCCAGGTTAAAAATAGCTCCCAGCCATGCAGTGAACAATGTCTCTTGGATGTACTTAACACATTTTATAGATACATTTGTCATTAGTTAAAATATTTTAGACAATTTAATAATCTCTTCTATGTGGATAAACTATTTTAATATTCTCTATTTATAGTGCTTCTTAATCTGAAAAAAATTTATAAGTGGCAGCAGATGTCAGAATTATTATAGGTCTATTGGAGGTAGCCATTAGAAAGTCCCAGATGCTAGGGATCCAAGAGGTTCTCAGTACCCAATAGAGGACATTAGTTGAAACAAAGGTGAGAGAGAACCTGCAGAGAATATATCCAGAGAGTAGGCACAGCCTTGGGTTAAGGAATGGGGCCACCCACCCACCTAAATATTAATCCAGAATTTCTCCTGTCAAATGAAAGGCATGGATAAAGAGGGGAGCAGAGACTGAAGGATAGGTCATCCAGAGACAGCCGCACCTAGGTATTCATCCCATATACAGACACCAAACCCGGAGAATATTGAGCATGCCAAGAATTGTTTACTGACTTGATCCTGGTATAGATGTCCCATGAGAGACTCTTCCAGAGCCTGACTAAAACTTGTGCAGATGTAGGCAGCCCAACTTCAGACTGAATGCGTGAACCCAAATGGGGAATTTGGGGCAAAGACTGTAGGAGCCGAAGAGGTTTGTTACCGCATAGAAAGAACAAAAATATCAACCCGCAAGTAGTAAGTAGACATTTCTGGGTTTCCATTGTACAGGTCACCAGTAGAAGGACAGTTTATGAAATGCAATTGAGTCCTTGAAGAATGACTGCTCACTAGGTAAATTTCTCAAATAAAATTATACTATTAATTTATTGCATTACCAACTACAGCAGAGAAACAAGTAAGGCCTAAATTTTTGCCCCACGCTATCGTCTCGCCAGCAAGAACGCACTCGGACACCAGGATCCTTCTACAGCAAACGGTGTATTGCATCTTGAAGAGGAAGACCACGAGGCCTCACAAGCTGTCCCCTATATAGTTCCCAAGGCTGGATGTCCATGTCTAATTGGTAGCTTACTAAAGATCTCACTGGCACGCCCCGGGGTGGGCAAAGACTTGGTGCAAACACACTCTTGCACATGCGCACACAGTTTGTTTACAGGGAGGGGCTAGGCTGCTGCAAGGGAAGTCAGCGCCATCTTGTGATGCCAAATGCTATCAAGGCTTTCCACAAATTTTAATCTTCAATACTAAAAAAAATTAAGAAGAAAGCAAGGTCAGTAATATAAACAATAAATGTTAAAACAAATGGGAAACAACAAATTATTGAATCAAATGTTAGTCAGAGTTGACAGAATTGTCAATAGACTACAAAGAACAGTAGGGATGGAGGACAAGTAAGAGGACATATTATATTCACTCATCAGGAAAGACAAATAAAATGATAAAATGACCATAGTTTTCAAGAAATATGAAATACAACTATTTCAATTTTGGTAATCTGTGTGATAGAAAGAGGAACTACACTATAAATTACTATAGATATAAAATATAGTAAGCAAAATTATAGTAATTTACAGTTAGAAATAACTCAGTCAAAAAAAAAATAATTTAAATTCCTAACAGAATAGATCAGAGACAAATTGTTTAATGACTTTTACTAATAAATATTTAAACTACACAAGACAAAGAAACAAGACTTAAAGTTAAAAAATGTTTTGTTTTGTTTTGTTTTTTACCTGCCCTTAGAGGCTTTGTATATATCACTGTTATGTCCCATGTGTATCAATAGGTGGCAGAGAGCAGAGCTGGTAAGTCTATGTTTAGTGTTCTGACCTGTGAACATCTGAATGACCAAAAGAAGAAGAAGGAGAAGGAGTAGGAGGAGCAGGAGGAGGAGGAGGGGAGGAGGAGAGGAGGAGGAGGGGAGGAGGAGGAGAAGGACAAGGATACAGAGAAGAAGAGGAATAGAAGGAGAATGAAAAGGAGAAGATGAAGAGGAGGATGCAGAGGAGGAGGAGGAGGAAGAGGAGGAGGAAAAGGAGGAAGAGGAAAAAAAGAAGAAAAAGAAAAAAGAAGAAGAGGAAGAGGAAGAAGAAGAAGCCTGAGCCTGAAACAACCACTAGCCTGTGTCATTTTGCTTGGTCAGGCAGCTAACCTGAGATGACCATCAGAAATGCACAGAACTGGGGAAGCAAACCATACTTGAAATGGCATTTATGGGGAACTGTAATACATGAAAGGAATGTAGGACACCTGAAACCATACTGAGCTGACTCCAGACATTCAGTGACTGAGAGTGACATTAAATGGAATGTGGAAATGGTGAAGAAGTAGAAAAAACAGAAGTAAAGCAGAACTAGAGACATGTGTAGTGAGGAAACACCTGACTTAAATAGCTGGTGATGCCGCCTGCAACCATAATGGGGTCATGACCTGTGCTGACCCAAGGGGCCACAACTGTCTTGTCTGTGTCTGTATAGCAGCAAGGGTCTATTACCATCAAAGGCCAGGTGATGACCTTCATCTGGGCTATTGCCCAGGTATAGGCTGATATCTAATGGCTGAATAGAACTGGCCCCACACCTCTCCTGTGCTTTACGGGAGTCTTGTCCTAAATGCATGAAAACAGTAGAGATGATCCTGTCCTAGCCAGTGAAAGTACTGGCTCAGCAGAGTAGGACTTACACTTTTGTGGGAGTTTCAGGTGACCCAGCACTGATGACACAAGCTTGAAAGAGCAGGTCCTACCCCTCATCTTCCTCGTGGTATAGCTGGCCCTGCTTGTAAATCAACTTGAGAGTGTGAGAACAGGAAAGCCAGAGGGGAGTCCAGTTCAGATGCCTCTCAGTTACAGATACAAGGTTCAGGTTGACATGATTCCATATGTGGCTGCATGGGACAGTTCCCTAAGAATTGCATTTCTGTCATTCCATTATACTGGTAGATTTCTTTTTCTTTTATGTTTGTCTGTTTTACCTTTTTCTATACCATATTTGCTCTCAAATATAGCTTTGGTAAAAATTTCTGAGAAAAGGAATGAGGACTTTACTGGGGAAGGAAAAGGCTTTGATGTCTATTAAGAATAAGCTGAGCCCAGAAAGCTCTGAATACCCCAGAAACAACTCAGAGACTATATGAAGTTCAAGAAAAGAAAAAAAAAAAAAAAAAAGAAAGAAAGAAAGAAAGAAAGAAAGAAAGAAAGAAAGAAAGAAAGAAAAAAGAAAAGAAAAAAATTGTGGTGCTTATTCCTTACACACCAAGAAAACTTTGACTAGTTCCGGGTTATATCTTGTTTTACATGTACTTTATGCTCATTGTAAAGAGTAAGATCTTAATATACAGTATCAAACCTTAAAAAAAAAGCACAGACAAAAATGTATTCGTATACTTTTATGCAAAAATGCTTAAAATTTGTACATTAATCTGTTTTTTATTTTTTTATTTTTTATTTTTTAACTGTATTTAAAAAAACAAAGATAAAAGAAAAAAATTAAAGTTTTTTTGCATAAATGTATACAAATACAATTTTTTTTTAAGGTTTGATAATCTGCATTAAGGTCTTCTTAGTTACAATGAGCAAAAAGTACATGTAAAACAGGATGTAACCCAGAATTAGTCAATGTTTTCTTGGTATGTAAGGATTGAGCATGACGGTTTTTTGTTTGTTTGTTTGTTTGTTTGTTTTGTTTTTTGTTTTATTTTTGTTTTGTTTTTTTTTCTTGAACTTCACACAGTCTGTGAGTTGTTCATGGGGCAGTGCGAGCCTCTGGGGTTAGCATCCCACTATCAGTGACTGCATATTATGTCTGTTCTTTTGGGAGTGGGTTATCTCACTCAGGATGATATTCTCTAGATGCAACCATTTTCTTAAGAATTTGGTTAAGTCATTGTTTCTGATGGCTGAGTAGTATTCCATTGTGTAAATGTACCACAATTTTTGTATCCATTCATCTACTGAAGGGCATCTAGGTTCTTTCCAGCTTCTGGCTATTATAAATAGAGCTGTATGAACATTGTGGTGCAGGTATCTTTATTGTATATTGCAGTGTCTCTGGGGTATATGCCCAGAAGTGTAATAGCTGGATCTTCAAGTAGTATGGACAAAAATGTATTCGTATACATTTATGCAAAAATGCTTAAAATTTGTACATTTATCTATGTTTTTTTTAAATAAAGTGGTTTTAAAAAATAGAATAAACTGGGCACCAGGAACAGTGGCTCTCCCGGTACACATGCCTGGTGAGACTGAAGTGCAAGTAGCCTAGGCACAGAGTGGTCTGGGACAAGTGGGTGAAAAGCACACACCCCACATAGTGGTTAAGGGGTTGAGGGACTCTGCCACAGGGACTCAGTTTCTACATGGAGGGCCCTTGCCACAGGCTATCTGCCACCAAAAACAGCTGAGATTCAAAGACACAGGCCTGGTGAGACCGTGCTGTGAGTAGCCAGGGCACAGAGAGATCTGGGCCGAGCAAACAGACATTATCTCAGTGTAAAAGATTGGGAAAATAAACAGCCCCAAGAAGCAAGCTGGAGTGGCTGTTCTAATATCAAATAAAGCAGATTTTCAACCAAAAGTAATCAAAAAAGACAAGAAAGGACACTTTATACTCAGGAAAAATTTGGCAAGAGGACCTCTCAATCCTTAACATATATGCTCCAAGTACAAAAGCAACCATATTCATAAAAGCAACCATATTAAAGCCCAAAAATATATTTCACCCCACACTATAATAGTGAGAGACATCAAGACCCCTACTCTCATCAATGGACAGATCATGGAAACAGAAACTGAACAAGGATACTGTGAAACTAGTAGAGTTTGTGAAGCAATTTAAATTAATAGAGATCTACAGAACATATCATCATAAAACAAAAGAATGCACCTTCTTCTCACTAACTGACAGAACCTTATCCAAGATTAACCATATAATTGGTCACAAAACAAGCCTCAATAGATATAAGAAAATTGAAATACTCCCATGCATCCTTTCAGATCACCATGGTCTAAGGCAGGTCTTTAGTAACAACAACGTTAACAAAAAGCCCAAATACACGTGGAAATTAAACAATGCTCTATTAAAGGATAGCATGATCAAAGAAAAAATAAAAAAAGAAATTAAGGATTTTCTAGAATTTAATGACAATGAAACAAAATGTACATAAACCTATGGGATGTAATAAAATCAGTACTGAGAGCAAAACTCAAAGCTCTGAGTGATTTCAAAAAGAAACTGGAGAGAGCATACACTAGCAACTTGACAGCACAGTTGAAATGTCTAGAAAAAAAGGAACCAGAAACACCCAAAACAAGTATAAGGCAAGATATAATCAAAGTCAGAGCAGAAATTTACCAAGTAGAAACAAAAAGAACAATTCAAAGAATCAACAAAACCAAGAGCTGGTTCTTTGAGAAAATTAACAAGATTGATAAATCCTTAGCCAGACTAAGTAGAGGGCAAAGAGAGAATATTCAAATTAACAAAATTCTGAAATGAATGTGGAGATATAACAACTGAAACTGAAGAAATTCGAGAAATCATCAGATCCTACTAAAAAAAAGCCTATACTCAACAATGCCGAAAAATCTGGAGGAAAAGGGTGTATTTGTAGACAGATACCAGATACTAAATTTAAACCAGTAACAGGTAAACCATCTAAATAATCCCATAACACCTAACAAATTGAAGCTGTCTTCAATAGCCTCCCAACCAAAACAGCCCATGTAGAGATGAGTTCAGTGCAGAATTCTATCATATATTTATTGACAACCTAATACCAATACTCTCCAAACTATTCCACATTATAGAGTCAGATAGAAGACTACTTAACTCATTTTTCAAGGCCACAATAACCCTCCTTCATAAACTACACCAAGACCCTACAAGTAAAGAGAACTTCAGACCAATCTCACTTCTGAACATTGATGCAAAAATACTCAACGAAATCCTTGCAAACAAAATCCTAGAACACATCAAAATGATAATTCACCATGATCAAGTAGGCTTCATCCCTAGGTTGCAGGTCTGGATTAAAATATAGAAATCCATCAATATAATCCAACATATAACCAAACTCACAAAAAAAAAAAAAAAAAAAAAAAAAAAAAAAAAAAAAAAAAAAAAAAAAAAAACCACACACACACACACATGGTCATCTCACTAGATGCTGAGAAAGCTTTTGACAAAATTCAACACCACTTCATGTTAAAAGTCTTAGAAAGAAAAGGAATCCAAGGCAGAAACCTAAACATAATAAAAGCAATATAATACAATCCAATAGCCAAGTTAAAGTTAACATTGAGAAACTTGAAGCAATCTCACAAAAATCAGGGACTAGACAAAGCTGCCCACTCTCCCCCTACCTATTTAACATAGTAATGGAACTCCTGGCCTAAGCAGTTAGACAGAAAAAGGAATTCAAAGAAATACAAATTGGAATGGAAGAAGCTAAAACATCACTATTTGAAGATGAGATGATATTGTACGTAATTGACCCCAGAAATTCCACCGGAGAATTTCTACAGCTGATAAACAAATTCAGAAATGTGGCTAGATATAAAATTAACTCAAACAAATCAGCAGCCTTCCTCTACACAAAAGACAGACATGCTCAGAAAGAAATTAGGAAAAAGATACCAATCACAATATCACAATCAACATGAAATGCCTCGGTGTTACTCTAACTAAGCAAGTGAAGGACCTATATGACAAGAATATCAAAACTCTGAAGAAGAAAATTGAAGAAGATATCAGAAATAGAAAGATATCCCATGCTCATGCATTGAAAGGATCAATATTGTAAAAATGGACATGTTACCAAAAGCAATCTACAGATTCAATGCAATCCCCACCAAGACTCTAACCAAATTCTTTATAGAGTTCAAAAGAGCAATGTGCAATTTCATCTGGAATAACAAAAGACCTAGATAGCCAAATCCATCCTCAAAAACAAGAAAACATCAGTGGGAATCACAATCCCTGACCTCACACTATATTACCAGGCAATTGTGCTAAAAACTGCATGGTACTGGTACAAGATAGGCATGTAGATTGATGGAATACAATATAAGATCCAGAAATGAGCCCTTACATATATGGTCACCTGATTTTTAACAAAGGAGATGTAAACATCCAGTGGAAAAAGGAGAGCCTATTCAACAAATAGTGTTGGTCCAACTGGCAGTCAGCATGCAGAAGAATGAAAATAGATCCTTTCTTATCTCCTTGTACAAAGCTCATGTGCAAGTGGATCAAATATCTAGACATTAAAATAGGTACACTCTCTTAACAAAATTGTTAAGGAAATGGATGCATCTAGAGAATATCATCTTGAGTGAGGTGACCCAGTCACAAAAGAACAAATATTATATGCAGCCACTGATAAGTGGATACTAGCCCCAGAAAGCTCTATCAAGCACTCTTGAGATCAATCTTCTCTTGCCTATTTATTTATTTTGCTATTTGATCATTTACTGACTGACTATCAAACAAAACCTTTACATGTTTATGAGAATACCTTGTGATATTTTCAAATAATTTTTCATGTTAGCCTCTAAAATAAAATAAAAGATATGAGTAGACAAAAATAAATCAATAAACATAAACTTATCTATTAAAAAACAGGTACACTGAAACTATTAGAAGAAAAATTAGAGAAAACTTTAAAACACATAGTTACAGGAAAAAAAATGAACAGAACACCAATGGCTAGTGCTCTAAGGTCATATATCGACAAATGGGACTTAATGAGAATGCAAAATTTCTCTAAGGCTAAGGACACTGTCAAGAAAATAAAATGACAGCTAACAGATTGGGAAAGGATATTTACCAATTCCACATCTGAAAAAGGCCTAATTTTCAAGGTATACAAATAACTCAAGAAGTTAGACACCAGAGAATCGAACAACCCTATTTAAAAATGGGGTAAAGTGCTAAACAAAAATTTCTCATTTGACGAATGTTCAATGGCTGAGAAGCATCTAAGGAAGTGCTCAACATCCTTAGCCATCAGGGAAATGCAAATCAAAACAACCCTGATATTCCACCTCACACCAACCAGAAAGGCTAAGATCAAAAATTCAGATCACAGCAGACGCGGGCAAGGATGTGGATAAAGAAGAACTTTTTCCCATTGTTTGTGGGGTTATAAACTGGTATAACTACTCTGGAAATCAATCTGGTGATTCCTCAGAAAATTGGACATAGTACTACCTGAAGACCCAGTTATTCTACTTCTGGGCATATACCACAGAGACACTCCAACATACAACAGACACATGTACCACACAATGTTCATAGCAGCCCTATTTATAATAGCCAGAAGCTGGAAAAACCCAAATGGCCTTCAGTTGATTAATGGATACAAAAATTGTATATTTACACAATGGAGTACTTCTCATCTATCAGGCACAATTACTTTATTAACTTCTTAAGAAAATGAATGCATATAGAGAATATCATCCTGAGTAAGAAAACCCAGTCACAAAAGAACAGACATAACATGCAGCCACTGATAATTGGATACTAACCCCAGAAAGCTCTGAACACCCCAGAAACAATTCACAGATTATATAAAGTTCAAGAAAAACAAAGGTAAAATAAAATGAAAAAAAAAAGAAAAAATATTATGCTTAATTTTTACACACTAAGAAAGTTTGACTAATTCCAGGTTACATCTTTTTCATGTTCTTTATGCTCATTGTAACTAATAAGACATTAATTCATACTACTAAGCCTTTAAAAAAATCAAGTACTTACAAAAAATATATTCATATTCTTTGATGCAAAAATGCTTAAAATCTGTATATTTATCTTTGTTTTTTAAATAAAGTTGTTCAATTAAAAAATGAACAAAGTGCCCTGGCTTTATCTATGTAAGCAGTCAACCCAGGCATCATGGGACAGGGGTTTATGGATGTGGGGGCTGCCTTCCTCAATTCTTCTGTAGTAAATCTTAGGAAACACATGATGGTTAAGTTATAACAGGAAATATTTGGTGTAAAAAATATGTCCCAGAAACTTGATATTTTAGAAGTTAAGAGAATTGAAGACACCAAGAAAAGGGAACATCAAGTATAGTTCACTAAGGACAGGGGTATATATAGAAAATATAAGGAAGAAAATAGAAGAAGAAATAGCTAGGTCTGCTGTATTAGTGAACTGTTCTGCCGACCTTCCTGAAAACACTGGCACATACTGATTTGATTCCCTGGCATGGCTTGCCTAAGAAAATTAGTGTACAAATAATAAGACATAAAATTTGGGCTGGTGAAAGAGCCCTGGGGTAATCTGTAAGAGGAATATTGAAATGAGTATGAAAAGTAGTGTCTTAGTAAAGGGCTCTATTCCTGCACAAATATCATGACAAAGACAAGTTGGGGAGGAAAGTGTTTATTTGGCTCACACTTCCATATCACTGTTCATCACCAAAGGAAGTCAGGACTAGAACCTAAGTGGGTCAGGAAGCAGGAGCTGATGCAGAGGCCATGGAGGAATGTTACTTACTGGCTTGCTTCTCCTGGCTTGCTCAGCTTGCTTTCTAATAGAACCCAGGTCTACCAGCCCAGGGATGGCACCACCCACAAATGATTGGGCCCTCTTCTATTGATCACTAGTTGAGAAAATGCCTTAGAGCTGGATTTCATGGAAGCATTTCCTCAGCTGAGGCTCCTATCTCTATGATTAACTCCAGCTTGTGTCAAGTTGACACAAAACCAGCTAGTACAAGTACTGTAGAAATAGATATTTGGATGAATTAAATAAACTGAAAAAGAGATTCTAAGAGTCAGAACCTTCTGTCTCGTCTTCCAAATTGATACCTGATCATTAGGTGTAGAATATTTTGAAGATGCATTATTGTGACTGCTCTACAAATATGAATTTTGATTCGTTCTGGTTCTCTGTATTGCCTTTGGCAAAGAGAAGATTCTTTGATGAGGGCTGAATACTGTAAACTTGTCTGTGGTATAAGATGAAAGTTTACAGAATGTTGTTCAGATGTATGCTTGTTTAGTAATTGAGAGTTGTAGAATCTCCTTCAATAGTCATGATTTCACTAGCATTATGTACTTAACTAGCTTTATAGTAGTAGCCATGATGTCTCTCTTGTATAATGAGTCAAGTCCGAAGTCAAGTCACCATGACATGTGAACTACTACCACTACTGCCGTACCAGTAAGATTACTGAGTCAGGGTGATCAATGATATGGATCTCCAAGCTGGTTATGACCTTTGGCTCCTTTCATACTTTGTAATCTTGACTAGTGTCTTCATGAAGTTTAGTCTAAGTGAGGGGTCATTCAAATCAGGTCCAGCTCAAGTGTATTGATCCATTCTCTCTGATGCACATGGAGTCTTCAGCAATAGGGAGTTACTTGCCAACACTAAATTTAACCAAGAACAGCAGAAATGGGTTCATATTTTGAGAATTTCTTAGAAAGCCCTAGCCAAAAATAATTAAAGAGAATTTTGACTCTAGAGCTTGTGTTAAAACAGAGGTATATATTGGAATTATTATTTGGTGGTCTTAGGCTATTACAGAAAAAAAAAAAAAAACTGTTAGCCCATATAAGAAAACCTCATTTAAATATTAAATTATAAATAAATATATTGTGCATTTTATATTCTAAAATTTATATAAAGTTGTCTGCATTATAGGTATTATTTTAAGGTCAACATTAATAATGTGATTTTCAGTCACCTATATTTTATTTTTCTAACTCCTTCTATTTTATTTAATCCCTTCCCTTCTCTAAGGCAACCCCAACCTTTCCTATTTCTATTGCTTACAAATTGTTATTTTTATTTACCCTCCAGGCAACTTATTCTGTACCTATTATTATAAAAAGATGAAAAAATATCATGATTTTGATAGATAACAAGGAGGTGGATATAATAGAATGTGCGGGAAGAAGGAAGGATGTGACATATCTATATTATACTCTAAATAATTACATGGAAATGTTAACTAAGAGAAGGAAAAAGGGTAAATAAATTTTGAAAACTAAAAATCTTTCAAATAGCATGTCTAAGCATATTAAAAATATTTTATCGAGATAATATTTATTTAAACATTATCTCAGTTCCACATAGACCTAAAATATCATGATACTCACATTTCTTCATCTCATTTACCACAATAAAATCCAGTTCTAGACATGCATTTCTAATGAAAGCTGAAGATAATTCAGAGGTACTATTTATCAGCCACCCCTTGATGAACTCATTGTTTGACTCTATAGCTTACTTTCTGTTGTTATTAGCATAGTAAATACTGGCCTGGTAATATTTATTGGGTGTCTGTAGCAAAATAACTGAGTTGTATGGCAGATTTACATCCACTTCTCATGAAAATCTTGATATTGTTTTTCATAACCATTGTATTAAATCATAACATACTTCCCAAATATTGGTCCAGATTTTTATTGTTATAAGTTACTAATGCCATCATTGTTTCACTTTATATTTATATAATAATTAGTAATATTGAGCTTTTCTTTTGCCTGTTGTCCACACATTAGCATGTCTTATATTCATGAATGTCTATTTAGGTTTAGTCTTCGCTTTTTTATTGAGATAAAATTAGGTTTGTTTGTGGCTTTGCATTGTTTTAAATCCTCAGTAGACACTGGAGTTTAAGTTATTCTAAAATAAATAAGTGGCAAATCTTTTCACTTTATTCCAGAATGCATCCTCTCATTCTGCCATGTTCTTCACTACTGACATGGCATTAGGTCAAGTCCAGAGGCTCTGACTGTGTACTGATCTTATAACACGTTTCTCTAAGAAATCGTTCAGAAAATAATCATAAAGAAATCTTTTATATCAAGATTCATCAATCTGATACTGAATTATAAAGTCCCATGCTTGGTATTTTATCTTACCATAATAGAGTTATTCCTTCTCTGTATCCTGATTATAGTTGGTGTGGTGTTGCTAAAGTACACTGTGGCACACTGGTCATTCTTGAATATTAGAGAAAAAAAAAGTGATTCACAGAATATCACTTGGAGTCATGTCATATCTGTCTAGAATCTGCAGGTGACAAATATATCCTGTTAATAGTGTATTCATTTCATCGGTAGTAGTACCATCTATGGAGACTGGACACTGATCAGAGTGTCAAAGTTAAGATTATAATGGTAGGTAGATGTAAAACATGTCTATTCTCATATTTAAATTCTGCTAATTATAAAAATCAGTATTTATTTAAAAATTTTGCTTGCCATGATACTTTATTTCTTGCAAATCACTTTGCTATGTGAATATTCACCCAAATTAATGTTTACTTCAGAAAATGATGATTGGAATATTGATCAACTTGTTCCATTTACTGACTATATATTGTTTTTATAAAAACTCAACCTCACCCTTATGTGATAGGGGAATAGATATTTGTATTTTGGCTATGATATTTCTTAGAATATATTATTTAGGCATGATCTCCATATATAAATTGTTGAAATAGTCATGTTTTAATCTTAATTTTACGTCTATGTACAATCTAAAACATTCACTTCCCTAGTCTATACCCATCTTGGTCTTAAATCAACTGAAAAATAAATATTTGCCTGAAAACTTCTAGCTTGACAACTATAAATGTAGTGTCTACTTAGTAAAACCTCAAGGCTATTTCTTAACTCAGCACTTTAAACTGCACTTGAGCAATTTCTCTCAGTACTATAAAATGAAAAACTGAACTTCCCCATATTTGGTGCACAGTAGAAAAATCCTTAAGTGGTGAGCAGACAATTTCCTTACAGCTCCAGAAATGTAATGACACTTTGAATCAATAAAGATACATGAGAAGAGAGTCTCTAAAAATAGCTCTCCAATAACTCTAAACCAAGATTCTTAAATCTTTCCTCAAGGACGGGATTTCTTCAGTGTCTGGTGCCTTTTGTCAGGGGCTTTTAATAGGAGTGAACAAGCTTGCATCAACTATAGAGCTTCATCACTCTGCTGAAAATAGAAAGATCTTCAGTCCCGTAGACATACTTCCTACCAGAAATCAAATAATGTTAATTTTTTAAGTAGAAGACTGGAATATTATTCATATGAATGGTGATGTCATTTGTAGAAGAAATATATATGGTATCTTTTATTCACTTGGCACGAATATGCTTAGTGCTTACTTTTGTGTTCATGAAGGAGGCTTCATTCTTATTGGTCCCCTTTATCAAAAAGTATGTGACCCCTATTTTACTGCCTTAATATTTTAAAATGCATTCTTTTAAACAGAGGAATATATTGACTCTGTGTTAAAATCATATTAGAATAAAAACCCAGTTGTAGGTGTGTGCGTGTGTGTGTGTGTGTGTGTGTGTGTGTGTGTGTGTGTTTGTGTGTGTGCATGTATGTGTGTGTGTGTGTGTGCGTGTATTCAATCACAAAAGCAAGCACTAAAAGAATTTGCATAATTAAAGTAAAACATAGCTTCACTCCTGTGAACACAGAGGATCATTTTTGGTTTTTCTTTACCTTACAGTATAAAAAGAATTGTTTATACTTTTAAACATAAACTGCCTATTTCTTCCTCTCAATAAATTACTGAGGCAGTGCAAAGATGATTTGAGCAGTATCCTTTAATCCCCAAATATAAAATAAACGGATATGACCTTTGGATTTGATTCTAGTGTTATTCTGCACCATAAAGCTATGTGATCTGTGAGAGGCTTCCCAAGCTCCCGGCCCTTCCATTTACAGTTCTGAAAATTATAAGGTCGTAATGCTAACCCTGTGAGATTCTTATCAAAGTAATGAGAAAAATACCATTTGAGCATTGACTGTCCACCTGGGTGATAATAAAGCATCAATCATCAAATTCAGCTGGTGATAGAGAAGCATACACACAGAACAAACAAAGTCATCATGTTTGTCTTATTGTTCATTCGACTTCATATATGTTTAACATCAAAGATAGTTTGAAAGTAGATGCCAAACAGTGATGTTTAAAAAAATAAAATTAGCTTGCAAGATAATTGTTTTATATAAAATTATACTTTAGTTGTAAACTTGTTGCGTTGCTTCTAGAACCATCTATTTCCCCTTATGGCGAATACTAAAAATATATTAAACTAGAGTGTATTAGATACCACCCTGCTTAGGTTTTGAAACATAATGATTAACATGAAAATATTGACAAAGTAGAATCATTACTCAAGACATTAGAGAACAAAGAAACGTTTGTAATTTTAAGGCAGGCCTCTCAAACCTAAAAATGCATAGAGAGGTCAAATAGAGTTTTCTTTTACATGTGTCTTCTCATTCACAAATGATGAACACTAACAAATGTATTTCCCTGAGTCATATGTTGAAAATATCTGAATATGTAAGATAAAAGTATGGGGAGCATTTTGATTGTAGAGATTTTAGGAGAGAGTGAGAAGACTCATTTGACTGATTGATCCTCATTTCAGGATATTGCATTTCAAACATGTCCTACTTTCATTATGGGGGATTCCAGGAAGGTCAAGTGGCATAAGAGAGTTGTTGGAAAAAAATTGTCCTTTCAGGATGAATTCCACACACCACAATTATGGCACTAAACTTCAGACAGGAAAATCACATAACTCTGAAGAAAACTGAAATAGTTATTAACATGAAAAGTCCTAATAAGCACATTTCTGGCAGTAGTCATTTTTTAGTAAGTTAAAAGCTAAATTTTTTTGTTATTTGATATACACAATTTATTGGCTTGTAAAAGAATTATAGAAGATAAATAAAATAAGCAGAAAACAAATAAAAGTAAGGCTTTGGCATTATGTAATATAAAATATATCTAGATTGTAAATACAAAAATATGTTAGAATAAACTCATCATAAGTAAATGTCTCTGCTCATATCTAGACTTTAAAGTACTTCTGTTAGGCAAATTTATAGAATATTATACTGAATCCAATGAGAGGTTTCTTGATTCATACACATTTCTAATAATTAAACTGGCTACAATATTGGAATTTTTTTCTGATGTGTTCTTGTTATCCAATATATTTTGGCTGAATCTATTCTTTTTCTGTTATCTTACAGTTTTTTAAAGGGGGGGGTGTTGGGGATGTTATGTCAAAAATTCAAGACATTTACAGTCACAGTGTTCTTAGCAAGAGAATGATTTCAAAATTATGAAAAGACTTTTGGCCACATGACGATTTTTTTAACTAATTAAAGATACACCTAGCAAACTCTGTACCCTAGAATTAATTAATTATCCTTTGTGACTGTGAGACAGAAGCCTGTATTTCTTGGACTGCAGCTAACACAGAGGGCAGCACTTCCAATATTTGAGAAGTGACCATTTTCTGATCTATGAATGGAGGAAACATCATCTACCTTTTCCCAAGGAAAATGCTACAATTTTAAATAGACCACATCTCTCAAGTAACACAAAACCCTAGGTGTACAGTTGTTAGGAGGACAAGACCTTAAAGCTTCCCAGTATAAAGGTACTGATATGATTTATTTGATTACATCATAAACAAAGTTCTCAAAAGGTACAGAACACATTTTATTTATATAATAAAATGAAAAGTCATGTTTAACTATGTTTGCTATTTGAAGACCACACAACATTTTCATTGGTAATATTGTTAATTAATACTACTGAGTATAATTCCTGGCTGGTTCAGTTTCTCTCATGATGATTCTACTTGCTCTTCACACAATCCTCTACTTGTTACACCAATGAGTATAAAGTTGGTGAGAACACAAATCTGTTTCTAATAGTTTGGATATTGTGACTCCATGTGGAGTACAATGATTATATTTTGTTTTAGAGATGTTGAAATTTACCTAATTGTAATTATATAGCAGAAATACATGAATATACATTAGATAAATCCCAAATATTTTACTAGGAATAACAAATATCATCCTTGTTTTTATAATCACTGTAATAATGAGAAAAAATTCCAATTTGGTATATTTATTAAAAAAAATCATACTATTATGTAAATCTCAAGTCATGTAACTATGATTTCTGAAAACAACAATATGTTTTCACAAAATATGAAGCACTTGCTTGAACTCTCAGTACTTGGAAGATCAAGGCTGAAAAATGCAGAGTTGAAGGCATCTTGGGTTCACAGCAAGATGTTTCTCACAAAAGCAAAAACAAATTCAAATTCAAAATATGATAATTTGGCTTCTAAACATAGAGACAGGAAAAGGTATGTAGGTGGGCAGATGTGGAAGAGGTCAGAGAGACTCTCAGGAGCTCTAGGAGAGAAATGATTAGAATGTATTGTATACAAAATTGTTTTTCAGTAAAATACAATGTGTTTCAAATGAAAGGCATTCACTTTGATATCTATGAGTAATAAGTGTTCCAATTGCTAAATTGTGTAAAAGATTAAGATTCAGATTTCTAGGAATCATAATAAGCAATACAAAATTTAACAACTGTAATAGTCTGCATATGCTTGACTGAGGGAGTAACACCATTATGAGGTTAAACCTTTTTGGAATAGGTGTGTTACTGTGAGCATGGGCTATAAGACCATTTTCATAGCTGGCAGGGAGCCATTTTTTCCTAGCAGCCTTCAGATGAAGATGTAGAACTATCAGGTCAACCTGCACCATGGTAACCTGGGTGCTGCCATGCTCCCACCTTGATGATAATGCACTGAATCCTAAACCTGTAAACCAGCCCCAATTAAAGGGTTAAACTTATAAGAGTTGCCTTTGTCATAGTTTCTGTTCACAGCAGTAAAATCCTAGGATACAACCTTTTCTTAATAAATGGAAATGTCATTATATTAGGTGCTAATGCCAATATACTCAGCATCATTTTTCCTATTTCAACAATTTACGATTCTGAAATCTAACTTAATTAAAGATCATTTCACCTTACACAAACAACTTTATTTCAATGCTCAAGTTCTTGATACTTTCATATACATCTTCAACATCTCTTCCCTCAAACAGTGGGGTTTCTTCTATATAGCTTTCTGTATGTTTACCATCAACCTCATTTAGTCTGTTCTTAGGGGGAAAAGAAGTCTTGTTATCTGTGTTTTATTGATGGTAAGAAAAGAGCCAGTCGGAAAGAAAATGGGGACATGCATGAAATTGTATTATTTAGATAGATGAATTTAAAAAGTGTACCGATTCATAAATATGATATTACTGTAGTAGAACTCATACATGTTATGTATTCTGAAATAAAATAATAGAAAATTAGGTAAGACTGTGTTTAATCTCTGCTTGAATTTTTTTTTCAGTACAAGCCAATTATCTTACACTTTTTCTGAGCATCCTGCATTCTTTCTTCCTTTTCATGCTCTCCATCAACTCTTTCTCTTCTCCACGGTATTCATCATGCTAACCAAGAACAATAGTCTCAGTTTTTCTCAGATTTAAAGTATCCTTGAAAGCTGCTCTTTGACATCTTCAAATTTGCTTTTTTTTTTCCCCTAAAGGTTGTTCCTGGGATACATGTGACAAATTTCCCAACCTAACACATTTTCTCAAATAGTCCCTCATCAGAAATGACAACTTTGAACACTGCCTTTTCATAATTCCTCTGATCCAATTTTTGTCTTTAGTATTATCTCTGATAAAAAGAGCAGTTATTTGTGTAAGAACATTTTGTTTATGTAGTCAAACAAAAGCCAGAAAACACTTGAAATGTTTTAATGGTAGACCTCCATGTTTGAATAAGCTCCTAAAACTTATTTTATATACTTATGTAAAGTATGTGTTTCACACTTTGTAAGACCTCAGAGATTATGAACACTTTGAACAAATATTATTGCTACTAATAGTAGTAAAGGAAATGGACAAATATAAAGAGAACTATTAAAGGCATGGATATTATTCATTTGCTCTACATAAAGCTAATATTTTCCATTCGGGGGTTTTATTTTTGTTTTTCTCCTCAGCCTGTGATTTTTATAACCTTGACTGAAACTATTATTCAATGGAGAAGTCCTTGAAATGTAATTGCAAAGGCAGTTACCCACAGGGGAATGGGGATCAAAAGCTCTCTTCACTCCAGATGCTACAAAGCCTTACCTTCCAGATGCTTCCTACTTCGCTCCCCAGGTATTTTTAAATTAGGAATCTGTCTTAGCTGGTACAGGAAGACAAGAGGTCAGGCTAAATAAGATGATTCACCTAAACCTATTTAAAAAGAAAGTGGCCTACAAGTTTCCTTGCTAGTGTAAAGGATTATTTAGTGAATCTGATTGCTGAGTTTCTAAATATCTCAACAGTTCGAAAGGGGAAAAAAGAAAGAAAAGAAAAAAAAAAAAAAAAAAGAAACTTGCTATCCAGACTTAATCAGGCAAGATACTGAAAATAGAGAAACCTTTATCAGACAGTCTGAAATCCCAGTGCTGTGGAGAAATCCTGATGGCTGCTTTCTGTGGAAGAATCAGAAGTACCCCATGGCTAGAATGTCATCAGAGTGGTTTTATTTCACTTCTTTATAGAAAAACAATGTAACTTAATTAGATCCGTGCTCCAAAAGTTATTATACTTAAGTATAATTTTGCAAGGGTTCTATATTCTTATGAGAATGTTGAAAAGCTTGACATTTGATACTTTTAATTACTGATAAGAACATTGTTTATCAGTAAACATTATTTCACAACATGGAGTTTATTAGAGATAATCAACAAAAAACAAGTATATGAAATATAGCATCCCTTTCTAATTCAGAAACATTAGCATTGTTCTTATAAATTTATATCAAAAGCATAAATAAAACTGGAAGATGTTTTGTGGCTATATGTTTCCTATAAACCTGAGTGTTTCATACTATTAAGACAAATCAGAAGTACTAAAATGAAACCTTGGCCAGCCATCATGGTAATACATTAATATAGACAGAATAAGATGAAAGGCAAAGAATAAACAGAGTAAGTGATTAGGACAAATGTCTTTTAAAATTGTGGTAATTATTTGACACTAGGTGTAGAACACTATTCACTTAAGAATCATAATATTTTCAGGATAGTTCGAGATATGAATAGTAGAAAAACTATGACTATTGGCACATTTTTAATTCTGTATGCCTCTGTGTTCATTTTATTAAACAATGAGAACCATATAAATGGTAATTGAAGTGTTGTAAGACCAAGAAAGCTCATGTTGATTATAACTTATGTGCCCAATATTCTATGAATTAATAAGTCTAAATATTAACAAAAATGTATTTTAAAAACTAAATTAAATAATATAATTTTGAAAAGGGTCAATAAAGGTAATTTAAAAGCAGAGAATCTACCTTTTATTATCTTTAACACTGACAAATAAAGAGGCTCACAGTCAACCATTGGGCTGAGAACAGGTTTCCTGATAGAGGAGTTAGAAAAACAACCAAAAGAGATAAAGAAGTTTGCAATTCCATAGGAAGAACAACAATATCAACCTATCAGACCCCAGAGCTCCTAGTAACTAAACCACCAATCAATGAATACACTTGGAGGGACCATGGCTATAGCCCCATATGTAGCAGAGGATGGCCTTGTTGGACATCAATGGGAGAAAAGGCCCTTGTTCATGTGATGGGTCAATGCCCCACTGTAGGGGAATGACAGGGTGGGGAGGGGAAGTGGTTGAGTGGGTAAGGGAGTACCCTCATAGAAGCAAGGGAGGGCAGTTGAGATAGGGAATTTCTGGAAGTAAAGCTTGTAAAGTGAATAACATTGAAAATGTAAATAAATAAAATATCCAATAAATAAAGAAAGAATTCTGTGACAAATTGTAAAAACTTTCAGTTTTACTAATTCAGAAACATCTACCATACTGATAGTTTTGTCAAAATATTTGTAGATAAATCAAGGGATACTACAATCCTTCTAATGTTCCGCATCCCTCTGGATTTTCTACAAATATTTCAAACATAGAAGATAAATTTCTTGAATGAGGATATTATAAAAAGTACAACTTCAAAAGTTTTAGAATCTATAATCTTTATTGTTGATATGACTGAAAAGAAGATAGTTTACGATAGAAGTTTAGACTTTATGCCCAATTTAGCATACATTCTTTGTCGTTTTGCGGAATATTTTAATAATATCAGACCATATGTATCATCTTACATTTTTATAATGCTGAAAATTAGAACTCAGGACTGGTACCTTTTGGGGAAGTGCCCAAGGGATCATTTAAAATCTGGTATCATTTACTTACTTTTAAACATAGTTTTAAGATTTTAATTCCTACATGTTTTTAGATCTGTATGTAGAATATGCATGTGCTCTGTCCTCATTCCTCTCCAGATGAAGCATTCCAGTTTGTAGGGAAGGTCCTTAAGGTTCGACAGTTTCTGAATAGAGTGAAACATTCTGTCCTGTAGGCAAATTTTCTAAAGCTCATAAAGTACACAGCTCAACTGCCCTCGGAATCTTCTGAACGTGATCAGAAACCCTGGACAACTGAAAGGTAAGGCCTTTGATTCTGGGCAGTGTTGCACAAGAAGAGCCAACAAGAGGCTTCTGATCACTTAGCTGGGCAAGAAGGCACCTTCTAAACTGCAGCAGGTTCCATGATACATGAACCCCTATGAAAAGATTTTGAGGGTTTATAGTGAATAGGCAGTCATTGAGTTCTGTTTCTACAAGTAGTTCACCCCTAGTCCTGTAGATAATCTGGTAAAATGCATTTGTTGACCAAATTAAACTTTAATTATATTCTAACTTTGGATTGTCTTCTGTTTCCCCATTCTGAATAAATGATGTTTATTCATATTTTCCAGGAAATAGTGTCCAACAACAGCACATAAATGCAATGCCCACAAAGGTGAGAAGATATTTGATTCATTTTGGCTGCCATTACAATGGGTTGTGATCTACTAGACTTGTCCCCTTTAGAAACATTATAACCTCTGAACTGCTGAGCTATCTTTCTACCTGGAACCTGTCATACACAGGTATTCAATATGTGTCTTTTGAAATGGAGAGAAATATGAAGAAAAGTACAAGCCTTTATAATGAAAAATGTACACACTCTTATAAAAAGTACTATAGAATTTATTACCTGCATTTTATTTTTCAGCAAAATGTATATTCTACTAACAGCATGTAAATAATCATTTTAAATTAATTTATTTGTATTTTCATAACATTTTGCTTCTGATATAAAATAGTCTATCTTGTCATTGATCTTCACAATAATAGAATTTTATCACCTGTCAGAGAATTTGATAATATAATACTTCATTCATTTTGTTGGTCCACACATTGGTAACATCTACAATCATCATTAACTTTAGAATGATGAGCTACCAAGCAATCTTGTGAGTGAGTGAAACAAAATCGATCAGGTAGTTAGAGTGAAGAATGGCTTATGACTTATGAAAAATAATTGTCTTATTCACAAGGAAAAGATGACCATAGCTTTAAATTTAAATATCTTTAAAAATGGTTAAACAGCAGCATGATACATAGCAAAATTTAAACGGCAAAAATTTACAACACATACAGTAACAATAAAATTAGTGTTTAATATGTTCATAAAATGTATATTTGGAGGTTCATATGTTATGTGACACATATAAAAATCATATCCTTATTGACTGGAATTTATGAATGATCATTTAATGATGTTGATTTTTCACCCTATTTTATTGTTTCATGTTTAGTCTTTAATTAGTACAGTTTTGTTATTAATTTTACCGTTCAGTTCAAGTGCTAGGTATATTACATGCAGTTCCTCAGATTGGTCTTGAAATACCAAATAATCCAGTGCATCATTGATTTAGAGACAATAGAAATTGCTTAGAACTTAAAATGTTGTTCTCTTTAAGAGGAACAGAGTTTGGATCTTGGCACCCTTATCTAGTGGCTCGTAATTCTCAAATTTATTTTCCAGAGTATTATCTTCTAGGTTCTGCAGGAGTACATGTACACAAATACACACACACACACACACACACACACACACACACACACATACAAATGCAATACACTAAAATATTGGCTGCAAAGATAAATTAATAGTTTACAGCTCTGTCAAGTTTTCTGGAAAACATGGATTTAATTCCCAGCACCTATTAGGCAGCTTATAAGTTTATAACTCCAGTCCCATGGAACAGTCTACATTTCTAGATTTCAATATATGTGGCTCAAATAAATTTATGCAGGCAAATTATTCATATACATAAAATAAAAATGAATGAATATCAAAATATTTAATAGGTTAGATGGAATTTTTTATATGACATGAAGTCATCTAAATTATGAATAATTTTATATTAGAAGCTGGTAGCATATAAGCTTTGACAAAACAGAAAATAATACATGTAACAACAAAGCAGAATCAAGGAACAAATAGAAAAAGGCTGCCCACAAATTGGTACAGAAAGAGAATCCTGAAATTGGTTCTAACATATTTTTATTCTTAGACATCTTTCTATAATGATTATTAAACCACCATGATTTATATTGTAAATTGCTATTGGTTTACTGGGACTTATATTTTTCAAACATTTGACACAAGAGGGTAATTATTAATGTCACAAATAAATGATTCGGTACTTATATATAGGATTCATAAATTATTTATATTTCAGGCTGCAAATGGAACAGAAGCAATTTTAAATTATTCTCTTGTCAGTTAATTCAATCAGTGCATTTAATGGTAGTTTGGTGGTAGTAAGAATATTGTCATTGGATTACAATTTTGATTGACTGTTTCTAAAAATAATATTCTTAAATTTTTCTCTTCATTAAATTTACATTTCATGATAATTTTTTAAAAATGCTTTAAATTTAACTAGGCACCCTTTTTTTTCAGGAAAAGAGTTTTAATATTAAATCACATACTCATTAGACATAATAAAAAAAAAAACAGCCTTCACTTTTACCACCACAAACATTGGTCATATGTGTACAAGGTTAGATCAAAATGGCAGCTAAGCATATTCCATTCTGTAGTTGTTTCAGGATGACAGTTGAGAGAGTTGGCTAGAAGAAGATAAAAATAAGACTGGTTAGCTCACAAATGCTACTTTGTTTTTTAATTTAGCAACTTTATTTTAAAAAAAAGATAAATGTACAGATTTAAAAGTATTTTTAATAAACATATATGAATACATTTTTGTCAGTACTTGATCTTTTTTAAAGGATTGATACTATGCCTTAAAATCTTACTAGTTGCAATAAGCATAAAGTACGTGTAAAACAAGATGTAACCTGAAAACAGTCAAAGTTTACTTGGTGTGTAAAGATTAAGCATAATGATTGTTCTTTTCTTCTTTTCTTTTTTTTTCTTTTTTTTTCTTTTTTTTGGTCTTTGTTTTTTTGAACATCATATAGTCTGTAGTTCTTTCTGGGGTATTCAGAGCTTTCTGGGGTTAGTATCCAATTATCAGTGACTGCATATTATGTCTGTTCTTTTGTGACTGGGTTACCTCACTCAGGATGATCTTCTCTAGATGCATCCATTTTCTTAAGAATTTCATAAAGTCATTGTTTCTGATAGCTGAGTAGTACTCCATTGTATAAATGTACCATAATTTTTGTATCCATTCATCTACTGAAGGACATCTGGGTTCTTTCCAGCTTCTGGCTATTATAAATAGGGCTGCTATAAACATTGTGGTGCATGTATCTTTGTTGTATGTTGGATAGTCTCTGGGGTATATGCCCAGAAGTGGAATAACTGGGTCTTGAGGTAGCACTATGTCCAATTTTCTGAGGAATAGCCAGACTGATTTCCAGAGAGTTTGTACAAATTTACAACCCCACCAACAGTGGAAAAGTGCTCCTCTTTCTCCACATCCTTACCAGCATCTGCTGTCATTTGAGTTTTGGATCTTGGCCATTCTGGTAGGTGTGAGGTGGAATCTCAGGATGTTTTGATTTGCATTTCCCTGATGGCTAAGGATGTCGAGCACTTCCTTAGATGCTTCTCTGCCATTCGATATTCCTCAATTGAGAACTTTATTTAAGCTCTGTACCCCATTTTTAATAGGGTTTTAACTAAGTACTCTTAAGTTTGTGTTGAAATGCAACAGATTAAATTTTAAAAAGCTTCATGTTTTGAATGTCAAGTGATATTAATAGGTGACTTAAAAGGCAAATGAAATATTAATATCTTAATAAATCTGAGGGCAATCTTTTGACAAAGACATCTTTATTATACATTCTTTCCATTAGAGACTGGCTAGTGGACAAGGGGTGCAGGAGAGCTTCTGGTGTTGATGTCTCAGGAGAAGAGATCTCTTCTCAAGCAGCAGTGTTACATAGCTCTTATGAGAGAAACACTCAGTCGATGAAGTAATGAAGTAATTCCTGCACACCTTTAATCCTTCCAGATAGGATTCTTATATACAGTAATGGGATGGTTCAGGGTCTGGCAACTGCTACTTCCTATTGGCTTGGCCAGAGAGATTTGAAATACCTTATCTAAATATTTGGAGGTGTGGTCCTGCTTCTATGTGACTGGTCTGTCCTGAGCCTATGTGACCTGTGGTCACATCCTCAACATGTGGAAGAGGGACTTGGGGCATTGCACTATGTGACTCAAACCTTTCTAGAGGGGGCATGGAATCAGGATACTTTACACAGCCCAGTCCCTCAGCTCCCCCTTTTACTTTTTTAAAAAGAAGATACCATTTGGGTGGGACTGAAGTATCTAAAGAAAATAATAAGCAGGCTGGAGCCATAGCACAACTAAGCCAGAGGTGTAAGGAGGGATAAGGGTGGGAGTTAGGAAGACCATAGAACTAAGTAATTGTTTCATGAGTTGTACTGTTTGAAGGTATTAACATAGGTATTAAACAGCATTTGCTTAATGTAGCTAAACATCATGTTTTCCTTACTATCATGTGACTTTTCCCAAGTTCAGTAGCCATTTGACTTTGGCAAGAAAGTTCAGCTGTAGCTGTAAGGTCCCAAGTCTGTCCTCTATGGGTCTTAGCTATCATCTGTGGATCTTAGCATATGTCCTGGAAGTTCTCAGTCAGGTGACGTGTCTGGAAGAAGGCAGGTCCTTGGATATGGCATTTAGTCTCAGCTACATCTGTGAGAGTAGCACTGTAGATAAACCTATAGGTCAATCATACCAGAGGAGCAGATCCCCATCACGGGCAGGTCTACATAGGGAGGGACGCGTGAAGCCTGTGATAGTTTTCTTGGGAAGCACATCATGGTTTGTTGTTATGATTCTAGAAAAGGAAAGATGTTAGAGAAATTCAGTCCTGGCTGAGGGATAAAGTATCACAATAATTATGTATCTGGGTTAGGACAGTTTGTCTGTGAAAGGAAACTGGTTGCCAATTAAGGATTTAATAATAGTTATCAGTATAGTTGGTTTGACCTGTGGAAGTATATTAGATGACTTTTAAACCTTAAAAATTTTTAAAGAAATGAAAAAGTTTTGAACATGAATCATGAATGCTAGGGAGAAAATAAATAAGGAGGCATGGAAATTTTTGGTTTGAGACACACAAACATTGTCTTCTGTGTTCCTGTAAGAGAGAAAAATCATTTAAGCAATGCCTGAAACCTTTTGGGTATCAAGTGTCTTTCTCCATTGTGTTTGACTGCCCTAGGTACAGGGTGGGGAGGACCCTGCCATGTCATGTTGCTCCGTGTGTTCTTGCAGACAGGTCATTATTTTCACTGTTTGTTTTTCTGGGCTGGTATATCCTAAATGTAGATCACTGCTTAATGCACTCAGTTCAAAATAGATGAAGGAAGGATCTCAAGCTAAGAAAAGAAGAATTTTTTAACTTAATAGAAGAGAAAAAAAAAATAATTTTGAAATTAGAGGGAAAGAATGGCCATTTCTCGAAAGGATTTTGATAGCACAGACATCAAGATCAACAATTAAAATGGAATCACATGGGAAAGAATTCCTTCTTTATAATAAACGACAGTATCATTCCAGCAAAGAGGATTCTACAAGGTAGGCAGAAAATTTCTCCAAGACTTTTCTGCATATTATTTTAATAGCTACTCGAAAATAAAAATCTAAAAAATAATGGCATTTACAAAGTTGTACATAGAATAAAGCAGTATTCTCAAAGAATGAAACACAAATGTCTGAGAATTCCTTAGAGAAATATTCAGTATATTTAATCTCCAGGGAAATGTGAACTAAAACTACTTTGTGATTTTTGTATTACCAAGTAAGAATGGCCAAGATCAGTAAAAGTGTTGATGGCACATACTGGTGAGGAAGCAACATGGAGTGCAAACTTCTACAGCCACTAATGAAATCAGTGTGCTTTGGTCCCTGGTAGAGCCAGGAATAGAAGTATTTCAGGATCGATTGGTATCACTGTTGGCTGTTATGAAGCATATTCTTGGTTCCTAACTTTACTGCTTTGGAAATTGAGACCCAATAATTGGGCACATCTGAATGAGACTTGTTTAACTAGAATGAGGATGACCCATTTTATAACTGGGAAAACCCACTGGATCTTTAAGAGAGGAAGACACCCTTATAATCCACATCTGTTGAGGTGGGAAGACCAACACCTTATATGTGCCATGCCTATATAAGAACAGAGAAGAGAGAAGTTTTGTTCTTTGTATGGCACTGTTACAAGATTGGCAAGTGTACTTCTTCACTGGCATGTGGGTCTACTTCTTCAGGAACCAGGCATATACTGAAGAGTACCTGAGACATCCATCCTCATGGACTGAACATCTCCTGCATTCTCAGACTTGTTTGTAATCAACCACTGTATTAGCTAGACTATAGCCTGTAAGTCATATACATGATTTCCAGGAATATAAAACATTATATTATAATATAAATCATTATGTTCTACTTACTGTGTTTTTTAACCTTTATTTAACCCCCACCTTTTTTTTTTTACAGTCCAGTTTACCCCTTTCCCAGTCCACCTTCTGAGTGTTCCACATTTCTTACTTCCTCACCCTGTCACCACAAGGATTTTCCCAATCCTTTACCCACCATACCAACAGACTTTCCCATTATCTGGGGCCTCTGATCTCATGACGGTTAAGTGCACCTTCTCTGACTGAGTCCAGACTTAGCTGTGATCGGCTGTATATTGTTAGTGGCCAAGTGTCTGAGAGATTTTGCGTGTTCATGTTAGTTGAGACTGCTGGTCTTACTGCTGGACTGCCCTCCTCCTCAGCTTCTTCCAGCTTTTTTATAATTCAACCACAAGTGTCAGCAGCTTCTGTCTACTTGTTGGGTGTAAATATCAGCATCTGAGTTTCTCAGTTGCTTATTGGGTCTTTTGGAGAGGGACAGTCATGTTAGGCCTCTTTTTGTGAGCACAACATAGCCTCAGTAATAGTGTCAGACCTTGGGGTATCCTTTTCCTCAGGCTCGTCTCCATTTTTTGCCCCTGTGATTATTTCAGACAGAAACAATTATGGGTTAGAATTTTTGATTGTATTATATCAACCCCATCCCTCACTTGATACCCTGTCTTTCTCCTGGAAGTCTGCTCTACAAGTTTCCCTTTCTCCACTGTTAGAACCTTTCATCTAAAGTCTCCTTGAGTCCTGGGAGTCTCTCACCTCCCAGTGAGACTACTTTTCTTGTATCATTTGGATAAAAATCTACAGACTGTGTGAGTGTTTCACTGAAGCAAATGTTAAATGTTGGCTCAAATATTAAAGGAAACTCATGGTCTCATGTGTTTGAATACCTGGCAGCCATTCAGTGGTGCTATGTTCGAAATTCTCGTGTGTTTTTACTATATTTCTTTTTCAGCTATTCTTTCAGTTCAATTAACTGGAGTGAAGAGAAACTTACATGCTTGTTCGTTTGAGACTCTCCTGCCTCTCTAGGAATTTTTTACACCTAAGATAACTTTTAAAGACCACTTCCACTAACAAATCTCAATTCTGAGATCCAAAGTACTTTTTAAATCTTAATTAAATAAATAAGAGAAAAGATAATGAAAGGGCAAATTTTACACTACTCCCAAGGAAAAAAAAATAATTGCCCTTGAAATAAAGACTGGTAGAAAATATAGTTTACCTTTAGTTATCATATAAAGAGGGTATTGGGGAGATGGGTAGAAAGTAATTACTATTTTAAACCACAGGTTAAAAATCTCTATCTTCCTTTCTATCACAATAAATAAGTAATAATTAGAGTGGTTTAAATTATATAAATACTTTCAATATTAGGAGAGCAGAGTTAGGAGGATCAGCATTTCAAAGTCATTTTTGTTTATGTAGCAAGTTCAAAGCAGAACAGGCTCCATGATCCTTAGTCTCAAAAAAAGCTTCTCTGGGACTCAGCCTTAAACAGACTGCACATTCTTTTTAGTCTTTTATGATTAAACACAGATGTTTGACAATTAAATAATTGTGCCCTTATAACTTATATCAAAACTGCTTAAAGTCCTATGTGTACCTTCAATTATAATTTGCATAATTCTTTCTTAAACAAATATTTATTGAGTCACTATGCTTTGCTCAGTAGCAAAAATTCATTACTAAACAAAATATAATTCTCTTAATCATGTGTTGCCTTAAGAAATTTAAATACGTAAATTAAACATACTTTGTCTGACTCTAAGTAAAATTGCTTTCAAAAATTTCTAATCTTTTTAACTGAGTTTTGATCCAGACATTCCCTTTTTCTTTTAAGAGAATGCAGACAAAATTTGCATTTTGCTCTAATGATAATAAAGAACATATTATTAGAAAAACACACTTCATGTGAGAAAGAATCCGAAACAAAGATAAATGATGTGAGATGTAATGAAGATGACCTTGAGTCTAAAGTAACTAACTAAATATTGGATTTTATTCAGAAATGAAGACATAATGCCAGTCTCCTGGATAAAACATGTTTGCAATGATTCATTATTCCATAATTGAGGTCATTGGGCTTGTAAAATGTATTATGTCAAGATTAATTCAGTAATGCAATGTTTAATGTCTTTTCATTGTATATAAGTTTGAATAATACTTTGCATATTGAATAAAAACTTTCTACACTCATCTCTTAACATTAATCATCTAAAATAAATTATAGCTTTAAAATAAACATCCCTGCAGCTTTGTGAGATTATATGTATTCACATGAAAGGCATACATATGCCATATTGATGAATACAGTTATTCATAATTTTAAGAAAATTTTAAAATGGACAGTACAAATTGATTATAACGAGTTATATTAAGACATTTCAAGATAGCATAATAGTTTCAGATATATGATTACAAAATTATTTACATGATTATATAGTTTATATAAATTTAAATGATAATAGAAAATGTATATCTATGTATTTTGTTATTATTTTATCAACTATTATTTTTTAATGAACTGAACTAAGATAAATTATGTCATATTGTGATGTTTAATGATGTATTTATTTTACTTTTCTATTTTGATTCAGTTATTTTGACTATTCTTTGCTAAGAATAAATTTCAGACAGCTGTGGTATTTAAAATTTGTTTCTTCTTTCTTTCTTTCCATTTTTCCTTCATTCCTCCCTCTTCCTTTATTTCTTTCTTTTGTCGTTTTCTTCTTGGGTTTTGAAGACAGAATTTTTCTGTGTAACAGCAATGCCTGCCCTGGACTTGATCTTAAGCAAGGTTAGCCTCAACATCACAGGGATCTACGTGCCTTTTTTTCCAAGTTGCAGATTACACTCATCTTTTAAACTTTCTTAAATGAAAATTTTAACAACCCCATGTGTTTTATAAACTTAATGCTTATATTTGTTTTCCATAATTTAACATCAAGTCTTCACATTAGTAGTTGGAATTAACATATTGGCCCTTTGGTCAAATGAAAATTTTACTTTGGACAATATTATTATAAATGGTTTCCCATTTCTAATATAATCTCTCATTGAATTTGTAAATTTATGTATCTTATTAAAACAATATATGATCAAACATTTTCTAATATCTCACTCTATGAGCCTTTTAAGTAGAGAAGAGATGAAATGAATAACTCAATCATTGCTACAGCATCACTAAAACTCTTAACTCATAATGCCTATTTGGCTAAAGCCAAATCAGATAGAGCCTTTGCTAGCATAACTATTTGTTAGAGTGAAAATTGAGAAATAATTTCTTCTTTTAAATCACTAGCCTTTATATAGTATGATGTGGTGTATGAAGGTCCACATAATTTAAATGCCTAATTTTATGTAAATATGCTACTCTATATAAAATTTAAAAAGTTGTTTAGGAAATAGTTGTAAGTGCTAGTGTGAAACTGTTGACATCTTATTATAATAAACTTGAGAAATGCTTATCTTTACAAGAAGTTACAATTACAATGGACATGGAAGAAATTAATGACACAATGATAGGTATTGTCTTGGAAATGTCATACACAAACTATAAAGTTAATTCATCAAGTTAAGAATATTTTATACACTCAAAAAGAGGGGCAGAGAGAGAGAGAGTACTCGTGCATTAGAGAGAGAGAGAGAGAGAGAGAGAGGATAATGAATAAAAGATTGGTGAGTCTTTGGAGATGTAGCTTATTTCCACAAAATTTAGCATACCATAAACATAAATGAGCACACTTTTGTTCTTTTATTTATCTATCTATTTATTTATTTATTTATTCTCTTTACATACCAGTCACAATACCCAGACCATTCTATCATTTCAGTCCCTTCTTCAGTACCTATATTCTACTCATCTCAAAAGGGGAAGCCCCAATTAAGTACTACCCACTCTGTGACATCCATTAGTAGTAGAAATAAAGCCATTCTCTAACACTGAACCACAAGAATGTAGTCTAGTTAAGAGAATGTGGTCAAACGGGAGGGAACAAGTCAGAAACAGCTCCTACTTCAATTATTGTGGAAACCACAATCCCACTAACCTGCATATCTGCCACAATAATGTACAAACTATAAGTGCAGTGTCTCCAGGCTCTGTTAGTACTTCTGACTTTGTGATCATCCATGAGCTCAGGTTAGTTGACTCTGGACCTCTCCTGTGGTTTCTATGAAGCCTCCAGCTTGCTCAGTTCTATTGGTCAATCTTCCAAAAGACTCATTAAGCTCCACATTTATGTTTGGCTCTAGGTCTCTGCATCTATTTCTATCTGCTGCTGGATGATGTCCCTGGAGACAAAGTCATGCTAAGCTCCCTGGGACATGAAGTCACTGCAAGACTAGGCACATTATCTCCCACTGAGGTCAGACAAGGCAGTTAGATTAACAGGACCCACAGCTATGCAACAGAGTCAGCAGTAACCCTGCTCTAGTTATTGGGTGACCAGGTTGAAGACCAAGCTGCCCATCTGGTACATATAATCAGGGACAGATTCAGCCTATGCACTTCCTTTGTTTGGTTCTGTATGTGGGGGCTTCTAAGGGTCCAAGTTAGTTGACTCTATTGGTCTTATTGTGGAAACACTGTGCAGAGGTTTCCACATCTGATGGATGGCAAATATCAGAAATTTAAAGCATTCAAAAAGTTAGACAACAACAATCCAAATAAAATAATTAAAGGATGGTTTACAGGTATAAACAGAGAAATTGAAACATCAGAGTCTCTAATGCAATGGTTGAGAAACACTTCAATAAATTTCTTAGTCATCAGGGAAATGAAAATCAAAATGACTCTGGGATTCCATCCTAAACCCATCAGAATGGCTAATATCAAACTCAAGGAATACCAAATGCTCGCAAGGATGTGGAGCAAGTTTAACACTCCACCATTGCTTGTGGCTGTGCAAACTTGTACAATAACTCCGGAAATCAATTTGGTGTTTTTTTTTTTTTTGTTGTTGTTTTGTTTTGTTTTGTTTTTTTCTGAATATTGGGAATAGTTGAACATGAAGACACCTATATCACTCCTGGGCACACACCTAAAAGATCTTCCACAATACCACATAGACAAATGTTCATGTGTGTTTATAGAAGCTTAATTGAAAATATCCAGGACCTCAAAACATCCCAAATGTGCCTCAAGTAAAGAAATGATAAAGAAAATGTGGGCCATTTTTACTATAGAATACTATTAAGCTATTAAGTACAAGGACATTACAAATTTTGTAGTCAAACAGATGGAACTATAAAACGTCATCCTGCGCGTAGGTAACTCGGACCCAAAGACATGCATGGTATGTACACACATGTAAGTGATTATACCCATAAATTACAGGATACACTAGCCAAAATTCACAGACCCAAAGAATTTAATAACAAAGTAGTAAAACTTTAAAACTGATATTTCTTACAATGTAGCAGAAGTATAAAATTCTTCACTGATATAAATTGGTTGTGTAGTAATAGAAGGATATGGCATCTATTTATAGAGAAATACTAAAACTTCCCTCAAACACACACAAACAGACACACCATACATACTACACATTAAACACATCCAAATTCAAAATTTTTGTATACATATTGTATTGAAAGTATATATATCAGTTATAATAATCTGTTGTCAACAATATGAATGCATATACAATGTAACAAGTAAAATTTTAACTTATACAAATCTTTTGGCTGTGGAAGGAAAATGAAATTGAAAAATATTGCTTACCATTTCTTAAATTCAGATGTCAGTTGGGGTAATATTCCAAACCAAAATACATTTTCTTTAGGAAAAATGAAGTTTGTTAATGGATGTGATAGGGGGTTTTCAGAGGGGAATGTGGTAAGAAGGATAACATTTAAAATGTAAGTGTATAAAATAAGCAATAAAAATACAGTTGAGGCTTTAATTTAACTTAAATATCATTTTTTCTGAAAATATTCCAGAATATACACAAACATATTTATATATACAGATTACCTTAACTGGGTATTATTTTCTGCATAGCAAGGACACCTGGGGACTTTATATAATGCAGGTGTCTGACTCTTACATAGACATTCTGGTTTAATTGGACTGTTTATAGCCAGGACATTAGGGTTTTTAAGAGATTCCAGGTGGTAACATAATGTAGCCAAGGGAGATGAACATTTATCTAGCAAATCCTTTCATGTAAATATTATGGATATTAGAAACATTTAAAATCTTTACATTTTCATTATCTTTTCTTTATTTGTCTCCACACCCACATGCTTAAGTTAAAATTACTAGCTAGAAACCCTAAGTCCATGAGGACAGACAGACAAGTTTAACACATGTCCTGCATGATCAAGATAGATCATTATAATATAAAAACAACTGGTGGTAATGAATACCTCTTTTATAAAAACTCATAATTATTGATCTTTTGCTTTCTTTTAATTTCTTCATAAAATTAAACACATCGAACTTTTTATCACTATATTTATGTCTTTATAACTTTAATAAACAGTAGTTTAGGGAGGCATCTGCTCATGGGAAGCTGCATACTTCTGCTGCATACTTTGTAGTAAGTACTTCTGCTAAAGTAAGTGTAACATCCTCTTATGTAATGCTTCCTAAGAAAGCTCTTTTACAGACCTCAAATTAATGTTATACTTAGGTATTGGTTTAATGGTAGCAATTATCACTGATAATAACGTGACTATTTCCTAGGAGTTATAGTCAACCGTCTGTCACTGAAGGATGTAAGACAGAACATAATAGTTCATATTATTGAAATAGCTTTATGATCTTGTGTGATGAACTGTAACAACTTGTGGGACTATTAAGACTGGATTCACATGGATTTCCTCCTATTTACTTAACAAGTTTTAATTTATATCATGTAAATTTCTGACACTGGCTCATAGTGAGGTCACCTTTGAGTATTCACAGTCTTCCATGAGAAGGCTGATGAGATCTTGAGCAGACACAGGGACACACACACAGACATGCACACAGGCACACACACACACACACACACACACACACACATACCATTTACTTATGGTAATTACTAAGAAGCATAAAGATACTTGTAATCAGTAATGTACCATAAATGTAAACAAGTGAGAATACCAAGATAAGAAGAAAATATAACTTCATTGAGAATAATATAACTCACCAGAATAACAATAAACAAATACAAGGAAACTGTTAAGTCAGACAAGTAAATGAATATGGGCTCAGCATACAGCAAATGGTTCAACTGTTGTAGTTATTTTACTAAATGATTATCATATCAATTTGCCTTCTGAAGAATTATGTTGATACTGAAAGATTTGTGACGCTCTCAAACAAGAATTTGTTTTTACAATTTGAAGTGGTAACTGAAAAGACTCATAACATGTAAGGTTTCAGGTATACATAACTATGTGTACTTAACTAAAGATTGCAACCTATATCAACTTTAACTCCAAGGGAACATCACAGAAGAGGAGCTAGAAAGAATGTCAGTTTATAGCTGCATCAGAGAACTGTGAAATACTGACTTCTGGACACAAGAAAGTTGTTGAGGTTATTACCTTACATCAGTATAATTACCTGATCAAGATCAAGTTGGATAAATTTTTACCATATATGGTGGAGAGGCTTTGAGGCCACACTAATACCACAAGAATTAATGGCTGTGATATCTTCTAAGGGAAGAAATGTCATTATCACATATTATATGGTCATAGTAAATTGTTCATGCCTCAGTGGATAGCCTCATTTCATAAGTTCATGGCCATTAATAATTGCACTCAAATAATATTGAGTGTTTTAAATGAAGCCATTAGTTGGGAGATAAAAGGGTGGGAAACATTAGGCAGTTAGAAAGAGGAATTACTTGGCAAAAATGATTAGTTGATATTATAAATAAATAAAATAATTAAAAAATAGAGTAGATACATATATCGAGAGATGATTAAGTATATTTTCCTGATACTCCTATCTAAAGTACCTGGAATCACAAAAAAAAAAAATAAAGTAGAATATGTTTCTTATATTCCTAACATGCTATATTTTTACTGCCACATGGATGACAAAAAGCATCCATCATTGTAGAAGTGATAATATAATAATATCACTTAAAGAAAAACAGCCTATATGTCCTGGAAGAACAGGGAGAGATTTCTAAAAAATGAGTGGGACTGGATAGAAAGCAGAAAGAATAAATAGGCTTGGGGAGTACTGAGGAAGAGAATAGTTTGTAGAAGTCTAAACCAGTAAAACAGCTTCTCTGACAAGGGATCACAATCAAAGTCTTTCTAAGTCTGTATGATCCCACTAAGATGCAGATGTACCATCAGAAAAAAAGTTTGACAGAGTGAGTCAGAGATAGGACATACTTTACTGTCAGGAGAATAAACAAGGAAGTAATACAGAGCAGAGAAAGAATGTTTGTATTAATTTCCTAATTTCTTTCTCAGTCTGTTTTTTTTTTTTTTATTTGTATAAAGAAGGGCTACTTTTTAAAAGGTACTTTTGTATCTAGCAACTTTGCAGAATATGTTTATCAGCTGTAGGTGTTTTCTGGTAGAAATTTTGGGTCACTTATGTACACTACAATATGAAAAGTAAACAACAACTCTTTCTTTCCAAGTTGTATCCCCTTGATTCACTTCAAATGTCTTATTGTTCTACCTAAATCCAATCTACTCTTATGAGATAGAGAGAAAGGACAAGGGCAGCCTTGTCTTGGCCATGCTTTTAGTGGATTGCCTTTAAGTTTCCCTCCATTTATTTTGGAGTTGGCTATGAGCTTTCAGTGTCAGCGCTATCTGTCAAGAAAATTGCCCCCATTTCAGTTAAATTTTCCAGTTTTGTGGAGTACAGATATTTGGAATCAGACCTGTTGATTCCTTGGATTTCTTCAGTGTCTGCTTTTATGTGCCCTGTTGCCTTACTGATTTTATTTGCCTACTGGTTCTCTAGCTTTAAGTTAGTTTAGATAAGGTTTTGCTTATGTTATTGATTATTTCAAAGCACTAGCTCTTTGCTTCATTAATTCTTTGTTTCTAATTTATTTCAGCACTGAGTTTGATTGTTTCTTTCAGTCTTCCCCTCTGTGTGTGTCTGCTTGTTCTCCAAGTTTCCGGTCTGCTTTTCAGGTGATAGGATGAGATCTTTTCAATATCTTTACATTTCACTATTAGTTCTATGTCTCAGCTTTATCACATGTGTATGTTTTATGTTCCTTCCTTCTACATACTGCCTCTTCACTCCTTTTCTTTTTCATTCTTTCTTCTTTTTTGTATTACTTTTCTGTTTTATATAGTCCAGCTGTTGTCCATCTCTTGTTGCCCCTGCCGCAGTTCCTTTTCCCATCATTCCTCCTTCCAGTCTCCAAGAAGCTCTTTCTCCCCATAATCTGGCCTCCTCTCTCTGGAGCCTCAGGTCTCTTGAGGGTTAGATACCACTTCTTCCACTGAGGTTAGGCCAGGCAGTCCTCTGCTATATATGTGTCAGGGGCCTCAGAAAGCTCCTGTATGCTGCCCAAGGGCTTGCTCAGTGTATGAGAGACCTCTGGCATCCAGATTAGTTGAGACTGCTGGTCACCCTCCTCCTCAGCTTCTTCCAGCCTTTTCCTTGATTAAACACAGGTATGTCCTACTTTAATCCACTGTTTTGATGTATCTTCATCTGTATCAGCCAGTTGCTTATTGGGCCTCTGAGAAGATAGCCATGCTAGAATCCTGTCTGTAAGGAAACCACAGCATCGGCAATCTTGTCAGTCCCTGGAGCCTCCCCATAAGATAGATCCCAATTTGGGCTGGTCACTGGACCTCCTTTCCCTCAGTCTTTTCTCCATTTTGATCCCTGCAGTTCTTTCAGACAGGAACAATTATGCGTCAGAGTTTTAACTGTGGGATGGCAACACCATCCCTCCACTAGATGTCCTGTCTTTCTACTGACTCAAAAACTTTCCTCTCATCACTCAGGGACATTTCATCTATGATCCCTCCCTTGGAATCCTGAGAGTCTCTCACCTCCCAGGTCACTGGTACTTTTTATAGGGTTGCCCCAACTCCCTAAGTTGCATATTTTCAATCATTCTGCTGGCCCTCAAGGCTTCTAACTTTTGGTACACGGTCCATAAATGCGAAGAGATCTTTGAAATGTTGTGAGAAAATTCTAATACAAGAGTTTCTGCTCCACCATAAAAAAGTTTATGAAGATGCTTTTGTGCCCCTTCCAAGGCTTTTACTCCAGTTAACTTCCTTACCCATTATTATTAATAATGTTGTAGTTTCTAAGTACAAGTTGTCTTCATAACTGTATATGGCCTAATCTCATATGACCCTGACCTTGTTAATGTATATAGCTTGAACTCAGGTGATTTTTTTTCTTTATCTGCAGAATATCTTCAGATTATAAGTTGGCTAAATATAGGTTAAATAAAATTATTTATTACATAAATATATAGCCTTCCTCATGTATGGACACAATTCTCCCAGGTTTATGATGCCAACTTGAGTGGTGACATCCAACTGTTATCACTGAGGCAATTTGACTGGTACACAACAAAATATATTTTGCTTATCTTCCAATACAATAAATCTCAGAAAAAAAATTCTCAAAGAAAAATCATTGTACAAATAAATTTGATTTTTAAGTACTTAGCAGTACCTTAAAAGTTAATAATGACATATCAATATGTAAGAAAGTGTTTGGTCTTTAATTGTCTTCATGTGTATTATAATTATGTGTAATGTTATTCGTAAGAAAAGAAACAATATTCTAATCTTTTCCCTAATCATCAGCTATCTTACAATCAAACATTTATTTGTATATACTCACAGAAAATTTAAGTTGATTTTTTTAATTCAAGATATTTTAATCACTAAAATTTTCTTTTTCTCTGCTAAATCATTGCTAGTATGAAGCCTCCTACTTCTGATGAACCCAAATAGCATGAGTAATAGACAAGTCTATTTTATATACGGTTCACTTTCTTACCATTATTTGCTCTATCTTCTCAAATGCATTGACTGTAAAGTAAAATACTTAAAATTTGTAGTGAATTATCTCCGTTTATTTCTTAATCTTGGCCTTGAGAGTGTTCTTAACGTCGGCTGTGGCATTATTGTATTTGCACACTCTGCACGGTCTGCATACATCACTCAATCATCACATGTTTTCTCAATATAAAATTGCACATCTGTGCAGATTCTCATTTAATGAATATTAATGTTTATTTATTTGCACTGGAGTTGTAAAAGAGACTTCAAATGAAAAGAAACACAACCCTCTGGCTCATATCTATTGGTTATACACATAACTCCTAAGATTCTTGTCCCTTTTCCACAATGAATGTATTTTATTTTATCTTATAAGACTCACTTTACATTTATGTTCAATGTACAAAGTAAATATATCTAACAAATTTGTTATATTTAAACTACTCTAGAAGTTTCCTCAACTATCACCGATTTTCTATAGCATGTGGCATTCCCACCGGCATAGAAAATTACACATTTTCTTGATTAGTAAAAAATGCAATAGGACATGTAGTACAGGGTGTAACCCAGAATTTGTCAATGTGTTCTTGGTGGGTAGGGATTGAGCATGACTTTTTGTTTGTTTGTTTGTTTGTTTTCTTTTGTTTTCTTTTCTTTTTTTCTTGGACTTCACACAGTCTGTGAGTTGTTTCTGGGGCAGTGCAAGCCTCTGGGGTTAGCATCCCACTATCAGTGACTGCATATTATGTCTGCTCTTTTGTGACTGGGTTATCTCACTCAGGATGATATTCTCTAGATGCAGCCATTTTCTTAAGAATTTGGTTAAGTCATTGTTCCTGGTGGCTGAGTAGTATTCCATTGTGTAAATGTACCACAATTTTTGTATCCATTCGTCTTCTGAAGGACATCTGGGATGTTTGAACCTTTCTACAACTCATTAAAGGAGTGACATCAAATGTGACTTCAGCTTTAAAATCATTGCTCTATGAAGGTATATGTTCCTTACAGACCACAATACCAACATCATCTCCACCACACATTTAACCCACGAATGAGTAGGTATTTAAATTTATTAGGTATAATCCTTTAATTTTCATAAAGTACACTTTATGAAATAGAATTAATTAGATTCTAAATACAGTGTCCATGTTTATAACTTTTATCAATTCCTATTTCTTATCTCTTCATATATTATCAGTCTTAAGTCCCCTCACTATGCATGAACTCAGGGTTTAATTGCTTCTTTAATTTTTCTACATTCATTTATCACTAACATCATGTGGTTCAATAGCCAAACACATCATTTATATTTCATGGTGTGTGTAATAGACAAAGAAAATATTTGTGGAATCAGTTCTCTATTTTATATGAATTTCTGGCACTGAATTAAAATCCTCATGTTTATAGAACTAATAAACTTACATAGTGACCTTTTATGTTTAAAATATATTTTAACATTTTGTATCAGAATTTTATTATGAAATTAAGTAACATATGCAGGCAATAATTTATAATAAAATATAATAAGTGTATTTGTTACACTAAAAATATTGATGATTGTTTGAGACTACCTTATTAATAGAGCACTTGTTTGGTATGCACACAAGCATGGATTTGATCTATATTACATAAAAGGAAAGATGTGTGCATCACAGAACTCTAAAAATCAGTTAGAGGCCAAAAGGACAAATCATAAAACCCATGCTTCCTGGTCCATATGCATTTTTTCCCTTCATTGCTAAGTGATTGTTTTAATTTATTCTACATTTCACTCATGATATTAGACTTAGTTCAAGATAAGGCATTTCTGGTTTACTACCTGATTAATGTAGAAACAATGTCTATATATTTTATGGTAAGATTTTTTTTCATATCCCATCCATATCAAATTACACACGGTGTTCTTTAGTCCATTATTATAACCTGTTTACTTGAATGTCTATATAATTTACAACATTTCCATGTAAAGATTTTAATTGACAAACACACTTTACTTGACTTTAGCATAGCTTTATGCTTGCTGTACTATTTTAACTTTATTTCTAAATAGTCCTATTTTATATATCATCCCAGGGAGATTCAGGAATAAGTTAAAAGTTTAGGTCAATAGAGAATTAAGAAATTAGAAACTTCACACACTTATCAAAGAGCTTGCATCAGGCACCCCATAAAGCAAACCTTTAAAGTGTTCAGCAAGCAGTGTCAACAAATCCATGAGACTGTAATACTTTGATCATAGAGTTTGTACCTTATATATTTTTAATAAAATATTTTTATTGTTATATTTGCACTATGAAAGTAAACTCATCATCGTCAATGTTAAGATGTCTCTGGATTTCAAGGCTGAAACTTATCTTCAGTGTTAATATTTTAAGACATTTATTCTGTAATGTTAAAGCTTTCATTATCTGTGTTATCTCATTAAACTATTTTGAGGTTCAATTTCATATTGTTAAAAATATAATGTGATAAATTATTTAATTTGTGACTAGATTTTAAAACTGAAGGTATGCTGTTTATGGTATTGAGATATTTCATGTACATTTTTCTTATACACTCTACAAAGTAGCATCATAAGGCCTTACAGTTTCACCAATTCCAAATGGATAAGAGGATTAAACCCTTGTGAAATGATGCCCTTTTGAGAAGAGAGCATAACAACACCTAAAGCACACATTAGTCATGGCTATAAGAAGAAAAATATTTCATTTTTCTTTCATATTTCTATAATATAGTTATTAAATAAACAATATTTGTAATAAAAAGAATAGATAAGAATGGGTAAAGGAGTTGTTAAGGTAATGCTTTAAAGTTAAATCAGGGTAGAATAATAAAGATAATTTCTTTAATCTCTGTTCACTTACAAATTGCGATGGACAGCTAACCTGTTTCATATAGCCACATATCTTTCTTGAAGTGAACAAGATGGCATTATTCAGGCAAAATAGTCCTAGAGATTACTTCAATTATAATTTTTTATGACTTTAATTTTAGAGTACATAAAAGTGAGTATTTTGTACAAATATTGAGCTACAATTATTTTATGAAAACAAGAAGCATGGTAAATATTACGTTAAATAAACTTTGTTTTAAATACCTAATATTTCCTAAAAGTGGTTATTGGAAACAAAGAAAAGAAACAAAAACTAAACAAAAAAAAAGGAAAGTGTTTAATTTTAAGTTTGTTATGATAACTCAGTGTTAATTGATCAAAGTTCTTTATATGTGTTTCACTGCATATCCAGGTGTGTTTGAAGACTTTTACATGTTCAGCTTTTGCTTTAATTGCATTTTCCTTCAGACAGGAAAACCTCTGAGACATAAGAGGTTAAGTGAATAATTAGAAGCAAGGTGAGACTGAGTAAGCATAAGCTAAGCACTGAATAATGCTGCAAGACATTCTGTTAATGTGCCTTTATTATGACCTTTTTAATGCTAGTATAAGCACTCATTTGTTGTGTGCTCAGTTAGCTATATTATTCAAAGGGATCTTTAAACTTAATTAAACACCTACATTTATCGTAAAGGGACGTTAATTCAGATTTTTCTACAGTATGCAAAACAGCTTGGAACTTTAGACTCTGAAATAGTTTATATAAGAATTGTTTTGTCTACATTATCTCTTTGTTCCACCGTGTGAATAGGAAATATCTAGCTTTGACTATCCCAATATTTTCAATTTTGTTCACTAAGGAAGCCATCATTAATTAGTCAATGTTTTAAACACTGAAAAGAGGAAAATAAGTGAAGTAATACTGTTTCAATTTAAGTACTATTTATATGCTTTAAATGAGTATTATCTCTCCTACCCTGATACAGTAATTACAACTCTTAAATTTTTCTAAATATAGTAACTTTTTAAACTCTCATATTGGATACTTTTTAAACCTATCATCTTAATACTTTTGCTCCTAGGATGCTTATTCTTGCCACTTTTTTCATAGAAACAAAATGATGATGTTCAATCATTTGTGATACAAATATATGACAAATAATCACAATTGTGTGTGAGCTCTGAACATTGTTATTTTTATGTGTCTGAAAATTTATTTCTGTTGTACAAATAAATATTAGTCACCAGTGATCATTAATCTTTAATTCTGAAAGAACTAGTTGCTTCAAATAGGTTCCAAAAAAGGTTCACATGTCTATTGTCTTCTCTAAACCCTGCATTTAACACTTAATATATTATATGTTAATATGTAAATATGCAAAATCAATATTTGCATTTTATGTAGAAGCCCTGATAATTTCTCATAAATTAAATATTAATGAATAATTGTGTGAAACACTCTTAATCTAGAAGCACTGCAGAAGTGACTGCTGTGTCACATTGTGATAGTAGGTAGCAGAGGCTGCTTGCTGGAATAAATGTATGAGAGCCACATAAATTGCGGGACTTGGGAGTGATCTGAACCTGAGGATGCAACCATGGGAGAGCTACCACTATACCAGTTTTCCCCAATAGGGTGTGTGGATGATGGAGGGATACCCTGATCCTTATTCAACCCTCACCTGAAAAAGGTGGAAGGCCTTGTCCTGAGGTCATAAGAGCAGGACGACTGGACTTGTTGCTTACCAGCTGCAGCCTTCAGAAGAATGGGCCCTGCACTTCACCTAAAACACAGTAAGCCTGATCTGGATATATGAGTAGCTGGTGAGTTAGCCCAAAGGTGTGAATGTGGGATAGACAGAGAACCTTGATTCTTGTCTGCTGCATAGTTGCATCTCTGACAAAGAGATTCTCTTACTTTTGCTCTCATCCCTGGAAGTAGGTTAGACATGGTTCATACAAATGAACCTGGGGTCATGAGAAAAAGAGAATTTGCTCTTTATTTTGTTTGCTAGGCAGTTGCACAAACAAGGAAGAGTTAGCCTCCTCGTCTCATCCATCCCTTCTCACCTATGGCAGAAGGAGAGATTTGTTTCACCCAAACACGTACCCCATAGACTTCATGAAAGAGCTGGTAAGTCAGAAGCAAATGTAAAAGATCTCCATGAGATAGGAAACAGCAAGAAAGAAGTTCCAGTGAGATTTCAGTGTTGATAGAGCAGCAGAAGCCAAAGTTTCCATAATACATCAGTGGGAGGGGAGGCTCTTGGTTCTATAAAGGCTCAATGCCCAGGGTGGGGGAACGCCAGGGAGGTGAGATGAGTGTGGCTGTGGGGGAGACACCCTCATAGAAGCAGGGGGAGAGGTATTGAATAGGGAGTTTGTAAAGGAAAAACCTGAAAAGAGGATAATTTTGAGATATAAGTAAATAATATATCCGATAAAAAAAGACAAAAAATAAAAAAAAAAAAAAAGGGCTCGGCACATCTTCCACCTTGACCAGCAGTTCCCAAAGGTTTAAAGACTAGTGAAAAGGAGATCTGGGCAGCCAGGGAGAAGAGACATCTTTGCCAAGTGTGCACGGAAAGCAAGCCCCTGCCCTGCCTTATCCAGGGAACAGGATCCCAGCATTGGGACCTCTGTTCCCACACGGTGACATTGGGACACAAAATAGGGCTTGGCCCAACTGTCACCAGGACCAGCAGTTCCCAAAACTTTAAAGACTGGTGAGTAGGGGATCTGGGCAGCCAGGGAACAGAAAGATCTCTTCCGAGTTTGCCTGTAAAGCGTACCCCTGCCCTGCCTGATCCAGGGACCAGGAACCCAGGTCTAGGACCTCTGTTCCCACCCAGCGGCATTAGGACACAGAACAGGGCTTGAATCATCTGCCACCTGGACCAGTGGAGATCCAGGGACACACACCAGATACAAGGGAAAGGATAGAATATATCACTGACAACAAGATGGCAATAGGAAAGCAAAAGAGTATGTCCCAAGGAAACAAAGACAACCTGGCAACACCAGTACCAAGCTCTCCCATAACAGCAAATATTGGAATGCCAAACACTCCAGAAAAAGAACATACAGACCTAAAATCATACTTCAAGACGCTGATAGAGATCCTTAAACAAGAACGGAAGGAAAAGCAAAAAGAATCAGAAGCTTTTAAAGAGGAAACAAGAAAAACACTCAAAAAACTCAAAGAACTAGAAGAAAACAGAACTGAAGAGATGAAAAAATGGAAGAGGGAATTTAAAAAGGAAATTGACACAATAAAGAAAACACTAGAAGAGATAACCCTAGAGGTAGAACACTTAAAAAAAAAAAAAAAATCAGGAGTCACAGAAACAAGCATTTCTAATAGAATGAAAGAGATCGAATAGAGATATCAGGGGCAGAAGACAGCGTTGTAAACATAGACAAAAGAGCCAGAGAATATGCAAAAACTAAAAAGCTCTTAACCCGAAATATCCAGGAGATCTAGGAAACAATGAGAAGACCAAACCTAAGGATAATAGGAATAGAAGAGGGAGAAGACTATCAACTAAGAGGCACAGTAAATATCTTCAACAAAATTGTAGAAGAAAACTTCCCTACCCTTAAGATTGAAACAACCATTAGCATAAGAGAAGCTTTCAGAACTCCAAATAGGTTGGACCAGAAAAGAAAATCCTCCCGACACATAATAGTCAAAACTCCAAGTGCCCAAAGCAAAGAGAGAATACTGAAAGCAGTAAAGGAAAAAGGTCAGGTAACAGAGTCAGACCAATCAGAATCACACCCAATTTCTCAACAGAAACTATGAAAGCTCGAAGAGGATAGACAATCATCATGCAGACCAAAAGAGAGCAAAAGTACCAGTCCAAGCTGCTATACCATCAAAACTATCAATCATCATATATGGAGAGATGAAGATATTTCAGGACAAATCTAAATTTACACAATATCTGACCACAAACCCAGCAGTACAACAAATTATAGGTGGAAACCCAATACAATAAAAGGGGAAATACATCCTAGTAAAAACAAGAAAACTCCTAAGCAAGAAAACCAAAAGAAGAAAAAGACACAGACATAACTCAGCCTACAAAAGCAATTATAGCAGAAAACAGATACCACTATTCCTTGATATCTATTATCATAAATGGACTCAACTCCGAAATAAAGAGACATAGGCAATCAGACTGGATACATAAATAAAATCCAGCATTTTGCTGCATATAGGAAACTCATCTCAGAGACAAAGACAGACACTACCCCAGAGTAAGAGGTTGGGGGAAAAAAAAAAAAAACAAACTTCCAAGCAAACAGCCCCAAGAAGCAAGCTGGAATGGCTATTCTAATATCGAATAAAGTAAATTTCCAACCAAAAGTTATCAAAAAACTTAAGGAAGGACACTTTTTACTTAATACAGGGCAAATTAGTCAGGAGGAACTCTCAATCCTTAACATATATGCTCCAAATACAAAAGCACCCACATTCATAAGGGAAATTCTAATAAAGCTCAAAACATACATTTCACCCCACGCAATAATAGTGGGAGACTTTAATACCTCACTCTCACCAATGGACAGATCATGGAAACAGAAATTGAACAAGGACACTGTAAAACTAGCAGAGTCTATGAACCAACTGGAATTGATAAATTTCTACAGAACATATCATCCTAAAATATAAGAATACACCTTCTTCTCAGCACCCCATGGAACCTTCTCAAAAAATTAACCTCATAATTGGACACAAAACGAGCCTCAAGCAAAATAAGAATATTGAAATACTCCCATGCATCCTCTCAGATCACCATGGTTTAAGGCTGGTCTTTAGCAACAACAAAGACAACAAAAATCCCACATACACATGGAAACTAATCAACACCGTTAAAGAATAGCAGGGTCAAAGAAGAAATAAAAAAAGAAATTAAGGATTTTCTAGAATTCAATATAAACAAAAACACAACATACCCAAACCTATGGGATGCAATGAAAGCAGTACTGAGAAAAAAACTCATAGCCCTAAGCACTTTCAAAAAGAAATAGGAGAGATCATATATCATCAACCTGACTGCACAGCTAAAAGCTCTAGAACAAAAGGAAGCAGATAAGCCCAAAAAGAGTAGATGGCACTAAATAATAAAAATTGTGGCAGAAATTGACCAAATATAAAGATGAAGAACCATTGAAAGAACCAACAAAACCAAGAGCTGGTTCTTTGAGAAAATCAACAAGATTGATAAACCCCTAGCCAGACAAAATAGAGGGCAAAGAGAGAGTATACAAATTAACAAAATCTTGAAAGAAAGTGGCGATATAAGAACTGAAACTGAGGAAATTCAAGAAATCATCAGATCCTACTACAAAAACCTATACTCCACAAATTTGAAAAATCTGGAGGAAATGGATGAATTCCTAGACAGATACAAGATCCTAAAGTTAAACGAGGACCAGGTAAACCATCTAAATAATCCCATAACACCTGAAGTAATAGAAGAATTCATCAAAAACAACCCAACCAAAAAAAGCCCAGGTCCAGACAGGTTCAGTATACAATTTTATCAGATATTTATTGCCAACATAACATCAATACTTTCCACACTATATCACAAAATAGAATCAGATGGAACACTACCTAACTCATTTTTTGAGGCTACAATAACCCTTGTACCTAAACCACACAAAGACCCTACAAAGAAAGAGAACTTCAGACCAATATCACTTATAAACTTTGATGCACAAATACTCAAAAAAATCTTTGCAATCCGAATCCAGGAACACATGTAAATGATCATTCACCATGACCAAGTAGGCTTCATCCCTGGAATGCATGAATGTTTTAATATAAAGAAAACTATCAATGTAATCCACCATATAAACAAACTCAAAGAACAAAATCACATGGTCATCTCACCAGATGCTGAGAAAGCATTTGACAAAATACAAAACCCCTTCATGTTAAAAGTCCTGGAAAGAACAGGAATCCAAGGTCTATACCTACACATAATAAAATACATATACTGCACACCAACAGTCAACATCAAATGTAATGGTTAGAAATTTGAAGCAATCCCACTAAAATCAGGGACTCAACTAGGCTGCCCACTCTCCCACTACCTATTCAACATAGTACTGGAAGTCCTGGCTGGAGCAATTAGACAGCAAAAGAAGATCAAGAGGATACAAATCGGAAAGGAAGAGGTAAAAATATCACTCTTTGCAGATGACATGATAATGTACTTATGTGACCCCAAAAATTCCAACAGAGAACTTCTACATCTTATAAACAAGTTCAGAAAAGTGGCTGAATACAAAATTAACTATAACAAATCAGTAGCCTTCCTATATTCAAAGGACAAACAAGTGGAGAAAGAAATTAGGGAAAAATACCCTTCACAATAGTCACACAAACTATGAAATACCTTGGTGTGACTCTTAACTAAGCAAGTGAAGGTCCCGTATGACAAGAACTTCAAACATCTATAGAAGGAAATCAAGGAAGATCTCAGAAATATGAAAGATCTCCCATGTTCATGGATTGGAAGGATCAACATTTTAAAAATGGCCATCCTACCAAAAGAAATCTACAGATTCAATGCAATTCTTATCAATTTCCAATCCAGTTCTTCATTGAGATGGAAAGAACAATGTGCAATTTCATCTGAATAACAAAAGACCTAGAATAGTGAAATCTATCCTCAACAACAAGAAAACATCTGCGGGAATCACTATCCCTGAACTCAAGATATATTACAAGGCAATTTGCTGAAAACTGCATGGCATTGTTACCAAAATAGGCACGTGGTTCAATCGAATAGAAAAGAAGATCCAGAAATGATACCTCCCATATATGGTCACCTGATTTTTGACACAAAGGAGCTGTAAATAGTGAATGGAAAAAAAAAAAAAAAAAACAAACAGCCTATTTAACAAATGGTGGTGGTCCAACTGGCACTCAGCATACAAAAGAATGAAAATAGATCCTTTCTTATCTCCTTGTGCAGAGCTCAAGGGCAAATGGATCAAAGATCTGTTCATTAAACCAGATAAACTGTAACTATTTAGATGAGAATGTAGGGAAAACCTTAGAACACATATGCACAGGAGAAAAAATTTCTGAACAAAATGCCAAAGACTCAGGCTCTAAGCTTAAATATTAACAAATGGAACTTAATGAGATTGCAAAGTTTCTGTAAGTCTAAGGACATTGTAAAGATAACAAAATGGCAGCCAACAGAATGGGAAGCGATCTTTACCAACTACACATCAGATAGAGGCCTAATATTTAAGGTATACAAAGAAGTCAAAAAGCTAGACACCAGAGAATCAAACAACCCTATTAAGAAATGGTGTACAGAGGTAAACAAAAGGTTCTCAATTGAGGAATATGGAATGGCTGAGAAACATCTAAGGAATTGCTCAACATCCTTAGCCATCAGGGAAATGCAAATCAAAACAACACTGAGATTCCACCTCACACCATTCAGATTGGCCAAGATCCAAAACTCAGATGACAGCAGATGCTGGCGAGGCTGCTGAGGAAGAGGAACACTTCTCCACTTTTGGTGGGGTTGCAAACTAATTCAACCTCTGGAAATCAGTCTGGCAATACCTCAGAAAATTGGACATAATACTACCTGAAGACCCAGATATTTCACTTCTGGGCATATACCCCAGAGACACTTTAATACACAACAAAGATACATTCACCACAATGTTCATAGCAGCTCTTTTTATAATAGCCAGAAGTTGGAAAGAAGCCAGATGATCTTCAGTAGATGATTGGATACAAAAATTTTGGTATATTTACACAATGGAATACTACTCAGCCATCAGAAACAATGACTTAACCAAATTCTTAATAAAATGGTTGCATCTAGAGAATATCATCCTGAGTATGATAACCCAGTCACAAAAGAACAGACATAATGCAGTCAGTAACAGTGGGATGCTAACACGAGAGACTAGGACTGCCCCAGAAATAACTCACTGACTGTGTGAAGTTCAAGAAAAAAAAAGAAAAGAAGTTAAAGAAAAGAAAAGAAAAGAAAAAAAAATATCATGCTCAATCCATACACACCAAGAACCAGTTGACCAATTCCGGGTTACACCCTGTTTTCCATGTACTTTTTGCTCATTGTGAATAGTAAGACCTTAATGCAGAGTATCAAACTGTAAAAAAAAAAAAAAAAAAAAAAAAAAAAAAAAAAAAAAAAAAAAAAAAACAAGCACTGACACAATTGTATTTGTATACATTTATGCAAAAATGTTTAATTTTTTTTCTTTTATCTTAGTTTTTAAAATAAAGTTTAAAAAAGATTCTATTTCTGATAATACTACTTATATCAAAAAAGACAGAATAAGAACACTTATGAAAGTAATTTTGTAAAATTTTAAACCTGTGATATGTTCTTTGATACTGATATTATAGGGGAATAAATTATAAATTATATAAATCGACAAAAACTTTAAACTTTTAAATATTGTTGAAACTATGATCAATTATGTGGTTTTTGGATATTGGGAAAAATGTGTTTTATACCAGGGAGTATAATGTGCTGGTTTGAATAGGTTTTGTTCCCAGACTGTCATGTGTTTGATTCTCTGGCCCATAGGAAATGGCACTATTAGGAGATGTGGACTTATTTGAGTAGTTCAAGTTTCCTTGTAGAAAATGTGTCATTGTGAATATAGTTTGAGATTTTTATGCTCAATTTCTGCCCATTGGGAAAGGAGAATCTCTTCCTCACTGCTTTTAGATCTTTTGGCTCCTCCAGATACAAATCTTCCTGCATGATGCAATGATTCACACAATGATGATAATAAACTGAAACCCTGAAACTGTAAGCCAGTCAGCCCAAGGTAAATGTTTGACTTTATAAGAATGGCCATGACCATGGTGTATCATCACAGAAATAAAACCCTAAGACACATTTTATTGGATCCAGATGATTTCTTAATATTTTTAATTGGGTTTTTGCTTATTCTTGTTTTTCCTGATCTTCATATCAGCTTGAGAGAACTATATTAGAATAGTAAATTTTAATACTTTTCACTTAAATGGAATGACTGTTGAAAGCTATAAAAATGTTAAATATGTGTCTGAAAACTTTATAAGCTAGTAAAGAAATGAAACAAAATCACCGAATAATTGAAATGTTTTACTCATATGAATCTATTTTTATATATTTGCATATTTTCTGTTCAAAATAAACGTACAAGCATAAAGTATATGTCATTATTATCAGCAGTCCTTAATATTGTATAAATGAAGCGGTTATATATATATATATATATATATATATATATATATATATATATATATATACCTTATTATAACATAATTTTACAAATGCAATTTAATTGTTATTCCTAATTTTTAAAAAATAGATTTTTAGGCACAGCATGCAATTGTAAACTAGTTCAGGGATGGCTATCATTTAATTTTTTTATTTTTTCATTTTAAGAATTAGGCTTCTGAGTTTACAATAATAAATCCATCCAGAAGTGCTTTTTAGACTTTTATCCTTATGAAGAAAAATTAATTGAATTTCTTCAGTACATTTAATAAGCACCAAGCTGTAGTGAGGCACAGGTGATTCACAGATGGAGAAGGAGTGGGCAATGGAGTTCAGAATATCTTAGAAGCAGGAAATGTGGAGTTTTTGTAAGACTTTCAGAGAGAATTCTGGTAGTCTCTATGGCATGGGAGCGTTTTTCATACACAGTAAGGATTGGTTCATCTAGTTAGGATCACTTTCGATAAGCAGCCAGAGCTGAAACCTGAATTTTCTCCTCTTCATCATTCTTATTCTTCCCCCTAAGAACAATTTGCCAAGTATTTGTTATGACAAAAAAATTTGTTCAGGAGATATTGTACCAATGGTAGCCGAAAATATGTTGATAAGTAAATTTTGAGTAGAAATTAATAAACTGTTTACAGAGAAGTGTATGATATGCTAAACAAAGGATAAGGAGATAAACGTCATAGAAGATGAAAGAAAAAAATACTGTCTGTACATAAATTAAAGTTTTGTAAGTTAAAAATTGTATATAATTATAAATTAAATAAAACAATAAAGAACTACGAAACAAAATAGAGTGCTTTAAATAATAAAATCTATGTAGATGAAAGTTTGAAATACAGGTTTTGAGGAGTTCATATAATTGATACCTTCTACTGATATGAATGTAAGTCCTAAATATTTCTATTAACCTTGAACATTTTTCTGTGATAAAGTCTTAAGGTTCTGTGTTATTGTTAACACAGTGATACCTCAAATATACCCATAAGAAAAAATGAATAGGGAGTGTAGGAAAAAATGAATAGGCAGAGAAGGATTACTGAATAAACACCATGACAATTTATATACTGTTGAAAAATCAGTTTAAACAAAAGATCTAACTATTCAGATAAACACAAATTAGTTATTGACATTACAAAATCTTTGTGGAATGAAAATAAAGAATTCAGATTATAGGGAGAAGAGAATAATTTGGCATGAGAAAAGGTAGAAGCTTTAGAGGGAGAAATTTATTTCCCTCTGTCAATATCTTTGTAGTTAAAAATCAAAGTGTGTGATAAAAATTGAATTCATGGCACACTTTCAGAGATGATATTTTCCTAACACAAGAGTAGACTTTACCACACTTGAGATTACTTGGACCTTGAGTTCCCGGTTTTATCAGTGGAGTTTTGTAACTGGCCCTTTCTCAAGGATGTCATTGGTCTTATACATTTAGGTTTATAACCCTATACTATGTGATTAAGTAAGTTCCTATGGAAGAAAACAATATTATTCCTTAGTGGGCAAGTGTTTTTATTAATTTCCCCTCTCCCACCCTCACTTCCTTGCCCCACTCCTCATTTCATGAATGGCTTTCACATTTTAAAGGGGGAATGTCTTTTAAACACTTATACAGATAGGTTAGTGTAGTTCTTGTCTTCACCAGAGAAGATTATTTTCACAGGAGACAATGGTTAACCAGCATCTTAAGATGACTGAGAAGGAATTTTCTGTTCTGGATGTGTACTGTCCTCAGCCCATAAAAGATTTTATTTCCTGTGTAAGAGCTACACCTTCCTAAATTTGAAGCAAAATCTGTTAAGTCCCTGAGTCCTCACCAGTAACCAAGGAGTTCCTGGCCATTGTCTTCTTGGATTGGGGGGCGGTGCTTCAGTTATTTTCAAAGGTAGTGTCCTTCAGAATTGGCCCCTGTTCCAGGAAGATGCACCCATATCCAGAATGTAAGTACACCAGTAACAAGACCTAGTGCATGCCAACAGACAGGGAGAGACAGAGATGCACAATCAAAGAGAGACAGAAACAGAGAAAGAAGAAAGAAAGCAAGCTAATTGAAATACCCTGTGTACATTATGGAATCTGAAAGAGTAAATACCAAAAAATAAAGGTTTTGTTTTGTTTTAATGTGACTGGTTGTTAACAATTCTGAGTGCAGGCTATCAGGTGTGAATCCACACACAAGACAAATCACCAGAGAAAACTGTGGTAAAGCTTATTCTATGTCTCCTTATCTTTCACTTGAATGTCAGCTATAAAACTATTCTCTGCTACTGATTTACTTCATTTTGAATCATGAGCTACTGCCCACTTTCAGAAGTTATTCTGCTCTAACAAATCTAACCTCCCAAGGCAGACGGCCAACTTTAAATATAAAATGAGTAAAATGTGAACTTTCTAACAAACATAAAAGAGACATGGTATTAGGATATTGTACAAGATGTTACAAAGGCTTTGAAAGAAATAAGAACCAAGACAGTTATTTTCCATGCAGTCCTTGGGGCACTATTGTTTCAGGAGACTCATGATGGTTAGTGTAGAAATGAAGACAAAGAGAGGACATGAGAAATATCAAAGGCATTTTAGTAAATTTACTAGAGAGAAAGCAAACATGCTCTTGAATTTTTAGTTTATGTATGTTCTTAAAGGTACTTATGCACTTGGTATTTGCAATTTGCTCATTTGAAATGACTATGTATATTTTGAAATTCAGATAAGATATATGCTGTCAAACCTAAGAAAATCATGAGAGACTTTTGTAGGAATTTTTGAATTCTAAAAGAAATTTTCAGTACTCAATTAATTTTACATACCTGTGATAATATTTGAATTATTATAATGGCAAGTATTAGATTTATGTAAATGCAAAAAGAAAATAATTTTTGATTATATAATGTGATTTTGTCACTTTAACTGAGTGATAATTATTACATATTTTTCTTTAGTATAAAACAAAGTACATTATCATTACTCATGTAAAAATCCATTTGCATTAAAATAAAGAAATAAAAATAGCAGTGTTAGCTTCTAACACTGATAAGAGGAAAGAAACCATTCTTTTTAACATGCCATACACATAAAAACACACTATAGATCAAAGGTCTTTATACTCTCTTTATCCAAAAAGTATGCAGATGGTGAAACATGAACCTTTTAACTTTATTTTCTTTTTGTATTGAGCATACAAGTCTGAGTTATGAAGTAGGATTTTAAGTGTAAAAATCCAAGTCCTGTCTTCCTGTGCTAAAGTGAACTATAAGAAGATTTGTGACTGAAAGACAAAACCAACATGCAGAGAAAGTCTGTTACTTGTTGAGGAAATAAAAGTAGTATTTACACAAGTTAATAAAAAACTAGACTTTGGAATTTTAGTTATTACTATATTTTAAAACCTATTTTCATAATGAAAACTAAAGGGCATAGTGTGTGTATGTGGAAATATGCCAGCATGTAAATATTTGTGTGAGTGTTTGTGTCTTTGTGCGTTTAAGTGTGTGTGTGTGTGTGTGTGTGTGTGTGAATGTGTGTGTGTGAATGTGTGTGTGTGAATGTGTGTGTGTGAATGTGTGTGTGTGTGTGTGTGTGTGTGTGTGTGTGTGTGAATGTGTGTGTGTGTCTGTCTGTCTCTCTGTCTCTCTAAGAGTTAGTCACAGTCTAAGAACATATGTGTTTGCAGATATTTCTAATTTTATTGTATTAGTTTTATACTGCTAAAAGTAAAATATAGTTGGGTTTTGTTTCGTTAATTTATCTATGACATGAGAAATTCTACTGAGGTAAGAAAATGCAATTACTTTTAAAACTAAGAAAGAAAATTGGTAAACGGTTATCTCATGCCCTATTTGGTGTATTTTGAGAACAATATTATACATTTAACTATCAGTCATGTAGTGAGTGTGCATCTATCCCTATCTTACACTAATAATGTGTTATATACTATATTATATATTATCATATTACTTTTATATCCCAGTCCTACTTGAGATATCAGAATTGTAACTTTCACTTTCTTTTACTTCAGCATTTCCATTTTTCTTCATGTTCAAGGTTTTCTGAAAATGATAAATGGCCTCAAATTGATTATTAATACTTATGTTGTCAATTCCAAATACTGACAACATTTCACCTCCTTTGTCAAGATTGTATGCCGCCATGATTAAAATATAGTTGACAGATAATACTCTAGTGTGTTTCCCTTTGAAGACTGTCAGTTACTCATAACACTATTAAAATAACATTTTCTGTAAAATTCATGCATTAGTTTAGATTGATTCTAAAATGCAAGAAAATATTACTTTCCACTTTAAGGGAATTCATCTAATATGAATCAGTTAATGTTATTGATTCTGACACAGTCAAATTCAGCCCTTCCCTGTGAAATTAGCTGGTAAATTTGAAACTACTCAAGGAAATTGTTTGTATTACATTTTCAATTACTAGCATTTTAAATAACAGTAAATTTATATTGTAGCACAGTGGAAGGATTATTAGGGCTGATATTTATAGTTTAAATAATCAAAAACATGCTGCCTACTGGTGAATGCTAGTGTAAAGCATTGCCTTTCACTTCATTTGTATAGAATTATAAATACATTTGATAATCAATAATGAATTTTAAAATAATCACAACTTCGGGATCTCTCAAACTCTGAGCCATCAACCAGGCAGCATACACTAGCTGGTACAAGGCCTCTGGTACATATACAACAGAGGAGTGCCTGGTTTGACCTCAGTCTACGAAGATGCACCTAACCCTTAAGAGAAATAAGGCCACAGGAGTGGGGAGGCCTGGAGAGTGTGGAGGCATAACATCTCCTTAGAGACAAGAAAGAGGAAGAATGGAAGCTGGAAGTGGGAGAGGGTGTACTGGGAAGGAGGTTTTAATAGCTGGATTATAAATAAAATAAAGTAAAAGTAATAAAAATTATAATCTTTACATGAAAGAATCACTTTTGAGTATCTTTATGCATCCTTGTTTGTACAATACATCAGTATCTTAGTACTGGACACTGAATGTGTACTACTAATAAATTGATATATCATTAAAAATAAAATATGGGGAATACGTTCTTACACTTTTCTCTGCAGTAGATAACTAAGTTAAGACTAACAAAGGTAAGTCTTTGAAATTTTATTTTTAATTTAGCTGAATATATGCAAGCACTTTTAACATTATTGCTAATTTAACAGAACAATGACACAAAACCCCCATTTTTAAGTAAAGTTGTTTTTAATCATATTCACATTGAATCATATAGTCTAATTAAAGATAATTTCAATGTCAAAGGCTTTGCTCTTCATTTTTTTAGTAGCTGCTGTTTACAATATTTTGTCTTCTAATAAATTGAATACTTTTTATACCACTTACTGTAATGAAGTAAGCTCGCATACCATAATTACTTAAGATGAAAGTAAAAGAGAATTTTACAAAAGTAACTAATTACAATATCTTAATTTTTTTCTAAAATTTATTATTATTGTTATTATTATTATTATTATTATTATTATTATTATTATTATTATTATTATTATTATTAAGATTTGATTGTTGATTCTCATGCTGTATCAGCTTACTCTAAAGCAAACTTCTTTGCACCAATTCAAGACTATGCAGAAGGAGCTATAAACTTTGATTTTGGTAGATTGAGCACCATTCTTTATCTACTTTTTCATAAATATAAAGTTAAAATAAAGACTCAGCTGGATACCCCCTTCAGCAATTATTTCTCCTGTGATCCTCACACCTAGATAACTGGCCATATTCAAAGAGACTTATGCTATCTGATAGAACGATTCACAGTATGAAGTCAGCCTAGCTGCATGTCATGCTGACATTTCTTACACAGACAGTTTTCAATGTCTTTACAATTTAAAAGTCTCTACTTCTTTTAAATAGTTAACTATAAAGATTTCCAAAGTTTTATTCCAGTTTTCCTTTTGTCATAGACATATTTAAAAAAAGAATAAAGGTATCTGGCTGAGGTGATAATTATACTATTTGCATACTTTAAAATTTCAGAGAATAGTGAAATTTTGTCTAACCAAAAGGCATTGAAATGGACAAATATGTAGTGTAATAAAATTTATTAAGATTATTTATGAATAAGTGCAGTGTTTCCATGTGCAATAGCATTATGATGTTTGTGATAAAATTTGAAGGTAGAATATTTTCTCATTATTGTTCTCATGTATCAAAAAGGAGCAAGCACTCCAACAATTCCCTCTGTTCAATCAGCATATCTTAGACCAGTTGAGAACATATGTTTTACCTTATTGTTTTGCATTTCTTTATAGCTCATATTATTATTTTATTCCTAAGTAATCACATTAGCTCCATATTCGAACTTTGATATTATATAAGTAAAACTCTTTCACAATTTTGTTTTTGAGCAAACCATCTTACATTACGAAATTATTTTTTTTCAATTCATCACATTTGTCAAATTCAATGATTATATTTTTAGTGTTCTACAATTGAGTTGTGGTTTAAAAAATATGGTCTTCATTTTTTAATATAGAGGCAAAAAAATATCCGAAAATTAAAGGTTAACTTCATAGAAAAAGACCCTGGTTTTTTATAATCAGACAGATTCTGAATTTAATTTTTTTTTATTATGAAGGTGCTTCCTACAGAGTTTGTGCTTTATAGCATGTTGTCATTATTCCTCTAAGAATTATGTTTGCGAAAGTTTTTGTATTATTCTCTACAAGCAGTAAGCATTGCAAAAGAGATAATTTTGTTTGCAACTGTATAGTTAAAAGACTGGCTTCCATATAAGACTAGCTCAAAGACATTCAAATAGAATCTAATACAGTTGTACTCAAAAAGACCTCTTGAAATTCAAGTTTTGAGTAAGTAATCAAAGTTCAACTGCAAGAATGAAAAAAAAAATATATACCTATTTTACATGATGCTGATTTAGGTGTTTTTAACACATTGGTAAAATTCAATATAATTTCAATTTACCTTCTTAAAAAACAAGGAAAATAGCTTACTAATACAGCAAAAACACTATGCAGAATATAGCAACTGTAAAAGAAGTAAAGTATTTTTGCTCAAACATTTATTCTTGTTATTAGGATGCTTCACTTCTCCTTTGTCAGTGAGAATAAGGAAGCAATTTGTCCACAAAGCAAGTTTATGTGAGGATAGAGAAACCAGTTTACAATGTTAGCTTCTGTTTGTCTTTCCTGTATATCTGCGCATTGTAATCCTAACTTTCCTTACTGTGTCTGCATTTTGCATGATCAGAATCGAACAAACTTTTGAAAGCCTTAAAGCATTGTACGGGGTTTAAATAGAGACAACAGGATATTATACCTCATTTGTGTGAGCCAATATTATTTATATTGCTCAGAGTGAATCATTAGCCACTGTAGACTTTATTATTAGATAAATGAAGGACCACTAAACAGAATTTGCCTTGCAATTCCACCTTAGATGCAAATAACATTATTTAATAAAGAAAATAATTAATCATGAATTGACAATATCCTTAATGCAAGACTAATGTACACAGGTCTTTTTCTTATTATTTATTCATTTGGGCAAGATTTATCCTTTAAATATGTCACCAAAACCATATTGTACTTTCCATATTATTTATAGTCTCATCTTTTTTTTAATTTTATTGGATATTCTCTGTGCTTATATTTTAAATGTTATATCCTCCCCCCCCCCCCGCACTGCCCTCCCTCCTGCCCCTCGACTTGCTTCCCTGAAGGGGCTCCCTCTTCCAGTCACACTCTCTACCTCAGTGCCTAGTCTGGTTGATTATGTTGTTCTTCCCCTGAGGTTGCAAACCTCAGCTGCTTCAGTCCTTTCTCTAGCTCTTTCATTGGGGTCCCTGTGTTGAGTCTAATGGTTATCTGCAAGCATACTCATCTATTGACCATTATAGGGATGTATGTGTGGATAGATATTGTGTAATTTTTTTTTTCTGTCCTGGAATGTCTTGGTTTGTCTATCTATGGTGAATGAGAGTTTTGCTTGATGTAGTCACTTGGACTGGTATTTATGTTCTCGTAGGGTCTTTATGATGTCTAGCTAGGTTCTTCTAGCTTTCATAGTTTCTGTTGAAAAGTCTTGTGTAATTCTGATCAGTCTGTTGGTATATGTTACCTGTCATTTTTCTCTTATTGATTTTAGTATTCTTTCTTTGTTTTGAACATTTGTTGTTTTGACTGTTATATGTCAGTGATAATTTATTTACTGGTCCAGTTTATTTGGCTTTTGGGGTTCTGTAGGCTTATTGTATGTTTGTGATTTTTTTTTTTTTAGGTTAGGAAAGTCTTATAAAATTTTGCTAAAGATATGTATCTTGTCTTTCAGTTGGGAGTTTTTGTTCTCTTCTTCACCTATTATCCTGAGGTTTGGTTTCTCATTAAGAAGGTTTCTGTTTCAGTGGCAGTCTGGCTTGCATATCAATAAAATAGAGCCACCTGAAGTGTAGGTTTTTGGCCAGCCATTGTCTCAGTTTGCCTTCCAATTGGAACTTAGTACCTACTTGGTTTCTGTGCATCAGTTAAGCAGCCAAAACCCCTTACTGGATAAAAGCCACATTAATAGAATCTTTTTTGGCACTTCATTTAATAGCATCCTCACCCATCATCTAAACAATGAAAATCTATGGCTGATGTAAGTTATATGAAGTACAATTAGCTCAAGCTAGCTGCTAACTCACCAAGGTGAGAATACTATTATACTCATTTTGGTTTATCTAAGAAAGACCGGGTTTTAACTCCTTAAATTTCTTTATTAATTTCTTAGAGTGATAAAGTGAATAAATGATTGGGTAATGTGAAACGTTTTTACTTTACATAGTTAAAATTAAAGTAGTACTTACTTGTTTTCATAAACAGTGTTAACAGTATCTTAAGACAATGGAGAAGTGACTTATGAAAACAAGTGTCTAAAGGATGAAAGATACAAACAAAATGAGATGACTGAAGTTCCTAAGCCACTGTGATCTTATTTTCTTTGAACAAACTTAAATAAGAGTTTTTATATGCTTCAAGGCCCTTCCTCTTACAGCCAACCAAAGGTCAGTCATGCAATCGGTTAATAGGACAGCAGAGACACAAACCTGCTAAAAGTAGTTTTTGTGATAAATATAATGTTTTTTTCAAGCGACTATTTTACTCAAATCAGCAGTAGAGGCTTCATCCAGAAGAAAATGCAAGGCTCTGCCAATCACCTCAAATGTTCTGAAGGGGCAAGAAGTAGCCAGAACACCACCAGAAATTCTTTGGTGCATTTCTTTAAATGATCTCTTGAATATCTAAGGTCAGCAAAGAAAGCAGGTTGAACCTATTTCCAAAAATCTTCAATGAAGACCATATTTAGTGAAGCTAAATGATGAAGACAAGCCGTGAAGCCCAAAAATACCACCAAAAATGGCAAGATGAACCAATGCAATCCACTCACTGTCTCTCAGGTTATATTTCTATGCAACATCAAGTATCCTCTCAAACAGCTGCTCCAGGAAAGAACCACATTCCGTTATATCAGCCATATTCCAGAAAAATGTCACATAACTGTGCTCAACAAAACATCCTCTCATGTATCTGCTACAGCAGGACATCCTGTCATAAGACAGCTTTCTGAAAATAACACAAGATACAGCAGAGTCCCAAAAAAAATCAGAAAAATCCCTTCAGGACACCAATTGTGATTATACAAAATATCAGTGCAGCCTATTTAAATGGAAGAATGAGCATAGAGAGCCAATAAGAGAGACCCAAGTGTATGAATGTTCTTGCTGGCTTTGGTTTCAGCAGAGGTTCTGCTGCAAGTAAAAGAGCTGAGAATATAGTGTGCCCTCTACTTACATTGGTATAGAATGGCATTCATGGAGCCTGTGAACCAAGAAGTGTACCCAGAAAAGAAGACTTCAGGGTATATTACCATTGATGCATAGAGTGAATCACTGAAATCATCAAATTTTATAAAGGAATAGTATCCAAACCTCAGGTTATTGTCATATTTTGTCTATTCATTTTGAGAAATGTATACAGAAAGAATATGAAGTTAAGCAGCATGTACAAACAAGACAACGAGTAGGAAAATAGAGCTGCCACTGAACTCAGAATCTTCTATTTTATGATTTTCCAAAAGAATTTCCTGGGACAGATGATAAATATTTAGAAGAAAATAACCAGTCAGGTGGTGCAAAAACTGTCTTCAATCAACTCTTTGTGCATTAGGTGCTCACTACTAACATTATTCAGGAGGTCCTTCAGCCCCCAACACTGACCTCATAGGGGAACTCATGAAGAGATTATGACCAAGGCTTTGGCTGTCATTTGGTTCATTAGAATGAAATCTATGGGCTTTAATTTGTATGTTCTGTAATAAAAGATTAGCTAATAGAACACAAGGTACAAATTTATCCAAATTCCTGTTGTAGCTTGTCATTAAAAAAATTAATTCCAAAAAAAAAGAAGAATCACACAAAAAAGAAGCTGTATATCTGCTACAGATATATATGAATGTATATATGTAGAGGGCCTAGATCATGCCATGAATGCTTTTGTTGGTTGCTCAGTCTCTATGAACTCCCCTGGGCACAGGTTATTTTACTCAAGAGGTTATTTTGTGGTGTCATTGATCCCTCTACCTCCCTTAATTTTTTCTTTCAGTCAGAGGATGAAGAACCACAGCTGGGCCCCAAAGACATGCCACACATGTCCATTAGTGAAAGTAGAACATTGAAATCCCCCAACTGTTAGTGTCTGGTATTCAGTGTAAAATAAGATCTAATAATGTTGCGTTTCCACATGTGAGAATACTATCTGAGGAAGAGATATTAGGAATTAAGATGTCATCTTGGTGTATCTTTCCTCTGATGAATATTCCTCCTTGAATAGATGCCTCTATAAACAGGTGCACCAACAAAAATTTATCAAGGACATTTGGGAAAGAGACTTCATACTCCTTGAAAGTCTGTTGTATTAGGTATTACACTATCTACTTCAGCTTGCTTCTTGGGTCTGATTTCTTAGAAAAAAATGTTTCCAGAATTTTTCCATAATTTTTATATTCAGATATTTTCATTGTTTTAACATAAGAACAGAACTTTAAACATTCATTTTCACCTTACTTCTCTCAGTCTGGCAGTCGTGGAAGTGAATCTGGAGGGGGAAGATGTGGGATGGAGAACAGCGCCATAGGTTACTAGATTGCCCTCCTGGAATCCTGATCTGCCATACAGGGCAGCAAATGATGTAAGGTGGACCCTGGCATACCCTTTGAGACAGAAGAAAGGACCTGAGGACAGGGTGATGATTGTTTTCCCATCTCTTTTTTAGGTGGTGAAACCACAGCCATGTCCTTCTACCATGACTGACTCCCTACCTGACAGAGTCATGGGGCAGTAAATTAGATTCCACAGGACATGCTTGGTTCTTGATTATGTAATTGCAAACTTATCCTGAAAAGTTGTATATCAGTCTGTTATACTGAACAATGGAATTAGATATGTACTGTGATGATGCTGGTCCTCAGGGTCTGAGTCTTATGACTCTTCATGTGTTCTGTGTTCACTTTCCCCATTTTCTGTCCAGTTCACACAAGACTGCTTTTGGCCATGCCCCTTTGTTTTTGTTCACAGAGCAAGGCATTTCTGTCTCCCAGGAGCTGGATGACTAGATGTCTCTCTTATACTACTCTGGGAAGTTGTTTGTCCCACAGGAATTGGCTCCTCAGGCCAGTATAAGCCCCTTCTCGAAAGGATTTATCCTCCTGATTAGCTAGGAAATTGTGTCTGGTTTTGAAAAGTTTGCCTTTGTTGAGATACAAGTGTTTTTTCTCAGCAGGGGTTTCTTAAAATAAGTATCTCTCTTTCTTTCTCTGTGGTTTTCCATACAGTTTGTAACTGCCCAAGGGACTTAGTACACCTGGGGAGTGGAGGGTGGTGGTGGCAATCTATTCACTGAGCCCTTAGCTCCTACTTAAGAAATTGTATTTGCTAGGTAGCCATATTGTTTTGTTTGTTTGTTTGTTTGTTTTGCTTTCCTCTGTTTTCATCAGAAATGTAAGCCTGGAATCTATAAATGTAAGGAAGAATGCATGACTTCCTAAGAATGATACAAGTATTATATAAATGTGAAGTGTTAATTCTGCAGAAGTCCAGAATAAACTATTTTTCTTCCTTCAGGCCAGATGGCTGGTCATGCTCTGAGGCCTGGACTTGCCATGAATTTGCCAGGACTCCTGATTTTTTTCTTAGGTTTTCTATCTTCAGGGTTGTCTCTTTTTGTGATTTCTTTATTGTTTCTATTTCCATTTTCAATTCCTTCACCTGTTTGATTGTTTTCTCCTGTAGTTCTTTGAATTATTTCTCCTTGTTCTCCTGTAAAGATCTCTATGAGTATCATGAAATATGATTTTAAGTCTAAGTCTTGCTTTTCTGGAGAGTTGATACCTGGTGGGAGAACTGACTTCTGATGTTGCCAGATTGTTTTGGTTTCCATTTCTTAGATTCTTGTGCTTGCCTCTTGCCATCTTGTTATAGGTGATGCTAGGAGATATTGTTTTCTCTAGCTGGAGCTGGTCTCCCTTGTGGGTCTGTGGGTCCATGGTCGACAGAGTGAGATTTTTCCTGGGTGTTCTGCTTTCTGGGCAGCAGTAGGCTGTGAGTGGCAATGACAATGCCCAGTTCTGATGCAGCTGGACAAGGTCTGGCTTTGGCCCCAGAGTTTGTGCTCTCAGGCAACACTACAGCCTTTGCTTTGAGAGTTCTGGTTGGCCTCTCCTTGGATAGACAGTGAATAGAAGAAGTTGACTCACCCCTCCTCTACGGATGGAGAGCCCTCCTGTAGCTCTTCTGAGCACTCAGCGAACTTTTGTGGGAAGCCAGTCCTAATGTAACAGGGCTGGGTCTCTAGTCTCATTATTTAAAAATAATTTGATATCAAAGCAAAAGTATTTAATTAAAATATGTAAGAAAGAAAAAAGTACACAAGAACATTTATTGGACTCTCATGAAGTAGCCTTATATGTATGATATTCTTCAGGAACATCAACCAATGATATTGTGCTAATAGTGGAATGTAGCTTATGAATATAGGAATAAAGCTCTAATGTAATAAATTGAAGTAAATTGCCAGCACCTTAAGAAATGTGATTTACTATATTTGTTATGTTTTTTAATTTAAAAGTATTAAGCTGAAATCCCCTCTGCTTTGAACTCCTCTTTTATGCAATACAATGTACAAATTATCTTATATATTTATTAATCTTTCAGTGTCTGATACATTTTTAGTATGTGAATTATCCTATCACAAGTAACATTATTTCCTAGAAAATTAAATTTTTAAGGGGACTGGACACACACACACACACACACACACACACACACACACACACACACACACACACACACAAATGTACTGCTTGATATATTGGTATAGATCTTCATTCTAAATGTTCATGAGACAAAGGGATGGTTTCTAGGACATAAAGGTCTACTCTGTGAGTTACCGGATATCCAAGATCAGAGGTATATTATAGAGAAACCTTGCCTTGAAAAAGTAAAGAAAATGTGGGAGAAAGAGACAGAAACTGAGATAGAGACACAGAGATAAGTTCCTTAGAATTCTCTCTGTCTCTGTCTCTGTCTCGGTCTCTGTCTCTCTCTTTCTCTCTCTCTCTCTGTGTGTGTGTATGTGCATGTGTGTCTTTTATGAGATATGTCCCAGTACCTTGAATTTTTAAAAAAATACTTTCTTATGATTCTGTCTATCTACTACTGTTTCTCTTAAATATGTTACTGTTTTTTAATTTTATTCTTTTACAATTTACCTGTTTTAAATCTCCACTAAATTTCTTTTACAGTACAGGGTGATTTTTTATAGGTATCTAATTTATTTCACTGACATAAAAATATTATTCATCTAATTAAATACTAAATAAAGGGAAATAAATTACAAATTTCAAAAAATTTTCAAATCTATTAGATATTATTTTTCCTATCCAATCTGAGCTTTCTCTAGCCCATGACTATTGATTATTTCATGCTGTTATAGGATATTTGATACAATCTCATGGCCAGTAAGACCGCAGAGAAAAATGGAAAAGTCTGTATCAATAGAAAGCTAGTAGACTACTACTATATTTATCTGCTTATATATTGCATTTCCTTGTTTCTTTAAAAAAAAGACTTACCAATTATGTTTATAATTTTATAAAACCTAAAACATAAAAAAATTGGACATAGTGAATCATTAAATTTGATAAGATACAGTGTAAATCATTGTTTCAGAACGTTAGAATTATATTAATTAGTTGCACATCGCTATTACATTTAAAGTTAAGAAAACACTGCCTTGGGTATTTATATATCCACACATATAATTAATATGCTACAGTTAAAGATAAAACATTTTTTATCTAATGAGCCTTTAGTATGTATTATAATACATCAATTTTAGGTACATAGTTAAAATGATGGTCAAAGATGCATTATTAGAATGGGATAGTTAATAACTTCAAAATTAAAAATGTAGAAACATATTTAATTGTGTTGTTCTATAACTAAGCCTGTATTGAGATATAATTTATGAAAAAATTATATCTACTGTACACAATGATTTGTTACCAGATAAAAGATGGAAATTAGATAGTATAATTATGTGTATGTGGTAAACTTATGTAGTAATACATGCTGTGTATCCTTTGGAATAGAAGTTACCTACCTATTTCACATAGGAGCACACACAACATTTTTCCTAAGTTCTTTAAGATTTAGATAGAATAGACTGCTGAAAAGAATAGCCAAAAGTATTTTAAAATCAAAAGGATGTGATAGGACACAGATACCAAGTCAGTGGTGCCTTTGTAACAAAAAATTAGAATGTGTTAGATAACTTAAAATAGAAATTATCACCCCTATAGTGAGTGTCATGCTATTCTATGGAGTGAAGTTTGTCTGGACAACTGCAGTAGCAGAAAGTTAAGGCAGAAGCTAACAGAGTCTGGTTTTTTATTGTGTAACTAAATATTTTAATAATAAATGAAACTGAAATGGCATACTTATATGGGATGTCTTCTGAAAGTTATGTTATGTCATTGTAATAACAATGTCCTCAAGAATGATATTAGCTTATATGGTGGGAATGAAAATACTCTGGCATAGTAATTTCAACAATACCCCAAAGCAATCTAAAACAAAAACCTTAGAGAAACAAAATTCCAAGACAGTATAGTGACAATCTAGTTTCCCTAATGGCCATCTTCTATGAAACTGGCACAGTTCTTGCCAACATTTAAGACCGAAAATTAAGCAATTATAAATTCTAGGTAATAAATTGAGTGAGAATCATTACAAAATATACAATAATGTGGACATCCCCTTTTCCTGCAGCTTCCTTCTTAACGTGGGCCAGTAGCCTTTGCTTCTTCTCTTGCTTTGTCTCTCGTCTGTACTTGTGGGCAATTTTAAGCAGCTGAGAATTGTTAGTCAACCCATGGAATGGGTGAATTAGTTAATGGCTGGAGGTACTTGAGCTGCTTATAGAGGATGGAGTCTTTTCCCAGTATAGGAGAATGACATCTTGCTGAGGTGGGAGAGACTGGTTGGGAGAGGGAGCACCTTCATGGATGCAATTGGATGGGGAGAAGAGATGGGATTGTTGGAAAGGAGAAAACATGTGAAATGTAAATACATAGAATATCTAAGTTAAAAAGGAAGCTTACAACAGAGAATGTTTACATGCATATTATTTAAGAGTAATTATCTATCTAAACATTTATCATCTGTCAGCAGCTTTACAGGTACATGGAGAGTTAAAAACCACAACTTTTGTATCTAAGTATTTGTGAAGTTTTTTGTAGACAAACACAGTTAATATTTTATTTTATATCCTTGCAGAGATAGTAAATGTTAGTTCCCTTCTTATGACTTTTGCTTAATTGTTTTACAACATTTTGAAATGTGCTCCAAGTTGCAGAGCCTATCTTATTTTCTCAGAAGACATTTAGTTTTCAATGCAGTTCCAACATTAGAAAGAACATTAATAGCAGTCCTACTATAAAAGAGCTTAATATAATTTTAGTAATTCTTATAGGATCATCACTAAGAATTAAGAAGTCATCTATTTGTCCAAATAGTATCACTGCAAAACAGCAGATCTTTGTTGTTCCACTCAAAAGTTATATTATATATATATCTTTAGAAAAGCATATTAATAGCAATACCATACCAAAGGAGAAAATTTGCTGTAGATTTTAATCTATTGCAGATACATCTTCGAAAGATCACATGCGAATTATTAGCTTCTTTGAAATGGTCCCTGAGACAGGATTCAAAGCTTCTGTTTTCTGAAACTCCTTCGATGATTAAACTTTGAGAACTGGACAGAAATATGTTTCCATAGGGCAATTTCTACTCCCTGAGTTACTTAATCCTTGGGCAGCTACTTGCTACAGAATGAATCACAGAAGCTGTTTTCTATACTTACTGTTGGAATTGTACCTTTCAGTATATTAATAATAAAAGGAGATTGTGTATTGAAGGAAGACACAATGATATTTATTAAAGGCAAATTTTAACAGCTATGTTTATTATAAACAATAAATTGATATATAAAATGTCACGTAAATACTTAGTACTTTCCTGTTTTATGTTGTTTGAAAACCATGCTATTTTCTTTCATTTCAATAAAAATAAAAGATAACATTCAGAAGTCATGTGCAAAAATTTGGTTTTTAATAAAGAATGAACTAAAAATAAAATCTTTTAAGGTGACAAAAGATCGAAGTGAAGTCTGTTTTCAGTTCATGTTTTCTCTTGTTTCTCCATACTTTTACAACATTCATATTAATTAAAAAAGTATAGTTTCGATGAAGAACCATCTATTCCTGTCTCCTACTGACACCCTATCTTCTTCAAACTCTCTCACTTCTGCCACCTTTGTTGACATGGTTGTTTTGTGGTCATCATTAATTTTCCAAGCATGTCTTGGTCTAAGAGAACAAAACTGTAAATGATGTCAAATACAAGTCCAGTTGAATAACTCTAATATCCGGTTTATACCCATTATATCTTAGCAACCATGTGTTTTATATGGATCTTCAGAAATGGCATACTGGCAAAGCCAAGAATAAACTTGATTCTGCCTATTATATTCAGTGTCAGATTTCAAGTTCCCAAGAGAGGCACAACAACAGAAAGAATAAACACTGTAGAAGGATGGAAAAGAGAAACTAGAAACTTGCTTGTGTGGCCAAAGACAGATGTCATCTGATGAGCATGAATGTGTGAGTCCACAGGAGAACCCAGACATGCTTGGAGGACACAGTTACTGTGGAGAAATTACTAAAATACGTGAGAGGAAATATGGAAGTTTTCTGCCCAAAGGTTCTGCAGAAGTCTTACCAGGGTTTATTCTGGAGTACCATGATGTTATTCCTGGAAGACCAAGTATCTGGAGTTATTTAGAATGAAGGAAACTCAATCTGAAAGATAAATATGATATCTATGAACAAGATTGGGGAAGAAAGTCAGCTTCCTCTACATGAGATCCTATCTCAATAAACTGAGAGTAAGAGAGAGCTAGCACAGTGGAGATACCAACATGGAACAATTTTTATGGGAGCATTTAACTTGCTAAGATGTCATGTTTAAAGACCTTTATGATGTAAAATGAAGAAGTTAAAATCTTGATGCTGTCTTCTGCTCTACACACACACATACACACACACACATATACTCATGAACATGCACACACATGCACATGCATAGAAACCCCAAAGAAAATAAAAATAAAATAAAAATAATATATGTCTTGTACTTGTGATGTGTAAGAAGATGAAAACACATATATGGAAATATTTTAAAGTGAGATAGAATGAAGTCTTGTCAGGTGTAAAAAAGAATATACAGAAAAGTAAGATAAAAAATAGACACAATTCAAAATTGAAAATAGATCAAGGGAAAGACTGAGGCATAACAGAAAAAGGGAAATGTCAGCCTCTTCATAAAACCTGTACAAATAAAATTCAAGAGCCAAATCTCATTTTAGCTATCCAAAGTGGGGTTTATATTTACCAAAGTGAAGTATTACATTGGAAACGTGAAACATTTACCAATTGCTTTTAAGTTCCAACCAGTCTTATAACTATATGATAACCTGAGACATTCATCACTAAACAAGTGTCACTCTGAGTAGTTCGTATCCTTTCTCGGAGTCATCTGTTTCAAATTCAGTGATTATGCTACATGCTTAACTTCTTATCAAATGTAATTACATTAAGTTTATTTTATAGTGTGTTAAGCCAGTGCCATAATAACTTTTCATCCCTAGATTAATTTCTTTTACGCACAGCAACAAGGCATGCTCCAAGCAGCACAGCTTTTGAGACTGTTATTATGCAGGCACAGATGCCTCCTGCCTTTGCCAGTGTCTGTGATTATCCATTAAAGAATTCTGCATACACTCATTATTAACATGAGAGTGCTCTTCTCTATTTTTGCACTGCTCAGGAGAGAGACCTCCTGTAAATTACAATTTATATGTAAAAAGAATGTATTTTAGGAATGATCATTTTTTAACACTAAGGGGTACATATCTTGGTGTAGTGCATGCATAACTTCTACAGTGTTAATGAGAGTTCTGTGTGTACATCAATAGACAACCTTTGGTCACAGACAAGTATCCAGCGGTGAGAAAGACATACTCACTTTCTGATCTAGCAGTTATCAAAATCAGCATGAACTCTCCTTTCTCAGGTAAGAACTGTAGGATTGGGTATCCAATGCTGGACCCTCAGGGATTGTAATAAAAAGAAAGTCAACCAGGAGAGATCATAAAATATTTATGAAGACCTCACATCTGCATTGTGCCTCACTGGGTTCTGTGATGCAAAGAATGTAGAGAACAGACTTCATTCATTTTACATGGTGTATAATCTGAAGAAAACGGAAGAATCTGATATATATAATCTTGAAATTGCACTTTAACAAACTGGATATAGAAGATGTTTCCTTTAAAGCCCATGTAATAAAAATTTGAATTTACATTGACAATTTAACAATACATATATTGATGCCTACAAATAATTAATCAAAAATAAAACAAAGCAAACACACGACTTGTGTTCAAAAGCTGTTTGAAAAATGATGCATACAAGTTAAAGAAAGATGTTCATATACATAATCTATTAAAGGAAAGAAGAAACATGAAAAGGAAAATTATTTTATGTCAAGACATTTTCAGTGGTGAAACTATTATGTAATTTTAGATTTCAAAAAATTGAAAGATGAAAACAATCAGTTATGAAGAGAATCAGCCAAGGTCTAAAATGAAAGATGAAATAAATTATGGGTCTTTCCTTAAGAGAATTTTACAATTACTTAGATTTATTGCACATGGTTACTGGGAAAAACTGAGGAACTTAGGTGTTAATTTGAGAAGAATGTTTAGGAATCAGGAGTGTATGAATATAATGTCATTATAGGTCATATAAATCATGATTTTTTTCTAGCTCTTTCTCAGTGAAAACTAAACACACACACACACACATAATACAAAATTTACAAAATATGTTTTTTGAAATGATTACCCTCTCAGACAGTAAGTTATAGGATAATACTTTCTAAAATGTAACTAAAAGCTCAGAATACATGATATGACATTCTCAAAAACTTAGCCTGGTTTTATATCACAAGTCTTAAATCCCAAACTCAATAGGCAGAGGTAATCTGATACTTTGGGTTTAAATAGAGCCTGATCTACATAGCCAGTTCCAAAATATCTATGGCTACAAGAGAGACTCAGTCACCAAAACAAACAAAATATAATTAATGAAAATATTATTTGAAATAAAGAATTTCTCTTTAAAAAGCAATATCTAATAAATTTAAATACAATGCCTACTAATTATGGACAGTCTTATCCATATGCCTTGGTAAGGAGATAGTTGAATAAATAATCATTCACTAAATAAAATATTGCAGATTGAATTTAAGAGGTATTTGACTTATTTATCCAAATAAGAAACTTTAGTGAAAATAAAGCTGATTAATCATAAGTATTAAGATAAGAATTTCAGACACCTATAATGTAACAGTTCGAAAATAACCCATATGAAAAAGAAGAAGATGTCTCATTTATTTAGAAAATAAATTTGTTGAAAATGACTACAGAGAAATATGTTCTGGAATTGGCTGGTTTGATTCAGACTCAGACTAAAGTTTATCAGTAAAATGTCAGCTTGGTTTGAAAAAGAAATCACATTCAATAAAACTAAGTACGCTTTAGCTTTTAATGTGAGGGTTCTAAATTGAAGATAACTGGCTTTGGGTTCTCTATGTATGGACTTGATGCAGAAAAATAAAAGTGCATGCTTCTGATGTCTACATGAGTATAAAATCCAATTAAAAGTCTGAATTATATTCATATTGTGAATAAATGTGATATCAATCTTCTTATTTCAAATCATCTAATTTCTTTTTTTAAACTTTATTTAAAAAAAAAACAAAGTTAAATTTACAAATCTTAAGCATTTTTGTATAAAGGTATACAAATACATTTTTAAGGTTGTAATTAAGTATTTGTGGGTACATATACATACACGTATGTATATGTGTAATAATAATATAGGAAAAGAGGCTATTAAATTGAGGGGATAAGAGAGAAACTGGGAGGGGCTGTAGGAAGGAAAGAGGTCATCTAATTTCATATCTGTGTTTACTATAGATCATTATAATGCCAAGATAAATATGTAAAAATAATGGGTATGTAGCACATAGGTTAAAAATATTCAGCCTAGACATCAAAATCTGATATAATTGAGAAATTAACACCATTATACCCTTTCTAACTCATTAAATTATTAATCTAAAATTAAAGAATTTGCTACTTTGAGTGATAATTAAATTAGTTAAGAATTATAGTGACATAAATTTTCTGTGCATGCTGGGGCATTATCATAGTTCACTTAAACTGTGAAGTTAACTCAGAGTCCCCTAAGATAATAATCAAACTTGACAAATAAAATATAAAATAAAACACAAAACCATCACTTGAGCTTGAATAAGAAGACGAATAGAGAAGAAATAGACCCAAGATCTGATAACTTGCTTATTCAGACAAACAAACGAGTCTCAAAAAAAAAAAAAAAAAAAAAAAAAAAAAAAAAAAAACACCCTGCTGAAAATTATAATATGTAGTTAGAGGACTTGGTTAAGAACTGTGGGACTGTGTAATCACCATGCCTGTTTCCTGAGTCTCTGTAAATTCACAAGATTTTGTTAACATGACTCAGAGGATCTTGTTCTCTTGGTATCTTCCATTCCCTATGGCTCTCAAGTTTTTTCTCTCATTTTCCATTGGGTTTCCTGAACTCTTTTTTTTTTTTTTTTTTTTTTTTCTTTATTTTAAAAAACAATGATAAAAGAAAAATTTAAACATTTTTGCATTAATGTATAAAAATACAATTGTATCAGTGCTTGGCTTATTTTTTTTCTTCGTTTTAAGGTTTGATACTCTGCATTAAGGTCTTACTAGTTACAATGAGCAAAAAGTACATGAAAGCAGGATGTAACCCTGTATTATTCAATGTTTTCTTGGTGTGTAAGGATTGAGCATGGCATTTTTTTGTTTGTTTGTTTTCTTTTCTTTTCTTTTCTTTTTTTCTTGAACTTCACACTGTCTGTGAGTTGGTTCTGGCACAGTCCAAGCCACTGGAGTTAGCATCGCACTATCAGTGACTGCATATTATGTCTGTTCTTTGGTGACTGGGTTATCTCACTCAGGATGCTATACTCTAGATGCAACCATTTTCTTAAGAATTTGGTTAAGTCATTGTTTCTGATGGTTGAGAAGTACTACATTGTCTAAAGGTACCACAATTTTTGTATCCATTCATCTACTGAAGAATATCTCGGTTCTTTTCAGCTTCTGGCTATTATAAATAGAGCTGCTATGAACATGGTGGTAAATGTGTGTCTTTGATGTATATTGGAGTGTCTCTGGGGTATATTCACAGAAGTGGAACTGCTGGATCTTCAGGTAGTACTATGTCCAATTTTCTGAGGAATCGCCAGAGTCATTTCCAGAGTGGTTGCATCAGTTTACAAGCCCACCAACAGTGGAGAAGTGTTCCTCCTTCTCGACAACCATGCCAACATCTGCTGTCATCTATATTTTTAATCTTAGCCATTCTGACTGGTGTGAGGTGGAATCTCAGGGTTGTTTTGATTTGTATTTCCCTGATGGCTAAGGATATCTGGCACATACCTTAGATGTTTCTCAGCAATTCGATATTCCACAATTGAGAAAGTTTTGTTTAGCACTGTACCCCATTTTTTAATAGGGTTGTTTATTTCTGTAGTGTCTAGCTTTTTGAGTTCTTTGTATACCTTGGATATTAGGCCTCTATCTGATATGGAGTTGTTAAAGATTTTATCCAATTTGTCGGCTGCCGTTTGGTATTCTTGACAATGTCTTTAGCCTTACAGAAACTTTGCAATCACATTAAGTCCCATTTGTTAATCTTTGACCTTAGAGCTTGAGCCATTGTTGTTTTGTTCAGAAAATTTTCTCCTGTGCCTATGTGTTCTAAGGTTTTCCCTACTTTCTCATCTAATAGTTTCAGTGTATCTGGTTTAATGTGGAGATCTTTGATCCACTTACCCTTTAGCTTTGTACAAGGAGATAAGAAAAGGTCTATTTTCATTCTTTTGCATGCTGAGGGACAGTTGGACCAGCACCATTTGTTGAATAGGCTATCCTATTGTCATTGAATGTTTACAAATCCTTTGTCAAAAATTGGTGACACTATACATGAGGGCTCATTTCTGAATCTTCTATTCTATTCCATTGATCCACGTGCCTATTTCTGTACAAGTACCATGCGGTTTTCAGCACAATTGCCTTGTAATATATTTTGAGGTCAGGGATAGTGATTCCCTCTGATAATTTCTTGTTGTTGAGGATGGATTTCAGTATTTTAGGTCTTTTGTTATTCTAGATGAAATTGCACATTGATCTTTCCAACTCAATGAACTAGGTTCGAATTTTGATAGGTATTTCACTGAATTTGTAGATTGCATTTGGTAGGATGTCCGTTTTTAAAATGTTGATCCTTCCAATCCATGAGCATGGGAGATGTTTCCATTTTCTGAGATCTTCCTCAATTTCCTTCTTTAGAGGTTTGTAGTTCTTGCTATACAAGTCCTTCACTTGCTTAGTTAGAGTCACTCCAAGCTATTTCATAATATTTGTGACTATTTTAAAGTATATCTTGTCCCTAATTTCTTTCTCCACATGTTTGTCCTTTGAGTATAGGAAGGCAACTAATTTGGTTGAGTTAATTTTGTATATAGGTACTTTGCCGAAATTGTTTATCAGCTGTAGGAGTTCTCTGGTGGAATTTGTGAAGTCACATGAGTAAATTATCATGTCATCTGCAAAGAGTGATGTTAACTTCTTCCTTTCCGATTTGTATCCCCCTGATTTCTTTTTGCTCTCTAATTGCTCCAGCCAGGATTTCAAGTACTATGTTGAGTAGGTAGGGGGAGAGTGTGAAGTCTTGGCGAGTTTCTGATTTTAGTGGGATTGCTTCAAGTTTCCCACTGTTAAGTTTTATGTTGGCTGTTGGATTGCTGTATATTGCTTTTATTATGTTTAGTTATGTGCCACACGCCCATGCTTCCCGCCGCTAGGAACAGGCGTGCAACAAACAAACAGATTCTTCTGCGGATAACCTTTATTGAACAGCACTTTGAGCAGGGGGCTTCTTGAGCAGGAAACTTCTCTCTGAGCTGGGGACTCCCTACCGAGTTTTACTGTCTAGGCGACCTCTCACGCGCAGTCCCCCAAGTATGATCTCTCTGTCCAGTCTCTGTCCACGATGGACCTCCCGCAATCTCTCCTATCGGGTTTCTCTCCACATGGTATCTCTCCGCCATCCCTCCACATGGGGTCTCCCGCAATCTCTCCACTATCTTCCTCTCCTCCTCACGTGGGGGAGAAAAATACACTGCTATATATGCTTAAGAGACTTGTGTTGCTACCTGATTGGTGCATCCTCCTGTAGCTCAATCACTTGCCCCAAGAGTGGGCTGTGACTATGTGGTTGCCAAGCAACACGAGGGGAAAGGTTTTTGTAGGCTGAACAATGGGCGGGAAGCTGGCGCCATCTATTGGCAACAACGGCTTCCTACAGTTATGGACCTTGGATTCCTTTTCTTTCCAGGACTTTTATGATGAAGGGGTGTTAAATTTTGTCAAATGTTTTCTCAGAATCTAGTGAGATGACTATGTAATTTTGTTCTTTGAGTTTGTTTATATGGTGGATTACATTGATGTATTTCCTTATATTAAAACATCCACAAATCCCAGAGATGAAGCCTACTTGGTCATGGTGAATAATTATTTTCATGTGTTCCTAGATTCGGTTTGCGAAAATTTTGTTGAGTATTTTTGCATCAATGTTCATAAGTGATATTGGTCTTTCCTTGTAGGGTCTTTGTGTGGTTTAGGAACGAGGGTTATTGTAGCCTCAAAAAATGAGTTAGGTAGTATTCAGTCTGATTCTGTCCTGTGGAATTGTTTGGAGAGTATTGGGGTTATGTCCACAATAAATGTGTGATAAAATTCTGTACTGAACTTTTCTAGACTTGGGCTTTTTTTGTTCACAGGCTTTTGATGGTTTCTTCAGTTCCTTTAGGTGTGATGGGATTATTTAAATGGTATAACTGGTCCTAGGTTAATTTTAGGATATTGTATCTGTCTAGGAATTCATCCATTTCCTCCAGATTTTCAAACTTTGTGGAGTATAGGCTTTTGTAGTAGGATCTGATGATTTCTTTAATTTCCTCAGTTTTATTTGTTATGTCTCCACTTTCCTTTCAGATTTTGTTAATTTGTATACTCTCTCTTTGCCCTCTAGTTAATATGTCTAGGGGTTTATCAATCTTGTTGATTTTCTCAAAGAACCAGCTCTTTGTTTTGTTGATTTTTTCCATGGCTCTTTTTGTTTCTATTTGGTCTCTTTCTGCCCTGATTTTGATTATTTCTTGCTGTCTGATCCTCTTGGGTGTATCTGCTTCCTTTTGTTATAGAGCTTTTAGCTGTACTGTCAAGTTGCTGATGTATGCTCTCTCCAGTTTCTTTTTTTGTAATGCTCAGGGCTATGAGTTTTCCTCTCAGTACTGCTTTCATTGCATCCCATAGGTTTGGGTTTGTTGTGTTTTTGTTTTCATTGAATTCTAGAAAATCTGTAATTTCTTTTTTTATTTCTTCTTTGACCCTGCTATCATTTAACAGAGAGTTGTTTAGTTTCTATGTGTATGTGGGCTTTTTGATGTCTTTGTTGTTGTTAAAGACCAGCCTTAGACCATGGTGTTCTGAGAGGATGCATGGGAGTATTTCAAACTTCTTATATCGATTGAGGCTGGTTCTTTGTCCAATTATGTGGTCAACTTTTGGGAATGTGCCATGGGGTGCTTAGAAAAGGTGTATTCTTCTACTTTATGATAATATGTTCTGTAGATATCTATTAATTCCAGTTGGTTCAAAGTCTCTGCTAGTTTTATATTGTCCTTGTTCAGTTTCTGTTTCCATGTTCTGTCTATTGGTGAGAATGGGGTATTAAAGTATCCCACTATTATTGTGAGGGGTGCAATGTAGTTTTTGAGCATGTTTAGTGTTTCTTTTATGAATGTTGGTGCTTTTGTATTTTGAGCATATATGTTAAGTATTGAGAATTCCTCTTGAAAGATTTCCCCTGTAATGAGTAAAAAGTGTTATTTCTTTTCTTTTTTGATAAGTTTTCATTGGAAATTTACTTATTTGACATTATAATAGCCACTCCAGCTTGCTTCTTGGGGCTGTTTGCATGGAAGATTTTTTCTCAACCTTTTACTCTGAGATAGTGTCTGTCTTTGTCTCTGAGTTTCCTTTATTCAGCAAAATGCTGGACTTGTTTATATATCCAGTCTAATAGCCTTTGTCTCTTTATTGGGGAGTTGAGTGCATTTATGTTAATAAATATCAAGGAATAGTGGTTTCTATTTCCTGGTTTTATTGCTTTTGTAGGTTGAGTTGTGTCTGTGTCTCTTTCTTCTTTTGGTTTTCTTGCTGAGGAGTTTTCTTGTTTTTACTATGATGTAGTTTCCCTCATTGTATTGGGTTTTCCTCCTATAATTCGTTGTAGTGCTGGGTTTGTGTCCAGATATTGTGTAAAGTTAGATTTGTCTTGAAATACCTTTGTCACTCCATCTATGGTGACTGATAGTTATGCTGTGTATAGCAGCTTGGGCTGGCTCTTTTGCTCTCTTAGGGTCTTCATGATGTCTGTCTAGGCTCTTCTAGCTTTCATAGTCTCTGTTGAGAAATCGGGTGTGATTCTGATTGGTCTGACTTTATATGTTACCGGACCTTTTTCCCTTACTGTTTTTAGTATTCTTTCTTTTCTTTGGGCACTTGGTGTTTTGACTATTATGTGTCAGGAGGAATTTCTTTTCGGGTCCAACCTATTTGGAGTTATGAAGGCTTCTCTTATGCTCATGGTTATCTCATTCTTAAGGGTAGGGAAGTTTCCTTCTACAATTTTGTTGAAGATATTTACTGTGCCTCTTAATTGATATTCTTCTCCCTCTTCTATTCCTATTATCCTTAGGTTTGGTCTTCTCATTGTGTCCTGGATCTCCTGGACATTTTGGGTTAGGAGATGTTTGGTTTTTGCATCTTCTCTGGCTCTTTTGTCTATATTTATAATGTTGTCTTTGGTCCCAGAGATTCTCTCTTCCATCTCCTGTAGTCTATTGGAAATGTTTGCTTCTGTGACTCCTGATTACTTTTTTTTAGTTCTTCTACCTCTAGTGTTATCTCTTTTAATGGTTTCTTCATTGTGTCAATTTCTGTTTTAAATTTCTTCTTCCATTCCTTCATCTCTTTGGTTCTGTTTTACTCCAGTTCTTTGAGTTTTTTGAGTGATTTTTTTTCTTGTTTCCTCTTTAAAAGCCTCTGATTATTTTTGCTTTTCCTCTTGTTCTTGTTTTAGGATCTCTATCATAGTCTAGAGGCATGATTTTAGGTCTGCATCTTCCTTTTCTGGAGTGTTTGGCATTCCAATGTTTGCTGTGATGGGAGAGCTGGTTACTGGTGTTTCCAGGTTGCCTTGGTTTCCTTGGAGTATGCTCTTTCACTTTCCTTTTGCCATCTTGTTGTCAGTGATATGTTCTTGCCTTTCCCTTGTACCTGGACTATGTTCCTGGATCTCCACTGCTCCAGGTGGCAGATGGTTCAAGCCCTGTTCTGTGCCCCAAAGCCGCTTGGTGGGAACAGAGGTCCTAATGCTGTGTTCCTGGTCCCTGAATCTGGTAGGGCAGGGGTGTGCTTTCCGTGTGCTGCCATGTAGGAACAGAGGTCCCAATGCTGGGTTCCTGGTCCCTCGGTTTCCTGAACTCTTATATGAATGATTTAATGAAGAAATTGCATGTAGAGTTCTGTGTGCCAAATTCAACCATTGTCCTGATACAGGTCTTTTTTTTTTTAATACTCTCTGTATTTACATTTGAAAATTTATCCCCTTCAACCACCATGCCTTCATTACCACTCTCTTCAAAATGGTACACTGGCTCCCAATCAATCACTCTCTCCACATCAATGCCTTGGCATTCTCCTACATTGGGAAAACATGCCCTTAATTGACCATAGGTCTCCTCTCACATTGATGGTAGACACTGTTTTCTCCTTTATATATTGAAGCCGTGGGCCTCACAATTCATGCTTAGTTCATGTGAACTGTGAAGGATTTGGTGTATCGACAATGTTGTTCTTCCAACAAGGACATAATGCCCTCTGCTCCTTCATTATTCTACCCCCACAACAGCACCTGCACCAGAGTCCCAGTGTTCAGTCTGAGAACTAGCTGCAAGCATGCTCAGATGCATGATTCTGACAGAACCCTCAAGGAGGCACTCCTACCTGGTCCCTGCCAGTAATCCCCTCCCAACATCAGCTATAGTGATTGGGCCCGGTGGCTGCACATGGGGTGGATCCCCCATTGAAGCAGCCCATGAACAATCTGCTCTTCAATCTCTACTCTTTCACTTGATCCTGTACCTCTACTGGATAGTGTTATGTTCTTTCTTCTAAGAAAGACTCATGTTTCAACATTTTGCTCTTTCTTCTTTTTGAGCTCCCTAAAGTCTTTGATTGTTTGTTGGGTATTCAGAGCTTTCTGTGGTTAGAATCCAATTATCAGTTACTGCATACCATGTGTGTTCTTTTGTGACTGGGTTATCTCATTCAGGATGATATTCTCTAGTTATATCTATTTACCTAGGAAATTCATAAAGTCTCTGTTTCTAATAGCTGAGTAGTATCCCATTGTGTAAATGTCCCACATTTTCTGTATCCATTCCTCTGTTGAAGAATATCTGAGTTCTTTACAGCTTCTGGCTATTATAAATAAGGCTACTATGAACATGATCGTACATGTTTAATTATTATATGTTGGAGCATTTTTGGTTATAGGCCCAGGAGTGGAATAGCTGGTTCTTCAGGTACTACTATGTCCAAATTTCTGAGAAACAGACATACTGATTTCCAGAGTGGTTGTACCAGCATACAACACCACCAACACAGGAGTAGTGTTACTCTTTCTCCAAATTCTCACCAGCATCTGCTGCCATTTGAGTGTTTGATTTTAGTCATTCTGATGGGTGTGAGGTAGAATTTCAGGGTTGTTTTGATCTTGCATTTCCCTGATGACAAGAGGTGTTGAGCATTTTAGTAGGTGCATCTAGTGAGATGATCATGTGGCTTTTTTCTTTGAATTTTTATAGGGTGGATTATGTTGACGAATTTCTGTATATTGAACAATTTCTGCAAGCATGGGGTGAAGCCTACTTGATCATGTTGAAAGATCATTTTGATGATTTCTTGGATTCAGTCTGTAAAAGTTTTATTGAGTATTTTTCCATCAATATTTATGAGGGAGATTGATCTGAATTCCTTGTAGGGTGTTTGTGTGGTTTAGGAATGAGAGTAATTGTGGCTTCAAAGAATGAGTTGGGTAGTGTTCCCTCTGTCTCAATTTTATGGAAGAATTTGATAAGTATTTCTATTAGGTCTTTAGGTATTATGGGTCTGTTTAGATGGTTCATCTAATCCTGATTTAACTTTGGTATCTCGTACCTGTCTAGAAATTTATCCATTTCCTTCAGATTTTCTAGTTTTGTTGGATATAAGCTTTTGTAGTAGGATCTGATGATTTCTTGAATTTTCTCAGTTTCTCTTGTTATGTCTCCCCTTTGATTTCTTATTTTGTTAATTTGGATACTCTCTCTTTGTTAGTCTGGCTAAGGGTTTATCAATCTTGTAAATTTTCTCAAAGAACCAGCTCTTGGTTTTGCTGATTCATTGAATGGCTCTTTTTGTTTTTATTTGGTCAATTTCTGTTCTGAGTTTAATTATTTCTTGCCATCTCCTCCTCTGAGTGTATCTGCTTCTTTTTGTACTTTCAAGCTGCCAGTGTACACTCTCTCCAGATTTTTTTTTTTTTTTTTTTTTTTTTTTTTGTATGCACTCAGAATTATGAGTTTTCCTCTTAGTACAGATTTCATTGTATCCCATAGGTTTGGGCATGTTGTGCTTTCATTATCATTAAATTTTTTTAAAAAAATCCTTAATTTCTTTCTTTACTTCTTCTTTGACCATGTTATCAATGAGTAGAGCATTGCTCACCTTCCATGTGTATATGGGCTTTTTGACATCTTTGTTGTTATTAAAGACCAGCCTTAGTCCATGGTGATCTGATAGCATGCATGAGAGTATTTTAATCTTTTTGTATCTGTTAATGCTTGTTTTGTGACCCACTATATGTTCATTTTTGGAGAAAGTACTGTGAGATGCTGAGATGGTGTATTATTTTGTTTTAGGATGAAATGTTCTGTAGACATCTATTATTTCTATTTGGTTCATGACCTCAGCTAGTTTCACTGAGTCCTTGTTCAGTTTCTGCTTCCATGATCTGATAAGCATGGGGTGTTGATGTCTCCCACTACTATTGTGTGTGGTGCAATATATGCTTAGAACTTTAGTAGGACTACTTTTATGAATGCAGTTCCCCTTGTATTTGGAGCATGGATGTTCAGGATTGAGAGTTCATTTTGATATATTTTTTTTCTTGTGATGAGTAAAAAGTGTCTTTCCTTATCTTTTGGTTGAAAATCTATTTTATTCAACAATCAAATGTCTATTCCAGCTTTCTTCATAGGATCATTTGCCCTGAAGTGTTTTTCTTTTTTCTTTTCCTTTTTCTTCCAAGCCTGTTACTATGAGGTAGTGTGTGCCTTTGTCTCTGAGATGAGTTTTTTGTGCCCAGCAAAATGCTGAAACCTCTTTATATATCGAGTCTGAAAGTTTTTGTCTTTTTGTTGGAGAATTGAGTCCATTTATGTGAACAGATATAAAGGAATATTGATTGTTATTTATTTTTTTTTTTTGTTGTTAGTATACTCAGGTATGAGAGGTTTTGAGGATTTCTTAGGAACCCAACTCTCTGTGGGCAAGTCCAGAGTGCTGCTAGTGGTCACCTGCCCTTCTCTCAGGGCCAGAAAGAACACAGTCCCAGAGTGCACCAAGTTATCTGTGCTTTAAGAGATCCTGGAGATCCCTCCCTGGATTGCCGGTATGGTTGTGCAGCTGACTCACTGGTGCTCAGGTCTTATAGCACTTGTGAAGACTTTTGGGAGCTGAGCTGTCTTTGCAGTTTTTGAGTCTTGCAAGCAGTCACCTGGGTGCAGACCTTTACATTTTCCCTGTCTGTACAAAGGAAAATTAATATGAAAATAACTGAATAAGGTTCTAATCTATAACTATAGTAGAATATATTATTGGAAGTAACTTTATTAATACATTTTGTTTGTTTTTAGACCACTGAAATTTTACCCTATGTATCATGGCTGTCTATTTTCTGCAAGTTCAGCATGTTAACAGGAATAGCAAGAGAATTTGATTTCTGAACATTGGATAAATCTCAAATTTGGCTGGTCCCTGCATGACCTTTCCTTAAGACCCTGTTCCATTTTTGTCCTTGCTTCTGGTTTAGACAGAAACAATTCTGGGTAAAAAACTTTGAAGATTGGTGAGGGGCCCTATGCCTCAAATAGAAGACATGTCTGTCTACTGGAGGAAGAGTCTTTTGGTTTATTCTCACCACTGTTGAGCATTTCAGCTATAGTCAACCTCACTGACTACTGGAAGTCTATCTCATTCTAATTCTCTTATATTTTTGAGCAGTTTCAACCAGTTGCCACCCTTTGAAGCTGTATATTTCCATTCATTCTCCTGACTCTGCTGAGTCTTTCCTCCCTGTCCATACCTAATTCTCTTCCCCTTTTCATTCTCCTTTCCCACTCCTACATTGGCGCATCCCTTCACGGCGCTCCTACACTGCCTCTCATGATTGTTTTGTTGCCCTGCAAAGTGGTTTTGAGGTGTCCACACTTAGGCCTATCTTCTTGTAAAGCTTCCTATTTCTGTAAGTTGCACCATGGGTATTCTGTACTTGGCTAATATCCATTAAACAGTGAATACATACCATGTGGATGCTTTTGGGTGTGGGTCACCTCATAAAACAATATTTTCTAGTTCCATTTATTTGTTTGCAAATTTCATGTTGTCCTTGTTTTCAGTAGATGAATAGTCTTCCATTGAGTAAATGTACCACATACTCTGTATCCATTTTTGATAAAGAAGTATCTGGATTGGTTCCACCTTCTGGCTATTAGAATTAAGGCTGCTATAAATATGATGGAGCAAGTGTCCTTTTTTTATTTATAATTTTTTTCAAATATATTTTTTAAGGTTGTAATTAAGTATTTGTGGGTACATATACATGCACATAAGTGTATATGTAATATTAATATAAGAAAAGAAGCTATTAATTTGAGAGGATAAAAGAGAGACTAGGGGGGGTTCTAGGAAGGAAAGGGCAATGTGATACAGTTCCATTCTAATTAAAATATTATCTTTTTTGGTGACCTCCACACAGTCTGGGAGATGTTTCTGGGGGATTCAGAGCATTCTGGGGTTAGTATCCCATTATCAGTGACTACATATTATGTCTGTTCTTTAGTGACTAGATTATCTAACTCAGGATGATATTATCTAGATGCATCCATTTTATTATGAATTTTGTTAAGTCATTGTTTTTGATTGCTGAGTAGTACTCCATTGTGTAAATGTACCACATTTTTGTATTCATCCATCTACTGAAGGACATCTGGGTTTTTCCAGCTTCTGGATATTATAAATAGAGCTGTAATGAACATTGTGATGCATGTATCTTTGTTGTATGGTGGAGTGTCTCTGGGGTAAATGACTAGAAATGGAATAACTGGGTCTTCAGATAGTACTGTGTCCATTGTTCTGAGGAACCACCAGACTGATTTCAGTTTGCAACCACACCAGGAGTAGAGAAGTGTTCCTCTTTCTCTGCATCCTCTTCAGCATCTGTTGTCATCTGAGTTTTGGATCTTGGCCAATCTGACTGGTGTGAGGTGGAATCTCAGGGTTGTTTTGATTTGCATTTCCCTGACAGCTAAGGATGCTGAGCACTTCCTTAGATGTTTCTCAGCCATTCAATATTCCTCGATTGAGAACTTTTTGTTTAAGACTGTATCCATTTTTAATAGGGTTGTTTAATTCTCTGATGTCTTGCTTTTAGAGTTCTTTGTATACCTTGGATATTAGGCCTCTATCTGATGTGGGTTTGGTAAAGATCTTTTCCTACACTGTTGGCTGCTGTTTTGTTTTTTTGACAGTGTCTTTAGCCTTACAGAAAATTTGCAATCTCATTAAGTCCAATTGGTCAATCTTTGACCTTAGCTTGAGCCATTGGTGTTCTATTCAGGAAATTTTCTCCTCTGCCTATATGTTCTAAAGTTTTGCCTACTTTCTCATCTAATTCTTTCAGTGTACCTGGTTTAAAGTAGAGATCTTTGATCCACTTACACATGAGATTTGTACAAGGAGATAAGAAAGGGTCTATATTCATTCTTCTGGTTGCTGAGTGTCAGTTGGACCAACGCCATTTGTTGAATAGGCTGTCCTTTTTCCATTAAATGTTTACAGCTCCTTTGTCAAAAATCAGGTGACCATATACGTGAGGGCTCATTTCTGGATTTTCCATTCTATTCTATTGATCCACATGCCTGTTTCTTTACCAGTACCATGCAATTATTTTTTAGCACAATTGCCTTGTAATATAGTTTGAGGTCAGGGATAGTGATTCCCTCAGATGTTTTCTTTTTGTTGAGGATGGATTTCGCTATTCTAGGTCTTTTGTTATTCCAAATAAAATTGCACATTGCCTTTTCCATCTCAAAGAAGACCTTGGTTGGAATTTGGTGGGGATTGAATTAAATCTGTAGATCACTTTTGGTAAGATGGCCATTTGTAAAATTTTGATCCTTCCAATCCATGAGCATGGTAGAACTTTCCATTTTTTGATATCTTTCTTGATTTCCTTCTTTAGATGTTTGAAGTTCTTGTCATACAGTTCCTTCATTTTCTTAGTTAGAGTCACATTAAGGTATTTCATAATTTTTGTGACTATTGTGAACGGTATCTTGTCCCTAATTTCTTTCTCCACATGTTTTTCCTTTGAATATAGGAAAGCTACTGATTTGTTTGTGTTAATTTTATATCCAGCTACTTTGCTGAACTTGTTTATCAGCTGTAGGAGTTCTCTGGTGGAAGTTGTGGGGTCTCTTAAGTTTACTATCATGTCATCTGCAAATAGTGAGGTTTTTACTTCTTCCTTTCCAATTTGTATCACTATGACTTCCTTTTGCTGTCTAATTGCTTGGTCCAGGACTTCCAGTACTATGTTGAATAGGTATGGAGAGAGGGGGCAGCCTTTTTGAGTCCCTGATTTTAGTGGGATTGCTTCACGTTTCCTCTGTTAAGTTTGATGTTGGCAATTGGTTTGCTGTATATTGCTTTTATATTTAAGTATGAGCCTTGGATTACCGTTCTTTCCAAGACTTTTAAAATGAAGTGGTGTTGGATTTTGTCAAATGCTTTCTCAGCATTTAGTAATATAACCATATGGTTTTTGTCTTTGAGTTTGTTTGTGGTGAATTACATTGATGCATTTCCTTTTGTTAAACAATCCCTGCATCCCAGGAATGAAGCCTACTTGATCATGGTGAATGATCTTTTGGATGTATTCTTGGATGCTGTTTGCAAGGATTTTGTTGAGTATTTTTTCATCAATGTTCATAAGTGAGATTGGTCTGAAGTTCTCTATCCCTGTAGGGTCTTTGTGTGGTTGAGGAATGAGGGTTATTGTAGCCTCAAAAAATGAGTTAGGTAGTGTTCCATTGGATATTATTTTGCAGAACAGTTTGGAGAGTTTTGGTATTATGTCATCAATAAATGTCTGATAAAACTCTGCACTGAACCCATCCGGACCTGAGCTTTTTTTGTTTGGGAGTTTTTTGATGACTACTTTTATGTCTTTATGTGTTATGGAATTATTTAGATTGTTTACCTGGTCCTGGTTTAACTTTGCTATGTTGTATCTGTCTAGAAATTCATCCATTTCCTCCAGATTCTCTACCTTTGTTGAGTATAGGCTTTTGTAGTTGGATTTGATGATTTCTTGAATTTTCTCTGTTTCAGTCATTATTATGCTTAGCCATGTGCAATAAATTTATGATAGTTACAAGTTTTTAATATGAAAACACATTTCATTTTGTCAAAATCTATTTCAGCATTTGATGAGATAAATATGTGATTATTTTTCTTTGAGTTCATTTATATATTGGATCACATTGATAGATTTTTGTATATTGAACTCTCTCCGCATCTCAGAGATAAAGCCTACTTTGTCTTTATGAATGATCCTTTTGATTTGTTTTTGGTTTAGGTTTTAAAAAACTTTATTGAGTATTTTTCATTGATATTCATGAGCAAAATTGGTCTCAAATTATTTTTCATTGTTAAGTTTTTGTTTTGTTTAAGTATCAGAAATTGTGACTTCACATATTGAATTAAGTAGTGTTCTTTCACTTTCCATATTGTGGAATACCTTGAGGAATGTTGGTGTTATTATTCTTTCAAGACATTGTAGAATTCTTGCCTGAAATAATATGATTTTGGGCTTTTCAGGGTGGGTGGTTATAGGTTTTAATGACTGCTTCTATTTCCTTATGGGAAATTGGACAGTTTTGATAGTTGGCCTGATCTTGATTTAACTTTAGTATGTAGTATATGTCTAGAAATCCTCCATTTAATATATATTTTCTAGTTTAGATGAGTATAAGCTTTTGTAGTATGATTTGATAATTTTCCAAATTTCCTCAGTTCATTTGATTTTGTCTCTCTTTTCACTTCAGATTTTCTTGATTTGGATACTATGTCTGTTCCCAATAGTTAGTTTGGCTATGGCTTTATCTATCTTGCTGATTTTCTCAAGGAACCAGCTTTTGGTTTAATTGATACTTTGAATAGATCTCTTTGAATCTAATTGGTTTATTTCAAAATTGAGTTTGACTATTTCCTGCTGTGGACTTTTCTTGACTGTGTTTGTTTCTTTAAATTCCAGAGCTTTCATATGTGCTAGTATATGATCTCTCTAATTCCTTTGTGAAGGCACTCAGTGCTATAATTTTTCCTTTTTATCAGTGCTTTCATTGTGTCCCATAAGTTTTCATATGCTATGTCTTAATTTTTATTAAATTCTAGAAAGTCTTTAATTTCTTTCTTTATTTCTTCCTTGACAAAGTTATTATGGTGTAGAGAGTAGTTAAGTTTCCAAGGGTATGTGAAATTTCTATTGATTTTGGTGTTACTGAATTCCAGACTTAAACCACAGTGAGCTAATAGAATGCATTTATTAGATTATTTCATACTTCTTATATCTGCCTAGGGTTGTTTTGTGTCTGATTATATGGTCAAATATTTTAGAAAATACCATGAGGTATTGAGAAGAATGTATATTCTTTTGTTTTTGGGTGAAAAATTCTTCAACTATTTGTTTTGTTATAGACTATCTTGGTTTTTCCATCTATGGCAACTGAGAATTTTACTGGGCTCAGCATCCTGGGCTGACATTTGTGTTATGTTAGGCTGTGCATGACATTTATCCAACTTCTTTGCCTTTTAGTGTCTTTTAAGAAGTCTGGTGTAATTCTAAACAGTCTATCATTATATGGTACTTGGTGGGTTTGTTTGTTTGTTTGTTTGTTTGTTTGTTTGGAGGTTTTTTGTTTGTTTTTCCTTGTAAATTTTAATATTATTTTTCTGTTCTGTGCATTTAGTGTTTTTATGTGCCAGGATGAGGTCCTTTTCTAGTCCAATTTACTTGGTGTTATTGTATATATATAGCTTCTTGTATGTTTATGGCTAGCTCTTTTTTGGGTTATTTAATTTTACTTCTATGATTTTCTTGAAGTTAATTTTGGATCATTTACCTGTGACTCTTCTCCATCTTCTTTTTTCATTATTCTTAGGTTGGCCTTTTCATTGTGTCCCATATTTCCTGGATGCTGTGGTTTGGAAACATTTTACAGAAGGGCTTATGTAGTCTATGGTATCAGCTACACCTAAAATTCTGTTTTCTATATTTTCTATTTCATTGGTGATATAAGATCTAATCTGTTTCTTGGGTTTTCAATCTTCAGGCTTTCATTGATTTGTGATTTCCTTTGTTTCTACTTCCATTTTTACATCTTAGAGCACTTTGTTTAATTTCTTCATCTGCTTGATTGTGCTTTCCTGCATTTCTTTAACATATTATTTTTTCCATTCTAATGGCTTCTACATCTTAGCCTATATTTTCTTGTATTTCTTTAATGGAGTTATTTATATCCTCGTTAAAGTCCACTATCATTTTACTGGGATGGGACCTTATGTCAGAATCTAACTAAAATCATGCTGAAGAATAAATGTAATTTATAAAACCACTATCCTGATTTTGACTTATACTACAGAACTGTAGTAAAAATAAAAATGCCTGATATTTAAGAGAAAAAACTTTAATCAATAATATCAAATGGAAGGCCTGGACAAATTTTTACATACTTGTGGACATATGATTTTTGATAAAGAACCCATGCTGGGTAAAAGAATATAGCTTCAACACTTATTACCTGTTGAAACTGGGAGTCTACATTAGAACTATTAAAATAAATGCATATTTATCACCCTGAAACATCTGAAGTCGAAGTTGATGAGAGATGTTAACATGAATCCAGTCATCCTGAACCTGAGAGAACAGAAAAGAGAGAATAACGTTAGATACTTCAGCACAGAAAATTACTTTCTAAACAAAACACTAATAGTATAGGCACTAAGACTGACAACAAATAAATGAGACCTTATGCAACTAGAATCTTTCTGTAAGACAACAGACACTGTCAACTGGACAAAAATCACAGCCTACAAAATAGTAAAAATATTTGACTCCCTCTACATCTGATAGATTACTAATATCTAAAATATATAAAGAACACAATAAATTATACATTGATAAACTAAAACAATAAGGTGCAAGTGTAAACAAAATTCTCTAAAGAGGAAACTTAAATGACTGAAAAATATTTTAAAATGTTTGTCATCTATCGCAATCAAGTGAATGCACATCAAAACTACTTAGAGTTTCCATCATTTATCTTTTAGAATGGCTATGTCCAATATGTGCGAGTGCCCAATAAATATCTGAGTCAACTTTAGGCATAAACCCCTAGAGAGAGCACATACCTTACCATATGAATGACTGGGAAAAAAGAGACTAGATATCTCAAAGATTTATGGTTAGAGGGACAATTTGCAATGCTATTCTACTACACTAAAAGACTGGTGCCTTGCCCTGTCATTATCAGAGAAGCTTTCTCTGGCAACAGATATGATGAAGGGCAGAGACTCAGAGGAAAACACTATGCTTAAAATTGCTTACAATTATGCTTATAAATGACTAAATTGGAGGTCTCTATATGGTCTCTACAGTTAGTTTGGCTACCCCACTGATGTGGAAGAAAAAGATTACTGATCTGAGGGGAAGGAGGGCATCAGGAGGATATGGCCCACTGAAGAAACACCAGGGTATATGCTCAAGAAGATTGAAAAGACCATCATGTAGCCTGCAAGGGTCTGCACTATGTTTTCTGTGAACATTCTATGCCTCTTAGCCCGATGCTTTGTGAGATTGTTAACGGTGAGAAAAGATATCTCTCACTCTTCTGCCTGCTCTTAGGACTGTTTTTACTTTGTTTTTCTTTTACTGTGTTGTGCCAACCAGCTTACACATGTGGTATTTTGTCTCATCTTATTATGTTTTGTGTTTGGTTGCCATCTCTTGGATATCTGCTTTTTTCTGAAAGGAACTGAAGGAAGAGTATATCTGGAACAGAAGGTTATGTGGTGGTTACTAGGTGAAGTGGAGACAGGAGGTGGTTAGAATATTTTTTATGAGAGAAGAATATATTTTTCAATTCAAAAAAGCTTTTACTTAGTATTTTGTCCACACGACCTTCAGCCATTATTTTTTCTGTGACAGAAATATTTTTAAAAGCACTCTTTTTAGAGTAAAGCACTCCTCTATCCATCAACTGTGTTACAAAATATAAATTAACCTGAGGCTATGGATAAGAAATAGCTCACTTGGTAGAGTGTTTGTTTAGCCCCTTAGGCTCTGGGTATTGTACACCTTTACACTAGGAGTTTTGGTATATAAATGTAGTATGTGAATTGTTGATTGTTCTTTAATATATTTTAATTAATGGAAAAATTGCATAGAAAATGTTAAAAATTAATTAGAATTTAAATATTTAATTTTGAGGCACGCTTTATACTGATTTAAAATATGTTTCTTATCCTTAATCCATAAGTACTTCTTAAATTTTGTATTTATTTTTTATATTTTACTTCAATGATTTATTTTCTGATCTACTATATTTTATTTTATATTCTGTTGTGTGCATTTAGTATTATAAACGAAGACATATATCTATTTTATATTTTATCTTGACATTTCATATGTCTTGTACTTTTCACTAGAAGATATTTCCTTCCATATTGAACTTTAGTGTGCTTTATCAGAATGAAATACATGTGAATGTATAGATGTTGTGTGTCCTGGATTGCGTCTTGTATTTTTGGGAACACTGTGACATTACAATGTTATCTAACATATACATATCTTATATGTATATCTTATATCTTTTGTCTTATATATATATGTGTGTGTGTGTGTGTGTGTGTGTGTGTGTCTGTGTGTGTGTGTTTATGTGCACTTGATTTTTGAATTTTTAAATTTGTACAAAATTGCTGTCTTCTTTTTAAGCTATTTAAAATAATCAACTGAAACCACACTTAAGACATTTCAATTTAGATCATTCATAAGATTGGCACTGAAGTGTCTCTAGCCAGGCTGCCTCTTCAGTCTCTGTGAGTATAGATGCCTTATGCTCATCTTAATTTTAACACCCCCTTTTTTTTTTTTTTGCTTCTTCATTCCCTTTAATTCTTATACATTTTCCTTCCCTTTATTCCAAGTTGTCTTAGTTAGAGTTTTACTGCTGTAAAGAGACAGTATAACCAAAGTATCTTATAAGAACACTATTTAATAAGGGCTAGATTACAAGTTCGGTTATTTAGTCCATTATCTTCAAGGCAGGACCCTGGCAGTGTCCAGATATGCATGGTGTAGGAAGAACTGAGAGTTCTACAAACAAGCCAAAAGGTGAAGACTGACTTTCAGGCTGCTAAAATGTGGGCATCAAAGTCCTCCCCATATGTATATGTTCTCTATAGTATATTTGTACAATAACTAACATTATCTTTTGTTAGGCTATCATCTATTATTCTGAAATCCACACATAGTATATTCTATGATAAACATCTCAATATCTGGTTAATGTAAAAATAATGTTATTATTTACTATGTATAGTTTATTATTCTATCATTCAAATGGTGATTTCTCTGCCAAACTTGCAGTTGTAATCAAGACATAGCTATATAAATTTTATTCTAAAATTTTTCCATATCAGTATTGCATAAATACTGCTCCACATTTATTCTCTGAATTGTTAAAAGTAGCTGATTACCAATATTTGAACAGTGAAAAGCTGAAGGCTGGTCTTCAGATCTCAGCCAAGGAAAGGATAGATAGAGAAAGATGAGAGAATTCTCCATGAGGAATATATATGGAGAGAAAGACAGATCAATAGTAAATGCTATTATTAATATTGGAGATTTTGACTGTAAGGTAGATATATTCTGTAAAAGATTATACTAAACTAATAACTGCTCAGCTGTTGCACCATAAAGCTTGATTAAATAAAGCCTATAATCTCTGTCTCAAATAGGTTAAGATAAAGAAAATAATCTCACTTTTAGAAATACACAAACATGGTATCAAAGGAGATGGCTAAAGTGACTCCATGACAAGCTTCAAATTGGCAGTTGAGGACTGGGCAAGTCCTGCCAAGTCCAGGACAGTTCAGGCAAATCCCAGCCTCAGAGCCTGAACAGAACCTGGCCTGAGGTAAGAAAAATTGTTTATTCTGGACTTCTGCATAATAAATACTTCACATTTACATAATACTAGTATCATTCTTTAGTAAACCATGCACCATTACACACATAGATTGCAGCCTTAGAAAATTTCTGAAAAAAGAGAAAAACAAAACAAAGCAAAAAACCCAAATAAACAAAAACACAAAACAATATGGTTACTTAGCAACTGCAATTTCTTAAGTAGGAGTTAAGGGCTCAGTGAATAGATTCACACAAACACCCTCCACTGCCCAGTTGTACCAAGGCCCTTGGCCAGTTGCAAAACTGTATGGGAAAACCCAGAGAAAGGAAGAGAGTAAAAACACTTGCTCTTTAAGAAAGAAAAAACTTTCCAGAATGAGGCACTATTATCTAGCTAGGCAGGAGGATAAATCCCTTTGAGATACATCCCCATGCTGGCCTGAGGAGGCAATCCCTGTAGACCAAAAACTTCCCAGAGCAGTGTAAGAGTAACATCTAGTCATACAGCTCTTGGTGTAAGATCCAAATTTAGTTTTATCTATTTGAGCCTCCCATGAAAGAAGAGAGATCGGGAATCAATGCAAAAGCAAGAGGTTTAATTATCCAGTGCACTGGGGTGGCCTGCATCCAGAGGAGAGGCAACCCCAAAAAGCTGTTACATAAAGTTTTTATACTTGTAGGGGTAAAGGTTACATCAGAATGGTTATAATTTAAATTTATTGACTAAGCATACGGTCCTTTAAACCTATTGGTTAGTGAGTATATGCATCAGGACCCTAACCGGGACTCTCTAGAGGGTCAGATGGCTCTCAATCTGCACATTCTGCAGTTTTTCAAGAATGTTCCTGGTTCTCCCAAGAAATGTGGGAAGAGAATGTGGCCTAGCCTAGACATGATTTAGTAAGATTAAACTGCTAGGATCCTTCACTGAGAGGCAGAAATGCCTTTCTCTGTGAACAAAAACAAAGGGGTTCACAAAGTCTTATGTGAACTGGACAGAAAATGGGGAATGTGAACACAGAACACATGAAGAGTCATAGGATTCAGACCCTGAGGACCAGCATCATTGCAGTGCATATCAAATTCTGTTGTTCAGTATAACAGACTGATATACAACTTTTCAGGATAAGTTTGCAATTACATAATTAGGGACCAAACAGGTGTTGTGAAATCTAATTTACTGTCCCATGAAATTATGAGGTAAAGCAGGAAATGAATTATCCTTGGTAGGAAAGAACCTGAAGATAAACATTATCTTAATCTAAGACTTGCTTATATTTTAGTTATTCTGACTTTTATTCATTCCCCCACAAGAATTCTTATGCAAAGATTAAAATGAAGAATGGATATATTTAGAAAACAAAGTTAAAGTCTTAAAAAATCTATATAAAAAAGATTTGTGAATTCTTTCTGAAAAGAAAAATTGCAGGAATAAACCTCAATGAAAGAGACTCCAATTTTTGGAGCCCCTAAATTTTGTAATGATGCAAATATATCAGAAAAGTCTAGATATGTGTAAAAAAATTTAAAGTAGCTCAGAGTCATTATGAATCAGAACAAAAATCACATTAAATGTAATTCTCATGGTATTATTAAATTTTATAATTTCTTAATACAGTAACTTACTCTCATTGTCCAAAAGTTGACTTATATATGGATACTGATGAATTTATTTGTTATTATTCATAATTAAATTTACAATTTATTTAAATGGAACAAGTAATCTGAAATAGAAATAATCTATTTTATATAACACATATGAAAATTCATATAGGTCTACCAAGTCCTCTTGCATAGGTAATGCTGAAATTAATCAACTATTAATAGGAAATGTACTAGAAGCAACAAAATTTGATAAAAAACAGCATGCTAACAGAAAAAGCTTAAAAATTATTTATCTATGACTTGGATATAAGTCAAAATATTTATAAGGAAGTGTCTTACTTGTTTGTTATATAGTGGATGCATTATTACCTCAAAGAAATGATTCAAAATGTGTCCAAAGAAGTAAAATTTGATGAATAAATTTGTTTTATTTTTCAAATTTTAAAAGTAAATCTTTCTCACACACACACTATATATATATATATATACACTATATATATATAGTGTGTGTGTGTGTGTGTGTGTGTGTGTGTGTGTGTGTGTGTGTTCAATATTTATTTCAATGGACAGTTGCTGTAATATATGAATTGGCTGATTCAATAATTATTCATTCATTAGAACTTATGACAATTATGGAAATACCTTTAGAACTTACAACTGACATGCTCCTCAATGTCTCTAAAAAATAAATCAATTTTTAACATATTATAGTATGAAAAATATTACAGGTATACCAAAAACAATCCTGCAAGAAAAAATGTATCAAAACATAGTTGAACTTTTATTAAAACATTTAATAAACAGAAAAAGGTAACAAACTTCCCTACATATAGTACTTTTGTTGATTTTAATTTATTTATTTTTAACAACTTTATTTTACAAAACAAAGATAAATGTACAGATTTTAAGTATTTTTGCATAAAATTATACAATACATTTTTGTCAGTACTTTTTTTTTCTAAAGGTTTGATGGTGTGATAAAGATCCAACCAGTAACAATGAGCATAAAGTACATATAAAAAAAGATACAACCTGGAAATAGTCAAAGTTTTCTTGGTGTGTAAAGATTTTTTTTTTTGACTTTTATTTTTTGAAAGCTAATAAACAGGGAAATAAAAACCCAATAGCAGTTGAGAGACATTGGATTATGAGGAGATACTTCGGCTGAATTAAATAAACCTATATATTAAAGATGCTAGGGGAAAAGTTATGTATGTTTCTACAGGAATAGAAGTGCTATTGATTCCTTCCAAATTGACAAAATCAGAAACAACCAGGGATGACTCCTGAAAATCTTGGCTACCAACAAGAACAAAAGAAGTCAAGAAGACCATACAAGACAAGAAACATTACTTTCTGATCTCTCCTCATTGGAGCAACTCTGAAATTGACTAAAATATGAAAAAAGTCCCCAGGCAGAATCTCAGCTATTTTTGGCCAATAAATCTTTGGTTATAAAACCTTCAAGACTTGTCACAGTATCCTTTTAAATATTATAGATAGATGATTAAATTATACTTTGAATATATAATTCAAACTTACTTAAAAAGAAATACAGATGCCTTACCTTCTCATACAGACTGGAAGGAATCATGTTTGACTGGGCTGTGAACTTTCCACATTCTATACTGAAATTGATTCATAATTTTTGTATTAATTCCTTTTGAAAGTTTATGTGTTCACAGAGAAAAAATAATGAGAAAAATAGCCCTGAAGAGACTGACCTTTTGAGATGCTGAGACACTCAGACATGCTTATTCCTAAATGCTACCTGAATCTACTTTGACTGTATTAATAGTTGTTTTATCAAAATCTGTTCCAGACAGCTTAAAAGAAAGGTATTGACTCCAATTGGTCCAGCCTTTTAGACTGTTTCTATCAGAACTTTATTTAAGCCTAAATTTACATAGCACACAGACTGGACAACAAATGTTACAACTAGCTTTCTTAAGACTGAATAATATCTCAATTTTAGGGTACTCCTCAAAAGTAAAGCAATGTCTCAAGTCAGCTGGAAGCAATTTTAAGGAAATGATGCCCCATTCCGAAGAGCTGGGGTTGATAGGTTTTAGTCATTCACTGTATGTTTGCCATTGTATAGGGAGGTTGGTTACAAATTTCAGTCATCCAACAAAAGGAAAGGAACAACATGTAGGAGTTAAGAATCAGAAGTTCTCTCTTTACTTGTTCTATACTTGTCTCTTATCTAGTATTAGAGGGAAATGGAGGCAGATAGAAAGAAAATAAAGAGTTATAGGAACAATTTATAAGTAATTAGAATAAAGGGGATATTATTAAATTTACTTTTAGACCAAATAGAATTAAGAATCCAAAAATCTTACTTTGATGTAGATCTTTTTATATTGACTAGATTTGAGTACATACTTGGATACTTTGATATAGGTCTATGTATATTGATACAGAATTAAGGTTATGTTTGGCTATATTGGTATAAAAATTTATATAATAATGGAAAACCATTTATATTTTACAAAAACATAGTTGTATATATTTTCAACTATTATTTGAGGTTATAAACTCAAATGATTTCTAAATGTGCAATATTAAGTTTCAGTCCTTTTAAAAGCTATTATTACAAAATGTTTAGGATAAATAAGTAATACAAGTTAATTGTCAATCAAACTTCTAGTCATGTTAGATATGAGCTAATGTAATTACAGAAATATGTTTCCTTATTTGAAGATACAGTAAATAGCTAATAAACAAGCAGTATTTGTGTATTGATATATATGATAGCTAGATGGATGATAGGTGGATAGATAGAAATTGAAAGATATATAGATATGGATAAATAGATATATAGACAGACAGATGACAGTCTTCAAAAACTCAGAGATCTATTGAATATGGACTTTAAGTAGGCTTCATTAATACAGGCCCTTTATTCTTAATTCTTAATGAGTTAAATTTGATTCTGGAATCACCTCCATTCTAACTCAAAGATGATGATGAACATAGGAGAACCTTCACATGACGTTCAAAATATGATAAGATGCCACCTAGCAATAAATAAATGAATAAATAAATAAATAAATAAATAAATAAATAAATAAATGAAATAAAAGTATTGCTTAATCTGTTAGCACTATGCTGTCCAAATGCACAAGCTAGATCTAGGGAAATCAAATCCTGTGCATTGACAAAGAATCCATCATGATTACACATCCCCATCCTTAAGAGAAGGTAACCAGTCCTTCATAATTACATTACATCCTCCATTTCTACACATCACTGTTCAGCTTCCTAACACTCCACATTTCATCCCTGTTTCCTCTCACACATATTTCCTCTCTCCCCCTTTTTCTCTTCCTGTCCTCTCTTTCCTCCAAATTCCTCCTACCCTCATTCTCTTGCAAGTATTTTTTTTTTTTTTTTACTCTTTTAAGAAGGGAACAAAATACTTTTCAATAAAGGTCTGCCAGAAATCGTGGATGGCTGAAGACTGATACTCCAATATTTTAGAGAAATTTGGGGGAATGTCAAAAAAAATTAAGCTTTCTCTGTTATTTCTCTTGTTTTGGAAGCTGTATAGTTTTAGTCTCATATTAAGCTTCTTTTGCTTAAGATCAGATAATATGAAACCAGAGCCACAGGCAGAACATGGACATAGCCATCAGAACTGGAGTCCTGCCTGTAGTGATCTGAGCACCCAGAGGTAATAAAGGAGCATTCTCACTCCTGAGCCCATGGGTGAGCTTACACTCAATTTCCACTGACTATCTGGAGAGAGACCTTTAGGAACTCTCAGGGTGCAGGAAATAGTGTAGTTTAGGAAGATACTGGTCTGGCCTCTATCTGTGCCCAGAACCACAGGCAGAATGAGCACACAGCCTTCAGGATTGGTGGCCTGCCCACAGAGAGTTGAGCACACAGAGCAGATGCAGGAGTGCTTTGTCTCCTTAGACCACAGATAAGCCCATAATCTTTTCCCTCTGACTATCTAGGGAGATACCTCCAGAAATTCTCAGGGAACAGGTATCACGGTATCGCTTGAGTCTGTGAAATTCAGGCTTCCATTTGCACCAAGATCTAGAGCCAGCCCATCAGCATTGGAAGTCACAGCCTGTACATTGAGAACAGAAGGCCCAGGAACAATCTCCCTCCAGTGCCCATATTCCACAGGCATACAGAAGAGACAAGCTCCATTCAGAGACAAGATCAACTAATATCAAAGATAAGAAGATGGCAAGAAGCAAACACAAGAATCTAAGCAACAGATATCAAGATAACCTGGCAACATCAGAATCCAGCTCTCCCAACACAACAAGTAATGTGTACAAAAACACACCAACAAAACAAGATTTGGACTTAAAATCATGCCTCATGTTTATAATAGAAGGCCATGAGAATCACATGAATAACTTCCTTAATGAAATACAGGTGAACACAGATTAATAATTACAAGACATTAGAGAAACAGAGAAAAACATAAGCAAACAGATGAAAGAATTGAATAAAAATTTCCAGGCTCTAAAAACAAAACTTGAAATAATAAAGCAAATACAAAGAGAGACAACCCCCAATGAAAGAGGTCAAGAGTAATAGACATAAGCATCACCAACAGAATACAAGGGATAAAGGAGAGATTTTTGGGGGCAAAATATAACATAGGAAACATTGATACAACAGTCAGAGAATAAATGTAAAAATTAAAAAGCTCTAACACAAAACAGCCAAGAAATCCAAGACACAATGAGAAAATTTCCAACTAAAAGGCCCAGTAAATATCTTCAACAAAGTTATAGAAGAAAAGTTCCTTAACCTAACCTAAAGAGATAACCATGAACATAAAATAAGCCTACAGAACTCAAAATAGAATGGACCAGAAAAGAAATTTCTCCTGACGCATAATATTCAAAACACCAAATGTTTAAAACAAAGTGTATTTAAAGAAGTAAGGGAAAAAGGACAATTGACATATAAAGACCAAGCAGAATTACTAAAGATTCTTAAAAGAAACTATGAAAGCTAGAAGATCCTGGAAATATATTATACAGACCCAAGAGAACAGAAATGCCAGCCCAGACAACTATTTCCAGTAAAACTCTCAGTTTGAATAGATAACTTGGAGAAACCAAGGTATTCTAAGACAAGACCAATTTAAAAATATTTGTCTATTAACCCTGCTCTACAAAAGATAATAGATAGAAAACTCTAAAACAAAGAGGGAAACTACACCCTAGGAAAAGCAAGAAAATAATCCTCTTGCAATAAAACTGAGCATGAAAGTCACACAAACATAATTCTACTTCTAACAACAAAAATAACAGGAAAAAAATCACTCTGCCTTAATATCTCTTAACATCAATGGACTCAATTCTCCAATAAAAAGACATAGACTATGAGACTGGATACATAAAAAGGACTCAACATTTTTCTGAAACCAGAAAACTCATCTCAACAACAAAAACAGGCACCACCTTAGTATAAGTGTTGAAAAAAAAAAAAAACTTTTCAAGCAAATGGTCCCAAAAAACAAGCTTGAGTAGCCACACTAATATCAAATAAAATAGATTTTTTTGATGAACTCTTAACCCTGAACATCTATATTCCAAATACAAGGGTACTCACATTTATAAAAGTAACTCTACTAAAGTTCAAAGCATATATTGAATCAAACACAATAATAGTGGGTGCCATCAGCACCCCACTCTTATCAATGGACAGATCAGGAAACAGAAACTGAACAGAGAGACAGTGAATCTAACAGAAATTATGAATCAAAAAAAAAATAACAGACATCTATAGAATATTTCATCCTAAAACAAAGTGCAGAACAGAGACTGAAGGATAGGCCATCCAAAGACTACCCTATGTAGGGATCCATCCCAGTTATATACACCAAACCCAGACAGTAGTGTGGAGGCTATGACATTTTGCTGACAGGATCAGCTATCTCCAGAGAGTTTCTGCAAGAGCCTGACAAATATAGATTTAGATGCTTGCAGCCAACAATTGTTTGGACTGAATACAGGGACCCAAATGGAAGAGATAAGGTCTGAAAGAGGTGAAAGGGTGTGGAACCCTAAAGGAAGAACAACAATATCAACCAACCAGAATCTGCTCCCATGCTCAAGCTCCCAGAGACTAAACCAGCAATTAAAGTGTACATGATGAGACCCATAGCTCCAGCTGCAGATATAGCAGAGAATAGCCTTATATGGCATCAATGGGAGGGGGAAGCGTTGGTCCTGTGAAGGTTAGAAGCCCCAGTGTAGGGGAATGCCAATATAGTGAGGTGAAAGTGGAAAGATTGGTGTGGGAGCACCCTCATAGAGGTACAGGAAGAGAGTTGAGATAGGGTATTAATGGACGGCACACCTGGAGTGGGAATAGCATTTGAAAGGTAAATAAATATAATATCTAATATAAAAATGTTTTTAGGTAGAGAAAGATATTCTTAAGTTTTTCAATGTAATTTTCGATAGAAAATGTTTTAGGCACACTCACCAATATAGAATATATAGGAAAACTTGTTTTTTAATATGCAAAATACAAATGGATGGGACATTATAATGTAATTCTTAAAGGACAATTTTTATAATTGCTATAGTAATACCTTATTATTGTGAGAAGAAGGCCTTTAATAAACTTAAGGGTGAGATCTTAGGCATAATGTTATTGTGCATTTTATACCTATTTTACTTGTATTATTCAAATACTAATTTTTCTGTTTCTATATCTGCATGAAATTTAGACATAAAATTGTAAATCTTATTCTAAGAATCTCTCATTTCAAAGTTATGTTAAAAACTGCTCCCCATCGACTTTCTGAATTGTCAATAAAAGCTGATCTGTCCATGGCTGAGCAACAGAGAGAATAGAGCAATGATTATGATGCCATCCAGAGGACAGGTTGAGAGAGGACAAAGTGAGTTTTCATCATGATCCATGGGCCTAAGCAACATTACAGCAACACATGTGGACCAGAGAAAGTCAGATCAATATTAAAATGAAAGAGTATTGGTGATATTGACAGGGATATAACTAGGTTAGCTTGAAGGATTAGAATACACTAAAACCTGCCCAGCTATTGTAGTGTATATCTTGATTAGATAAATATTATAGTCTTTATCATTTAGGAGTTAGTCAGGATAAATAAAAATATCTCTTTTAAGAGTAACAATTGAATTTTTATCATTGAATGGCTTAAGCAAATGTAACAATCATCAGTATAGATTAAATGAAAAAATCATATCATCCAAATATATTACTGACCTTTCAAAATATAGAATAAATCCAAAGATTGGCATACAACCTGATTTCTCTTTAACATAAAAGTAAGTGGTGAATGGCTAATGTAATATTAAGGATTTTTTTTCTGGGCTTTTGGCAACTTGGTTTGTACTTCTTAAAGAATATACGATTGGAAATAGGTCATAGTAAATTTGATACAGACTTTCCTGTATACCTAACAAAACAATTTTCCAGCCCTCAGAACCTGCAAATATGACAAAGTTAGACTGTCTCTATAATTTTACTATGGTAAATCCAAACTGTATATAACATTCCATCTTTTTGCTCACATTAATTTTTTCTGGGATTATAAAAAAAGAAAAAAAAAATAACTACATAATTCCCAAGTACTTGCAGAAAGAGCAAAATTCTCATTTCAAATTTCTCATCATACCATGACTTAAAATTTTACAATATAAAAATAAGAAGAGCTAACTAATCATCTTGAAAAACCTCAGAAAATTAACCTCAGATATTTGTGTCACATGTTGGTGTAGGTCTCAGTGGCAGTTTATCTGGGAGACTTCACCTTTCATCAGTCAAGGATAAATTTTGTAGAGTTACATTTGATTCTGACAGTCTAAAGAAACAAGTGGGTAAATACCTTCAACATATTAATCATTTGTGATACCAAACACAAATATAGTAATTTGTGTCATAATCATTCACTGTGACTGGTTTGCTTTTCAATACACTGTGAGAAACCTTGTAGGGCTGGATGCTGACATAGCTGTGATGAATCATTTAGCTACATGCCTAAGAGGAACAGAAAGCAATACAAATAACCTTTTCAAATACAGGATAACCTTGGGACTTTTTTTCTCCAAAAAGTAAGATTTAAGTACATATTTTAAAACAACCATATTTAATTATTTTCACTCAAAATCATGATGTTATTTTATTTGTTTGTTTCCACCATTAAACATACCCTGTGCCCATGAAAGAAAATAGTCTTATATTACTGGGAATATTTTGTGTAAGATGCAGCTCCAGGCTAACATTGTGTTATAGTGGCATCACCTTGTCAGTGTTGTGATAATTTATAATGAGAAAAGACTGTGTCAAGGCACTATAGAATTTATTAGAAACTTTTAGGGTCTCAAAAGTGAGCACCTAAACTGATTGTTGTCATATAGAAAATAAAAATGTGAAGTTTTCTTGATGCATAAAAATGCATATCATTTCATTTATATTCTTATATAACATAATTCATAGTGATGAATAATTACAATATAGCCAGGAGCAGTTCATACATAGGGCTCAATTATAATTTAAAAAGTGGAAGAGATTTGAAACTGTACCAAACTGCAAATGCATATTACTTTTATAAATATGTGACATAAATTGGTAATATTGCCTTTGAAACACAGCAAAATGGGAACACTAAAAATAAAGCACAGGGTTAGAGCTGAGGAATACTATATTTTTATGGATAAAAATCTATGCTATTGATAGCTATAGATAGCTACAAATTCCAATATGGAATCAGACTAAAATGTGAAGAATTGATGCAGTAAACAGTCAAGATGTACTACTGCAGAAATGCTAACAAATCTTCATTAATTTAAAAAAGAACGATATATGTATATATATATATATATATATATATATATATATATGCATACATAGACACACAGAAATCTATAGACACTCACTGTGTGAATGTGTGTGTGTGTGTGTGTGTGTGTGTGTGTGTGTGTGCGCATGTGTGCATGTGTGTGTGTGTGTGTGGTGTTTATGTGTGAGGAAACGAGACTTATCTGGGAAAAAGGAGACATTAGAGTTTTATTTTACATTTATTTGCTTATTACTTAGGGTAGTTACATAAATTGGCCATTTTAAAGAAAATTTTAATAAATAGTGATGTGCCGGAAAAATATAAATAAAATGTAGATAAGGCTATAAACATTGAAACATCCATTACCTAATAAGTTCAGGAGAAAAATGCCATCCAAGCAAATGGCCCCAAGAAGCATGCTAAAGTGGCCATTCTGATATTGAATAAAGTAGATTTTTAACCAAAAATCATAAAAACATGAGGAAAGACACTTTTTACTCATTACAGGGAATATTTGTCAGGAGGAACCATCAATCCTTAACATATATGCTCCAAACACAAGAGCACCCATATTTATAAAAGAAACCCTACTAAGCTCAAGAAATGCATTGCACCCCACACAATGATAATGGGGGACCTCAGTACCCCACTCTCACCAATGGACAGATCATGGAAACAAAAACTGAACAAGAACAGAATGAAACTAGAAGAGGTTATTAAAAAATTTGAATTAATAGATATGTACAAAATACATCATCCTAAAACAAAAGAATACACCTTTTTCTCAGCACCTAAAGGCACCTTCTCAAAAACTGATCATATATTCAGTCACAAAGTAAGCCTCAATAAATATAAGAAGATTGATATACTCCCATGGATCCTATCAAGTCACCATGGTCAAAGGCTGGTCTTTAATAACAACAAAGACAACAAAAACCTATATACACATGGAAACTAAACAATGCTCTATTAAATGATAGCATGGTTAAAGAAGACACAAAGAAATAAATTAATATTTTTTTAGAATTTAATGAAAAATGAAAACACAACATATCCAAAGCTATGTGATGCAATGCAAGCAGTACTGAGAGAAAAACTCATAGCTCTGAGTGCTTCCAAAAAGATACTGGAGAGAGCATATACAAACAAATTGACAGCTCAGTTGAAAGGTTTAGAACAAAAGGAACCATATATATCCAAGAGGAGTAGACAGCAAGAAATAATCAAACTCAGATCAGAAACTGATCAAATAGAAACAAAAAGAACCATTCAAATAATCAACAAACCAAGAGCTGGTTTTTGAGAAAATTAACAAGATTTATAAACCCTTAGCCAGAATGACTAGAGGGCTAAGAGAGAGTATCCAAATTAACAAAATCAGAAAGGAAAGGGGAGACATAACAACTGAAACTGAGGAAATTCAAGTTATCAATAAATGCTACTATAAAAGCTTATACTCAACAAAGCTGGAAAATCTGGAGGAAAAAGTTGAATTCCTAGACAGATGCCCAATACTAAAGTTACACCAGGACCAGGTAATCCATCTAAATAATCCCATAACCCCTAAAGAAATAGAAGAAGTCATTGCATCCCATAAGTTTGGGTATGATGTGTTTTCGTTTTCGTTGAATTCTAGAAAGTCCTAAATTTCTTTCTTTATTTCTTCTTTGGCCCTGCTATCATTTAACAGAGAATTGTTTAGTTTCCATGTGTATGTGGGATTTTTGTTGTCTATGTTGTTGTTAAAGACGAGCTGTAGACCATGGTGATCTGCTAGGATGCATGGGAATATTTCAATCTTCTTATATCGATTGAGGCTCGTTCTGTGTCCAATTATGTGGTCAATTTTCGAGAAGGTGCCATGGGGTGGTGAGAAGAAGGTGTATTCTTTTACTTTAGGATGATATGTTCTGTATATATTTATTAATTCTAGTTGGTTCAAAGTCTCTGCTAGTTTTGCAGTGTCCTTGTTCAGTTTCTGTTTCCCTGATCTGTCCATTGGTGAGAGTGGGGTATTAAAGCCTCCCACTATTATCGTGTGGGGTGAGATGTATTTTTTGAGCTTTAGTAGGCTTTCTTTTATGAATGTGGGTGCTTTTTTATTTGGAGCATATATGTTACAAATTGAGAGTTCCTCCTGACAGATTTCCCCGGTAATGAGTAAAAAGTGTCCTTTCTTATCTTTTTTTGATAACTTTTGGTTGGAAATTTACTTTATTCGATATTAGAATAGCCACTCCAGCTTGCTTCTTGGGGATGTTTGCATGGAAGTTTATTTCCCACCCTTTTACTCTGAGATAGTGCCTGTCTTTGTCTCTGAGATGAGTGTCCTGTATGCAGCAAAAGACTGGATTTTGTTTAGGTATCCAGTTTGATATCCTATGTCTCTTTATGTGAAAGTTGAGTCCATTTATATTAAAAGATATCAAGGAATATTTGTTTCTGTTTTCTGCCATTATTGCTTTTGTGGGTTGAGTTGTGTCTGTCTCTTTTCTTCTTTTAGTTTTCTTGTTTAGGAGTTTTCTTGTTTTTACTATACTGTATTTTCCCTCATTGTATTGGGTTTTCCACTTATAATTTGTTGTAGTGCTGGGTTTGTGGTCAGATATTGTGTGAATTTTGATTTGTCTTAAAATATCTTCATCTCTCCATCTATGGTGATTGATAGTTTTGCTGGGTATAGCAGCTTGGGCTGGCACTTGTGCTCTCTAAGTGTCTTCATGATGTCTGTCCAGGCTCTTCTAGCTTTCATAGTCTCTGTTGAGAAATCGGGTGTGATTTTGATTTACCTGCCTTTATATATTACCTGACCTTTTTCCCTTACTGCTTTTAGTATTCTTTCTTTGCTTTGGGCACTTGGTGTTTTGACTATTATATGTCGGGAGGTATTTATTTTCTGGTCAGAGCTATTTGGAGTTCTGAAGGCTACTTTTATGCTCATGGTCATCTCATTCTTGAGGGTAGGGAAGGTTTCTTCTATGATTTTGTTGAAGATATTTACTGTGCCTTTTAGTTGATACTCTTTTCCCTCTTCTATTTGTATTATCCTTAGGTTCGGTCTTCTCATTGTGTCTTGGATTTTCTGGACATTTTCGGTTAGGAGCTTTTTGTTTTTTGCATCTTCTCTGGCTGTTTTGTCTATGTTTGCAATGTTGTCTTCTGCCCCCGAGATTCTCTCTTCTATCTCTTGTAATCTATTGAAAATGCTTTCTTCTGTGACTCCTGATTTCTTTTTTTGATGTTCTGTCTCTAGGGTTATCTCTTTTTGTGTTTTCTTTATTGTGTCAATTTCCATTTTAATTTCCTCCTTCCATTCCTTTATTTTTTTGGTTCTGTTTTCCTCGAGTTCTTTGAGTTCTTTGAGTGTTTTTCTTGTTTCCTCTTTAAAAGCTTCTGAATCTTTTTGCTTTTCCTCCCATTCTTGTTTAAGTATCTCTATCAGCATCTTGAGGCATTATTTCAGGTCTGTGTCTTCTTTTTCTGGAGTTTTTGGAATTCCGATGTTTGCTGATATGGGAGAGCTGGGTTCTGGTTTTGCCAGTTTGTCTTGGTTTCCTTGAGATATACTCTTTCGCTTTCCTCTTGCCTTTTTTTTGTCAGTGATATGTTTTCACCTTTCTCTTTTATCTCGTCTCTGTCCCTGGATCTCCACTGGTCCAGGTGGCAGAATGGCCCAGCCCTCAGAGTCGCATGGTGGGAACAGATGTGCCAAAGTTCTGTTCCTGATCCCCAGATCAGGCAGGTCGGAGGGTGTGCCCCGAGCACGCACTCAGCAGAGATCTCTCTGCTTCCCTGCTGCCTAGATCTCCCACTCACCAGTTTCTCAACCCCTAGGGGCTGGTGGTTTGCGTGGCAGATGGTCTGGGCTCTGTTCTGCACTCTGAAATCGCAGCTGGGTGGAAACAGAAGTTCCAAAGTTCTGATCCTGGCCCCAGTTTTTCAGCCCTAAGAGCTGGCAGTCTGTGCAGCAGATGGTCCGGGCTCTGTTCTGTGCCCTGAAGTCACTTCTGGGTGGAAATAGATGTTCCAAAGTTCTGTTTCTGGTCCCAGTTTTTCCACCTTAGGGGCTGGTGGTCTGCGTGGCAGATGGGCCGGGCTCTGTTCTGCGCCCTGAAGTTGCTGCTGGGTGGAAACAGAAGTTCCAAAGTTCTGTTCCTGGTCCCCGGATCAGGCATGTCGGAGGGTGCGCTCTGCGTGCACACTCCGCAGAGATCTCTCTGCTCCCCAGCCGCCCGGATCTCCCACCAGAAGAAGTCATAAAAAGCCTTCCAACTAAAAAAGGGCCAAGTCAAGATGGGGTCAGTGCAGAATTCTATCAGACATTTATTGGCAAACTAATACCAATGCTTTCCAAACTATTCCACAAAATAGAGTCAGATGGAATACTACCAAACACATTTTCGATGCCACAATAAACCTTGATCCTAAATCACACTAACAACTTACAAGGAAAAAGAACATCAGACCAATCTTACTTATGAACATTGATGCAAAAATACTCAACAAAATATTTGCAAACTGAATCCCAGAACACATCAAAATGATCATCCACCATGATTAAATAGGTTTTATCCTGGGATGCAGGGATGGTTTAATATACAGAAATACATCAACTTAATCCACCATATAAACAAACTCAAAGAAAAAATTCATATGGTCATCTCACTAGATGATGAGAAAGCATTTGAAAAACTTCAACACCACCTCATGTTTGTCTTGGAAAGAACAGGAATCCAAGGCCTATAACTTAACATAATAAAAGCAATACAGAGCAAATCAATAGCCAACATCAAACTTAACAGTGAGAAAGTTGAAGCAATCACACTAAAATAAGAGTCTAGACATGGCTGCCCACTCTCCCCCTACCTATTAAACATTGTACTGGAAGTCCTTACCAGAGCAATTAGACAGCAAAAGGAAATCAAAAGAATACAAATTGGAAAGGAAGATGATAAAGTATCAATGTTTGCAGATGTCATGATAGTGTATGTATATGACCCCAAAAGTTCCACCTGAGGACTTCTACTGATAAACAAGTTCAGCAAATTGGCTGGATAAAAAAATTAATTTAAAGAAATCAGTAACCTTCCTATATTCAAAGAACAAACATGTGGAGAAAGAAAGTAGGGAAAAGATACCATGAACAATAGTCACAAAACTATGAAATACCCTGGTCTGACTCTAACTAAGCAAGTGAAGGACCTGTATGACAAGAACGGCAAACCTTTATAAAATGACATCGCAGAAGATCTCAAAAATGGAAAGATCTCCTATGCTCATGGAATGGAAGTATCAACTACAGATTCAATGCAATCCCCATCAAAATACCAACCCAATCTGTCCTATAGTTTGAAAGAGCAATGTATAGTTTCATCTGTAATAAAAAAAGACCTAAAACAGCGAAATCCTTTCTCAACAACAAGAATAAATCTGCGGGAATCACTATCCCTTACCTCAAGCTACATTACAAGGCAATTGTGCTAAAAAACTGAATGGTACTGATCCAGAAACAGGCAGGTTGATCAATAGAATAGAATAGAAGATCCCAAAATATATGGCCACCTGATGTTTGAAAAATTGAAACCTTCAATTGAAAAAGGACAGCTTATTCAACAAATGGTGTTGGTCCTATTGGCACTCAATATGCAGAAGAATGAAAATAGACCCTTTTTTAGCTCCTTCTACAAAGTTCAAGTGCAAGTGGATCAAAGATTTCTGCATTAAACCAGGTACACAGAAACTATTAGATGAGAAAGTAAGGAAACCTTAGAACACATAGGCACAGGAAATATTTCCTGAACAGAACACCAATGGCTCATGTTCTCAGATCAAAGATTGACAAATGGTACGCAATGAGAAGCATCTAAAGAAGTCCTTGACATCATTATCTATCACGTAAATGTAAATCAAAACAACACTGAGATTACACCTCACACCAATCAGATTGGCCAAGATCAAAAATTCAGATGATAGCAGATGCTGGCGAGGATGTGTTTTACATGTACTTTATGCTCCTTGTAACTAGTAAGATTTTAATGCACACTATCAAACCTTTAAAAAATTAAGTACTGACAAAAATTTATTGATATACTTTTATGCAAAAATGCTTTCAATCTTTACATTTATCTTTGTTTTTTAAAATAATGTTCAATAAAAAAATAAATGTCATATTTCATTCTCCATCTATTTGATTTTACATAGATCATGGGGACATCAGTTTTTGTGCAGAAAAATTTGAAAGTAAATATTAATCCTTCAGAGTACACCTGTTACATGCCGAGATTCCCTGCATGGACTAACTAACACACAACCTAAATTAATATCACTTTATGGCAGTTTTAGTTATTAGGTCTCACATATCCTAAACAATTTCTCTAATTTTACATATGCCCATTTATAAATTCCCTATTTTTATGTTATATTGGCATATTTGAAGGAAGATTAGGAATTAAACTATTAGAAGGCTGTACTCTTTGACTCTTATACTTCTCTCCTTTCTCTCTTTCTCTCTCAAATATGCGTATATGTATACATCAAAAAGAATGCTATTCAGCATATATATATATGTATATATATATATATATAATATCACATATGCATAAATATATAAGATGTGCTTAGATTCCCAAGATTTTTTTTATGATAGCAGTGTCCATTTTCTATATTTTGACTTGCTGCATTGAGCACTTCAGATATATTATCAAACAAAAAAATCAGCACAAGAAAGCAGTGAACCCAACACTAAAAGGCACAATCCTTTTATATTTATCATTTAGATAAATTTGACTGGGATTTCATGAGAAAGGGAATAGGGTTACCAAGAGGCCTTTATCTGGTCAAGCCTGTCTAAAATTACATTAGGAATAATTGTTTAAAAAACATGTTTTAAGCAATTCTTATGCGCAAATATATAACAATGAAATTTTAAAAAGTACATTGATATATTTGCATGAAAAGGAAGTGCAGATTTTATATTCAGCTTTTGTCAAAATGATACTGAATTCTGGAAATGAAGATGACAGCACATTAGCACCATGTTCAGTACATTTTCCCAGCAAATAAAGCTGCTTTGATTTCCTGTTTAGTTGACACAGATGTCTCATCACAGAAAATGAGAAAAATAGTATTTTTCTGTACAATTCTTCTGAGATAATTGGTATATTCATTCTAGTTAGGGTCAACTCATTATTCTAAAGATAAAGATTAAATAGCAGAATTCAGAACACCCACTTTGAGACAAGATTGACTGGTTTGTAAATTCAGAGTATCAAAGCAAATGTCTTTAGTTGTTTTGTAAACCTCCATGTACCTAAAATGTAAGCACAGGTTATTCATACTGTAGTTTTAAAGAAAGACAACCTTCTTAAAAAAAAACTTTGGTATTTTGCCATGGCCAATATGTAATATGAATCTCTGCAATTGTACATGCAATTTTAAAAGAAGAAGAAACGCTGAACAGACACCATATGCAAAATGAGTGATTATTTTACCAATGGCAAATTATTGCCTATCCATGAAAGAAGATATTCAATATAATCAAGTGTTGCAAATATTGATTGTCTAGCTGGATCCAGACACTTGCTTCCAAACCTGGTGACTTGAGAAGGAACAAGTATGAATACAAGAATTCCTGAAATTGTTCTCTGATCCCAAAAGCACACAGTGTTTTCACTTTGTCCCCATTGGCATACACACATATGCACATAAGTACACACACACACACACACACACACACACACACACACACACCATATATGTATGTGTATACATGCACACAGACACAAGGCATAATCAAAAATAAATAAATTATATGTGTATTAGTACTATATAAATAATAGGTTTATATTTTTAAATTTTTCTGTCACATGAATCAGAAAATATTCTTCCATGTTTAAATTTATTATTTCTTTGTGTCTGTGTGTTTTTGTCTGTACAGTGCGTTTTGTCTGTGAACAACAGCCTTTTTAGGCTATAAAATGATATCAGACATGCCAAGCTATATTTATAACTGTTAGTGAGGAACATAATATGGACACTTAAGAGCAAACTCAGGTCTTTTGGAAGAACATCAACTGTTCTTCATTGCCAAAATCTGTTGTTCCAGCCCCCTCACAAATCTACTTATAACAGACATTGTTGAGGGCCGAAGGCTGCGCCCTTACAAGATGGTGCTGGTTTCAGGTGCCATGAATCAGTTAAAGTGTGGTAAATAACCACTGGGCACATGTGCAAAGAGTGGTGTGAGCCAAGTCCCCGCCCATCCCAGGGCGTCACGATCAGACCACTAGTGGGCAGCCAATCACACCGCGACACGCCACCCTTGCAGGTATAAATTAGGGTGCCTTTTCCTGCCCAGTGTCTTCCTCTTCAAGATGCAATAAAGGTTTTGCTGCAGAAGGATCCTGGTGTTCCGCGTGCGTTCTTGCTGGCGAGATGGTAGCACAGGACAAGACATAAAACATAATCCACATTTTATCTTTTTTTTGAACAACTTTATTTTAAAAAGCAAAGATAAATGCACAAATTTTAAGCATTTTTTGCATAAAAGTATACAAATGTTATCAGTCACTCTGACTTATTTCTTTGTAACTTTTCATATTCTATGGTTTAGATTAAAAAATGAATAATGACACTGAATTGCTAGATAAGATTTGGAAAATTTTGTGTTCCAGATAATACATTCATAAAAACTTGCAGTGTTTTTTATTGTTCTAAAAACCTTATTTTTATATTTATACCCTTAACAACTTCATGCTTCATAGAGTTATTATTAGCAGAAAATATGTGGAAAGTTGTAGATATATTTGAACATATGCATGTATACAAACTTTCTCTAAATGCACATTTCATCTAGCAACATGGCTACACTGATCACATCCAAAGACCATCTAGGTTAGTTTGATCTGGCAGGAATGTACATATGCCCTTAGTATACATACACCTTTAATCGTTTTGTGAGGATTTTTTTTTCTGCAAACTTTTAATCTCAAACAATGTCATATAGTTGAGGAGCACAGAAAGTAATGAGTGATGGAGGAATCTAACAGAATGAGTCAGAAATTGGAAACACTCAACTTCATGAAAAATAGTTATTGACCAGGAACACTGAGTCCATTTATTCAGTTATTTTGAATTGAATTGAATTGAATCAGTTTAGTCAGTGCAGTTTATGTAGTGAAACTTAGCTCATTCATGAGTTTTGATCAGTTTGTGTAGCCTTTGTAATATAGGAGAGCAGAGACAGTGGAAGGCAGAGAAGAATATTAGAATAAACTGAGAGAGGTAGGCTGAATCCAAACACAATAATTAAGTCGGAAGCTGAAGTAAACCAGGTTGAATAAGTCAGTTTGGAAATGAGGTCTGAGGCAGATCAGCTGAGCTGAACCAGCCAATCAGAATTCAGAAAGAACTAGAAAAGATAAGGTTATTAAGCAGAAAGAGTCCAAAATGATAATTATATCAGGCAAATAAAAATTACTTTTATACATGATAAAAGTTTATAAAACTCTTATACATTTATACAACAGTGCTTAAAATTTGTTCTTTTATCTTTGTTTTTTTAAATACAGTTAAAAAATAAAAAAAATATTATATGTAAAAAAAACTTCAGAATAATGGTTAATTCAACTAATATATAATGAAAGCCTATCAATTTTTTAATATTTTCACATAGATTGATCTAATGTGATCTGATAATGTTATTTATTTTAATGTTTAATTGAAAACAATTATTTTATACAACATATAGTGATCATAGTTTCGAAGGTATACAAAAAACTCAAAAAGCAAGACACCAGAGAATCAAACAACCCTATTAAAAAATGGGATACAGAGCTAAACAAAACTTTCTCAATTGGGGGATATGGAATGACTGATAAACATCTAAGGAAGTGCTCAACATCCTTAGCCACCAGGGAAATGCAAATCAAAACAACCCTGAGATTCTACCTCACACCAGTCAGATTGGCTAAGATCCAAAACTCAGATGACAGCAGATGCTGGCGAGGTTGTGGAGAAAGAGGAACACTTCTCCACTTTTGGTGGGGTTGTAAACTGATACAACCACTCTGGAAATCAGTCTTGTGATTCCTCAGAAAATTGGACATAGTACTACCTGAAGATCCAGCTATTCCACTTCTGGGCATATACCTGAGTGAGATAACCCAGTCACAAAAGTACAGACATAATATGCAATGTCTTTCAAAGCATCATATTTCTCTCCCTATTTACCATAGCCTTTGAAGCCACACTATAATGTAAAACAAATTTATTCCAATTTAAAAGTACTTACCATTCTTTCAAGACTGTCCTTCAAGTTCCAAAATCTCTTTCAAGGCTCAAGACAATTACTTAACTGTAACTTTCTGTAGACCACAAATAGCAAAAAAAAAAAAAAAAAAAAAAAAAAAAAAAAAAAAAAAAAAAAAAGGTTATATATTTCCAGTTATATATTTCCAGTGTACATTATCATGAAATATAAATTTCAATTATAAATAATAACAACAACTGCAACAATGAAAAGACTAAAGAGGGTATAGAAAAAATACCTTAACTAATCAAGAATGTTCCCAACAAGGCAAATTAAGAATTCTTTAACTTCTCCCTTGATGTTCTTGGTATTGTTAAATGGCTTTTACATCTAGATTTTGTCTATACAACACATTTTTTACTTTATTTTACTGTTTCCACATCCTCTTCTTGGCAAAGCTGTCACATTTTTAACATCTTGGTATCTCCAAGGAACTCCATGTTCACCTTAATAGTATCATTCAATGGGTTCTCCATTCACTGTCTCACATGTAACATGCATTCTCTTTGTATTTTTCTTAACCACACAAGATTCCGTAACATATATTCTGTTTTTTCCCACCAATGCTAGAATCTGCTAACATTTACTGTTTTTGGATACTAGAATCTGTCTCTGCATATAAATTACATTCCTATAATTTTCCATTGTTTTTGAGGTCTAGGTTAATCCTTTGGCCTTTTTGCTTTTTTTTTTTTTTTTGCTTTTTTTTTTTTAATAGACTGTCTTTTATTGGGGAAAGGGCACATAGAAACAATAAACCACAATGGGGTTTCCTAGTAAAACAATAGTAGACAAAACATCTAAAGGAGAAGCACAGTGTTTGTAATACACAGAATTTAACCAAATTCTTTACAAATGGTAAATAAGACAGTGAAAAATTTGCAGGCAATAGTCCCCTGGTTGTCCCCGACATTAGAAAAACATTTTAGTTTAACAGAAAGAAAAGAATATTGTAGAAAATATCAATCAATACATTTTTTTTTCAATGAACAAAAAGTATAGTAATACAGAATGTAACACGAATTTGTCAAAGTGTTTTTCCTGTGTAAGGATTGAGCATGATTTTTTTGTTTTGTTTTGTTTTGTTTTCTTTTTTTTTTCTTGGACTTCACACTGTCTGTGAGTTGTTTCTGGGGCAGTGCAAGCCTCTGGGGTTAGCATCCCACTATCGGTGACTGCATATTATGTCTGTTCTTTGTGACTGGGTTATCTCCCTTAGGATGATATTCTCTAGATGCAGCCATTTTCTTAAAAATTTGGTTAAGTCATTGTTTCTGGTGGCTGAGTAGTATTCCATTGTATAAATATACCACAATATTTGTATCCATTCATCTACTGAAGGACATCTGGGTTCTTTGCAGCTTCTGGCTATTATAAATAGAGCTGCTATGAACATTGTGGTGCATGTATCTATGTTGTGTATTAAAGTGTCTCTGGGGTATATGCCCAGAAGTGGAATAGCTGGGTCTTCAGGTAGTACTATATCCAATTTTCTGAGGTATCGCCAGACTGATTTCCAGAGTGATTGTATCAGTTTACTACCCCACCAACAGTGGAGAAGTCTTCCTTTCTCCACAAACTTGCCAGAATCTGCTGTCATCTGAGTTTTGCATCTTGGCCAATCTGACTGGTGTGAGGTGGAATGTCAGGATTGTTTTGATTTGCAATTCCCTAATAGCTAAGGATGTCCAGCACTTCCTCAGATGTTTCTCAGCCATTCGATATTCCTCAATTGAGAAGGTTTTGTTTACCACTGTACCCAATTTTTTAATAGGGTTGTTTGATTCTCTGGTGTCTAGCTTTTTGAGTTCTTTGTATACCTTGGATATTAGGCCGCTATCTGACGTGAAGTTGGGAAAGATCTTTTCCCATTCTGTTGGCTGCCATTTTGTTTTCTTGACAATATCCTTAGCCTTACAGAAACTTTGCAATCTCATTAAGTCCCATTTGACCTTAGAGCTTTAGCCATTGGTGTTTTGTTCTGAAAATTTTCTCTTTGCCTATGTGTTCTAAGGTTTTCCCTACTTTCTCAACTAATAGTTTCAGTGTATCTGGTCTAATGTGGAGATCTTTGATCCACTTACACTTGAGCTTTTTACAAGGAGATAAGAAAGTGTCTATTTGCATTATTTTGCATGCTGAGTGTCAGTTGGTCCAGAACCATTTGTTGAATAGGCTGTCCTTTTTCCATTGAATGTTTACGGCTCCTTTGTCAAAAATCAGGTGACCATATACACGAGGGCTCATTTCTGGATCTTCTATTCTATTCCATTGATCCACATGCCTATTTCTATCCCAGTACCATGCAGTTTTCAGCACAATTGCCTTGTAATATAGCTTGAGGTCAGGGATAGTGATTCCCGCAAATATTTTCTTGTTATTGAGGATGGTTTTCGGTAATTTTGGTCTTTTGTTATTCCATATGAAATTTCACATTGATCATTACAATTCAATGAAGAACTGGGTTGGAATTTTGATGGGGATTGCATTGAATCTGTAGATTTCTTTTGGTAGGATTGCCATATTTGAAATGTTGATACTTTCAACCCATGAGCATGGGAGATCTTTCCATTTTCTGAGATCTTCCTCGATTTTCTTCTTTAGAGGTTTGAAGTTCTTGTCATACTAGTCCTTCACTTACTTAGATAGAATCACACAAAGGTATTTCATAGATATTGTGACAATTGTGAATGGTATCTTTTCTCTAATTTCTTTCTCCACATGTTTGTCCTTTGAGTATAAAAAGGCTACTTACTTATTTGTTTGAGTTAATCTTGTATCCAGTCACTTTGCAGAACTTGTTTATCAGCTGTAGGATTTCTCTGGATTAATTATTGGGTTCACTAAAGTACACTATCATGTCATGTGCAAAGAGTTATATTTTTGCTTCTTCCTTTCTGATTTGTATCCCCTTGATCTCCTTTGCTGTCTAATTGCTCCAGCCAGGACTTCCAGAACTATGTTGAATAGGTAGGGGGCAAGTTGGCAGCCTTGTCCAATCCCTGATTTTAGTGGGATTGCTTCACTTTTCCCACTGTTAAGTTTGATGTTGGCTTTTGATTTGCTGTATATTGCTTTTATTTAGTTTAGGTATCGACTTGGATTCCTGTTCTTTCCAGGACTTTTATCATGAAGGGGTCTTGAATTTTGTCAAATGCTTTCTCAGCATCTAGTGAGATGACCATGTGATTTTGTTTTTGAGTTTGCTTATATGTGGATTAAATTGATTGATTTCCTTATGTTAAGCCATCCCTGCATCCCAGGGATGAAGCCTACTTGGTCATGGTAAATGATCGTTTTGATGTGTTCTTGGATTTGGTTTTCAAGGATTTTGTTGAGTATTTTTGCATCAATGTTCATAAGTGAGAATGGTCTGAAGTTCTCTTTCCTTGTATGGTCTTTTTGTAGTTTATGAGCCAGGGTTATTGTAGCCTCAAAAAATGAGTTAGGTAGTATTCCATCTGATTCTATCTTGTGGAATAATTTGGAGAGTATTGGTGTTATATCCGCAATAAATGTCTGATAAATTTCTGCACTGAACCAATCTGGTTCTGGACTTTTTTTGGTTGGGAAGTTTTGAGGACTTCTTCTATTACTTTAGGTGTTATGGGATTATTTAGATTGTTTACTTGGTCCTGGTTTAACTCTAGTATCTTGTATCTGTCTAGGAATTCATCCATTTCCTCCAGATTTTTTAACTTTTTTTAGTATAGATTTTTGTATTAGGATTTGATGATTTCTTGAATTTCCTCAGTTTCAGTTGTTATGTCTCCACTTTCCTTTTTGATTTTGTTAATTTGTATACTCTCTCATTGGCCTCTAGTTAATTTGGTTAGGGGTTTATCAATTTTGTTGATTTTATCAAAGAACCAGCTCTGGGTTTTGTTGATTTTTTCAATGGTTCTTTTTGTTTCTATTTGATCTATTTCTGACGTAATTTTGATTATTTCTTGCCATCTATTCTTCTTGGGTGTATCTGCTTTATTTTGTTCTAGGGCTTTTAGCTGTGCTGTCAAGTTGCTGATGTATGCTCTCTCCAGTTTCCTTTTGGAAGCACTTAGGGCTATGATTTTTCCTCTCAGTACTGCTTTCTTTGCATCCCATAGGTTTGAGTATCTTGTGTTTTTGTTTTCACTGAATTTAGAAAATTCTTAATTTCTTTCTTTTTTTCTTCTTTGACCCTGATATCTTTTAACAGAGCGTTGTTTGTTTTCCATGTGTTTGTGGGCTTTTTGTTGTCTTAGTTGTTGCTAAAGACCAGCCATAGACCATGTTGATCTGAGAGGATGCATGGGAGTATTTCAATCTTCTTATATTGATTGAGACTTGTTCAGTGTCCAATTATGTGGTCAATTTTTGAGAAGGTGTCATGGAGTACTCAGAAGGAGGTGTATTCTTTTACTTTAGGATGATATGTTCTGTAGATATCTATTAATTCTAGTTGGTTCAAATTCTCTTCTAATTTGACAGTATCCTTGTTCAGTTTCTGTTTCCATGATCTGTCCATTGGACAGAGTCGGGTATTACAGTCTCCCACTATTATTGTGTGGCGTGAAATGTATTTTTTGAGCTTTAGTGGGGTTTTTATTATGAATGTGGGTGCTTTTTTATTTGGAGCATTTATGTTAAGGATTGAGAGTTCCTCCTGACAGATTTTCCTGGTAATGAGTAAAAAGTGTCCTTCCTTATCTTTTTTGACAACTCTTGGTTGGAAATTTACTTTATTCTATATTAGAATAGCCACTCCAGCTTGCTTTTTGGGGCTGTTTGCTTGGAAGTTTTTTTCCCACCCTTTTACTCTGAGATAGTGTCTGTCTTTGTCTCTGAGATGAGTTTCCTGTATCCAGCAAAATGCTGGGTTTTGTTAATGTATCCAGTCTGATAGCCTATGTCTTTTTATTGGGCAGTTGAGATCATTTATGTTAATACATATCAATGAATAGTTGTTTATGTTTCCTGCTCTTATTGCTTTTGTAGGATGTGTTGTGTCTGTGTCTTTTTCTTCTTTTGCTTTTTTTGCTTAGGAGTTTTTTTGTTTTCACTAGGATGTAGTTTCCCTCATTGTTTTGGGTTTTCCACCTTTAATTCATTGTAGTGCTGAGTTTGTGGTCAGATATTGTGTAAATTTAGATTTGTCTTGAATATCTTCATCTCTCTATCTATGGTGATTGATAGTTTTGCTGGGTATAGCATCTTGGGCTGACACTTTTGCTTTCTTAGGGTGTGCATGATGTCTCTCCAGGCTTTTCTAGCTTTCATTTTCTCTGTTGAGAAATCGGGTGTGATTCTGATTGTACTGCCTTTATCTGTTACCTTACCTTTATCCCTTACTGCTTTTAGTATTCTTTCTTTGCTTTGTGCACTTGGTGTTTTGACTATTATGTGTCGGGAGGTATTTCTTTTCTGGTCCAACCTATTTGGAGTTTGAAGGCTTCTTTTATGCTCGAGGTCATCTTGTTCTTAAAGGTAGGTAAGTTTTCTTCTACGATTTTGTTGAAGATATTTGCTCTGCCTCTTAATTGATACTCTTTTCCCTCTTCTATTACTATTATCCTTAGGTTCCGTTTTCTCTTTGTGTCCTGGATCTCCTGGACATTTCTGTTTAGGAGCTTTTTGTTTTTTGCATCTTCTCTGGCTATTTTGTCTATGTTTCCAATGTTGTCTTATGCCCTGAAATTCTCTCTTCCATCTCTTGTAGTCTATTGGAAATGTTTCCTGCTGTGACTCTTGATTTCTTTTTTAGGTGTTCTTCCTCTAGGTTTATCTCTTTTATTGTTTTCTTTATTGTGTCAATTTCCATTTTAAATTCCCTCTTCCATTCCTTCATCTCTTTGTTTCTGTTTTCCTCTAGTTCTTTGAGTTCTTTGAGTGTTTTTCTTGTTTCCTCTTTAAAAGATTCTGACTCTTTTTGTTTTTCCTCCCGTTCTTTTTTAGGTATCTCTATCAGAGACTTGAGGTATGATTTCAGGTCTTTGTCTCCTTTTTCTGGAGTGTTTGGCCTTCCAATGTTTGCTGTTATGGGAGAGCTGGGTTCTGGTGTTTCCATGTTGTATTGGTTTCCTTGGGATATACTCTTTCACTTTCCTCTTGCCATCTTGTTGTCAGTAATATGTTCTTGCCTTTCCCTTGTATCTGGTCTGTGTCCCTGGATCTCCACTGGTCCAGGTGGCAGATGGGCTGAGCCCTGTTCTGTACCCCAAATTCTCCGGGTGGAAGTAGAGGTTCCAATGGTGTGTTCCTGGTCCCTGGATCAGGCAGGCTGTGGGGCGCGGTTTCCTTGCACACTCAACAGAGATATGCAAAATAAGAATGATTGATAATAACTGCAGGGCACCATCAATACTGGGTATGTTGAGATTTTTTCTGCCAAAGACACTAATTCAAAACTCGTCAATTCATTGATAAAAAAAAATTAAGAGGCAAAGTTATACTTTAAGTTTGAATTACTTTGCCTAAGAGACCCATCAAACACTAATGCCTCTAACCTCTCCCATACCCATGGAAAGACACTTGCAGAAATATTGGAACCTATTTTATGTATGATGACTAAAGACACCTATTTTGATTCACCTAAACAAGTTTGTTTAACCCAACTACACAAGATCTGCTTGATCTTATGTAGGTAGGATAGATATAGGCAAAAAATCCATTAAGATACATATTTTCTCATGGCTGGAAGTAGGTATGAAATACACAGGCAGAGAGTATGCTGGAGTATATCCTTGACCCTGATTGGATCTAGTGGAAAATAAATGATATTTTTGGTTAGACTTTATAAACTTTGGCAAAATATGATGTGTTGCCATTTTATGGGAAATCCAGGAATGGACCTAGGCATAGTTTATCATCCTGGACAGAATTTAATTAAAGCTTTCTTTCAAATTATCTCAGAATTGTAGTTGTAGTAGTCTATCTCTAAAATGGTAGATTATCAGATTCTTAGGGCAACAGGACAAAAACAGCTATTTTATTTACCAAAGCTTGACAAGAATAATCTCAAAGACTTCCAATAATACTTTTCAGTTTAAAATTTATTGATCAAGACCTATATAGTTCACATCCCCTTTAGCACTAATTACTTTTATGTTCCTAATAATATGCCCCACCTAAAGTGTTCAACTACTTTGCTAGCCCAAATCCCACAGTCCTCCATATTTTTTGCAACATGTAGCATAATCAGGACTATCACAATAAGACCCCATTTTCTACTATAAATTTCTGTCTTAGATGTACTACTGTATAAAGACACTGTGTCTAAAGCAACTATGGTGAAATAGAACATGATTAGTGGTTGGCTTAAAGTTTTAGAGAGTTTGTAAAGACAATATAAACTCCATTTATACCCATGTAAAACCCCATTTGCCTCCCTTTTGAGGACCAGGTCTGATATCAAAAATGCCATAAGGCATTACCTTCAGGAAAAAACAATAAATCCCAGAAATGATGTCATAAAATATCAGTTCTAGGAACATGCCATAAAGTCTAGAACAGGGTTATAAAACCCTTTCTCAAAGAACAGCCTGAGGATAACCCACAAAATGGGGAAATATCTTATCTCAGAATGAGCCATCTGCACGTGACAGCCCTATTTTATCACTGGACTGAATTATCAAAACATAGGAATGCAAAAACCTTCATCACCCATGAATCCTTTCACACCCACCAATGAAATTTTAGATTACTTCGTCTTTCAAGAGTCTTCCCAGTTCACTGTAAGAAGGCCTGCATGCCTTTATCTGGGGCCACCATTTTAAAGAATGGTTGACCCTGGGATGCTGGTTGTTTTTACATAATAAACACTTTTTGTTGTTTCATGATATCTGATTATGGAGCATTCCACCAGTGAATTTTGAACCCATGATAAGTACAGTGAAATACCTTCTCTAATATGGCTATTCTTACACCATCAAGGCTAGCCCTCAAAATTGACCTAGAAAATTGGCACTAATTGATGATAAACATTCAGATATATGAACTTATGGTTTTATTCTAACTACTAAAATTTGTTTTTGGTTTCAGTGATAAAATTTCTTTATAAAAGCAATATAATAGAAAAAAAGTTTGATTTGGTTCATAATTCTAGGGTTCTATGTATTTCAATGGAGTAGTCAATGTGGCAGGAACTTGAAGCTCTTGTCTTATACATTCACAGTTTTGAGAAGAAAGTAATAAACACATTATCATGCAATTATTCTATTTACCTTCTTCAGTGTTACAAAATCCAAAATTTCTAAGGCAAAGAATGTTAGTACATATTGTAAGTGTGCAAGATAATCAAGATATTCTATAGATTAATTTAATTTCGACAACAACTCATTTAGATTTACATCTGGCTTCTAAATTATCTCAAACACTAAAACGTATCATATCAGTCATTAAATTGGAGACAATTTTGGTAGACATACTTTCAACTGTTTTGTTCTTATTTACTTTCTTATTTGGCTTCAAATTCATACATACTTTATCGGTTAAGATTATGTACTAATAAAATAATTTTGTCATTCTTTTAATTATGCTGTTTTTTGTAATCTGTAATTGTATTGATCTGGGTAGATACTTTATATGAGTTAAAATTTTAGTTTTTAAAATTTATTTAACTTTAAAATTTTTATACCCATTTGTCTAATATAATTGCCTTTCAGTTTCCAAATAGGAATGCATATCTTTTATTATTTTAAGGACAGATTTTATGGTTGATTTTAAATTTTAATTATACTATCTGTACCAGGTCATGAAAATCCTTAATTTAATTTTTTTCTAATGATGTTCTTTTTTTTTCATTTTTGGAATATGGAAATCCAGACTGTACTCTAGACATCATAAAATTTAAATTTTTAAGGTCTTCATTTTACATTGTTTTTCCAAATGAACTTTGATTATATACATTACTGACATTCTAATACAGATATTTTCATATAATATAGATTACATATTACACATTAATTATAATATTAACAACATTTAATATCAATAGATACTTGATTAGAGGTACAAATTTAAACAACAGTTTACTCATAATAATATAGTATTAATTTTTTTTAAACATAAGCAGAATGCAAAGCATAAAGTTAGGACACATTAAAGTATTTCTTCTAAGTATTTGTATATAAAGTGATATGGGTGTGCAAACTAGTAAAGGCAGTCTTATGGTAATATTATAGTAACATGATAATAATATTATCATTATATATCATGGATGTTAAGTCGGAACGATGAATAGCATTTTGCAACTTAATGGGAAATTTTAATCAATCTATGAAATTTTATCTATGATGATTTTAGAACATTCTAGAAACTAGGAATGTGTACATAATTTTAGTCTAAAATAATACTATATCATATTATTTGCCTTCAATAAAATGTTAGATTAGTGACATTTAAAATGAGAAAAAAATTATCTTGGGGTTTATTTGTGAAAAAAATTCATCAAAAATCTCTATAGAGTAATCATAATAGAAAGCAAAGATGAATGACAGTGCTTTAGTACCATCTCTTTACTTAGAAACAGTTGTCCTTTAATTCCTCTTGTGTCACCGATGATAAATTTATTGGAACAGCTTCATCTGTTTCCGTGGCAAAAATTACCCAATGTATATTTCAAATAGATTATCTTCCTAATTTAAAGCAAATGGTGACATAATTACCAGTTAATTGGAGAAAATAAGTATAATTTGACATTGATGAAGAGAAATATGTCCTCTAGGTAAGTGGATTTAAACAGTTTTTTTTCAAGTTTTGTGTTATTCTGAATTATATATTAGTATCACATATATGAATAATGTGTGTGTGTGTGTGTGTGTGTGTGTGTGTGTTAATGATCTTGATGTTTTCTCTATGTTATCTATTTATCTGGGTTATTATGAGAAGATTTAATGTCATCTTTAATAGGAGAAAAGATATTGAAAGTCTTAACTGAGATGGACAGATTGAATACTCTCATCCACAACTATTACTACCCTGAAGAGATGCACACATTTGTGGAATAGTGGCTTGAATGTTAGTGGGAAAACCAACCACTTTCTGATTGAATTTAAAGCCCACTATGTAGGAGAAAATTCATGCCTTCTGCTATCAAGTTCACCAAAAATTTGTGGCTTGTTTTAGACCTCCTAGCAAATTTACTGTTACTTTGCTTCGTAGACATATCAAGTTGCTTACTTTGTGGTTGTCTTTGTACTAGTAATTCTGGCAGGCTATTGAAAAAAAAATCTCTTGCAATTTAGAATATTTTTTACAGAGATAACTACATAAAGTACAAATATTTAAGAGCCTATGAAGTGGCAGGATATATATGAAATATCTATATCACACTTCTCTTAGATTAACAAATGTCTAAGAACAGGGAGTAAAAATGACTATAAAAAGTAAGTGGGAACTATTATTGCAAAACCGTGTCCTCTAGACAGAACATTAATATATGCATAAAGTTACAGTGACTCTCTTTATGCGTAGAAAATACCTAGAAGATATGAAGCCCATTAGCATTTTAGCCTGGTTAGTGGATACAAACAGTAATGGCACTTGGTAGGGTATAATACAATAGAATTACCAAAAACTAAGCAAAAATATAATATTAAAAATTGTTTGCAAAGAAGACATTGAGAGTATGTATTCTCAAAATCATTGGACACATACACATATACTTATCAGGTAGTTGTTAATCACAGTTAGTATGATATTCTGGATTTTCTACTGTCTTTATTTAGTTTATTAAGATATATAAGATATATAAAATGTTTATTTATCTCTGTGTGTAGCATTGGACTGTCCTATCAGATAGAAAACATGGTAAGTTCAAGCAGATTTTTAAACGCCAGAAATTCTCATAACAGAAAACTGTAGGCATTTAAGTCATGACCAGGTTTTATCCTGGAATAAGTGACCAAGACAGCCCATGGAGGAAACTGTGGCAATCTTTTATCTAGGGGAACACCTGAAGGCCCTCCACATTCCTATGAGGCAACCCTGACTTCTCATATCCAGCCACTAGGAACCATCTGCCTTTAGACCCCAACCTACCTCAAAATGTATATAAGACCCAATCCACAAGTAATAAAGTGCATGAGTTATTTCACCAAAGATTGTCTGAGAGATCTGCCTTAGAGAGTTATAAGAGCTTGGTAAAAAGAATTCTCTCTCAAAGCTTTGCTGGCAGGAAATTTCTCTGAATTTACTCCAGTCAGTTCCTGCTTAGTGACACTGCTCTAGGTTCCTAGCCACTCACTGTGTCCTGCTGTCACCTGCCCCTCCAGGGAAGGCTGGCTTGTTCCTTCTCCACATCCCCTTTAGAGAGTTTCAGCTCTTCTGGCACAGATCCCTGTGAATAGCACCTGGTATGCAGACCCAAATTACTGTAGATATTTTTTATTTCTATATATCTTGGAAGACTGTATCATAGTGAATCTAAACCTTGAACTTGAAACTGGGTAGAGTCATGAATCAGATTTTTTTGTTTGCTTTGTTTTATTTTGTTTACCCACTAAAGCATCTTCTTTTGATTTCAATTTTCTTAAGTTGACGTACATAGAGAACAATAAAAAGAATTCATGGATTATTTTTATTGGATATTCTCTGTATTTACATTTCAAATGTTATCCCTTTTTCCCTAACTCCCGTCCCCTCTCCCACTCTACTTAGTTCCATGAAAGTGCTCCATTTTCCAAATAACCTCTCCACATTGGCCTTCCCCTGCTTTTTGTAAGCACACCTTCCCACACCTTCCCTCAACAATGAAAGGGCTGTTCTCCCATTGATGCCAGACAATGCTATCCTCTGCTATCTATACAGTTGGAGAAATTGGTCTCTCCATGTGTGCTGATTGGTTATTGTTTTAGGCCCTGGGAATTCTGGAGTGTTTGGTTGGTTGATAATGTTGTTCTTCCCATGGGGTTGAAAACCCTTCAGCTCCTTCAGTCCTTTCTCAAGCTCTTTCATTGGGCAATCCTGTTCTGTCTGACGGTTAGCTGTAAGCATCCTCAAATGTGTCTATATGACTCTGAAAGTGCCTATGAGGAGGCATCTATGTCTGCCTCCTGCCAGTAAGCATGTCTGAGCATCAGCAATAAAACTTTGGATTGGTGGCTGCATATTTGGTAGATCTGCAGGTGAGGCAGTCTCTAAATGATCTTTTCTTCAATCTCTGCTTTTCTATTTGTCCCTTTATTTCCTCATGTAAAGGTTTTGTGCTTCTATCTATGAAGAACTGAGGTATCCACATTTTGGCTCTTTCTTTTTGAACTTCATATGGCCCGTGAATTGTTTTTTGGGTATTCGGGGCTTTCTGGGTCTAGGATCCCCTTATCAAGTGAGTGCATACCATCTGTGCTTGTTTTGTGATTGGGTTTCCTCACTCAGGATGATAGCTTCTGGTTCCATCCATTTGACTAAAAATTTTATATACAAATTATAGAAACAATAGCTCACAGCTATTTCTAATAGCTGAAATGTACTCCATCATGTAAATGTACCAAAATTTCTATATCTATTCCTTTGAATGACATCTGGGTTCTTTCCAGTGTATGTCTATTATAAATAAGGCTGCTATGTGCGTATTGGGGCATTTGTTCTATTTATATATTGGAGCATCTTTTGAGTATATGCCCAGAAGAGGAATATCTGTATCCTCAGGTAGTACTATGTCTAATTTTGTGAGGAACTGCCAGATTGATTTCTCTAGTGATTATACCAGTTTGAAATCCCACCAACAATACATTGAAACTAATAGAAAATAAAGTAGGAAAAAGCTTAGAACACATAGGTACTGGGGAAATTTTCCTGAACAGAATACCAGTGTCTTATACTTTAAGACCAAGAATTGACAAATGGGACCTCATGAAACTGCAAAGTTTTGTAAGGTAAGGATGATCTCAGGAGGACAAAAATGACAACCAGTATATTGGGAAAGAATCTTTACCATTTCTAAATCTTATAAAGGACTACTATCCAATATATACAAAGAGCTCAGGAAGCTAGAGAATCATATAATCCTTTTAAAAAATATGTTACAGAGCTAAACAAAAATTCTCAGCTGTGGAATACCCAATGGCTGAGAATCAACTAAAGAAATGTTCAACATCCCTAGTCATCAGGGAAATGCAAATCAAAATAACCAGAGATTCCACCTCACAGTTGTAAGATAAAAAACTCAGTTGACAGCAAGTGTCTGTCAATAATCTTGAGAATTCATGGATTTTTTTAATTAGTTCTATGAAAGGTTGACCTTAATGTTTGCTTACTCTTTATTTTGACTAGATACCTTAAACACCTAGAAACATAATTGAATTTTTCACTAAACGATGTAATGAGTTTTGTGTTGATGCACTGTTACTTCTTTTTAGACTTATGCTTGTACATGAACTAAGGTCAGATTATATGTTTAGAAGCAATTTAATCTTGTCAGGGGAAGACCTGGCTCTTGAGTGAAATACTTTCAATCTTGTCCTATTAAAATAATGTCTTCAGAGTAGTGAATGATAAATCTTAACTTTGCCACACTTTATTTAGAACTATTAACATTCAATTTTATTTTTTCACTAACTTACTTGCTTTACTACATGTTAGAGTTCATAATTGAACTTGGTCTGAGAATTACCTCACCTTACTGCATTGTCATACTTTAGGGTATCTTCTTGACTTGTTTAATATGGTTAAAGTGAACAAGTTTAAAAAAATCTGTAATTTTCTGCATACACTTTATTTTCTTTGTGGATAAATTATTTCCTCTACTGTTCTCCTGTTTCTCTTGTACATGAAAAGAGGGTAGTTGATGATCTTCCAATAAACAGATTGACATTGATCATGTATTAGAGAGGAAAATTAGATAATTTGATTTAGCATGTGAATGAATAGCTCATGATTTGAAAGTAAGTAACTAGATCAACTAATTTTGCAAAGTCAATAATTCCTTAAAATTATATTCTTTGAGGGCATGAAATGAAAACAATTGAATGATTGTTTCATCAAATAGTATGTGGAATTGATAATGTTTTAATGGTATAAAAACATTTTTATGGAGTAGCAACAGGCACATTATAAATCATTTCATTTTTATTGGCCAGTATGTAAATGATTTACTTTTTTGATAACTTTTGGTTGGAAATTTACTTTATTCGATATTAGAATAGCCACTCCAGCTTGCTTCTTGGGGATGTTTGCTTGGAAGTTTTTTTTTTTTTTTCCCACCCTTTTACTCTGAGATAGTGTCTGCCTTTGTCTCTGAGATGAGTTTCCTGTATGCAGAACAAGGCTGGATTTTGTTTATGTATCCAGTCTGATAGCGTATGTCTCTTTATTGGGGAGTTGAGTCCATTTATGTTAATAGATATCAAGGAATAGTTGTTTCTGTTTCCTGCCATTATTGCCTTTGTGGTTAGAGTTGGTTCTGTGTCTTTTTCTTCTTTTAGTTTTCTTGATTAGGAGTTTTCTTGTTTTCACTAGGCTGTATTTTCCCTCATTGTATTGGGTTTTCCACCTATAATTCTTTGTAGTGCTGGGTTAGTGGTCAGATATTGTGTAAATTGTGATTTGTCTTGAAATATCTTCATCTCTCCATCTATGGTGATTGATAGTTTTACTGGGTATAGCAGCTTGGGCTGTCACTTGTGCTCTCTTAGGGTATGCATGATGTCTCTCCAGGCTCTTCTAGCTTTCATAGTCTCTGTTGAGAAATCAGGTGTGATTCTGATTGGCCTACCTTTATATGTTACCTGACGTTTTTCCTTTACTGATTTAATAATCTTTCTTTGCTTTGGGCACTTGGTGCTTTGACTATTATGTGTCCGGAGGTATTTCTTTTCTGGTCCAATCTATTTGGACTCCTGAAGGCTTCTTTTATGCTCATGGTCATCTCATTCTTGAGGGTAGGAAAGTTTTCTTCTATGATTTTGTTGAAGATATTTACTGTGCCTGTTAGTTGATACTCTTCTCCCTCTTCTATTCCTATTATTCTTAGGTTAGGGCTTGTCATTGTGTCCTCGATTTCCTGGATATTTTGGGTTAGGAGCTTTTTGTTTTTTGCATCTTCTCTGGCTGTTTTGTCTATGTTTACAATGTGTACTTAAGTGACTCCAAAAACTACACCAGAGAACTCCTACAGCTGATAAAACAAGTTCAGCAAAGTGGCTGGATACAAAATCAACTCATAGAAATCAGTAGCCTTCCTATACTCAAAGGATAAACATGTGGAGAAAAAAATTAGGGAAAAGGTACCTTTCACAATCGTCAGAAAAACTATGAGATACCTTGGTGTGACTCTAACTAAGCAAGTGAAGAACCTGTACGACAAGAACTTCAAAACTCTAAAGAAGGAAATTAAGGAGGATCTCAGAAAATGGAAAGATCTCCCATGCTCATGGATTGGAAAGATCAACATTATAAAAATGGCAATCCTACCAAAAGCAATCTACAGATTCAATGCAATCCCCATCAAAATTCCAACACAGTTCTTCATGGAATTGGAAAGATCAATGTGCAATTTCATATATAAAAACAAAAGACTTAGAATAGCTAAATCCATCCTCAAGAACAAGAAAACATCTGCTGGAATCACTATCACTGACCTCAAGCTATACTACAAGGCAATTGTCCTGAAAACCGCATGGTACTGGTAGAGAATAGGCATGTGGATCAATGGAATAGAATAGAAGATCCAGTAATGAGCCCTCACATATATGGTCACCTGATTTTTGACAAAGGAGCCATAAACATTCAGTGGAAAAAGGACAGCCTATTCAACAAATGGTGCTGGTCCAACTGGCAATCATCATGCAAAAGAATGAAAATAGACCCTTTCTTATCTCCTTGTACAAAGCACATGTATAAGTGGATCAAAGATATCAACATTAAACCAGATACACTAAAAAAATTAGATGAGAAAGTAGGGAAAAATTTAGAACACATAAGCACAGGAGAAAATTTTCTGAACAAAACACCAATGGCTCAAGCTCTAAGGTCAATGATTAACAAATTGGACTTAATGAGATTGCAAAGTTTCTGTAAGGCTAAGGACATTGTCAAGAAAACAAAATGGAAGCCAACAGAATGGGAAATGGTTTTTACCAACTCCACATCATATAGAGGCCTAATATTTAAGGTATACAAAGAACTCAAAAAGCTAGACACCAGAGAATCAAATAACCCTATTAAAAATGGGGTACAGAGCTAAATAAACATTCTCATTTAAGGAATATTGGATGGCTGAGAAATATCTGAGTAAGTGCTCAACATCCTTAGCCATCAGGGAAATGCAAGTCAAAACAAACCTGAGATTCCACCTCACACCAGTCAGATTGGCCAAGATCCCAAACTCAGGTGACAGCAGATGCTGGCGAGGCTGCAGACAAAGAAAAACCCTTCTCCACTGCTGGTGGGTTTGCAAACTAATACAACCACTCTGGAAATCAGTCTGGCGATACATCAGAAAATTGAACATAATACTACCTGAAGACCCAGCTATTCCACTTCTGGGCATATACCCCAGAGACAACTCAGTACACAGCAAAGATATGTGTACCACAATGTTTATATCAGCTCTATTTATAATAGCCAGAAGCTGGAAAGGACCCAGATGTCATTCAGAAGATGAATGGATACAAAAATTGTGGTACATTTAAACAGTGGAATACTACTCAGCCCCAAGAAACAATGACTTGACAAAATTCTTAAGAAAATAACTGCATCTAGAGAATATCATCCTGAATGAGATAACCCAGTCACAAAAGAACAGACATAATATGCAGTCACTTATAGTGGGATGCTAACCCCATAGGCTCACACTGCCCCAGAAACAACTCACTGACTGTATGAAGTCCAAGAAATAAAGAAAACAAAATAAAACAAAACAAAAAACTCTTTATACAACAAGAAAACTGATTATTTCCATGTTACATTTTGTTTTACATGTACTTTATGCTCATTGTAACTATTAAGCTTTCAATTCATACTATCAAACCTTTAAAAATATCACGTACTGACTAAAAAATATACTCCTACATTTTTATGTAAAAATTATTTTAAAATCTGAAAAAAAAGTACTGACAAAAATGTATTGTATAATTTTATGCAAAAAATGCTTAATGTCTGTAAATTTATCTTTGTTTTGTAAAATAAAGTTGTTAAAAATGATTTACTTTTATTACTGAGGTAATAGGATTATAGTAATCATTAAAAGTTTATATATATATATATATATATATATATAACAACATCAGAGTTACTATGAATTCCTATGATAGATTATTGAGTTTGTTACAATTAATTATTTTGACATGACTTACTCATTCATATATATATATATATATATATATATATATATATATATGAATGAAAAAAGAAATAATTAAATGTCCATTGTTGCATAAACAAATATAAATGGTATTTAAATTATTTTTATAGTATAATCTACTTGAAGCAATTCACAGAACTTATAAAGCTCAAAGAGAAGTAAGACCAGAAGATGGATGCTTCAGTCTTTCTTAGAAGGGAGATCCAAAACACTCTTGGGAAAAAATAGAGGGACAAATAAAAGAGCAGAGATTGAAGAAAAGGTCACCCAGAGATTGCCTCACCTGGAGATCCATTCCATATGCAGCGACTAAACCCACGCACGGTTGCTGATGCCAAGTACTGCTTACTGGCAGGAACCTTATATTTATGCCTCCTCAGCGACTATTCCAAAGCCATACTGATACAAAGGATGATGCTTGTAGCTAGCCATTGGATTGAACACTGGGACCCCAAAGAAAGAGCAAAAGAATGGTCTGAATGAGGTGAAAGTTTCTGAAACTCCAGGGGAAAAAAAAAGTATGAACTAACCAAACACAACACAGCTCCCAGAGACTAAATCACCAACCAGGGAGTTTGCATGGAGAGACAGGTGCATATGTAGCAGAGGATAGCATTTTTTAGCATTAATGGGAGGAGAGGCCTTTGGTACAGTGAAGGCTCATTTTCCCAGTGAAGGGGAATGCTAAGGCACTGAGGTTGAAGAGGGTGATTGGGAGAGGAAGCACCTTCATGGAGACAATGTGAGGTGGAGGGGAGATCAGATTGGGTGAAAGGTGATTACATATAAAGTATAAGTACTGACAATATCCAATAAAGAAAAGAAAAAAGTAATAAAAATTTTATGCCTTATATATTATCAAAATACATAATATTGAGATTTAGAACTTGTCAAAATTGTAAGGTAACAAAAAGCTATTCCTTGCTTTAATTTATTGTATATTACATAAACTGAATGAGTAGCTAAATATTTAAAAAATTTTTACATCCAAAATAACTTCTGAGAATTGAATGGTAATCAAATACCAGCATACCTATACTTATTGAACTCAATATAGATAGGAGATAATATTTGAAATGTAAATACAAAGAAAATCCAATATATGTTTAAAGTTAGTACTAAGCAAGTAGTTCTTGTTTACATAGGCACAGATATGGACAGACAGAACCTTCTCTCTACTTCCCAGCTGGGATAGCTTGCTTGCTCACCACCCTTCCCACTATTCTGGAGGTCCAAATGAGTGACACATGCAAAACCTTATTTTTAATGTTCCTTAATAGTGTAATATCTGAGAAACTGTCTAACTCAACATGGTCGTACACACTCTCTTCTAATATTCCTGGCTTTATAGTTACTAAATTTATATTTCATCTTTTCTGGGACCACTTTTCCATGTCTTCTCTGCCTTCTGCAGTTTTCCTGCCTGATTTTCATTCTTCCCCAACATCGCAGTACCTCCCCACCTCTGTTTCTCTCCCTCTTCCCTCTGTTGTATTTCTTGACCTGGAATACTAAAAGTCTTACTTCTGTCTTTCCTCCCAGCTATTGACTTCCTAGCCAAAAACTTAATTTCTTTGTCAGACCTAAACTAACTTGGGGAAGGGACCATTAGTACAGACATGTGTGTTCCCTTATGTATAAGTTTAGGAGCTGAATTAACACAAATAACATTAGAACCAATCAATTACACAGATATAGATAGCCACATATTAGAAATAAACACATATTCTTCATTTAATCACACATTTGAAAGCTGTACAGCTATAAGGCAGAACAATGAAAACAAGTGGAAGGCAGAAAACAAACTTATAGCTGAGGTAGAAAAACTAAAACAAACAAAATTCAGAGAACTAATAAAACCAATACATACTGGTATTTGTTTTGTGAGACAATAAATAAGCTTAACAAAACTTTGCCTAATTTGACTGAAAACCAAAGACAGAGAGAATATAAAGTGGTAAATTTAGAGATAAAAATGGAGGCATGTCAAAAATATGAAAGACATTCTGGAAATATCCAGAATAGAATTTAAAAACCTTTTTTCACAAAAGTTGGAGAACTAAAAGTAATAAACCATTTTCTTGCTATATACCACTAATAAAAGTTAAATATAGATCAATGTAACCAACTTGAACAGATCAATATCTTTTGGTAAATACAAGCAGTAGCCAAGAGTATCCCACCACCACCACTACCACCACCACAACAACAACAACATCAAAAGGCTAAGGTGATATACAAATCCAAGAACATATTTAAATTATCATCTTCCATGTTCAAGTAAGATTCACGCCACAGAGACAAGGAAGGTTCAACATAATATAAATCAATAAATGAAATCTACCAAATAAAGAATCTGTAAGATAAAAAATACCACAGGATCATCACAGAATATGCTGATGCAAGACTTGAACAAAGCTTATTAGAGTAATGATGCCATATTTTATGTAATGCCTACTCCCTTAAATTGAACCCACACCTTGTAGCCAAGAACATGGGACTAGAAAATATATAGACCCAGGAGAAAATCAACTATGACTATTCTGTTACTTCTTAGCCATAAGATGGCCTCTAATGACTTTCTGCCAATGCCATGATAAGCAATTAGAGAAGCATCATATTGCAGTAATAAAAACAGGTACAGAGACACAAGTAGACAATGTTCAGTGAGTAAGATCCAGTGGAGTTTTCAGTCCTAATTGTGATCTATTAGTTGCTCAGTATATAATAATGTACATATCAATAGTGCTAATACTGTGCTGGGGTCTCAGAGTAGTTCTATGGAGATACAATTCTTAAGTTTATATTAGAATCTGAAAGAAGTATATTCTCATACCATCAAGGAAGTGCTACAACAACAGGATAGGTGCACTATTCTGCAATGGTAGATACAAACAAGCAAAAGACAAAGCTTCAACCTTCCATACTTTTTTTTATATCATTTGACACCAGAATCTGTAAACCAGATTTCATTTACTCTTTCCACCTCAAATTGTACAAGCAAAAAAATCCTTCAAAGGCCTATCTAGAGCCTTTGAATTTAGTTGCTTCCAGATGTAGTCAGAATAATAACCAGGACCAGTCTTCATATCTATTATTGTACTTAGTACTAATTGTCCTTAGCCATAAAAGGTTTTTCTAGATTTCATCTCATTTTCCCTTTTTAGTTTTTATAAATTTGTGCATTTTATTTCATAGAAATTTCTCAGTAATCGGTGAGAAACCCAATGTCTTCATCTATTACTTCTACATATTTAATTCTTGAAAGAAAGTATCTTGATATATAAAAATATTGATCTAATCACTGTCAAAAATGATGAAGATTTAAATTTCAAGCTGGACAAGTTGTTAAATGTGTCTGTTGAAACTTGTGAAGGAACTTATTTTACACCCAGGCCCAGCTTCCACAACATCTTTCTTGCCACATGATCTACATGATTTGATACTTAAAAGGGATTATCAGTGTTCACTTAGGAGAAATGTATTCCTTATTGTTGTTAATTTAATTTCCTTCTTTAAATCTTATGAAAACTTTCTCAAGAAATTCAAAAGAATTACAAAGTAAGAATGGAATACATGGTAAAAAATTAAATGTGAGATCTTTTATAAAATTCAGAAAAACTAGACATTTCTTCAATCCTTGTATTTTTCAAAATTTCACAAACATGAAAATTGCCGAGGACAAAGTTTTATGATAAACAATTCTGCAAAGAATGTGGATTTGATCTATAACAGCTCTGCCTGCTTTGATAGACAGAAAAGTTAAGATTATTAAATATTTTTATAGACTTGTGCATACAGATTATATATGAGTGTACATTCTTTACAAAATATACTTTTCTCAATCCTAGAATTTATCTTTCAGTGCTTGGTAGAACTGTATTTGGCAACAGATTCTTAATATATTGTGAAAGTTTAATATCAGTGGGAAGAATAAGGTTACATTCTAGTCTAAATTGTCATTAAGAAATGAATCTATTATAATTTTCAAGTTTAAAGCATGAAAGTAGTAATTAAAAGTTAATTGATTTCTTTTCTGATGAGTTATTATGTTGTTAAGTACATATATATATATATATATATATATATATATATATATATATATATATATATATATAAAGAAAGAGAAATAAAAGGAAAATGACAATGTAATTGTTTGAATTGCCTTAAAGAACAATGTTAGCATGGCTCAGAAATACAAAAGGCAATTCTGGATGTCTTTAATTAACCTTTAAATTTACCCTGCATGTATTTGTTATTACTATCTAAAGGTTTTTTTTATAATTATCATATAAATGGTTTCAGTAAGATGTAAAATATAAGAAAAATGCATATAAAGTAATTAGTATGTAGAAAATAGTCACTTAATATATCATAGTATACTCAAAAATTGATTACTAGAAAACATCAATTAATTTACTATGTATTTCATAATGGCATAGAAGGAAAAATCTGTTGAGAACTATCATCTACTGGGAAATCTAACATATTATTATTTATTTCTCCTGTTTGATATTTTCAGGGAAGACTAGAACATTTATCTACTTCTTCCTGGAAGAAAGCTGGTGACAGTCCAAATAATTCCACCCGTCTATGATGCCCAAATAGTTTGAGTAGTAAGGATCTATCAAGTCAAGAACATCACTGAAATGTCCAGAGAAGCTGGAGTTATCATTTTGTGAATTGATTGGGAGTCCCATGATACATTTCAGAAGAAGAAATATAATAGATATTAAAGGTGAATTGATAGAGGGAACAGGATGGATGATGGAGTGAGGAGTGGAATGGGGAAACCAGGTGTATGAAGACCTGGAGAGAGATATTGAAAATTAGTCATAGGTGTGGGGAAGGAGGAATCTCTAGAATGTGCTCAAGACCTGGGACTGGGAGAAGCTCCATGGAGTCTATGGGCTGCCTCTATATGAAATTCATAGCAGTGGGGGTTATAGTTCCTGATATGGCCACCTTCTGTAGCCAGACAGTACTCCCAGTAGAAGGATAAAGACAGAAACCTACCCATGAAACCTTCTATTCAAGACATGTACTCCTTACAAGCTATGCAAGAGTAAAGATGGAGCACAGACTGAGGGAATAGCCAGTCAATAAGTGGCACATCTTGAGACCCACCCTATTGGAAAAAAAATACAACACCTGACACTATTAACACTATTCTGTTATGACTGAAGACAGGAAGCTAGTATAACTGTTCTCTGAGAGGTTACATTCAGTGTGCCTTGGTAAACAACACAGACACCCTCAACCAAACATTAGGTGGGATTCTGGGAGTCTTGGGGAACAGTTCAGGAATGAATTGCAAGATGTGAGGAAGTCAAGGACTCCTCCACAAGAATACTGATAGAGTCAACTAACCTTGGTTCTTTGGAGTTTCCAAAGACTGAAGCACCAACCAATGAGAGAACATGGACTAGACCACACCCCACCACATACATAGCAAATGTGCAGCTTGGAATTCTTATGGGTCCCCAAAAAAATGAAAGAGAAACTGTTCCTGAAACTTTTGCCAGCTTTTGGATATTATTCCCCTAAGTGGGCTACCTTTTTTGGCATCAGTAGGAGAGGATGTGCCAAGGTAGGATGATAAACAGTATTAAAAGGGAGGTGGAAAAAAGGAGGAGATCTGGGGTTCTGCAAGAAAATTGAGGACAACTATGGGATGTACAGTAAGTAAATAAAGATCCTCATGAAGAAAAAAAGATGTAGATAGCCTTTCATCAAGCCCCAAGGCTGCGTGGAGTATCAGATGCAGGATGGAATATTAGCAGCCACAAAAGAACCACTTTCCTGGTAGTGGGATACTTCTAACTGAAGAAAACAGTGGGGAAGTATTAGTCAACCTCCAAGATCTTAGTAACAACCAGAAGAAGCTAGAAATATTTTTTATTAGTTCCCCTACCTCCGCAGAAACAAACAGTCTAAGGACACTCAGGCCCAGCTGGCATGCTGATAGCGTGATAGAAATCTTCCTTCTGGATCCACAATGACAGCACTCCTACTTGAGCCAAAGAAGGAAGACTTCAGATTTCTCTGAATTGTAGGTTCTACTACTACATGTAGGAAAAGAAGCCTAAATAATTCAGAGCCTGGTTCCCAGTAGTCTTCCCAGGAAAAAGCTTATATAGTTTTCCTCACAGGTAGAGAACTCCAACTGAGAGTTGAAATTTGCTTCATTTAAATCTCAAATAGTATTTAATGTAAAGGTTAATTCTGAATACAGTATCTTCTATTTGTAGTCTTTGCTATTTCATTACATTCCTAGAGTAGGGTGGTACAAAAACCTATTTGGAGACAGAAGATGCTTCCCACACATCTCTATGTACTAATTTATAAAATTTCTGTTTCTGGAGACCTCATTCAAGTTATGACATTGCCACCAAGGGAATATCTCCAGCAAGACAATAGTTCACTACTTACATAATGTTGTTAAGACAGCTCCGTAGTGTTAATTTTCCGAGCATTTCCAGTTAGAATTTCTGCAATTTTCCTGAGTTTTGTTAGATTCATCAACTCCCTGAGGCCACACCTTCTTTTAGAAAAGAGTGATTTAAGATAAGGTAGATACATGTAGTGCCTTGAATATATATACTGTTTTAAAGAAATGCCTACTATCTTTATCAATTTTTCTTAAAGAGCAGGTGGCAAATTTCATAAAAAAGAAAGTATGGACACAGTTAATGAAGCTCTCATGGAGTCATTTTACCTAGAGTGTAGAGAAAATAAAAATGAGACTTCATGTGTTTCCATAACACTGCAAACAAACAAGATTTTGTGGCTAACAATTATATGGAGACATATGCTTTAATTACAAAGAAAGGAGAGAGAGAGAGAGAGAGAGAGAGAGAGAGAGAGAGAGAGAGAGAGAGAGAGAGAGATAGAGGCAGATAGAGACATAGAGACACAGAGATAGACAGAGAGACAGCGACAGAGAGGAAGAACGTGAGAATATGATCAAATAGTCAGCTTCTGACTTATGATTTCAAGTCCAAGTAGATCAAGGACTTCCTTGGAAAACCAGATAAATTAAATCTAATAGAAGAGAAAATGGGGAAGAGCCTCAAACACATGGACACAGGGTAAATTTTCATGAACAGAAGACTAACAGCTTATGCTCTAAGATCAACAAACAACAAATGAAATCTCATAAAATTCAAAAGCTTTTATAAGGAAAGAACACTCTCAATAGAACAAACTGGCAACCAATAGATAGGGAAAAGTTTTTTTTTTTTTTTTTTTTTTTTACTACTCCTACATCTGATAAAGGATTAATATCCAATAAGTACAAAGAACTGAAGAAGTTATACTCCAGACAACCAAATAACCCTTCTAAAAATGGGTACAGAGCTAAACAAATAATTCTAAACTGAGAAGTATTGAATGTCTGAGAAGCACCTAAAGAAGTGTTGAACATCCTTAGTGATCAGGGAAATGCAAACCAAACAACCCTGAGATTCCACCTCACATCAGTTAGGATGGCCAAGATCAGTAACTCAGGTCACTGCAAATGCTGACTAGGATATGGAGAAAGAGGAACACTCCTCCATGGTTAGTGGAATTATAAGCTGGTACAACCTCTCTGGAAATCAGTCTGGTGGTTCCTTGGAAATTTGGACATAGTACTGCTTGAAGAACTGGTTATATCACTCCTGGGCATATGCCCAAATGGGGTTTCAACATATAGAAGAACACATGCTCCACTATGTTCATAGCAACCTTATTTTTAATAGCCAGAAGCTGTAAAGAATCTTGATGATCTTCAACAAAGGAATGCTACACAGAATATGATACATTTGCACAATGGATTTCTTTCTTTTTTTTTTTTTTAGAAATACTCTTTTATTTCTCATAAAATATGAGTTTTCAAGACGAGACAATCTGGGCTTGAAATCCCTCCTGTTCTTGCTTTAGATTCTGTTTCCCTTTTTATTTTTTTTAAATGACTTTATTTTACAAAACAAAGATAAATGTACAGATTTTAAACATTTTTTCCTTAAAATTATACATTTTTGTCAGTACTGTTTTTTCAGACATTAAAATAATTTTTACATAAAACCATGTGAATATAGTTTTTTTAGGCACAATGGATTTCTAATCAGCTATTAGAAACAATGACTTCATGAAAATTTTAGGCAGATGGATGAAACTAGAAAATATCATCCTGAATGAGATATCCCACTGACAAAACACACACACATACACACACACACACACACACACACACACACACACACACACATACAACTATATGTGTTCACTGTGAGTTTTAAGCAAAAAAAACTCATAGAACATATGGAACATAAAGAAGGAAGACTAAAGATTGGATGCTTCATTCCTACTTAGAAGAGAGGTCAAAATAATTATGTGATATAGAAGTAAGAACTTGGGAGAAGAGAGGAAATTGAGGTGAAAAACTCTTAGCATGATCAGGTATGGAAGGTTAAATGGTGTAGGGAGCTGTATTGGATTTGGGACAAGGAGCCACTCCCAAAGATGGCACCGGTGTCTGCCTTCTCTAACTAGTAAACACCCCAAGAGTGCATGCACCTGTATCATGCCACATTACTGGCCAATTATGATAAGACACCTCAGCTGGTGGACGGGTGGGGAAGATAAAAGGAGAGAACCTCCTGGGTACAGGTGGCTCCCCGATCCATCAAAGCATCAAGAAAGGCATCCTGAATAAACTGCTGAGGGAAGAACCTGGCTGTGTTGTCTTTTCCTTGCGGGATGAGGTTGGGCGTGACAAAATGGGAGATGTATAGAGGTTCAGAAAATTTCACAAAGGTGTATAGCAATGGGAAACTGTAACCTGCTGGTAACTGCCAGAAAGTCCCAGATGTCTGGAAAGTCAGAGGATCCCAGGACCCAACAGCAATGACATTAACTGAAATGCCAAACTAAGAGAAGAGAAAACCTTTAGAGACTATATCCAGAGCCTAGGCAAAACTGCTAATTGTGGAATGGGGCCACCCACCAATCTCAAAAATTTTAACCCTGAATTCCTGTTGTGGATAAAGCAGGAATAAAGAGTGCAGCAGAGCCTGAAGGAAAGGCCATCAAGACACTGCCCTACCTGGGGATCCATCCTATATGCAGACTTCAAATCCAGACACTATTGCTGATGCTAAAAACTGATTGCTGACAGGACCCTGATATAGCTGTTTATTGAGAGTCTCTCCCAGAGCCTGGTCAATACAGATGAGGATGCTCATAGTCAACCATCAGATTGAGCATGGAAACATCAATGAAGAAGTTAGGGGCATGACTGAAGGGGCTGAAGGGATTTGCAACCCCATAGAAAGAACAGTATCAATCAACCACACACACACCCACCAAGCTTGAGGGACTAAACCTCCAAGCAAAGAGTACACATGGGGGGACCCATGCGCCAGGTGATATGTAGCAGAGGAGAGCCTTTTCTGACATCAATTAGAGGCAAGGCCCTTGGTCATGTGAAGGCTTGATGCCCAGTGTAGGAAAATGTTGTGAGGCAGCACTGTGTGGGTGGGAGGGAGAATATTCCCATCAGAGAAGATTATTGGTGGGTTGGAACAGAGGGGATTGAGGAGGGAAAACTGGGAAGTGGGATAACATTTGAAATGTAAGTAACAAAATAACTAATACAACTATAGCTTTTAAAGTGAAGTACAGCTTTGTTGGAGAAAGTGTGCTGCTGAACGTAGACTTTGGGGTTTTGAAAGCAATCACCAGTGTTCTTTTCCTCTTTCTCTCTTTCCATCATGGGAAGTAAGTTCTCAGCTTATCCATCATCACCATTCCTACCTGCCTAGTGCCACACTCCTCCTTATTGTGGTCATGGAGTAGCCTTTGAAACTGTAAGCAATACCTTCCCTCCCACTTACATGATTTTTTTTTTGTAGGTTCCCTTTATGATGATGTCTAAATCACAGCAATAGAAAAGTATCTACAGCACATGGAAAACACTTTCCACATTTTTATCTACCTGATTAGAAACCTGTTTCTTCCCACTCTTGGTAATTATCACACCGTTTAACAGTAATTCTGTTTTTTTTTTTTTAATCTTCATTGTTTAACATATGTGATAGAAAATAATGATGCATAAGCAGGAACTCCCTTGAAAGAGGGCATTGTTTCATGTTAGTGAGTATGGTGCAGTCTTCAAATTATAAAGTCCAACCAAGAATCTGTTATAGGAAATGTCATCAAGCCAAAGTATCTAAGTGGTGAAATACCTCACAATACAGAAACAAACCACATTTCCTTATACTGTTAAAATGTCTCTTTTATGTATTTGATGTTGTCACAAATATATAGTTTTCACACATGGGTTTTGAATGTAAAGTATATGGAGAGGTATTTTCCCTACAGACAAATGAGAGATGTTATCTTTAATGCATTTTTATCTTATGTGAAAGTATTGAATTTTATCATGTAATAAACTGTGTGCTTCGAAATTTAATTAAGTTCAAAATATGTTTAGGAACAAGCTGTAGTCTGTCCTTTCTTTAGGAAATGAAGAATTACCATTCATTTTGAGTTTCACTTAAAAAATACATGTTCTATATACAACCTCACTTTTAAAAATGTAAAACTGTTTGTATATATTGGTGAATTGTAAATCAACTTGATGACATTTATTATGTAATTTTATATACCAATTTACCAAATAAATATTTTCAGGAACAAAATTGAACATTTTGAATGAGCACACACACACACACACACACACACACACACACACACACACACACACACACTCACAACTTCAAATTCACTATTCAAGTATGTGATTAATATTGATTATAATTTATACTCCATATTATTAACAGTGTATCTCCCAAAATTATAAATATACTCCTTATCTACATGTGATTCAAGACAAAGTAAACAACTAATAAGCTGCCTGAAAGTTTGCAGTTTGGATCTAATGCATTTCTAATGAGAGTTCCTGAAGTTCCACGTTCATCCATCTCATATCAACATTGTCCCATTACTACAGTCACCATGCGACAAATGATTGTTCTGACAAATGCTCTCAAGAGCATCAGCAACGCTAAGAGGAGAAGCAACTGGCAGGTCCTCATCAGGCCATGTTCTAAGGTTGTTGTTTGATTCTTAACTCTGATGATTAAGCATGGACACATTGGTGAATTCGAGATCATTGGTGGCCACAGATCTGGGAAGATTGTTGTGAACCTCACAGGAAGTCTGAACAAGTGTGGATTTATAAGCCCCAGGTTTGATATTCAACTCAGAGATCCAGAAAAATTGGAGAACAACCTACTCCTACCAGGGCAGTTTGGTTTCATTGTGCTGACAACCTCCGCTGGCATCGTGGACCAAGAAGAGGCAAGACAAAAACACACAGAAGGGAAAATCCTGGGTTTCTTTTTTGAATGTAAAGCAAAAATAAAAAGCATCCGTGGACTAAAAATATATTTTTTCTTATTGTCTATAAATTGCCTGCAATCTCTACATGAAAAAGTGCATTTCATTAATAAATTTACATTGATAAATTTGAATAAGGAAAATTAAAAAGTAGATATTTTAGCAATAAGCATAGTTTAAGTATTTTTAATGTGAATGATTTACATGAAGACTTAAAAAACATTCTTCAAGTTACAACCTTGTTCCTAATAGGAGGGTTTTTTAGTTGTAGTAGTAGTTGTTGTTGTTGTTGTTTTGTTTTTTCCTTTTGCATCTAGACAGCAAACTATGTTTGGTTTTGCTAAAAATCTTTGGTAGCTAAAAGTATAACTCTTGTGTAATCAGCTATCTCTCTTATCATGGCCAGGTTTCATCTGAAGAAATATACCCTCGCTCAGCATCATCTAGCAGTTCACTGGAGGAAGCACTAATGGGACCCACAGAAAGGAGAGGCACTTATTTCTCCAGAGGGTGAAGTGTTAAAACTAGTGACCATGAAGAAGTTACAGTAGTAGACAAATGAAATGGCTTCTCTACAGGCTGAGAGTGTATCATACTGAGAACAATTCCTTATGAGAGGGAAGTCAGAGTTCTTCTTTTATAAATGTTGTCTAGGAAGGTCCTACTTTCATCTCTACTGGAAACACATTTAATGAGTGTTAGTCTTCCCTTCAGGTGAAGATAGGCACTGGGAATTAAACCATATACTTCAATATTATTTTCTAACTTTCAGTTTTTACTCACAGGTTGTAGGTGAAAAGCCTGGAGCAGAAACTACATAACTTGTTGAGATATCAATGAAATTTAGAACCATACAGAGGTCTTTCATTTATTTTGTCCAAGATATAATGTAACGACTCTTCATGTTGTTTCATTCCATCTCCTCACTTATATCAAGCCATCTTCCACACTACTTAGGGCTCGAACAAGAGCAAGGGAAAAAGAAAAAAAAAGTGGAAATTTAGTATGTTCCTGATATATAAAATTTAATTTTTAATCAAAGTTGTGTCGAGTACATTGCACCCTGTTTTAAGTTCATTGTCACTTTTTGTTTTAAACATCCATAACTTAAGAGGTGGAAGTTATGCACTTCTTCAACAAGAGGCCACAATGACAATCATCACATTCAATTTGATAAGTGAAAATTAACACAAAGCTATCAGTAATTTGTGCATTTAAAATACACATTCAGTTTGAATCAATTTTCATTATATTATTTATTTCCCCTATGGTAAGTTGACTGTTAATAAATTAAAGTGTTTTATATATGAGCATATAAAATAAATCTTAGGGTATATTTTTAGCATGCTCACATGCAAATATGTACTGAAATAATTTGTATTCTTTATAGAATATAACACCACTATCAATCAAACAGCAGTCATAAATAATTTTATTAACTACTTATTTTTACTAGTTACAAATATGGAGATTTACAGTTGTTAAATATGATACATACACATTTGTTTATTTATTTTGATGTTTTAGGAAAGTGTTTCTCTGTGTAGCCCTGACTGTCCTGGATTATTATTTGTAGACCAGGCAAGCTTCAAACTAATAGAGATCTACCAGTCTCTGCCTCCCTAGTACTAGGATTAAATGTGCATAAATGACTGTAGAGCTGTATTATGTGTACATATATATATATATATATATATATGTATATATTTATAAAATATTAGTTTTTATATATAATTATGAACTCTTTAGTTATAATTTTAATTAATTGGGTCCAATCATAAATAACATTAACTACAATAATAACTTTTAGTTGTACATTTTTTTTATTTATGCCATGATTTAAAACACGTGTATTTTAAAAGACACAAAGATTTCGGGAAATATTTAGTGTTTGCTTTCTGGAACAGGGTAATATTTTACAGATAAGGTTCTTATAAAGCTTGCTTTATTTCCCAGGCAGGATTTGAGTTTAACAGCTTTCCCTTTCAGTCTCCCAAATGTTGGGAATGCAAGTGAGTAGTAGCAAGTGGCCCATTTAAAATGATTTTATTTCTAGTAATATTTTGTAATGCTTATTATAAAGCATCTATTTGTAAGTATAATTATCTTCTTGACAATGCTACTTCATACAAGCATATGAGACATCTGGAAATTATAGGTTGAGGAGAGGAGAGGATAACTATCAGAATTTGGAGAAAGGAAAAGCTATAAGGAAGATTATTCTAATTGATTCATCAGATCTTTAAACTGAGTATAAAAACTTGTGCCAGTCCACTTCAACTTATTTTTTTCAAAACCCCTTTCTCCATTATTTTAAAGGCAAAATCGTTATTTCTTTCAAATTTTAAGATAAAATGAAATGAAATTTTCTTTGGTGAAAATATATATTTCTTAATTGTGCCCATTTTAAAGTGGTATATGGTAACTGATAGAATTCATTAGCATTTTGACTTAAGGAGAAAACTATGCAATGTTGGAATAGTCTCAAAAACCTGATTTATTTTAGAACAAGCCCAGATACATAGCAAAATATATCATTGTGGACAATTGAGAGTAACAAGAATAAATGTTCATTAATGAACTAATAACTTTTAAACGTTTTAAAGAATTTAATCCTTAAAACATAAGTATTTTAATTATTTCAGAATTATGTCATTTACAAAAGTGAATCGAAAGTCATTAGTATTTGAGATTTTTTTTTTCTTTTCTTATTGGATATTCTCTGTATTTACATTACAAATGTTCTTGTCTTCCTTCTCCCTCCCATTCCACCTTACCATCCACTTGCCTCCATAAAGGTGCTTCCTCTCCCAACCACTTTCTCCCAACTCAGTGCCTTAGCATTCCCTTACACTAAAAAAAACAAGCTTTCACTGGACCAAAGGTCTCTTCTCCCATTGACACCTGACAATGCTGTCCTCTGCTACATATGCAACTGGAGCCATGGGTCTCTTCTTGCTTGCACATTGGTTGGTGTTTTAGCCCCTGTGAGCTCTGGTGGGTTTGGTTAGTTGATGTTTTTGTTCTTTCCATTGGGTTTCAAACTCTTTCAGCTTCCTCAGTCCTTTCTTTAGCTTCTTCATTCAGTCCCCTTGTTCAGTCTGATGGTTAGCTGCAATCATCCTCATATGTATCAGTATGGCTCTGGCAGAGCCTCTGAAGAGGCATCCATATCAGACTTCTGCTAATAAACTCTTCTTGGCATCAACAATATAGCTTGGGTTTTTGGGCTGCATATAGAATGGTTCTCCAAGTGAGGCAGTCTCTGGATGATCATCTCTCCAATCCCTCCCAGCTCCTCCATTTCTCCCTTTATTTCTTCCAGTGAGTGTTTTCTTCCCCCTTCTAAGAAGGACCAATGAACACACATTCTTGACTTTCTATTTTGAGCTTCATAAGCTCTATGAATTTTTCATGGGTATTCTGAACTTTGGGGGCTAGTATCCACTTATCAGTTAGTGCATACTATGAGTGTTCTTTTGTGACTGGATTACCTCACTCAGGATGATAGCTTCAAGTGCCATCCATTTGCCTAGGAATTTCATGAAGTCATTGTGTAAATGTACTACAATTTCTGTACCCATTCGTTTGTTGAAAAACATCTGGGTTCTCTCTAGCTCTTGGCTATCATAAATAAGTTTGGTATGAAAGTGGTGAAGAATTTGTCCTTCTTATATGCTGGACCAACTTTTTGGTATATGCGCAGGAGTGGTGGTATACCTGCCTATTCAGTTAGTACTATGTCCAATTTTCTTTGGAACCACTAGACTGATTTCCAGAGTGGTTGTACCAGTTTACAATTTTACTAAAAGTGGAGGAGTGTTCCTCTTTTTCCACATCCTCACCATCATCAGCTTTCACCTGAATTTTTGATCTTAGCCATTCAGACTGGTGTGAGATGGAATCTCAGAATTGTTTTGATTTGCATTTCCCTTATGACTTAGGATGTTGAGCAGTTCTTTAGGTGCTTCTCAGCCATTTGATATTCCTCAGTTGAGAATTTTTATTCAACTCTAGGGAAATATTTCTGAACAGAACAACAATGGTTTATGCTTTAGGATCAAGAATCAACCATTGGGATCTCAAAAAAAAAAAAAAAATTGGAAAGCTTCTATAAGTTATAGGACTCTGTCAATAGGACAAAATGACAACCAACAGATTGGGAAAAGATTTTTTTGTCCAATTTTACATCTAATAGACGGCTAATATCCAATATATACAAACAACTCAAGAAGTTAGACTCCAGAAAAACAAATAATCTTATGAAAATGCATCCTATTCATAACCTAGGTAATAATAGCAGTTCCTTGACATATATCACTCAACATTGTTCACTCAGATTCCAACTGAATTTCTCTGAAATTTTCTGAATATTTTTATATTTTTATCAGCACAATGGCTAACAGCTGTTATCAAATTGTCTCATTACTAACTTAATGGTAATTTTTACCATATTTTATATTGAAAGTTTGTTGCCCAGTATATCATATAAATTCTGAGTTGATAAATTTCTTCATTTATTATGTTAAAATTATTATAATGAATTTGATTAACCATTGCAAAGGGCAAATTTGAAGCCTTTCTAACATCTGCAGAATATCCAAAGCACAAAAAAAGAAATCAGCAGTCACAGATACAAGCATCACCAACAGACTACAAGAGATGGAAGAGAGGATGAAGACAACATAGAAAACATAGATAAAACAGACAGAGAAGACGCAAAAACCAAAAAGCCCTAACTCAAAATGTCCAAGAGATCCAAGACACAATGAGAAGACCAAACATAAGGACAATAGGTGTAAAAGAGGGTGAAGAATATTAACTAAAAGGCACAGTATATATCTTCAACAAAATCATGAAAGAAGCTTCCAAGCCCTTAAGAACAAAATGACTATACAGGAAGCCTGCAGAACTCCAAATAAATTGGAGAAGAAAAATTACTCCTCCAGACACATAATAATCAAAACATCAAATATTTGAAACAAAGAAAGAATTTTAAAAGCTGTAAGGGAAAAAGGACAAGTAACATATAAAGGCAGAGCAATCAGAATTACACTATACTTCTCAAGAAACTATGAAAGCTAGAAAATCAAGGACAGAGGTAATACAGGCCCTAAGAGAATACAAATGTTAGCCCATGTTATTCTATTCAGCAAAATTTTCAATCACCATAGATGGAGAAACCAAGATATTCCTGGACAAAACCAAATTTACACAATATCTGTCCACAAATCCATCCCTAAAAAGGATGATAAATGGAAGGAAAATACACCCAAGAAAAAGCAAAAAATAACCAGGCAAGAAAACCAAAAAAGAAAAACACACAAACATAAGTCTGCCTCTAACAACAACAACAACAAAAACACAGGAAACAAAAATCATTATTCCATAATTTCTTTTAGCATCAATGGTCTCAGTTCCCCAATAAAAATACATGGACTATCAGACTGGATATGTAAACAGGATCCAGCATTTTGCTGCATAGAAGAAACTCAACTCATAGATAAGGACAGACCCTACCTAAGAAAAAAAGGCTGGAGAATAACCCCCCAGCAAATGGGCCCAGGAAAATAGCTGTAGTAGCTATTCTAATATCAAATAAAATAGATTTCCAACCAAAAGTTATCAAAAAAGATAAGATGGAAACTTTTTAATCACAGTATAAAATCTATCAAGATGAATTTTCAATCCTGAATATCTATTCTCCAAATACAAGGGCACATATATTTATGAAAGAAATACTATTAAATGCATATATTATACCACACACAATATTAGTGGGAGACTTCAACAACCCACTTCCATCGAAGAACAGATCATGTAGACAGAAACTGAACAGAGACATCGGAAAACTAGCAGAGTTTATGAACCACCTGGAATTAACAGACACCTACAAGACATTTAATTCAAAATGAAAAGAAAATATTTTCTTCTCAGCACTCCACATTATCTTCTCCAAAATTGACCAGTTAATCAATCACAAAACAGGACTAAACAGATAAAAGAAGATCGAAATATTTCTATGCATCCTATCAGATCACCATGGAATAAAGCTTGTCTTTAATACCAAACAAACAAACCAAAAAAAAAACAAAAACAAAAACAATAAAAAACCCACATAAACACGAAAGCTGAACCATGCTCTGCTCAATGATAACATGGTCAAGAATGAAATAAAGAAAGCAATTTGCAAATTCAACTGAAACAACAAAAAATTTAGCATAGTACAATCTATTCTCAAGAATACAAACACTTTTTGGAGGAATCATTGTCCCTAATCTCAAGCTATGTTACAAAGCAATTGTGATAAAAACTTCATGATATTGGTACAGAGATAAGCAGGTAGAGAAATGAAACATAATTGAGGACCCAGAAAGAACCCAAACACTTATGGTTGCTTGATCTTTGACAAAGCAGCAAATAACATTCAATGGAAAAAAGACAGCCTCTTCAACAAATGATGTTGGTTTAAATGATAGTCAGCATGCAGAGGAATGCAAATCAATTCTTTCCTATCTCCTTGTATAAAATTAAAGTTCAAGTGCATCAAAAATCTTCACATAAAACCAGGTACACTGAAACTATTAAAAGAGAAATGGGAAAAGAGCTTAGAACACATAGGCACAGGGGAAAATTTCCTGTAGAGAACACCAATGGCTTATGCTCTAAAATCAAGAACTTATAAATGGGACTTCATGAAACTGCAAAGTTTTTGTAAGGCTAGGAAACTGTTAAGAAGACAAAACAGCAGCCTACAGATTGGAAAAGGAATTTTACCAATTCTACATCTGATAGAGGGCTAGTTTACAATATATACAAAGAATTCAGAGAGCTAGACTATAGAGAATTAAGTAATCCTATTAAAATTTAGTAAAGAACTAAACAAAGAATTCTCAGCTGAGGAACATTAAATTGCTGAGAAGAATCAGAAGAATTGATAACATCGCTAATCATCAGGGAAATGCAAATCAAAATAACTCTAAGATTCCACCTCACACCAGTTAGAATGGCTAAGATTAAAAACTCAGGTGACAGCAGATGCTGGAGAGGATGTAGAGAATGAGGAACACTCCTCCACTCTTCGTGGGTTTGTAAGCTTGTACAACAACTCTGAGAATCAATTTGGTAGTTACTCAGAAAATTGAGCATAGTACTACCTAAAAACCCAGCTATTCCACTCCTTGGCATATACCACAAAGATGTTCCAATATATAACAGGAACACATGCTCCACCATGCCTATAGCAGCCTTATTTAGAATAGCCAGAAGCTGCAAAGAACCCAGATGTCCATCAACAGATGAATGGATATAGAAAATGTGGTACATTTACACAATTTAATACTACTTAGCTATTAGAAATTATGACTTCATAAAATTTAGGGCAAATGGATGGAACTACAAACTATCTTCCTGACTGAGATAACCCAGTTATCAAAGAACACACAAGGTATGCACTCACTGATAAGCAGATACTAAAAACTCTGAATAACCAATGCCCAAGAAACAATTCACATACATTATGAAGCTCAAAAAATAAGGAAGGCCAAAATGGAAATGCATCAGTCCTTCATAGAAAAGAAATCAAAACTCTCAATGTAATCCACCATATAAACAAACTCAAAGAACAAAATCACATGGTCATCTCACTAGATGCTGAGAAAAAATATGATGAAATTCAACACCCCTTCATGTTAAAAGCCCTGGAAAGAACAGAAATCCAAGGTCCATACTTAAACATAATAAAACAAATATACAGCAAACCAACAGCCAACATCAAACTTAAAGGTAGGAAACTTGAAGCAATCCCACTAAACTCAGGGACTTGACGAGGTTGCCCAATCTCCCCATACCTATTCAACATAGTACTGGAAGTCCTGGCTGGAGAAATTAGACAGCAAAAGGAGATCAAGGGAATACAAATTGGAAAGAAAGAGATATAAACATCACTCTTTGCCAATGACATGATAGTGTACTTAAGTGACCCCAAAAATTCCACCAGAGAATTCCTACAGCTGATAAACAAGTTCAGCAAAGTGGCTGGATACAAAATCAACTCAAACATATCAGTAGCCTTCCTATACTCAAAGGACAAACATGTGGAGAAAGAAATTAGGGAAAAAGTACCCTTCACAATTGTCACAGAAACTATGAAATACCTTGGTGTGACTCTAACTAAGCAAGTGAAGGACCTGTATGACAAGAACTTCAAACCTTTAAAAAAAGGAAATTGAGGAGGATCTCAGAAAATTGAAAGATCTCCCATGCTCATGGACTGGAAAGATCAACATTTTAAAATGGCCATCCTACCAAAAGCAATCTACAGATTCAACGCAATTCCCATCAAAATTCCAACACAGTTCTTCATGGAATTGGAAAGATCAATGTGCAATTTCATATGGAACAACAAAAGACCTATAGTAGCGAAATGCGTCCTCAACAACAAGAAAACATCTGTGGGAATCACTATCTCTGACCTCAAGCTATATTACAAGGCAATTGTGTTGAAAACTGCATGGTACTGGTACAGAAATAGGCATGTGGATCAAAGGAATAGAATAGAAGATCCAGAAATGAGCCCTTACATATATGGTCAACTGATTTTTGACAAAGGAGCCGTAAACATTCAATGGAAAAAGGACAGCCTATTCAACAAATGGTGCTGGTCCAACTGGCACTCAACATGCAAAAGAATGAAAATAGACCCTATCTTATCTCCTTGTACAAAGCTCAACTGTAAGTGGATCAAAGATCTCCACATTAAACCTGATACACTGAAACTATTATATGAGAAAGTAGGGAAAACTTAGAAACATATCGGCACAGGACAAAATTTCCTGAACAAAACACCAATGGCTCAAGCTCTAAGGTCAAAGATTAACAAATGGGACTTAATGAGATTGCAAAGTTTCTGTAAGGCTAAGGACATTGTCAGAAAAGAAAATGGCAGCCAACAGAATGGAAAAAGATTTTTACCAACTCCACATCAGATAGAGGCCTAATATCTAAGGTATACAAAGAACTCAAAAAGCTAGATACCAGAGAATCAAATAACCCTATTAAAAAATGGGGTACAGAGCTAAGCAATACGCTCTCAGTTGAGGAATATCTAATGGCTGAGAAATATCTGAGGAAGTGCTCCACATCCTTAGCCATCAGGGGAATGCAAATCAAAACAACCCTGAGATTCCACCTCACAACAGTCAGATTGGCCAAGATCCAAAACTCAGATGACAACAGATGCTGGCGAGGTTGCGGAGAAAGAGGAACCCTTCTCCACTGTTAGTGAGGTTGCAAAATAATACAACCACTCTGGAAACCAGTCTGGCGATACCTCAGAAAATTGGACATAATACTACCTGAAGACCCAGCTATTCCACTTCTGGGCATATACCCCAGAGACACCTTAGTACATAACAAAGGTATATGTACCACAATGTTTATAGCAGCTCTATTTATAATAGCCAGAAGCTGGAAAGAACCCAGATGTCTTTCAGAAGATGAATGGTACAAAAATTGTGGAACATTTACACAGTGGAATACTACTCAGCCACCAGAAACAATGACTTGACCAAATTCTTAAGAAAATGGCTGCATCTGGAGAATATCATCCTGAGTGAGATAACCCAGTAACAAAAGAACAGACATAATATGCAATCACTGTTAGTGGGATGCTAACCCCAGAGGCTCACACTGCCCCAAAAACAACTCATAGACTGTATGAAGTCCAATAAATAAAGAAATCAAAACAAAACAAAACAAAAATAATCTTTATACAACAAGAAAACTTTGACTATTTCCATGTTACATTTTGTTTTGCATGTACTTTATGCTCATTGTAACTATTAAGTTTTCAATGCATACTATCAAACCTTTAAAAAACTCAAGTACTGACTAAAAAATATATTTATACTGTTTTATGTAAAAATTATTTTAAAATCTGAAAAAAGTATTGACAAAATGTATTGTATAATTTTTTTTCAAAAATGCTTAAGGTCTATACATTCATCTTTGTTTTGTAAAATAAATTTGTTGAGAAAAAAAAAACTCTCATGGTAGAAAATGCAATGTGAAATAGAGAATCAGGGTGTGAAGAAAAGATCATTCAGAAGTTTCCTTACCTGGGGATTCACCACATATGCAGTCAACAAATGCAAGCACTATAGCTGATCTCAAAAAGTACTTACTGGCAGGAACCAGACAGAGATGTCCCCTTACGGACTATGCTAGTGTCATATAGATACAGCTGAGCATGCTTGCAGCTAACCATTGGTCTGAACTTGGGAATCCCAGTGAGGTTGCTAAAGAAAGGACGTAAGGACCTGAAAGGGGCTGCAACCTCATGAGAAGATAACATTATCAACCAACCAAACTCTCCAAAACTCCCGTGGAGTAAAACACCAAGCTTTGTACGGACTTTGAGAGACCTGTTGATCCAGTTGTGTATGTAGCTGAAGAAAGCAGTATCTGGCATCAATGTGAGAAGAGGTTTATGTTCCAGAGAGGGCATGCTTTTCCAAGGTAGCATAATGAGGTGGAGAGGGGGATCAGAAAGGAGTGCACCTCTGTGAAGGCAACTGGAGAGGGAGGGGATTGGGGGCAGGGCGGGGTAAAGGGATAGCATCTCAAATATAACTACAGAGTATCTAATAAAAAATAGAAAAAAATATAACCAATGGGTTATAGAGTACTTAATATACTACACATAGTCACAAGTCAAATAAAATTAAATAAACATAATATTCATTCCAAAATGCCAAACAAGGAAATTTTTAATGTTGAAAGCCAAATTTTAGCAATGAGGTCTATGAATGTTTTGTAAATATAAGTTTAATTAATGCAATAATTATGTATATTTGCTTTCAAACATTTCTGAAAAGGTAATCATGAGTTTTTACAATACAAAACTTTCATAATAACTAAAATTATAAAATACCTTAGGGATGTTTTAATCATCATGATATTTAATAAGCCAAGGTTCCAATGTGAATACCTTGGCTAGAGAGGGATGTCCTCTCAGTAATATTCACATTGTGTTGTCTTTGATTCTTTAGTAGTGTTTTTTACTTGCCTCATAGTTTCAAGATACAATTCCCTATTGTACTATTAATTAGTCCTTTTCTATAGAATACACTCTATTTCCATCAAAATAAAGGCATCATATATGTATCTGAGTAAAAAAAAATAATTCTATAAAAATTTATTAATTTTTTGGTATTTTCCAAACAAAGCAAACATGTTATGTCATATGCTTGTCTTTAAACCTATAACTAGTGAGTCAGAGATAAGAAGGTCTTTGTAAGTTCAATCCCAGCCTTGACAACACAACTAGATACAGGGCAGTTGGGTCTCTAAAGTGGGAACTATTTTTCAGTATTTTAATGGAAGAGATTATATTTTAGACATATATGCTATACTGTCATGTTAATATGTTTGTCCAAATAACTCTTATGTTTAACTACACATTATTTCTGACATGTTAATGAAGTTGTTTGAGCTCTAGAAAAAAATATTCAAAAATGTTGCCTTATTATTCTTAATTAGTTTAATACCCTGATACCTTTGAATCCACTACAGATATTAATAATTCAAATGTTGGTAAGTATGCCATTTGGTCTATTTGAATTTTCTGGTTTCCTATCTTTTTCTCTTTGGCATATTGATAAACAGGTCACCTGAGAACAGCACTTTTTAACCCAGGGGTTTTAGCAGTTTTCATCTGCTTAGTGGGAGGCCGAATGAGTTGAAGGCAAATTTCCGGATAACGTTGAACATTTGTCCCAGGTTAAATCAATTGTTCTGACTCTTGCAGTGATGAAGTGTGAGGAACGAATACATTGATTACTTAATGGGCTCTCAACTTCCAAGCATTTTGTTCAGTCAAGTAGTTTCAGGCTTTCAATTTTTTTTATGCGTGCCAATCTCTTAATATTGAAATGTTTATTTATAAATGGATTATATTTCTTCCACAGAATCTGTGTATCTGGGCCATAGATACAAATTTGTCCTTGAATGATTTTGCTAGGAAATTGAGCCAAGCTGAATCATGGATAATACAAATGTGAGTAGGATCAGCAAGGGCAGAAACAATCTTCATAATGGGCTGGAAGTTACAGCCCATGGGAGATGAGATGGTCAGAAAACGGACTCTCTCATGTTAGAGCTAATACAAAGGTAGTCGGTATGAGCCTTAAGGGCTTGAGTGGGTTATGTTCTCATTAAGTGATTGCTTTCTACTTTCTGCTTGATTGGAAGTAAAAGGAAAATAAAAGTGAATGCATTTAAATGCTCAGCAAATTATCTAATCAAAAATTTCATTTGAGAACTAGAGGAAGTGAGGAACTTCAAATATAATTTAAAATGACCAGCATAATGGTGTCTAAGGAAAAACTCTTTCCCCCCTTGGATATATTAGGCATAAATTAGAAACTCTTGACTTTAGCACAAAAATCCAATCTGGTTTGGTTTATAAGAGCAATTCTCATGTGGTGGACCAATAAAAGCAACCTTTTAAAAGCAAGTTCAATATTCTAAATATAGGGGACTATTTGCTTCAGACTATCTGCTAAGAAAACAAAAGTATAGTTATATTAGAGAAGGGTTGATTAAGGGAGCCTTTTTTTTTTCTTTGTGACAAATGTCCTTTTCACCAAGTTTGTATATGGCCCATACAATGTTAACAGCATTTGTTAAATATCTGGCATCACTGGTGAATATCTTCTAATGAAAGAATACAATGCAAAATATAGTCGTTAGGAAATTGTAGCTGTGTATTCTCCATGTTAAAATGTGTAAATAGTGAAAAATAGTTGATTTTTATTTTAGTCTCCTTTCACTTTTACCTGTTGAGGTTATATTATAATTACATAATTTTTCCTTTCCATTTTATTCTTCCAAAACTCTCCTACCTATTCCTCCTTAGACTATTCACAATGTATGTCCTTTATTAACTTTTCTTACATGTTTATATGCATTGATATTCCTAATTTAAGTTTGCTCAGTCTTCACAATGTATTTATGCTTTCTATAGCAATCAATGATTAACAAATGGGCTGTTTGTGCACTCTTGCCTGAGAAAGACTATTTCTGCCATCTTCATCACTCTTTAGTTGCCTCAAGTTGAGCCCTCTTGAAATTTTCCCCATTTCTTGTGCACACTGATTAGTTTTTGTCTTTCTTCAGCTCATGTTTAGGCAGTTATGTTGCTGAGACCTTTTTGGTATTAGCTTCATAAATTACTGGAAGACACAATCCCATAGAAACTCCCTGTTCATCCACCTCTTATTGCCTTTCAGCTCCCTCTACCTCAACTTCTGAAGTTTTCCTGAGACTCAGGTATATAACCTGTTTTGTTGATGTGTCCAATAGGATGGAGTTTCACACTAGGTTGCATTCTGAAAGTTGATACTTCTCTGTCATTATCTCCATGTGTTACTGAGTAATTTTTACTTTATGCATGAGGACTATATTTATTGGTTGGTATAAGGGTAAATATTAATAAAATTTGGTTGAATAGATTTCTAGTTTCTGGCATGCCTTCCTTCTTTATTATTTTTCTTTTTACTCTTTTAAAATTATTGAGATTTTATTCATTTCTTTATTATTTTTTCCTTCCTTTTGTCCCTTCTTTCTTTCTTTCCTTCCTTCTTTCTTCCCTTCCTTCTTTCTTTCTTTCCTACCTTCTTTCTTTCTTTCTTTTGTTATTGCTGTTGTTGGTGAGATTATAAATAATATTAGGTAGTTATTCATTATCACCAAAAAACTCCTTTTTAAGAACTGGCTGAGAAGCTCCAAAAAAAAGTTCAACATCCATAGTTATCAGGGAAATGCAAATCAAAAAAAGCCTAAGATGCCACCTCACACCAGTCTAAGATAAAAAATCCTCAGATGAAAGCAAATACTGGTGAGGATGAGGAGAAAGAAAAACACTCCTTCACAGTTGCTGGGATTTTAAATTGGTAAAACCACATTGCAAATCAGTCTGGTGGTTCTTCAGAAAATTGCACATAGTAATGCCTGAGGACACTGCTGGGCATATATCCAAAAGTTGCCCCAACATCTAACAAGAACACAAAAGAATACTCCCAGTCTGTACTCACTGATAAGCCGATAGTATCCCAAAAAGCTCAGAACACCCCCAAAAAAAAAAAAAAAATTCACAGAACTTATGAGGCTCAAAAGAAGGAATACCAGAAGGTGGATGCCTCTGTCATTCTTTAAAGGAGGAAGAAAACACCCATGGGTAGAAATAAATGGACAAATAGAGAAGCTGCAATTAGAGAAAAGATTATTCAGAGACTGCCTCACTGGAGGATTCATTCCATATGCAGCCATTAAAGGCATGCACTTTTGCTGATGCCAAGGAGTGCTTACTGGCAGGAACCTGATATGGAGGTCTCCTCAGAGACTTTTCCAGAGCCATACTGATACAGAGGAGGATACTTGCAGCTAACCATCAGACTGAACTCGGGGACCCCAATGATGGAGCTAGAGAAATGACCGAAGGAGCTGTAAGGTTCTGAAACCTCATTGGAAGAACAAAATTATCAACTAACCAAACCCACCACAACTCACAGGACTAAAACACCAATCAATGAGTTTGAATGGAGAGACCCATGGCTCCAGGTGCATATGCAGCAAAGCATAACATTTTCTGGCATCAAGGAGAGGAGAAGACTTTTGTCTAGCAAAGGCTCATTTTCCCAGTGTAGGGGAACACCAAGGTGCTGAGGTAGGAGAGGGTGGTTAGGAGCACCTTCATGGAAGCAGTGGGAGGGCAAGGGAGGATGGCATTGGGGAAAAGTGGATAACATCTAAAATGTAAATGTAGAGAATATTCAATAAATAATTTTTAAAAAGAATCATATCACTATTGCTGCTTTTGTTGAAATGACATTATGCTTTTTTTTGAGTTTAAAAAAAATTGCAAATAAAATACAATTGTATTTTCTCCCTAAAAACTCCTTAGTATATCACTACATTTTCAAATATGTAATATTTTATTTATTTTGTTAGTTTTGGGTACATAGACATATTTATATCTATGCATATAGATAGATTATAGATAAGTAGAGAGGTGGTAGACAGACAGATATACAGATAATAGATGGAAGTAAGTGTAGATATTACCCATAAAGTACATTTCATTTTGCAGCAGATAGCATTAGAGAAAACAACAACTTTAAAGATATAGTGTTGAGTAGTCCCATCTTAATGGTTACATCTACAATGTTCCTATGTCTAAGAAACTTGAAATATTTTAACTGATACTCAGCCTATCTTTAATATTTTAATCATATTTCCAATACTTATGTAGTAATTCATGGATATAAATATCAGTCCACTATAATAATGTCCATGGAGATTTTGTCATAATTTTCTAAGATGGAAGAAATATTTTCAAAAGAAAATGTTAATTTATTGACATAAAATCTCTATTAGAGTTTAACTCCAGAGAGAGAAACAATAATTATACTTAAACAACCATATATTCAGTATTTCAGAATATGCCAAAATTCAGTATTAGTGACATTGAGTTTGAGTAGGGTTTTATTCTCAAATTATCTCCAAAATTGTATAACATTTTTAAAAACTTATTTTTCTTAAAAATTTTGTAGATTTTCTTACTAAAATTTAATGCTTTTTTTCTTGGAACTAGAGTAAGGGTAAATCTTCTTCAAAACTATTTTATTTGATACTCTCTGTATTTACATGTAAAATGTTATCCCCTCTGCTTTTATTTCCTCTCCTCTCCACTTGCTTCCATGGAGATGCTCCATCTCCCAATCAACTTTTCCAACTCAGTGACTTTGCATTTCCCAACCCTGAGAAAATGTGCCTTCATTGGACAAAAGGCCTCTTCTCCCATTGATGCCATACAATGCTGTCCTCTGCTACATATGCAACTGAAGCCATGGGTCTCTCCATGTGGGCTCAGTGGTTGGTGCTTTAGTCTCTGGGAGTTGTGGAGGGTTTAGTTGGTTGATAATATTTTCCTTCCCATTGGGTTGCAAACCCTTTTAGCTCTTTCAGTCCTTTCTCTAGCTCTTTCATTGAGATCCCTCTGTTCAGTCCTATGCTTAGCTGCAAGCCACTTCAACATACTGTGTCTGTATGACTTTCCTGAGCCTCTGAGGAAGCATCCATATCTGGCTCCTGCTTGTAAGCACTTATTGGGATTTGCAATAGTGCTTGGGTTTGGTGACTGCATATGGGGTGGATCCCCAGGTGAGGCGGTCTCTGTAGATCTTTTCTTCAATCCTTGCTGGGCTATTTGACCTTCTATTTCCTTACATGATTGGTTTGTTTTCTCTTCTAAGTAGGACTGAGGCATCCACATTCTGGACTTGCTTCTTTTTGAACTTAATAAGGTCTGTGAATTATTTCTTGGATATTTAGAGCTTTTGGGGTCTAGTATCCTCTTATCAGTGAGTGCATGTCATGAGTGTTCTTTTGTGACTGGGTTACCCCATAAAGGATGATAGTTTCTAGTTACATCCATTTTCCTAGAAATTTCATGAAGTCATTGTTTATAATAGCTGAGTAATACTATACTAAAGTTTCTGTAGCCATTTCTTTGTTGAAAGACATCTGGGCTCTTTTCAGCTTCTGGCTATTATAAATAAGGCTGCTATGAACATGTTGGCACATGTGTTTTTGATAGATGTTAGAGTATCTTTTGGGTATATGAATAGCTGGGTCCTCAGGTAATACTGTATCCAATTTTCTGAGGAACCACCAAACTGATTTTTAGGGTGTTTGTACAAGCTTGCAATAGAAATGTTTTTCTGATTCTTAGAAATAAGTATTTCCTGTTTCATATATCCTTCTGTAAAATCTAACTCAACTAAACTGAAATGGTTGAATTACATGGCATGAGTGTCACCAATCGAGATTAATAGCAACTGGGTACCACACGTATGTACCCTTGTCAACATAGCCACCATGCAGAATCAAACACTGACCATTGCTGAGTATCTTCATGTGTTTTTAAGGAATTATATGCTAAACTAATTTAATTATAATTAAAGAGAATGACAGATCCTGAGTAGAAGACATTACTGTTAATCATTCAGGACAGGTAACCCCATCACGGCTCTGTTGGTTTTATTCCTTCAGTATATTCAATAAATGTAATTGTCTACTCTTAAGTAAATATGCATTACTCTTCTTCATTGTACAAAACTTGCAATTTTTTTTTAAAATTATTTGTTCATCAAAGAAGAAGGTGTTATCCCATGCACTCTTCTAAATTAATAGTGTAAAAGTTTACAGATTTTCTTGATGGGTTTCCAGAACATTTCATTCAAGCTATGGTTCATCCCCTTATCTTCCAAGTCCCCATCTTCTCATCTCCCACACCACTTGTACTCATTCCCTAGCAGTCACATTTCACTCATTGAATCGAATGTGTTCTATTGTTTTTCACACCCAATATTTTTGAAGCCTCATTGTCAATCACATGTGCTTTTTTGTTTCCTGACCTCTAAGAACACTCATCTCAGGATAACTAAATGTGCACAAATAAACATATATACATATACTTATGTATGTAGTATTTGCTTTCATATATATATAGCATTTATGTTACAAGTAATTTTAGATTTGATGTGCCACTTGTGTTAATTACCTATATTAAAATATTTTCTATTTTCAACTATTTTATCATAAATTTCATAATATTACCTTTGTTTACAAGGAAATAAATTTTATGGTTCAAGGTGCATGTGCTCCACTCTGTTCATAGTGTCCTTGTCTGGGATAGAGTGAAGCTGAAATATCCCAGAGGTCTGAGAAGAAAACAACAATAACAACAACAGCAACAACAAATAAAAGGATATATAAAATGTTCTCCATTTACACAATGAAATATTATTCAGCTATTAAGAATTTCCAGAAGCTGTAAAAAACCCAGATGTCCTTCAACAAGGAGACTGACACAGAAAATATGATACATTTATACAATGGGGTATTATTCAGCTTTTAAAAATGACTTTATGAAATTCTTAAGCAAATGGATGGAACTATAAAACATCATACTGAGTGAGATAACATAATCACAAAATAGCACACATGGTATGCACTCACTGATAAGTGAATATTAATTCAAAAATTTGGAAATACCCAAGATATACTCCACAGACAACATGAAGCTCAAGACATTGGAAGTCCAAAGAGTGGATACTTCAGTACTTCTTAAAAGGGGGAACAGAATACTCACAGGAGGAAATACAGAGGCAAAGTGAGCAGCAGAGACTGAAGTAATGGCCATCCAGAGACTGCCCTACCCAGGATCTGTCCCATATATAGTCACCAAGCCCAGAGAACATTGTGGATGCCAAGAAGTGCATGCTAATAGGTGCCTAATATTACTGTCTCCTGAGAGGCTATGCCAGATCCTGAGAAATACAGAGTTGGATGCTCTCAACCAATCATTGAACTGAAATCCAGGTCCCCAAATGAGGAGTTAGATAAAGAGCTGAAGGAGATGAAAGGGTTGCAATCCCAGATGATGAACGACAATATCAACAATCAGATCCCTCCTGGGAGCTCCCAGTGACTAAACCACGATTCAAAGAGTACACATGAAGGAACCCATGGTTCCATAAGTATATGTAGTAGAGGATGGCCTTATCAAGGCATCAAGGAGAGGAGAGGCTCCTGGCCCTATGAAGGGTCAATACCCAGTGTATGGGAATGCTAGGGTAGGTGGATAGAAGGGAGTGGGTAGGTGGGGGAACACTCTCATAGAGGCAGGAGGAGGGAAGATGGGATAGTAGGATATATGAGGGAAAACAGAGAAAGGTGATACTATTTGAAATGTGAGTAACAAAAATATCCAAACAAAACATGCAAGATTGTCGGAATTAAAAACACCATTCCAAGTGAGGTCACTAAAAGGCAAAAAGACACACCATGGGTTGTACTCACTAATAAGTATATATTAGCCAAAAGTTACAAAATACATAGAAGACAATCCACAGAACTCAAGAAGCTTAACAAGCCAAAGGGCTTAAATGAGGATGCTTCAATCCCACTGGGTAAGGAGATTAAATCAATCATAGTGGGTGAGGCAGAGGGAGGGAAGAAACTAGGTGGAAGAGAGGACAAGGAGGGGGAAATGTGCAATATGATTAGATAGTTGAGGCAGAACAGTACTGAAGTCCTTTGGGCTAGCAGAATAGATGAAAACAGGCAAATTCATGAGTTAGGAGGTGGGGAGTTGGGGCCATCTAGAATATACCAGAAACCTGAAGAGGTGAGACCCTCAAGAGTCAAAATAAGAAGCCTTAGATGAAGTCCTTTATAGTGGGGAGAGGGAACATGTAGAGTCCACCTCCAGTAGAAAGTTGGGGCATCAAGAGGAAGAATGGGGTTGTCATCCCACAGTCAAAACTTCTGGCCCACAATTATTCTTGTCTGAAAGAACTTCAGGACAAAAATGGAGAGGGCACTGAGTGAACTAAGTTCCAGTGATCAGCCCAAATTGGGATCCATCTCAAAAGGTAGCTCTTAGACCTGGTACTATGACTGATGCTAGAGTGTGTTTATAGACAAGAGACAAGCATGGATTTCCTCTAAGGGGCCCAACAAGCAGTTGAACAAGTCAGATGCAGATACTAATAATGAACCAATGGATAGAAGCCAGGGACCCCTGTGGTTTAATTAAGGAAAGGCTGGAAGAAGATGAGAAAGAGGTGACCTTATAGGAATACCAGGAGTCTCAACTAACAATTGACATGAGATCTCTCAGTGAGACAACATACATTAGCCTTTATGAGGCACCAAACACATATTCAACAAATACTGAATGGTCTGACTTCAGTGGGAGAAGATGCACCTAACCCTGGAACAACTTGAAGCCCTAGGAAATAGGGAGGCTTGGTGAGATGGTGGGGGTTAAAACATCCTCTTAGAGACATGGAAGGAAAAATTGGATTAGGAATTTTTGAAGGGTAGAGAGGAAATTGGACAATGGGTGTACTGCTGAAAAAAAGATAATTTTTATATTATTTATTGGATATTATCTGTATTTACATTTCGCATGTTATCTCTTCCCCCTCCCCGTTCCCATCCCCACTCTCCTTCCACTTGCTTCTATGAAGGTACTCCCTCTCCCAATCACCTTCTCCACTTCAGTTTCTAGGCATTCCCCCTACACTGGGAAAATATGACTTCACTGGAACAGAGTTCTCTTCTCCCATTGATTCCAGACAATGCTATTCTCTGCTACATGTGCAACTGGAGCCATGGGTCTCTCCACATGTGCACAATAGTTGGTGTTTTAGAGTCATACAGATAAAATTGGGGATGCTTGGAGCTAACCAATGGACACAAATGAAAGAGCTAGAGAAATAACTGAAGGATCTGAAAGGGTTTGTAATCTCATGGGAAGAACAACATTATCAACTAACCAAACCCTCCAAAACTCCCATAGACAACAGTTATTTTTTAAATGATGTGTATAATACATTTTGATGATTCATTGTTTAAAAAAATGATATCTAGTCCAGTTTTACTGCTTTGAATATAAACAGCAATAAAGTTGTTTTAAGAGTTCTTTGCTTATGTGCGTAGAATTCATAAGATTGCATCATATGGTAAGTGTATTTTTATAATATATCAATCTCCTTCTCTGTACTCATTTCCCTAGTGGCTACACCTCTTTTGAATTCTACCATTGAATAAAGTGTTCTATTTTATCCACATCCTCTTAAGTAGTTTCTTGCTATTTGCTTTCAAAAATAATTAAAGATTAGTAAGATTAGTAACTGTTTGAGGATTTTTTTTTAAGTTGAGAGGAAAATAATGTCTCCTTCATATACAGACTTGTGTCCAACCTTACTATTGTCCATGATATTTATTAGACTTTATTTACATAAAAAGTATATTTACATAATAGGGAATAAAACATGTATTCAAACTCTGGTTTCATAAATTGCATCATTATTTCCCCAAATGGTTATAATTCTTTCTAGATCAAAATGTCCAACATTATACTTTTTATATTCAATAAGCATTATACAACTAATTTTTAGTGACTTCAACTTTAAAATGTGAAGCTTAAATCTTAAAAGTCCTAAAATCTTTGAAAAATTTCAAGTATAGTGCTATACATTTAACTTCTTTCCATAGCATGTTCAAAATTAATAAGATTCTCACATCTGTTTAATAGGCTGTACATAATTAAGTTTTATTAAAATGTCTAATTTATTTAGGTACTTTCATTGCATAGTTGTCTAATTATTCTTACAAAATTGCAAACTGAGAAGCTAAATCTCTTAAATTTAAGAGGTCATTGAAGTAAATAATATTGGTGAAGCATATGATTGCTACCTTATAGAGGAGTATAATATACAGAGGAGCCGTATGTTCTCAATTTTCTTCTCATCCAAACTTAATCTGAACATTTAAGAGCTTAGAAAAGTAAAATTGCTCTCATTCATCATGTAAATTTTTGTCTTTTTTGTATATGTGTATGTAAAGCACCACCAAATATACTTAAAATTATACTAACTTAAATATCACATTGGACCAAGATTTTTTCAATAAATGATTTTGATAGCTGTAGTCTATAGGAAAACAAGCTATTACTGTTCTATAACATTAAAATGTCAGCTCAAATATGAGTCCTAATGGTATTCTGCCATGCCAACAAATCATTGTCCCATTCAGCTATTAATGTAGACACATTCTTTAGTAATGAATAGAATAACATAGAGTTCAACAACTAAACGTTAAGTCTGAATGATTTTTGAAATACTTACTGACAAATGGGATTTTTCATCCAATTTAACATCTCAAAGTTCAGGAAGTATCCAGAAGTAGAGGATAAAGAAAGATTGTAGGACAAACAGGATAGTTGACTCCAAGAAAACCGCAACATTCAAATGGGGCAGGACTGATGGACAGGTGAACTCACAGAGATCATGGTAACATCAGACCTGAATAGGTTTCAGCCAGATAGTTTCAAGCTTTGAAAGGTGAAATTGTACTCAATAATAACCAAGAAGATATCTGCAAATGGCAACTGCATTTCCAAACAAATATGACACTTGAGGGTTAACATGTGCTGTAAAACATTTAAAATATTTTAATGTAATTATATTTGCATATGCTTATTTTGCTTTTCTTTTGTTTTACTATTCAGTTAAATAAAATCAAATCATAAATCTGGTCTACTTAGTACACATATCATCTTTTTGTTAACTCTAAAAATTGATTATACATTTCTAGGTCAAATTGACAAGGATGCCATGCAGAGAGTAATTTCTGAACATTTTTGTTCTATCATCAAGGTTTATTTTTCCCTCTTCCTCCTGTTTCTCTTCTCTTTCATTTATTCCTCTACGTTTTTCTTCTTTTCTTCTGCTTTGATATTGTTTCAATGTTACCTTCAATTATATCATGAAAATAATAAGAGAACTTGTTCCACAGAACATCATCAACTCTTATGAATATAAAAGTACATAGCAAATAATTAAATGTGTCTAATATAAAAATCTTTCTGAAAAAAATCTCTCATCCTGTTATTTGGTGAGTAATTATAAAGCAAATTGAGAAACATTATTATATGCACACTATTTTTTAAATTGTAAAATGTTTATGAAAAATATGGTTATAGTACATAAATTCAAAGCATATAGAGAGAATTAAAACTCTCTCATGCAGTAAAAGTATGGATGCTAAACTTTGGTTGTTCTGTTGATAGTTTCATGTCATCTTGACACAAGCTAAGATATAAGAGGAGGTAATGTTAATTGAGAAAATTCCTCTACAATATCAGACAGTTTGCAAACCTGTAAAATATTTTCTCAATTACTCTTTGATGGAGGACAGTCCAGTATATTAATAATAAGGTAATTCATGGACTGGTGTTGCTGTGGTCGATAGGAATGAAAACTTAGTAGGCCATTAGAAATGTTGATGGGGATCCTCATCAAAATTCTAACTTAATTCTTCATAGAATTAGAAAGAGAAATGTGCAAATTCGTTTGGAATAATAAAAAAACACAGGATATAAAAATAAAACACTCTGAACAACAAAAAAGACTTTCAAGGGAATCACCATCCTGACCTCAAGCTCTATTACAGTACAAATGTGATTAAAACTGCATGGTATTGGTACAGAGACAGGCAGGTAGACCAATGGAATAGAATCTAAGACCCAGAAATGAACCCACACACCTATGGTGACTTGATCTTTAACAAAGGAACTAAAAACATTCAAACCTATTCAACAAATGGTTTTGGTTCAACTGGCAGACAGCCTGCAGACGAATGCAAATCGAACACTTTTTATGTCCTTGTACAAAGCTCAAGTGCAAGAGGATAAAATACCTTTACCTAAAACCAGGTACACTGAAACTAAGAGAAAAGAAAGTGGGAAATAGCTTAGAACATATAGGCACCGTGGAAAATTACTGAACACAATAACAATGGCTCATGCTCTAAGATCAAGAATTGGCAAATGGGACCTCATGAAACTGCAAGGCTTCTGTAAGGCTAAGGACATTGCCGAAAGGTCAAAATGGAAACCAAGAGATCGGCAAAAGATCTTGCCAATCCTATATCCAGTAGATGACTAGTATCCAATATATACAAAGAACTCAAGAATATAGACTCTAGAGAATCAAATAATCCTATTAAAAATGGGGTACAGAGTTAAACAAATAATTCTCAACTGAGGAATATCAAATGGCTGAGAAGCACCTAAAAATGTTCTACATTCCTAATCATAAGGGACATGCAAATCAAAACAACCCTAAGTTTCCACCTCATACCAGTCAGAATGGATAAGATCAAAAACTCAGGTGACAGCAGATGCTGGCAAGAATGTGGAGAAATAGAAACACTTCTCTACTTTTGGGAAGGTTGTAAGCTGGTACATCCCCTCTGTAAATCAGTCTGGTGGTTCTTCAGAAAAGTGTACATAGAACTAACTAACTGAGGACCAAGCTATACCACTCCTAGGCATATAACAAAAAGAAGCCCCAACATATAACAAAGACACATGCTCAAAAATGTTCATAGCAGTCTTATTTTTAATAGCCAGAAGCTGGAAAGATCCCAGATGTTCTTCAACTGAGTAATGGACACAGAAATTGTGGTTCATATACACAATGAAGTACTAATTATCTATTTTTAAAAAATGAGTTCATGAAATTCCTATACAAATGGATGGAACTTGACGCTATCATCCTGAATGAGGTAACCCAGTCACAAAAAGAGCATTCATATGTACTCATTTATAAGTGGATGCTAACCGCCCCCCTGAAAAAATAGATAAGATTACCCAAGAAACAATCCATAGAATTTTGAAGCTCTAAAAGAAGGAAGAACAGAATGTGGATGCCTCAGTTTTTCTTAGAAGGGAGAACAAAACACAGGAGGAAATACAGGTAAAATGGAGGAGCAGGGATTGAAGATTTACAGAGTTTGCCTCACCTGGAACATCACTCCATATGCAGCCACCAAACCCAAGCCCTATCATTGAGGCCAAGAAGTGTTTACTGGCAAGAACCAGACATGGATGTCTCTTCAGATGCTGTGCCAGAGTCATATAGATACAGATGAGGATGCTTGCAGCTAAATATCAGACTTAACACAGGGACTCCAATGAAAGAGCTAGAGAAAGAACTGAAAGAGCTGAAAGGTTTGCAACCTCATGGGAAGAACAACATCATCAGCCAGCCAAGGCACTAATGTAGAGAAGGTTATTGGGAGAGGGAGCACCTTTATGGAAGCAAGTTTAGGGGGAGGATAGAGGAGAGTGGGGGGAGTTTATAATATTTGAAATGTAAATACAGAGAATATCTACAAAAACTGGAAAAATAGGTCCAAAACAAGTAGGCAATGAGTAGCAATCCAGCAATGCCCTCTGCATCTGATACTGCCTCCACATTTCTATCCTGTGTGAGTTCTTGACACACTGTTTTCATTTTGAAATGTGACGTGAAACTGTGAGTGAAATATACCCTTTCTGTGAGATTGTATTCCAAAGTTAGGCAAGGCCGCAGGTTGTGTGATGAGTGTACCCATGTGTATCCAAATTATTAATCCAGAATTGCCCCCTTTTAAAGGAAATACAGGGGAGAAAGTGTGGAACAGAGGTCGAAGGAAAATCCATCAAGAGAATGCCCCACCTAGGAATTCATCCCATATACAGAAACCAAATCCAGACCCTATGGCTGATGCCAAGAACTGCTTACTGAAAGGAGCCAGTATAGCAGTTTCCTGGGAGCATCTACCAGAACCTGACAAACACAAATGAGGCTGCTTCTAGTCCACCATTGGACTGAGCATGGTGACCGCAATGGAAGACCCATGGTTTCACCTGCATATGTAGCAGAGAAAGGACTTATCTGGCATCAATGAAACAAAAGGCCCTTGGTCCTGTGAAAGAGAAAGCCAGGGTATGAAGTAGGTGGGTAGGTGGGTGGTGGGTGGGAGAACTCCCTTATAGAAGCAGGGGCACAGGATGGTATAAAGGTTTGTGGAGGAGAAAACCAGAAAAGGGCATAACATTTGAGATGTTAATATATAAAGTATCTAATGAAAATATACTCTTTCTTCTCTACCTTGTTTTTGGTCATGGAGTTTCATCACAGCAGTAGTAACTCTAAGACTTTATATTAGTGATGAATTACCTGCTGTTCATAAGAACTATAATGGTAATATATATATATATATATATATAAAGTGGTATGGGGACATTATTGGCCAGCTTATGTGCTGATGCACAACTAAAATGACTGTTAATGTCTTCTACAGCCATCTAGGAAATTACCTTCTGAGCAACTCTGTTATGGATTATTGAAATTATGTTAACCTTTGGTCTTGTCTTCAAGGAGTTAGATGAGATTATTTTGGGGGGAAGATCCACATTAGTTACAGGCAACAACATTCAATGAATTGGGGGTCCTCAAATGAATAAAAGGATGAATAAATGAACTAGGTGTTATATTTCATGTTTGCAATGTTTCCAACTTTAGACGGTAATGACCAGCAACATCAAAGTCCTGTTGCCAAGATTTCCTTATGTTTGGAATATTTGGTCAAATTGTTAACCCAATCTTTTTCTATGATCTGTTTTTTTTTTCTGTTTTTCTTTAGTTAAAAGACAAATAACTTGTATAGTTAATTATTCCCTTGTGTTAGGAGTAATAGCCTGTTACTTTTGTTATTTAAGTAATGTCTGAGCTAAGAAAGGCAAATAGTTAGCCAATTAATGTACACAAGAATAAATATGATAGGAAAATTAGATACACAATCACACACAATGGTCTCTGATATGTATGTAATGTCTTGTTCACAAACTTCAGGTGAACACAGTGTAGCCATATATTGAGAAGGAAGGAAGAAAGGCAACATATATTCAAACTTTAAATTAATTTGTAAATTTCCGATCTTTGCTTGGTAAGATATATATATATATATATATATATATATATATATATATATATATATATATATATATATATATATATTGTAGATTTTAAAACAGTGAAACTTTAGATTAGAGAGGTGAATCTCTCTACCATCTACAGTTTTAAATTCACCACAAGTTTTGAGTAAAGCAATCTTATTTCCTGCAGGTATTTTGCAGGATTCACTTTTATCATTTTATTATGATGAATTATCGAAAAGCTAAAAGCTACACATGAGCATTTATGTTAATGTATATCTTATATGTAAACTATATAGGGCACACTTGTTTAAATGACCAGACATCATTCAATCACCATGAAAATATTTATATTGCAATTCAAATACCTCCTGTTTATAGATGGACTCCCATTTTCTCTACAGAAAACTGCTAAGCTAATGACATTTAGAGTTATGGCAGCTTCAGCTGTCAGCCTTCTCTGCAATTTTCTCCAGGCTCAGTCAGAAAAATACATTTCCACATGCCATAAAAAATTAGGTATCAAAACAATATAAAAAATACCTTTAAGGTTCTGATAAAGGAACCTAATGTGCAGACACTGAAAGTCAATACTTCACTTTTTGTCTAAACTTGTTATCCAATCTCACAGCTTTTACAAAATACAATAAAAGCTTCAAAGGATAAAGAGAAGCAAGACCTTTTAAAAGGAGAAGTGAATACTAGTGAGAAAGGATCTATGAATCTTATAAATGACACAAATTATGTTTGCATTTCTTAGATTACTTTGTAGAAAGAATGAAAACAAAAAGCCAGTACTCATATCAACAATCCTGAATCATTACTAGAGTGTGCGAAGGTTGGCATCAATCATGGATATCCTCAGACTTGTGAGTCTTTACCTGCACATGCATATTTATACTATTATCTCACCCGTTTTGTGTTCCATGACTTTACAGATATAGAACAGATTAGTTCCAACATTTTCAAAAGGAGTTAAAATTAACTTCATTTCCATGGATAATTTTATTTGTGCCTAACAATGTAAACAAAGTACATTGTAAGTCAATCGTGATACATTTCTCCAATTAAGGATATGACTAGTTTCATCTGTTTTACAATGAATATTTTAGAAAAGCAAATCTATGGGAAAAATGTGTTACCTTGTGGCCTGTGCAAATTGCTAGGGATACTGTGTAGACAATTGATTATGTATTGCTCAGTCAAAACATTGGAATAATGTTGTTTTCTTTCAGTTTCTTTTTTGATATTTTATGTATTGACATTTCAAATGTTATCCTATTTTCCCTCCCCCTCCTCCCAGCACTCCTTCCACTGCTTCTATGAAGAGGCTCCCACTCCCATTTCCACTTACCCATACCCACCTCACCGCCCTGGTACTCACCTACAATGGGAAAAGACCCTTCACAGGACCAACGGCTTCTCCTCTGTTTTATGCCATACAATACCATCCTGTGCTACATACGCAGCTAGAGCTATGGGTTCCTCCATGTGTACTCATTGGCTAATGGTTTAGTTCTTGGGAGCTCCGGAGGTGTCTGGTTGGTTGATATTGTTGTGCTTTCTAAGGGACTGCAAATCCGTTCATCTCTTTCAGTCCTTTCTCTAGATCTTCCATTGTGTTTCCAGTGCTCAGTCCAATGGTTAGCTGCCAGAATCCTTTTTTGTAGCAGTAAGGCTTTAGCAAAGCCTCTCTGGAGAAATCTATGTCAGGCTTCTGTCAGCAAGCATTTCTTGGCATCAGCAATAGTGACTGGGTTTGGTGGCCGCATATGGGATGGATCCCCAGGAGAGGCAGTCTCTGGATAACCTTTTCTTCACTCTTTGTTTGTTCCACTCTTTGTTTCTGTATTTCCTCCCATGAGTGCTTTATTATTTCTTTTAAGAAGGACTGAATCATCTACATTTTTGTCTTCTGTCTCTCTGAGCTTAATATGGTCTGTGAATTGTTTCTTGGGTATTCTGATATAGATGGCCCAGTGCTTAAGAGCACTGACTGTTCTTCCAAAGTTACTGATTTCAATTCCCAGCAACCACACGGTAGCACAACCATCTCTAATGGGATCAGATGCCCTCTACTAGTTTGTCTGAAAACAACTACAGTGTACACTCAAAGAAATAAACACCTAAAATATTTCAGTTTTTAATAATGTATCTCCTTAAGTTTTCCAATATCTTGAAACTTAGTGTAAGGTAGTTATAATTTCACATATATTTTGTTGTTTATAGATCAAATATGACTTTCATTTTTATAATTTTTATTGGTTGTTTTATTTATTTACATTTCAAATGTCATGTCCCTTTCGAATTTTCCCCTGTAAACCTCCTATTCCATCCCTCCTGCTTCTATGAGGATGCTCTCCACCCACCCACTCTTACCTCATTGCCCTAGCAAGCATTCCTCTATGCTGTGGTATTGAGCCTTCACAGGAGAACACTGACAGATCTTCCAAAAGTCCTAAGCTCAATTCCCAGCAACCAAATGGTGGCTCATCACAATCTGTAATGGGACCTCCTGCCCTCTTCTGGATTGTGTGAAGAGAGCAACAGTGTACTCATACACAAAATAAATAAGTAAAGCCAAAAACAAAAACAATAAAGAAAGAACTGAAGAAATTCCTCAAAAGTTAAGTACACTGTCATCATACTATGACTTTTTTCTAGGTTTTCTTTTTATGAAAATTATAGAAACTCAGAAGGCTATATTAATTTTAATAAAATTTGTGTAATAAGTTTTAATTTTATTTTACTGTTGTTAATTTCATACAACAACATTATGTTTGTTCTAATAATTTTTCTTTGAACTCCTGCTCTCCACCACACTACTACAACTTTTCAACCCACTTCATCTGTTTTTTTTGTTATTGTTTTGATTTCTAGAATTGCTGACTCCATTAGAAATCCTAGTTACTATATGATTTGGTATAGAATAAATTGCTAAGTCATGGATAGCATCTAGGATGCTTTATTCCTAAACGAAAGTGACTCTACTTTATAAGTCTGTTAAATCTCTGGAAGGGATTACACACAGCCCCATTTATTTACCAAAAATTTTTCTTTTTTAAAAAATAAACTAATACATTATTATTCACTCATCACTTGATAGAATTAAAGCCCATGTTAATTTTCAAGCTACTATGAATTGAAGGCATCAGACAAGTAGACAAACATCTCTGTAGTATGATATAAAGTTGTTTGCAAATCAATACCCAATAGTACTATATCTGGCTTACATGGTAGATCTCTTTCATATTTAAGAAAGAATCTAGCACTCCCATCATCAGTGAATCTTTCCCTTTCCAAACATCCACATTAGCATTTGTTGTCATTTTTAAAATTCTACCCATTTGCATTGTAGTTAAATAAAAATTTATATTTGCTTTAGATTTTCCTTATTTTAATTTTTTTTCAGCCATCTGTATTTCATTTTTGAATGTTTTAGTTCCATGTTCCAATTTTATTTAATTCATTGGTTTTCCTGTTTCATTTTTATCTCTTTATATATTCTATTCAAATCATGTCTGATATATAGCTATTAAAGAATTTCCCAATCTGCATGTTGCATCTTAAATAAATGTTAGTGTCCCTTTGTGTACAAAATCTTTTGTGTATGCATAATTATATTAACAAGTAATAAAACACTAGAAATAAAATTTAAAAAGAGTGGGGAAGTACACATGGTTGATATTGGAAATATTAATGGTGATATGATCTAATTATTTTGTAATATCAAAAATAAAAGAAATAAAAAATAAATATTCCATATGTATAATTTTTATAAAAGATTATACTGACCTGTGAAATCTGGGTGCAATCAAATTTATTTTTTTAACTTGACACATTACCTATCTCAACATAGATAAAGATCTTCAAGGTAAACTTAATAACCTGGATGTGTTAGGGAGGAAGTAGAGAGCATTATTCAACACAAAGGTATGATACATGTCCTTCTGATCAGGACCTCATTAATTTTGGCATTAGTCCCATCTATTTGTGAAGTTACTTCATGAACTAATTGCACTCTACCCTCCCCACAATCTCTCCCCTCCACCTTCTCACTCTCTTATATCTATGCCTTTTGTACTTCTCCTCAGAAAGAACAAACCCTCCAGGGATTTAAACCAGACACTGCATTGCAAGATATAATAGGACCAGGCACATACCAACACATCAAGCCTGGATGAGGCAATCTAGTAAAATGAGAAGGATCCATGAAATAGGCAAAATACTGATGGAGAGCCTTCCCTACCATTCTTAGGGTTCCCCAAGGAATACCAAACTACTAAACATTAACATAAATGCAGAGGTCAGGACTCAACCCAGTTCCCTGATCTTTGTGAGCCCCAACAAATCACTGTCAGTAATTCTGTGGGCCGTGATCTTGTGGTATTCCTGATCTCTCTGGTTCTTTTGACCCTTTTAGTCCTCTTCTTCAGGAATTCCAGAACTCTATTTAATATTCCATTGTGATAGCCTTTATTTCTTTTCATCAATATTGGATAAAGCATTTCTGGTTTCCTTTATGGAGGTTTATTTTGATTATCAGCTAGATTCTGTGCCTAGAACATTCTGGAAGCAGAGCAAACTGTAGCTCAAAGGTGTCATATCTATGTATTCCCAATCCTATGTGAGTTTTTAGATGGTAACAGAAGATGGTCTTCTGTTCAGACTTTTTGTCCCAGATACAAGGAATCTTTGCTATAGTTACTGTCTTAGATTCCATGGAGTTTCCTTTGCACTAGGTTCCTTTCATCCTGAAATAGCTCCAAATTCCAATCATTTACTCTAGTATTATTGTTCTTTTCACTGACCTAATTCCTCATGAAGAAACTAGCCATCTAGAAAACAAATAATTTAAAAAATGGGGTACAACATTAAACAGAGAGTTCTCAACAGAAGAATTTCAAATGGCTTACAAATTCATTAAGAAATGTTCAGCATTCTTAGCAACCAGAGAAATCCAAAACAAAATACCTTTGAGGTTTCATTTTACAGATTTCAAAATGGTAAAGATCATGGAGGAAAGAAGTCGACCAAAGACGATACTTTTTCACTGCCAGTGACAGTACAAATGTGTACAGTTATTTTGAAAGTCAATATATGTGAGAGATTTTCTTTGGGTTGTTGACAAGATTGTGAATAGGAGAGATTCTAAAAATGCTGCAGGGCATTAAAAGTACCCTCTTAAGGTACAAGGCAAGTCCTCTTGTTAAGGATGCCTTGCAGTTCAGACACTATTTCCAGATGGGAACCAGCAAAAGTCTCCTCTCTGATAACTAGCTTTTATAGTTTCAGAAGGCACCATAAAAGCTTCCAGAGAAGAGACTCAAAGTCATTGTTTTTGATAATGCTCTTTAAAAGCCAATACACAAAAAGAAAATTAATATTTTGTATGGTATTTTAAAGATATTCACTGTTTTTCTCTCACAGAGTGAATATATTTATATCAATGACATTGCTAAACATACATATTTGTCACACAGAACTACCAACAAAATAAATGACCACTACCTAATCAAAGCTTACATATAATGCATGTAGTATAATCTCTGAGTATATTTTTAATTAAGAAGTTCACTCTGCTGAGATGAATCTTCTGCTTTCAGAGTCAACAGGAATTCTTATGTGAGATTGCTGGACTACAATGAATATTTTAATTCATCCTAATTTAAGGAAGATCAGTTACATTTTTCATTTAAAATAAGTTTAATTCTCACAGGAGTGAAGACACATCTCGACCACAGGTGAGACCACCACTTCTGCTTGAATTCCTGGCCTAAAAGAAATGTACCTGGAGCCTCATGACACAGGAACTAAGGAGCAGTCTGGAACAGGATTTTTCTTGTTTCCACCTGCTCCCATAGCCGACACTGTGCTACATCTTTTTAATCACAGACTCCACTGGGATAGAGCTGGCCCCAGAGAAGGGCTGACATGCCTGAGAGCACAAGTAAGACCACCACGTCTGCCCTGAGCGTCCAACCTGGTACTTTCAGGACACTGGGATCAAGAAGCATTTTGGGGCAAGATAGTTTCAGTATCTGTGCCATGTGCTAATAATGTGCCACAGTATATCCAGACACTTCTGAGAGACAGTCGGACATCCAGTAGTGCTGACACACAGACTTATAGAAGGGTAATCCCACTATCAGGATCAGCAAAACCAGCTAACACCAGAAATAAAAAAGATGGCAAGAGAAAAGTCCATGAACCTAAGTAATACAAACCAAGATGACTTGCATTCACCAGAACACATTTCCCCACCGCAGCAAGTCCTGGATAATCCAACACAACAGAAAAGCAAAATTCTTATTTAAATCACAAGTCACGATGAAGTTACAGGACATTAAGATGGTCATAAGTAACTTCCTTATAAAAACAGGACAAAAACAGGTAAACAGGTAGAAGCTCTTAAAGAGGAAACACACACACACACATACACACACACACACACACACACACACACACACACAAACACACACAAATACACTCCTTTAGAAAATTATAGGAAAACAAAACAAAACTGGTAACTAAATTGAACAAAGCCATTCAGGATCTAAAAATGGAGATAGAATCAGCAATGAAATCACAAAGGAGAAATCCTACAGATAAAAAAACATAGGAAAATGTTCAGGAGTCATAGGCTCAAGAATCACCAAATAGAATACAAGAGAGAATCTCAGAGGCAGAAGATACCATAGAAAACACTGACACAACTGACAAAAAATTTAAAATTCAAAAATCTCCTAACCCAAAACATCGAGGAAATCCAGGACACAATGAGAAGATCAAACCTGAGGATAATAGGTATAGAAGTGAGTAAAGATTTCCAGTATAAAAAAGGCCAGTAAATATTGTCAACAAAATTATAAAATAAAACTTTTCTAACCTAAGAAAAGGCATGTCCCTAAACATACAAGAAATCTAAGAGAACTCAAAATAGACTAGACCAGAGAAGAAATTCTTCATATCACAAAAAAGCCAAAACAACAAATGCACAAAACAAAGTAATAAGGGGGAAAAGGTCAAGTAACATAAAATGGAAACCCTATCAGAATCACACTAGACTTCTAAACAGAGACTATGAAAGCTAGAAGATCTTAGGTAGGATTCATATAAATCCTAGAACACAAAGCCACCCCAGGCATATACATATATATCCAGCAAAACTCTTAATTAATATAGAAGGAGAAATGAATATGTTCCATGAACAAAATTAATTTACACAATATTATTCAAGACATGAGCTCTACAAAGGCTAATACTAAATAATAAAATACTACTAATAAAAGGAGGGATACTGCACCCTAGAAAAAGTAAAAAAAAAAAAAAAAAAACATTCTTATTTCAACAAACCCAAAAGAAGACAGCCACATAAACATAATTTCACCTCTAGCAACAAAACTATCAAGAAACAGCAAACACTGGTCCCTAATATCACTCAAGATCAATGGACTCAATTCCACATTAAAAAGGCATAGGTAACCTGAGAGTATACAGAAAGAGGCACCAACATTTTGTTGCATATAGGGAACAAATGTCAGTATCAAAAACAGAAAATCCATAGAGTAAAATTCTGGAATAAAAATTTCCAAGCAAATTGTCTAGAAATAAATCAAACAAATTAGATTAGCCATGAAATAAAATCAACTTTTACCCAAAAGTTATACAAAAAAGTAAGGAAGGGCACATCATACCCGTAAAAGAAAAAAGCCACCACGATGGAATCTCAGTTCTGAATATCTATTCTTCAAATGCAAGGGTATATTCACAAAAGAAACCATACTAAAGCTCAAAGCACACATTGAACTTCACACAATAATAATGGGAGACATAACACTGTACTCTCTTCCATGGACAGATTGTAAAAACAGAAAATAAATGAGGATATTATGAACAAAATGGATCTAATATATATCTATAGAACATTTCATTTTAAAACCAAACAAAATTGTTTCATATCAGCACCTCATGTTAGCTTTTACAAAACTGACTATATAATTGGTCACAAAACTGGCCTCAAAAGGTACAAAAGATTAAAATAATCCCAAGCATCCAATCATAACCATGGACAAAACTGGTCTTCAATAACAACAAAAACAACAGGAAAGACACATACAGATAGAAGATGAATAACAGTCAATGATAAGTAGGTCAATGAAGAAATTAAAGATGTTGTAGAATATAATGAAGATGAAGGCATAACATACCCAAACTTATGGGATACAATGAAAGCTCTGCTAAGAAGAAATTTATTCCCCTGTGTACCTCCAAAATGAAACAGAAGAGAGCATACACTAACAGCCTGACAGCACACCTGAAAGCTCTAGAACAAAAAGAAGTAAATCCACTAAAGTGGAGTAGATGGCAGGAAATAATCAAAACCAGGGTTAAAATTAATCAAGAAGAAACAAAAGAACTATACAAAGAATCAACAATACTAAGAGCTGGTTCATTGAGAAAATCAACAATATAGATAAATACAAAGCCTGACTAAACAGAGGACACAGAGATAGTATTTAAATTAATGAAGTCAGAAAGGTAAAAGCAGACAAAAAAACAGAAACAAAAGATATTTTTTAAAAAAATCATCAGATCCTAGTCCACATACTACTCAACACAATTGGAAAATCCAAATAAAATGGACAATTTTCTGGACAGATACCAAGTACCAATGTTAAAGCAGAAGTATATAAACCATCTAAGCAGTCCCATAATGTCTAAAAATTGAGTCAACCAAAATAAAAAGAAAAAACAAAACAAAACAAAAAAAAAAAACCATATACAGATTTTTAGTGCAGAATTCTATTAAAATTTCATTGAAGATCTAATACCAATACTCTCCAAACTATTCCACAAAATAGAAACAGAAGGAAAACTACTTAATTCTGTCTATGCAGCCACATTTTTCTCTTATACCTAAACTACACAACGGCCCAAACAAAGAAAAAAAAAAACTTGATAGCAATTTCTCTTATAAATATCTATTCAAAAAGTATTCAATAAAATTCTTGCAAACTACATCCAAGAACACATTAAAACAATCATACATCATAGTCAAGTAGGCTTCATATCAGGGATGTAAATATAGTTTACTATACTGAAACCCATCAATGTAATCCACTATATAAACAAACTCAAAGGGGAGAAAAAATGATAATTTCATTTGATGCTGAGAAAATATTTGATCAAATAAAACACCACTTCATATTGAAAGTCTTAGAAAGTTCATTAATTCAAGGCCAATACTTAATATAATAAAAGCAACACAGAGAAAACTAGTAGGCAGTATCAAACTAAAAAGGGAGAAAGTTGAAGCAATGCTGCTAAAATCAGGGATGCCCACCTTCTCACTACCTATTTAATGTAGTATTCAAATTCCTAGCCAGAGCAATTGAACAACAAAAGTATATCAAAGGGATACAATTTTCAAAAGAAGAAGTCAAAATGGCACAATTTGCAGATGATATGATTGTATAGTTAAGTAAACCCAAAAATTCCACCAGAGAATATCCTCATTTAATAAACAAATTCCGAAAAGTGGTTGGATATAAATTTTACTCAAACAAATCAGTAGCCTTCCTGAACTAAAAGAAAGACATGCTGAGAAAGTAATTAGGGAATGACACCCTTCACAATAGTCACAAAGTATATAAAATACCTTGGTGTGACTCTCACCAAGCAAGTGAAAGAACTGTATGACAAAAACTTGAAATCTCAGAAGAAAGAAATAGAAGAAGATCTCAGAAGATGGAAATATCTCCCATGCTCATGGATTGGAAGGATCAAAATTATAAAGATGGCCATTTTACCAAAAGTAATCTACAGATTCAATGCAATCCCATTAAAATTCCAACTCAATTATTCATAAAGTTAAAAAAAAGCAATTTGCAAATTCATTTGGAATAACAAAAAGACCAAAATAGCAAAATTATTCTCAACAATAAAAATAATTCTAGGGGAGTCACCATCCCTGACCTCAAGCTGTATTAAACAGCAATAGGGGTTAAAATTTATTGTATTTCTACAGAGACAAGCAGGTAGATGAATGAAATAGAGTTGAAGGCCACGATATGAACCAACACACCAATGGTCACTTAGTCTCTGACAAAGGAGCTAAAATCATATAGTCTAAAAAGATAACATGTTGCACAAATGCTATTAGTCCACATGAAGGTCAGCATATAGAAGTATTCAAATTGATCTATTCTTATTGTACTGTAGAAAGTGCAAATCCAACTGGATTTAGGACCTCCGCATAAAACCAGGTACACTGAAACTAATAAAGGAGTATGTGGGAGAAGAACTTAAAGGACATGGGCACAGGGAAATTTTTCCTGGACAGAACACCAATGGCTTATGCTCTAGGATCAAGAATTGAATAATGGAACCTCAAAATATTTCAAAGCTTCTGTAAGGCAAAAGTTCCTGCCAATAAGACAAAGTAACAAACAATGGAATGTAAAAAGATCTAATATCTAATATATACAAAGAATCCAAGAAGTTAGACTCCAGAGAATAAAATAACTCTATTAAAAGGGGGCCAGAGCTAAACAAAAAATTCTCAACTAAGGCATATTGAATGGCTGAGAAGCATATGAAAAATATACAACATCCTTAGTCATCAGGAAAATGCAGACCAAAACAACCATGAGATTCTATCTCACACCAGTCAGAATGGCTAAGATCAAAAACTCAGGTGACAGCAGATGCTATTTTCAATGTGGAGAAAGAGGAGCACTCCTCTATTGTTGGTGAGATTATAAGCCAGTACAACTACTCTGGAAATTAGTCTGGTGGTTCCTCAAAATTGGACATAGTGCTACCTGAGAGCCCAGTTACACCACTCTTGGGCATATATCCAAAAGATGCTCCAATATATAATAAGAACACCTGCTCCACTATGTTCTTAATAGCTTTGTTTATAATAGCCAGAAGCTGGAAAGAACCCTGATGTCCTTCAACAGAAAAAAGGATACAGAATATGTGATTCAATTATACAACGGAGTACTACACAGATATTAGAAACAATGACTTCATTAAATTTTTAGGCAAGTGGATGGAACTTGAAAAATCTCATCCTGAGTAAGCTAACCTAATCACAGAAATACACACATCATATGCAGTCACTAGTAAGTGGATAAAAGCCCAAATGCTCAGATTCCTCAAGCCTCAATTCACAGACCATATAAATGTCAAGAATAAGGAAAAACAAAGTGAAGTTGCTTCAGTCATTCTCAGATGGAGGGACAGAAATATCCACAGGAGGAAATACATAGACAAATTTTGCAGCAGAGACTGAAGCAAATGTGACCCCAGAGACTGCCTCACCTGGAGATTCAACTAATATACAGCTACTAAACCCAGACTATATTGCTGATACCAAAAAGTGTAGACTGACCAGACATATTATAGCTGTTTCCTGAGAGGCTGTGCCAGATGCTGACAAATACAGAGGAAGATGGCCACAGCCAATCATTGTACTGAGAACAGGGTCTACAATTACAGAGTTTGAGAAAGGACAGAAGGAGCTAAAGGGGTTTGCAATCTCATAAGAAAAACAATACCAACCAAGGAGAGCTCCCAGGGATTAACCACTGTCGAATTAGTAGAAATGGAGGGACCCGTGCCTCCAGCTACATATGAGGCAGAGGATGGTCATGTTCAGCATCAACGAAAGGAAAAGCCTTTGACCTTGCCAAGACATGATTCGCCAATGTAGAGGAATGTCTGGGAGAGAAGGTGAGAGGAGGGAAGTGGATGCTGGATACCTCCATAAATGCAGGTGGAAGGGGTTGGGCTTAGTGGTCTTATAGAGGGGAAACTGGGAAAAAGGGTAACATTTGAAATAAAAATTATCAACATACATTAAATAAATTTTTAAAAAAATGTTCACATGTGGGGGCAGGTATGAAGAATATTGCTATGAATATTTTTTAAATCACTCTGGATCAAGGGATATAATTTGGAAAAAAAGAAGTCACATACCACTATTTACTGATATGATAATGTACTTAAGTGACTTGAAAATTCTACCAGAGAACTACTACAGCTGATAAACAACTTCAGCAAAGTGGGCAGTTATACAATTAACTCAAACAAATCAGTAACCTTCCCGTATTTAGAGGATAAACATGCTGAGAAAAAAATTAGGGAAAAGACACCATTCACAATAGTCACAAATAATGTAAAATACCTTTGTGTGACCCTGAAGAAGAGAGTGAATGATCTATATGACAAGAACTGCAAATCTTTGAAGAAGAAAATTAAAGATCTCAGAAAATGAGAAAAATTCCCATGTTTATGGAATGGAAAAAACAACATTGTAAAATGACCACTTTGCCAATCAATCTACAGATTCAATGCAATCCTCATCAAAATCTCAAATCAAATATTCATACAGTAAGAAAGAGCAATTTTCAAATTCATCTGGAAAAACAAAAAGCCTAGGATAGTGAATTATATTCACAACAATAAAAGAAAGCTCTGAATACCCAATAACCAAGAAATAATTCACAGAGCTTATTAAGCTCAAATTAAAGGAAGGCATAAAAGGGAGATGCCTCAATCCTTCATATAAGGTACAACACAACACTCATGGGAATAAATATAAGGTCAAATAGAGGAACAGGGGTTGATTACAAGATCATTCAGACTCTGCCTCACCTGGGGAGCCACCCCATACACAGCCACCAAACCAAGCACTCTTGGTGATATTAAGAATTACTGACTGTTCAATCCCAATTCTTCACAGAGTTGGAAAAAGCAATGTGTAATTTCATCTGGAATAACAAAAGACCTAGAATATCCTAATTCATCCTCAAAAACAAGAAAACATCTGCGGGAATCACTATCCCTGACCTCAAGCTATATTACAATGCAATTATGCTAAAAACTCCATGGTACTGGTACTGATTTAGCCATGTGGATCAATGGAATAGAATAGAAGATTCAGAAATGAACCCTCACAGATATGGTCACCTGATATATTTTTTTTTCTTTTTTATTTTTATTTTTCTGAACAACTTTATTTAAAAAAATAAATGTACAAATTTTAAGGATTTTTGCATAAAAGTATACGAATACATTTTTGTCAATGTTTGGCTTTTTTTTTCAAAGATTTGATAGTGTGCATTAAGGTCTTACTAGTTACAATGAGCATAAAGTACATGTAAAACAGGATGTACCTGATTTTTGACAAAGGACCTGTAAATATTCAATGGAAAAAAGGACAGCTTCTTCAACAAATGGTGTTAGTCCACCTGGCACTCAGCATGCATAAGAATGAAAATAGACCCTTTCTTATCTTCTTGTACAAAGCTCAAGTGCAAGTGGATCAAATATCTCCACATTAAAACAGGTACACTGAAATTATTAGAAGAGAACATAGGGAAAACCTTAGAACACATAGGCACAGGAGAAAATTTCCTGAACAGAACACAATGGTTGTGCTCTAAGGTGAAATATTGACAAAAATGATTTAATGATATTGCAAAGTTTCTATAAGGCTAAGGACACTGTCACAAAAACAAAATGACAGCCAATAGATTGAGAAAAGATCTTTACCAACCCCACATTAGATAATGGACTAATATCCAAGGTATTCAAAGAAATCAAGAAGCTAGACACCAGAGAATCAAACAACTCTATTAAAAATGGGGTGCAGAGCTAGACAAAAAAGTTCCCAATTAAGGAATATTGAATTCCTGAGAAACATCTAAGGAAGTGCTCAACATCCTTAGCCATCAGGGAAATGCATATCAAAACAACCCTAAGATTCCACCTCACACCAGTCAGATTGGCCAAGATCAAATATTCAGATGTCAGCAGATGCTGTGAGGATGTGGATAAAGAGCAATACTTCTCCATTGTTGGTTGTGTTGTAAACTGATACATCCACTCTGAAAATCAGTCTGGCGATTCCTCAGAAATTTGGACTTAGTACTACCTGAAGACCCATTTATTGCACTTCTGGGCATATATACCAGAGAATCTCCAACATACAACAAAGATACATGAACCACACAATGTTCATAGCAGCCCTATTTGTAATAGCCAGAAGATGGAAAGTAACCAGCTGTCCTTCAGTAAATGAATGGATACAAAAATTGTGGTATATTTACACAATGGAATACTACTCAGCTATAAGAAACAATGACTTTATGAAATTCTTAAGAAAATGGATGCATCTAGAGAATATCATTCTGAGGGAGATAACCGAATCACAAGAGAACAGACATAATATGCAGTCACTGAAATCTCTGAACACCCCAGAAAAAACTCACAGACTATATGAAGTTCAAGAAAAAAAAAGAAAAAAAGACAAAAGAAAATGAAAAACCATTATGCTTAATCATTACACACCATGAAAACTTTTACTATTTCCAGGTTACATCCTGTTTTACATGTACTTTATGATCATTGTAACTAGATCTTAATGCACACTATCAAACCTTATTAAAAAAAAAAAAAAAACAAGTACTGACAAAAATTTATTTTTATACTTTTGTGCAAAAATGTTAAAAATCTGTACATTTATCTTTGTTTTTTAATATAAAGTTGTTCAGTTAAAAATAATAATAAAAAAGAAAAAAAAAACTCTTTAAAAAAGAAAGAAATTAATTCCATATCAAACGTGTAATGAAAACAAGATGGTTCTTCATTGCTGACCCACTTGGTAGAGTGATGTCACTGCAGCCTGGGTTTTGAACCTACACATTGTGATTCTACACTGCTCATACCCTGGCTGCACATGACACCAGCACTGTCTGAAACAGCACCAGCATGGCTCTCAGATTTGAAACTCTAGGATGGTATGAATTGCAACAATTTCATTTCACTCTATCAATATAATTAAGGAAAACAAAGATTTTTAATGTTTCTTTCCATGATTCTTCAACTTGTTCGTAGCAAGGTAAAATATTTTCAACTGCAATTTTAATATGTTTGACTTAAAATTCTTTATTTGAGTTGTTGACCTAAGTTTTATTAAAATATTTTGAAGAATTTTTGTTTTGAATCAGAATAGAATTTTCAATAATTTCTGAAATGTCCCTAAGCATACTTCCGACACTTTGTACTACTATTTTGTACAAATGGAATTTTTAGTATTATGCATTAGAAAATCAAATTTCCAGTCAACTCAGAAAAAAAACATTGAAGATATTTGTAACCTATAGTATCAAATATTCAGCCTTTATTTTTAGTTGTTTATGTAAAAATAATAAGTATACATACCAACCACGTAAGTATAATGATTTGTTTCCATTCTTATTAAATGGTTAATTATGTGTACACAAAAGAATGGTTTTAAATAAAATCTCAGTACAGTTTATTATCAGCTAATGTTTGATTGTCTTTCTGTATTTGGTATATCTTTTCATCTGGTTGCAAACAATAGTGAGCAGAAAATCACATAGAGGAAATGACGAAAAAACTACTTTAAACAACATTTTATTAATAAGTTATACAGTCTATTATCAGAAATACTAAGAAATGTATGAGTTATTTAGGTGTTTTTTTGTTTCCATCTTCAGTCCCTCCCCTGAATTTCTGCAATATGAGCTTATATTTAATAAAATAATTATCATTAGAAAAGGCATCATCTTTCATTGTTTAATGACCTTCAAGTAAACTTTTCTTCAAGCAAAAAAAAAAAAAAAAAAAAAAAAAAGCATTAATGACTGGCAGGAACCAGATATAAATGGCTCTAAAGGTGTCTGTCAGAGTCACACAAATACAACTGAACACTCTTGCAGCTAACCGTCAAACTGAACATGGAGACCCCAATGAAGGTGCTAAAGGATAGGCCTGCAGGAGCTAAAAGTGCATGCAACCTCTTGGGGAGAACATTATCAACCAATAAAACCCTCCACAACTCCCATGGACAAAAACATCAACCACTGAGCACACATTGAGATACCTGTTGCTCCAGTTGCATAGTATGTCCAGATAGCGGTGTCTGGCAACAATGTGAGAAAAGACCTTTGATTCAAGGAAGGCACATTTTCCTAATGTAGGGATACCAAGGCAATGAGGTGTATAGGGTGATTAGGAGTAAGTGCGCCTTCCTGAAGACAAGTGGAGGGGAAAAGGGATGGGAGCAGGGTGGGAAAAAGGGATAAAATTTCAAATGTAAATAAGGAGAATATCTAATAAAAAAGTTAGAACTTGTAATTTACAATTAAAAATAGTCAAATAGTGTGCAATTGTACCAAATGCTTCTTTTGCAAACCCTTATTGTTGCTGTCATGTCAGGGAAAGATTATTAAATAATCACAAGATACATTTATCTGTTTTTCTTCATACAACCATCTCATATATTTTTCTCACCCTTTTTTAATTTATACGCTTTCTCTATTATTATTCTTTGCATACACACACACAAACACACACACACACTCACACACACACACACACACACACACACACACACACACACAGCCTTGATAAGATTGAGCAACTCTAACCTAATGATGAGATGTCTTTAGAAAAGAGTAGTAGTCCCCAATGTAGAGTTTCATGCTTTCTGCCCCAGGATGATTTTCCAGAAATGACTCTGACAAAATACTTAACAAAAACACTAGAAACTTGTGCATATTGCATTTTGCATGGTTGTTTACTTTGGTATACATGTTCCTAAAAATACTGTCCTGAATTTATTATATAATATTTAATCTTTCTATATATTCAAACCTAGTTTTTTTTTCCACTGGCAGTATGGCTTCACAGGAACACTAAGATTGATGTTTCTCTTATAAACTGATCATTCAAATACCACATCTACTATCTAATATTTCTAGATCTTTCCCACTGAATGTTCACTGGCTATTCTTCTAAAAGCATCATGTCCAAGGTTTATTACACACATTCATATTCATCTGAGTAAACTAAATTTAGCTCTAGAAATAATATACTGTAGACAATTAAAAAGGAATCTCTAGTCATAGAAACCAATCTAATGCTGCCACATATATGGAAATTAAAAATAGGCTTAGAAAGTTTTTATGCAAAGACCTAGGAGAGAATCCTAGAAACCCATTACTAATGTAGTTAAACTGGCCATGAAATTTTTATACACACACATACACAAACACACACATCAAAAGCTTTATTAACCAATGCCATCTTTGTCTTGATATCAAAATGCATACAATTAGAAATATGTCATAAATGTTAATGAAAATAATTCTGCATAAAACATTAAAGTTACAAGGAATAAAAAGGAATAAATAACACATGAAACTCAAGAAGATGGAAGACCAAAGAGTGAATATTTCAGTCCTTCCTAGAAGGTGGGGGGTGGATATTCACAGGAAGAAATACAGAAACAAACTGTGGAGCAGAGACTGAAGAAAAGATCATCCAGAGACTATCCCAAGTAGAGATCAAGTCCATACACTGTCACCAAACCCAGACAATATTGTGGATAATAAGAACTTAATGCTGTCAAAAACCTGATATATCTCCCTCCTGCAAGGTTGTGCTAGATCCTGAGAAATAAATAATCAGATGCTCTAAACCAATCAATGGACTAAGAACAGGATGCCCAATGAAGAATTTCAAAAAAGAACTGAAGGAGATGAAGGGGTTTTCATTCTCTTAGGAAGAACAACAATATCAATTAAGCCTCTCTCCCACAGAATTCTCAGAGACTAAACAACCAGCCAAAGAGTACACATGGATGTACCTATGACTCCAGCTGCATATGTAGCAGAGAATGGCCTTATGGGCAACAAGGAGAGGAGAGGCCCTTGGCCCCATGAAGGCTCAATGCCCCAGTGTAGGAGAATGTCAGGGAAGAGAGGTGGGAGGGAATGGATCGGTTAGTTGGAGAACACTCTCACATAAGGAGAGGGGAATGAGTTAGAGGGATTCCAGAGGGAAAACTGGGAAAGGGGATAACTTTTGAAATGTAATTTAAAAAAATTAAAGGAGGTTCTCCTATAGGATCAACATACAACTCTTTTCTTATCTTTAGTCAGACCTTAAAATGATAAAATGAATGAGAAAACAAGCAATAATGTAGGTTAAAATTTTGCAGTATTATTTACTACATGCTAATGAAATGGCCTATATTAACTTCTTGCTATTTCCATATTCCCCTCAAAATACAACTTAAATAAGTAAATGTTTGTTTAGCCTCAAAATACTGATATCATACCTCAAGAAAAGGAAAACAACAATAGGATTTGTGTGTCATTTTGGTGATGAGGATGAGATCATATCTCACAGTTCAGGTTCTCAGATTTGCCTCACTAATGCCTTATCTGGGAGGTTCTTAAACTAATCAGATTGATGAAACTTAAATTTCATAGGCCTTTATTCAAGATTTAGAATTCCTCATCAGCAACAACAAAGGAATATCAGGTATAAAAACTTTCTGGTTTCAAACTCTAACCAACGCGGTCCCTAGAGTCAAAGGTAGGTGTATAATTTTATGGTAGTGTCAGTGAACTAAAAACTATTTGTATTATATAGAAAACATTAAAATTCTCCTATAATAAGTCAGTACATGTGATGATTTTTTCAGAATCCTAAAAATCTGATTTATTTCCATATGAGAACTAGTTGAGATAGTTTTCCTCCATAACCATATATGTTTTCTGTTGAGCTCTATATACACAAGAATGTCATGAAATATTTTGCAACCGTTGACACAAGTTAATGATGTGTGCTTTACTGCATTAGAAGCATCTATATTCTCAGCTCTTTGGGATTCTCTGTGTAGCAGTTATTCATGTGTAGGCTGATCAAGCAGCCTGATTCTGTCAGCAGTATTTTTTTTTTTTAAAACTGAATGAGCTTATTATAAAGAAAATACTCAAGTGGGTTTTGTAAAGCCTTTTTTCAGTATATTTCATATGAAAGTTCCCTTATGATAATGTCAGAAAAATTATACTGTTTCTTTTTATTCTATCTTGCTATTTTTTAATCTGGTCTTTCCTCTTTTAGCAGTTGAAAAGTCTTTAATACTTGATCATGTTATCTACAAGAAATGTTTGATGATTATTCTGTAGTTCTATCCACTTGGGGCAGCGTATACTTTACTTATAAAGTGCTCCTTTCATACATCCATTCATCCTTTCAAATTTAATTTGTCATTTATTTTTTTCAGTATATGTAATATGTTCAATATTTAAACAAAGCACCATAAGGAAATATAGAAGATTGCCTAGTTTAAAAAAAAAAAAAAAAAAAAAAAAAAACTCAAAGAGGTTCTTTAACTATGTTTTGCATGATGGATGACATGTGTGCCTAACATTCATCTAGTACTGAACTTTTGTCACTGGAGTCATTTTGTAGGATCTCCCTAGCTCTGATTTACCTTTGGCTGGGGGTTATTGCATCTGTTTCAGTCATTTTCTGGGTAAAGCCTATCTGATGTCAATTATGCTAGCTTTTTTATAAAAATATTGTAAAATACAATTAACAGTATCAACAGTGGGTTCCTTCACATCACATGAGATTCAAGCTGGACCAGCCATTGTTTGGTTATTCATTAAATTTTTGATTCATCTTCACATATTCACATCTTATAGGAAGGATCACATGTAGGTTGAAAGTTTTTGGTCTGGATTGGTGTCCCAATCCCTCCATTTCTGGTTTTTCCTTGTTATAAGGGATTTCCATTTCAGGCTGTATATCTCACATTGCTAGGAATCTTAGGCATTGTGACCCTCATAGATTTCTGGGAGTTTTCATTGCCTTAGGTTTCTAGATCATCTCCAAGATAAGCCTCATTCTATATCTCTCTCATATTGCCTATTCCTTTTATCCTCCTCAACCTGATGATATATGCTGTTTCCATCCACAACCCTTTCAAGTACCTTCCCTTCATTTGCCCACAATATATATTTTATGTCCCTTTCTCAGTGAGATTAACAGATATTCGATTAAGCTCTTCTTGTTACTTAAACTTTTGAGTCTATAGATTGTAGCAATGTTTTTCTTTACCTTATTGGCAATTTCCCCATATTAAGTGACTATATAGCATGCTTTTCTATCTGGGTCTTAATTACATCACTGAAGAAAAATAAAATCTTGTTCCACCACCAGGAACAGTGGAGATCCATGGATACAGGCTTTGTGAGAAGGCATTCTGAGTAGCCAGGGAGCAGGAGATCCAGGGACACCGGCCAGGTACAAGGCAGAGGCAAGAAACAATCATTGACAAGACCACGTATAAACACAGACAATAAGATGGCAAGAGGGAAGCAAAAGAACATACCCCAGTGAAACCAAGACAACCTGGCAACACAAAAACCCAGCACTCCCATCACAGCAAGCAGCAGAATTCCAAACACTCCAGAAATAGAAGACTCAGACCTGAAATCATACCTCAAGATGATGATAGATATCTTTAAACAAGAACAGGAAAAAAAGTATAAAGTATTAGAAGCTTTTAAAGAGGAAAAAAGAAAAAATACTCAAAGAACTAAAAGAACTAGAGGAAAACAGAACGAAAGAGATGAAGGAATGGAAGAAGATTTTAAATGGATATGGACACAATAAAAAAAAACACTAAAAGAGATAACCATAGAGGTAGAAATCCTAAAAAACAAAAATCAGGAGTCACAGATGCAAACATCTCCAACAGACTACAAGAGATGAAAGAGAGAATCTCCGGAGCCAATGACAACATTGAAAACATAGACAAAACAGTCAGAGAAGATGCAAATACCAAAAAGCTCCTAACCCAAAATGTCCCTGAGATCCAGGACACAATGAGAAGACCAAACCTAAGGATAATAGGAATAAAGAGGGCTAAGAATATCAACTAAAAGGCACAGTAAATATCTTCAACAATATTGTAGAAGAAAACTTCCCTACCCTTAAGAAGGAGATGACCACGAGAATAAAACAAGCCTACAGAACTCCAAATAGGTTCGACAAGAAAATAAATTCCTCCAGTCACAAAATAGTCAAAACACCAGGTGCCCAAAGCAAAGAATAATTACTAAAAGCAGTAAAGGAAAATGGTCATGTAACATATAAAGGTAGACCAATTAGATCACACCCGACTTCTCAACAAAGACTATGAAAGCTAGAAGAGGCTTGACAGAAATTAGGCAGACCCTCAGAGAGCACAGGTGCCAGGCCAACCTGCTGTACCCAGGAAAACTCTCAATCACTATAGATGACAAGATTAAAATATTCCTAGACAAAACTAAATTTACATAATATCGGACCACAAATCCAGCACTACAACCAATTATAGGTAGAAATCCCAATACAACGATGTGAACTACATCATAATAAAAGCAAGAAAACCAAAAGAAGAAATACATACATGCACAATTCAATCTTTCCCCCCCAAAAAAATAGCAGGAAACAGCAACCACTATTATTTGGATATCTGTTAACATAAATTGACTCAATTCCCCAATAAAAAGATATAGGCTATCGGACTGGATACATAAACAAAACCCAGCATCTTGCTACATATAGGAAACTCATCTCGGAGACAGACATTATCTGAGAGTAAAGGGTTGGAAAAAAATCAAAGCAAATGACCCCAAGAAGCAAGCTGGAATAGCCATTCTAATTTCAAATGAAGTAGATTTTCTACCAAAAATTATCAAAAAGGCAAGGAAGGACACATTTTTCTCATTGCAGGGGAAAGTTGTCAGGAGGAACTCTGAATCCTTAACATATATGCTCCAAATACATAAGCACTGACATTCATAAAAGAAGCCCTACTAAAGCTCAAAAAATACATTGTGCCCCACACAATAATAATGGGAGATTTTAATACCACACTCTCACCAATGGACAGATCATGAAAACAAAAGCTGATCAAGGACACTCTAAAACTGGAAAGGTTATGAACCTACTGGAATTAATACATATCTACAGAACATACCATCTCAAAAAAAAAAATAATAATACAGCTTTTTCTCAGCACCTCATGGCACCTTCTCATAAATTGACCACATATTTGGTCACAAAACGAGACTCAATAGATATAAAAAGAGTGAAATACTCCCATGCATCTTTTCAGATCCCAACGGTCTAAGGCTGGTGTTTAATAACAAGACAGACAACAAAAAGCCCATATACACATTGAAACTAAACAATGCTCTATTAAACAATAGCAGGGTCAAAGATGGCATGAAGAAAGAGTTTAAGGATTTTCTAGAATTGAATGAAAACAAAAACACAACATACCCAAACCTATGGGATGCAATGGAAGCAGTACTGAGAGGAAAACTCACAGCTCTGAGTGCTTCCAAAAAGAATCTGGAGAGAGCATACACAAGCAACTTGACAGCACAGCTGAAAGCCCTAGAACAAAAGGAAGCAGACACAACCAATAGGAGTAGATGGCAAGACTTAATCACCTTAATGTGCAGTAGCACTCCACAGCTTCTTACTCCAATAACTTAAACTTAATTCTTTCTGACCTTTTCTTGTGAGGACATGTTATCTTAGTTGCCTCATTAAAGGCTGTGTCTCAAAAAAAATGTTTTCCAATTCCAGTTGTTTTACTATAAATTTTAAAGATGTCATTGTTTTAAATTACTGAGTAATATTTCATTGTATGAAACCATTAATATTTCTTTTATTTTTGTTTGTTTTTTCGGTTGAGGGCCATCTAGGTTGTTTTCTATTAGGGGCTTTAATAAACAAAGTTGTTAGAAACATAATTGAGCAAATGTCCCTATGGTATTGTGGAATATTCTTTATGTATATATCAATGGGTGGTATACCTGGGCTTCAGGTAGATCTATTTTTAACCTTCTGAGAAACTTCAAAATTATTTTTTCAAATGGGTTATACAACTTTTCACTCCCACCAGCAATTGAGGAATGTTCCACCTCTTCCACATCCTTACTAGCATGAGCTGTCACATAATTTTTTTTTTTTATCATATTCATACTGACAGGCAAAGAATGGAATCTTGGGGTCCTTTCATTTGCATTTCTCTAATGGCTAAGACTGTTTAACATTTTTTAAGTGACTTTCAGGCAATAAAGATTCCTGTGCTGAGAAATCTGTTAGCTCTGTACCACATATATTTAATTGGGTTATTTGGTTTGGTAATGTGTAATTTCTTGAGTTCTGTGTATAATTTGAATATCACCCCTATGTTGGACATGGGGTTGGTGTAGGTAATTTCCTTTTTTGTTAGATGCCATTTCAGTCTTTACACAGTGTCCTTTGCCTTAAGGTGTTTTGTTTCATTCACTTCATGGGGTTCCATTTATTAATTGTTGATGTTTGTGCCTGAGCTATTGTTGTTCTATTGAAGAAGTTGGCTCCTATGACAGTTTGTTAAAGACTACTACACACTTTCTCTTCAATTAGGTTTACTCTATCAGGTTTTATTTTGTGGCACTTGTTCCACATGGACTTGGATTTTTTACTGGGTGATAGATATATTTTCATTCTTCGGTATGGAGCCATCCAGTTAGACCAGCAGACTTCTTTGAAGTTGCTTTATTTTTTTTCTTTCTTTTTTTTTTCATTTCATAGAGTTGTTTTTTTTTTTTTTAAAATCAAGTGTCTAGAATTGTGTAGATCTATTTCTCAGGCTTTGACTCTATTTTATTGATCAGCCTGTCTGTTTTTATGCCAATACTATGTGGTCTTTTTTAATGTTGTTCTGTACTACAGCTTAAAACCAGGGATGGCGATACCTATAGAAGATCTTTCCTTGTACAGGATTGCTAAGCTGTCTTGTTTAGTTTTTGTTTGTTGGTTGGTTTTTCATATAAAATTGAATACTATTCTTTCAAATTTATGAGGAATTATGATGAAAATTGCATTAAATCTGTAGATAAATTTGATAAAATGAACATTTGTACTATGTAAATGCTACTGAACCATAAATATGGAATATCTTTCTATCTTCTGATATATTTAATTTATTTATTGAAAGACAAGAACTTCTTCTTATACAGGTCTTTTGCTTTCTTGGCTACATTTATTTCAACATATTTTGTAAATTCTGTAGCTACCAGGAATAGTGTCGATTCCTCAAAATGTATGACGTCTAGTCATTATTTTAGTTTATTTTGTATCCAGCCAATTCTGAGAAGTTGTTTATCAGCTATAATATTTACCTAATCAAAATTATATGCGATTTATGTAAAATATCATATTATCTGCAAATAGTAACATTTTGACTTATTCCCTTGATTTTCTTTATTTTCCCTCTTGCTCTAGCTGAAACTATAAATACTACATTGAATATATATAAAGAGAGTAGGCAGCCTTTTATTATTCCCAACATTAGTGCTGTAATTGTTTTGAGTTTTTCTCCATTTAATATGGACCATTGTCTTGCTTTAATTTGTCTTTATTACGTTTGGGTATGCCCTTTGTATTCCTGGTCTCTAATAGATATTTGTCAGTAAAATTGTTCATGTCTTTTAGATTTCATATTTTTGTGGAGTGCAGGTTCTTGAAGTAAGACCTAATGTTTCTTTAGATGTCTTTGTGGTCTGTTGTTTGTCCTATTTCTCATTCCACATTTTATTAATTTGGACATTTTCTCTCTGTCATTTTGGTAGTAGGCTAAGTGTTTGTTTACCATATTGATTTTCTCAAAAAATTAACTGATTGTTTTGTTGATTCATTGTATTTTTAATTTTGCAAATTTATTAATTTCATTTTTGAGTTGAATATATCCTCTAGTCTATATGACTTTTCTGTTTCTCCTTCATATTGTTCTGGTGCTTTCAGATATAATATTCAGTTCCTAGTGTGAGGTCTCTTCAGTTTCTTCATGAAGGTGTTGAATGCTATGGACTATCTTCTTAGAACTGCTTTCAGTGTATCACATAAGTCTGCATATCTCCTGCACAAATATTCATTGAATTATAGCATGTCTTCAATTTATTTCTTTTTTACTTTTTTAACAACTTTATTTTTTAAAAGATATGCATGTACCGATTATTAAAAAAAATTAGTGTAACTACATATGAATATATTTTTGTCAGTACTTGATTTATTAAAGGTTTGATAGTATGCATTAAAATCTTACTATATACAAAGATCATAAAGTATATGTAAAACAAAACGTAACATGGAAATAGTGAAAGCTCTTTTGGGGTGTAAAGATTAAACATAATGATTTTTAAATATCAAAAATTGCCACAAGGCTATCTTCTTAGTGCTTGAGTTATTAATGATATAAGGTCTAGGTGTATTCCACTCTGAAAGGGTGCTATACACTTATTATTATTATTATTATTATTATTATTATTATTATTATTATCATCATCATCATTATTTTTTTAATTGAACCAATTTATTTTAAGAAACAAAGGTAAATGTACAGATTTTAAGCATTTTTACATAAAAGTATACAAATACATTTTTGTAGGTACTTGGTTTTTTTTCAAGGTTTGATAAAGTGGATTAAGATCTTGCTAGTTACAATGAGCATTAAAGTACATGTAAAATAAGATGTATCAATTTATTTTTTTATTTCTTTTTTACTCAATGTTAAGTAGAGGGTTGTTTGATTTTCATGAGTTTGTAGACTTTCTTTGTTTTTGATGTTATTGAAGTCAATCAATATTAGTATCATAAGATACAAATAGTAATATCAGTTTACCTCTATCTTTTGAGAACTTGCTTTGTATCTAAGAATCTGGTTAGTTTTGGAGTAGATTATGTAAGATACTCAAAGGAGGCACTTTTTTGTGTTTAAGTGAAATATTCTGTAGATATCTGTTCGGTTCTTTTGAGTTATGAATGTGCTTCATTACTTCTCTACTTAGCTTCTGTCTGAATGACCTATCAATTGGTGAGTGTTGAACGTCAATGTCTCCCATTAGTAATTCATGGGTTTAATATTTAATTCAAGATTTAGTTGTCTTTCTTTTATGAATGTGAGTGTTCTTGCCTTTGAGAATTGAGATGTCATTTGATGAAATTTTACTTTCATGCCTATGAAGTGTTCATTCCCTTTAATTTTGTTTAATTTTAGGTTAAAGCTATTTATTTTATTTTAGGTATTAGAATGGCCACATCAGCTTACTTCTTGGACCCATTAGTTTGAAAATCTTTTGTTAGCCCTTTACTCTGAGTACCATCTATCTTTGACATTGAGATGTGATTTTGGTATGCAGTCAAATGATGGATCCTATTTTTCCATCCATTTTTTTACCCTGTTACTTTTTCTAAATAAGGAATTGATTCCATTAAGAGAGATATTAAGGAACAATTATTGTTAATTTCTGCTCTTTTGATGATGGTGGTGGTGGTAATAGTGTGTCTATATGTATGTATGCTTTAGTTGTTTTCAATTTTCTGATATAAAATTATTTATTCTTGTGGGTATTTTTTAGATGTAATTAACCTATTTGGGTGGGAGTTTTCTTTCTGGTATTTTTAGGACTAGATTTTTGAATAAATATTGTTTAAATATGGTTTTTTATGGGATTTTTTCTCCATGTATATTTATTAATTTGATTTCAAAGTATAATAGCCCAGACTGATATCTGTAGTCTCTTAGATCCTGTCCAGGCCCTCTGGCCTTTAGAGTCTCTATGTAATTATGAATGGTCTGCTTTATATATCTCTTGGCTGTTTTCAATTACAGTTTTAACATTCTTTTTTTCTTTTGTATATCCAGAGTTTAGCTTATTATTTAGGTAAGAGATTTTCTTTCATGTTCCAATCATTTTTGGTGTTCCATGTTCTTCTTGTTCATTTATATACATTTCTATTTTTCGCATTGGAAAATATTCTTTTATGATTTGGTCAAAATATTTTCTGGGGCTTTGATCAGGGAAACTTCTCCTATTCAGATAATTCTTAAGTTTGGTCTTTAGTGTCTTGATTTCTTGGATATTTTACATCAGAAACTTATTGATGTAATATTTTATGATCCACACCTGTGTGTGTTTGTGTGTGTTTGTGTATGTATGTGTGTGTGTGTGTGTGTGTGTGTGTGTGTGTGTGTGTGTGTGTGTGTAACTTCTATTATATTGTCTATGCCAAAATTTTTCCCCCATCCCTCAAATTCTTTTGATCATACTTGTGTATATAATTCTGGTTCACTTATTTAAAATTTCAACCTCTGGAATTCTCTCAGTTCCTTTTGTTTGTTTGTTTGTTTGTTTGTTTGTGTGCTGTTGTTTCTTCTTCCACTATGTTTAGATATTTAACATCCAGGGCTTGAGATAATGTCATATTTCACTGGCTATTAGTGATTGTATTTTCACCTAGACATCTGTATTACAGAATTGCTATAGATTTAGATGATAAAATTTTACTTTATTGTTATTACATGGGAATTTTAAGATGGTATTTCCTTTGTTTTCCTTCCCTCTTGCACCTTCTGCCCTAAGTGGTCTGGGTCTCTGTTGACCAGCTAGACTTCAGGTCACATTGTGTGTGGGGGGTGTGTGTGTGAGTGTGTGTGTTTTCTGCTTAACCTCTATATTTTGGGTGCCAATGTTGTCCCTGGTGTCATTGAAAATTGCATGGCTTCTAGTGAGAAAAGCTTATTCTGAAGTTATAAGTTAGAGCATGGAATACAAGGCTATGAATGCAGCATATAGTTTTAGGGTGTTCTTTAAAGGAAGATGGCAGGCATTAGGCAGAGTCTTTCTTGTGTTTCACAATGCATGTATTGCCTGGAGAAAAGCAAGCAATTTTGTATGAGAAATAAAATGGAACCAAAGAGACATGGTGAAACTTACTCATTCAAATCTGAAGAAATGCCCCTTTTTTGTTACTTAGATATGATCTAAACAAGAGGATCTAATCTCATTTGCCAGAAGAATAACTAAAACATAAATAAGGAAGTTCAAGAAGCAAATGCTAATTATGCATAGACAAGAAGTTGCATCTGTACCTAAGCAAAACTAAATGGTAATGAAAATTCTAAGGTACAAGATATACAATGAAATTTCACCCCCTTCACAAGCATAAACACAATGGAATAAATTTTGTTCACCAGATTGATATTGTAGCTTAGAGAAGTGCATTTTAATACTGTAACATTAATATTTCCATTAAGTGAATATTTATTTTCTCAGGTGCTACATTAATTAAAGGCAAGGACAACGAGCTTGTGGAGTATCTCCCAAGCTAAAATGAAGTATGAAACAAGTCAGTTAACTATGTGCTTAAATCTTGAGATGCAAACTATTGCATTCCTCCAGAGAAGCTATTAAACTGAGGAGAACAAAGTTTCAGTGTTATATATCAAATAAGAAGAGACTATAGAACTAGCCAATAAATTAAAGCCTTTCAAGTTTGTAATTCTTATTATTACAAAATTTTATACCAGCCACTGAATTAAAAAAATGTTTTGGTTTATGGTCTTTTTATTATTTTCCCTCTGGTAATAGGAGATCCTTGCTATCAATATAACAAGACAAGAAATCACATATGTTTGCAGTGATTGGTCAGAAGAATACCTATAATTTTGCACTACAAAACATAACAATACACAATTATAAACTACAAGCATAAACAGTAGAGTTTAGATATGTGATCCCAATTAAAAATTAATTTAAAACAGTAGCATTTTAATTGATATTTTAAAGTATAAAACATTAAAAATGGTTGAAAACAACACATTGTAGTATATTTACAAAGTGATTTGTTCTCCAAAGACAATAAAAAGTATACTGGATTGTGCTCAGTATAGGTTTATTATAAGTATTGTTTTGCACAAAAGAAGTGTAACAAAAGACCAGACATGTGGGCTGCACACTATACAGTCTCATACAAAATGCTTCTGTGGATGGCAAAAAAAAAAAAAAAAAAAAAAAAAAAAAGACTGCAAGTGAAGACAAAAGTCCTTGTTTTATTTATTCATTTATTTTATCTTGGACTCAGTGTCGACAATTCAATTCATTGGTATTTTGAGCTATGCTTATGAATACACAAGTGCCCATATTATATTCCAATAAATAGCTTTAACAAAATAAATGAATGTTGTAAGTGCAGTATTTAAAAACTCAATGCATGTCTTTAAAAAAGGAAATGGCAAGCTTTCTAGTCAAGAATATGGGTGTTTTGTTTTTGAGAAAGGTAAGTCAAGAGGAAACAGAGACAAATTGTAAAGACATTTTCAGGATGGAGGGTGTTGAGAGCAATGGTATGAGTTCAATTAAACTCAGTTTTAGCTTCTTACTACAGTAATCAAAATAGTTGTTTAAATTCAAATGCAATCTGTAGTCACATATATACGCATACACGATTCTATCCATCTACTTTAAAAAACCTATAAAGAGGAAATTTATATAGAAAAAAATAATCCTAAAAAGATCCTGACTTTTTTATAAGGTGTCTGGATAAAAAAATAAGGAAGTATAAATGGAAAATTGCCAGTTTTATCTTTTTGCTCTTTCTGTCCTATAGTATGTTGTGTCAATATTGGTTTTTGTTACTGTCTGCATAACCAGGACTTATCATCATAATTTCTAAGTTAGGTGATATCAGAAAAATTTCCCTATTTAAAATGACATCTGTTTTTATTATTTTCTGTTATGAAGCTACATTTCAAGATATAAAAACCCATTCCACACTGAAAATAAGTACAGGATAGTGGTATTTGCTTGAGAATGTGGAATAACTTCAGAGGGTCTTCATTTGTGATGTTGCATTTTCTTTAACTATCTGGTCCTCTGAGATATATATATTTGAGCTAAATTCTACTAATGTATTTTTTAGTTATTGGTTATTTTATTTATTTGCATTTCAAATGTTGTCCTCTTTCCTAGTTATACCCCCTATCCCTTTCCCCATTACCCTTGCTACTATGAAGGTTTTCACACAGACACACTCCCCACTTCACCTCAGACTAGCATTCTTCTATGTTGGGTCATCTATCTTCCCCCTCTGATTGATGCCAGATGAAGTAATCCTCTTCTGTATATGCAGCCAGAGCCATGGGTTAGTATTTTTGTATTCTTTCATGGGTAGGTTAGTCCCTGGGGTCTTTGGAGGGACGTCTGTCTGATTGATATTGTTCTTCCTGTGGGATTTCTAGCCCTTTCATCTTTTTCATTCTTTCCCCCTAAATACCCCCCTCCTTAGCCCAATGGTTGGCTGCATGCATTTGCATCTGTGTTATTCATATCTGGCATAGCCTTTTAGTTGATAGCCATCCCAGGCTCCTGTCAGCAAGCATTTCTTGGTATCAGCATTAATGTCTGGGTTTGGGGTCTGCAGATTGGATGGATCCCTCAGTGTGACAGTCTCTAGATGACTTTTCCTTAGGTTTCTGCTGCACTCTTTTCCCTGTATTTGCATTTATTAAAAACAATTCTAGATTAACATTTTTGAAATGAGTAGGTGGCCCCATCTCTTTATCAGGGTCCATGGCTACCCACTGGATATGGCTTCTATAATTTCTGTCTTCACACTCTTGGCTATTTAGGCTACTGTCATTTCTGTGTGGTACTGGGAACTTCCAGGTTTCTTGTCATCTGAAAATTTCTATTCCCTAATTCCCCAGCCCTCACTGCTACACACCTCCATTCAATTTCCTGACTGTCCCTACTCCCCCCCATTTCTTCCCAACATTATCCTGCCTCCTCTTATTTCTCCTCTTCTCTCTCTCCCAGCCCCCTTTCTTTCTCTGTCTCCAGTTTTTATTTTCTTCCTACTTCTGAGTAGGCCTGAAGCAATGAGGTAACGCAGTCACAAAAGAAAACACATGGCTTATACTCACTAATAAGTGGATGTTAGACAATAAATAAATAAATAAATAATATAAATATAAAAATTGTAATAATGACAATACAACTCACAGGCAATATGAAACCAAAGAAGAAAAAGACCAAATTATGAATACTCACTTGCTTTAACATATGTCTTGCACCATTACATGCTTCTCCCACAGTGGAGAAGGTTTCAATCTTCCTTTAATTTAGTGCTCTGTTAGAGAATAGTTATGCAGATAAATACAATATCAGTGGTATTCACAGATAACACAATGGAGATAATGGAGTTTCTAGCATGCTGAGGCACCTCCAGTAGTGAAAGAGTTGAGAGTCAAATAGCTCATAGCTTATGCTTGTGGATAGTTGTCTGTAGCATGCCACTGTAAGTATTGTGGCTAAGGAATAGATGAAAATATGAAGGGATGTCACCTAGAGAAATCTGTGATAAAACACAGGTGTCCTTGCATGTCTAATTCTCAGGTCATTCGTTGGCACTGAGTTCTCACTCCCAAATCATCAAAAAGTGATATTCATGGTATTAATCCTATGGGCCTGGCTCTATTTAAATTAAAAGGAACTCTTGCAGAAGTCAAGTCACAGTGTTCAATTTTTATTAAAATCCCAGAGAAGGTTGTATTTCTTATTTATTTACAATGTTCCTATCTTGTTTAAACCAAAATGCTACTAATGTGAGAGCTACTCTGAAGGTCAGAGAGAACACATAGGAAAATATTGGTTATGATTTCATGTATTGGTGTATGTCTCTTTGTGGGGGTCTATTTGTCGAGGTGGTATATCTTAGTATTTAGTAGCCTAGTATAAAGAAGGAAACAAAGATAATGTTCTTACTGGAAAACTAAATAAAAAAAATGTGATGAAATTTCACTACAAGCCTTATCATAAGCTGTGTAGAAAGAAATGAACATTTTGTAATTTGATATATTCATATTTAGTTCTTGGTGAACACAATAGACATTATTTCATTAGAGAAATTTGGAATTGAGTGCACATGCTTTGAACACGAAGCAGAAATTTTTAAATGTGTCATTGACATTATCCTATGAAAATATTTTATATGGGTTTAGCTATACACAATAAACAATTTAACGTAAAATATTTGATACTGTTTTTTTATAATCCAGATATATATGTCCAGTTCAACAATTTTAATCTATATATGAAGGCTAACCTATCACCTGCTTTGTCATCAAAAGTATTTTAACATCCCCAAGATCTTAATAAATATGAAAATATAAAACACAAAATCAAGTAGTCTTTTAAAGTCCAATTTAAAAGTTTATTCATTCTCTTGTTTTTCTTTTAATTCTAAAGTCTCTTAAAGTGTGAATGTTCCTATAAAATCAAAATAAGTTCAATTCTTTCCTATTCAAGAAGAATATAGTGGACAAAGTCTCAATAAGACAAAGCAAATTCAAAGTCGAATAGTGTAAAACTTAGTTCCAGGCTTCTGAGGCTCATATGAGATCCATGTCACATAAGCTGGCATATCCAAAGTAATTGTTATAACACATGCAGCTTGTCTTGTAGGTTTTCCACACTAGGGCTGCTATTGTACTTCACAGTCATCCCATGGTACTGGCATCTCTAAAGCATTGGGGTCTTCTGGTGCAATTTGACTTTACTTTCACCCCCCCACACTTTCCCTGCGCTCTTATATTGGATTCCAGTCCAGCTACTCAGTGCCCAGCCATAGCTGCCCTCCAATAGCATTTCATTCCTTCAAAGGTAGTACCACCTGGTGACAACCAGGATCAGGTGCTCACACTGGGTAAAATCTCTGCTATCTCTGTAGTATAGCATCTGTGTTTCTATGTTTTGAAACACTTCCCAGTAGGTCTCACCTCATCTAAAAATTTAAAGGCCAGGCACATATTCAGGAATAAATAGGAGAAGGAAGAGGGGTAGAAAAGTAAAAAGATGAACAAGAGGAAGATGAAAAATAGCAAGACTAAGAAAGAAAAGGAAAAGGAGCCAGTGGAGGAAGAGAAGGAGTCAGGTAAAAGTTCTGAAACAATTTCACATGGGTTCCTAAGCATGGCTAATAGTGACTGTCAACGTGACATGATGTAGACTCTCCTAAGAGGTGAATTCCAATAAACGTCACTGAAGGTTCACCAAGATTACATTCCATTTGGTGGAAAGGCTCTCTCTAAATTTTGACAGAACAAGTTCCGGAATTTCATTCATAATTCAGATTCAGATGAAGCCCTATTTTTATTCCTTTTGGCTACTGAACAATTGTTGCCTGCACCTGACCCACGTTTCACTGATTCTCTCCTGGAACTCTAAATAAGACAATTTCTTATTTTATTACTTTGCTTTTCTATGTATTTTTCATAGCAATGAGACAAGAACTTCCTTTAATATGTGAGATAGCTATCACTCAATGAGTGAGTAGGTAAATATGTGAACAGTTACCTTGTGAAGTTCATGAGCTTACACACTGAAAACATTACTGTGGAGACATGTTTGCATATATCAGTGTACACAATGCATGTCTTGTTTTGTGGTTTATTTATAAAATTGCATGCTTGTGAACTTCTTGTGATATGTTCAAAAAGGAATCTCAATTCACTAAGTAGCTTTCACAAGAGTGATAGAATAAATTATACCTATTTCAGAAATTTACTTATGCATTCATTTTTCTTAAGAATATCACAAAGAAACAATCTCATTTTAAATAGCAAGCAAAATATTATATAATTAGGATTTTGAGTGAGTCCTTAATTTCTACCCTCTCAATCATTTTTAAGTAAGGAACACATTCTTAGATTTATTTAGCATAATGCTTAATATGTCTGATTTTCATATTCTGCAGACATGCAATTTTGTGTGTAGAATATGCAATGGCATGTTTGTGAACATGTAAACATGTGTTTATATAGTTAAAATATAATTTTGTCTTTTACTAATAAACACCTTAACATTCTACATATAAAATTATGGAAGTAATTTAATCAAAAAATATAATACAGAATACAGTATACAGAATTCAGTTACTATGTGAAACCGTTGGTCTTTTATTGATTTCCCTCATGTTTTTCAACCAGTATTTTCTACCTGATAACCTCTTTGCTGTATTATTTGAAAATGCTCAATGTTGACAGCAAGATGACAATGATTTTGATTTATATGAAATTGTATGTGTTCGCACTTGTGTTTCACTGATCAACATTTATGCTATCAACTTGGTATTTTGGGGTCACTCCTATCACTCTACTCCCCACATACTATTTGCAGAGCAGTCGATCTTATACACATTTGTGACACCAGCAATAGAAAGGCTGCAAACAACCAAGCTGGGCTGAGGAAGGGAGAAAAGGATAGGTCAGATTCACTCTGGCAAGAAATTGGATGTTACAATGGACCCAAATTTATTTTGGGAATTTGTTATAAACCACTAGATGAAAAACACCATGAAGTTGAGGAAATGGCCTGTGAAATAAAAGGAGCCTGTGATAAAAGGGGAGAGAACTGATGAAGGACTTTAATTACCTAGCATAAGGCTGAAAACTCGAAAAAAAAAAGTTCAGTTCAGAACTGCATAATATTGCTTCCAAGTCATTTGTATCAATTCCAGGTCTCTGGTTTCACTTTAAACAAGATTATAGATTTATTTGTAAAATGCAGATATTGTTATTTTAAGGATTTAGCAGCAGTATCCTAAAGAATATGTTAATTGTGTTGCTTACAGATGATGAGAAGAGAAATATAAAAATTGTACATGCATAACATCAATCTTATAACTAATAATTCTACAACTTGCAGCGTATAATAAATATAATTCTGTAGTGCTCTTTTCACTGTAGAAAACCAGCATTTTGATTATGATTAACAAGAAGATATAGTATAGATGTAAATGTGTCAATTAGTCACCTGAAATATCAAAACAGTATATACTTTTTATATAAAAAACTCAATAAGTGACTTATGATGATTTTATGCATTTTGAGTAAACATTGAAATATACCTGCATAAATTTATATGAATATATATATATATATACTCATATCTATGCATATATATACATAATTGAATATAAGAAAATAAAGATGAAATATCACAATTCCATATTCAAATAAAAACCTTCAGAGTGACCAAGAAAGATTAAAATATAAATAATCCTTTCTTTATTTATTATTATATATTTTTTTTGCTAAAGGCAAAGTCCAAAAAGATACAAAGTCCAAGAAAATTGTTGCAAAGAACTTTTTCTTTGGCATTTATTTCTCGGATGATAGTTGCTCTACCCCTAGATAGGCTTTTGATTATCAAATGTAGAAATCTATTCTCTTGTGTTCTAAATTTTTCCCTGCTCAGGACATTGGTCTTTAAGTTTCTACAAACAAAGTCATAACTATCGAAGAAAAAAATCTACATTGCTTTTAATAACAATTTTGCTGTAATTATCATTTATAGTATTTGCAAAACAACATATAGATAGCTTAACATTATAAATTAAAACTTACCTTCCATGCAGTTAAAGTTAAACCTTTTTAATTCTCTACAAGTGTGACAATCTAGGTCCTATAAATGATGCTTATCTTAGTCTACCATAAAATTTAACAAAAGCATGAAAAGATTGCAGTTTTCTTTTAAATATATATGTTAAAGTAGTTTTGCAGTGAAAGGACAGAGCAATTTTTCAACCCCAAATTGTCATCTTCTATAACAAATTGTAGCAGAATCCTTTGCTTAAACATCACACTTTTGAATGTCAACTCCTGGTGCATGGGCCAAATATATGACTTTATTAATTGAACATTATTGTCATGTTCATATTCCTTTGGTATCCCAGAATCTCCTCTGTAAAATAAATAAAGTCACACCAATGTATGTACTTAAAAATTTAAGGAAAATAATGAAATTCTGGCAATATCATCTGCCATGTGTCAACTGTTCTACCAGAGTTACATTGTTCTATCAGCGTGAAGTTTCAATATTCTTGCTGTTATTTTCCTTTTCAAGTCAGAGACAAATGGTTCTATCTGAAAGCTCATATTGTTTCACTGACAAATTTAAAAATGCCCCTGGGGCTGGCTTGAAAATAATATAATTGGTTTTCTTTGGGGATAGCAGTTATGTACAGTAAGTTTTATGTTTAGAAGTATATAAATTCATATTCAGAGACTTAGTAAGATATCTGCATAAACCAGCTATTATTTCAACATTTCCTGGTGATTCAGACAGCTATTTTCTGCTATCTGACTGGCACTGGATAGGAACATTTCTCCTTGATTTAAAACTGAGGCAGATTTTTTAAAATGCAAATGCTGCCAGATTTTATGATAGATTCTAAGTAATAAAATCAGCCTCTGTGTTTAATATGCAGTTACTCTCTGCATTGGAAAATTAACCTTGCCCAAAATAACAGTAATATTTAGTTCACTTTGACAAATGCCACAAGAAAGTGAGATTTCTAACCCAAGCAGCTCATGTATCAAAATCCAGATAGGCATAGAAACAGCCAAGTTTACCATATGTGATCCTTATAAAAGTATGATGGGAATTAAAGTTGAGTTCAATATACATAGGTTTTGCATTTTTTCCTGGATATTCTTAATAACACCTGAACTAGAAATACTATATCTATCACTACTTAGAGCTTCTTGGTTGTAATAACTTCTGTAGTTATCTTGCATAAATTTTACCTCCCTGGAAACAAAAGTTATCATCTCACCTAAGTCTATTGGAGAGAATGCAATTTGGAGGTAAACAGGAAATAAATTGCTCCTCATTTCATAATCTGCTGACATTAAAATGCATCTGATATTAAGCTATCCATCAGATCCAAGCATGATAATTCTTCATTATACATAACACATGAAAAGTAAAGATAAATAAATAAATAAAATAAATAAGACATAGACAGCTTAGGCTTCAGGACAAACTCCAAAATTATTAAAGATATATTAAAATAAGCCATGAGTGTAATGTTCTAATATATTATCAGGAAAATATGGATTAAATTCAACACATAATTGAAAATCTGAAGATTTATTTTTATTATTTTTTTATTTTATAATACATATATTGATGTAGTGGCAAGAGTCAATACGTTTATTATATATGGGTTGTAGGACAAGTCTTGGTTTTTTTAATTGTTTTTGTTGGTCTCTATTTCCATGTTTGATGTGTCCAGGCAACAAAAACCAGTTTTGTTTGTTGGTTTGTTTGCTTGTAATTCAACAACAGTACTCTCTAATTTTTTCTACATTATTAATTATAAAAATAAAGGAATAATCAACATCAGTTAGTAAACAATACAATTGTTTATGTTCTTTTGGACAAGAAACAGAGGAATATCATTATGTTTTAGATTAAAATCCTCAGAATAATTAATAGAAGCAATTATAATATTTTATTTGATGAAAGGTGGAACCATGAAGCTGAGAAACTGGCAGTCAAAAATGTAGAAATGTTAGAATCATGAAATACAAATATGTACAATCAAGCATGATCCCTTTGCATCAGAGCAAGAAAATAAATTGATATTGTCTAGATACATCATTGTGTGTCTTAATAGTAACTGTCCTCTGGCTTATAGTAATATCAGAGACAAGAGTTTATTGTCAGAAAAAGAAAAAAAAAGTCATAAGAAATATAGAGAAATCTAGCTCTGTTTATATGGTTTATTTTATTACATTTTATTATATGACATTAATCATTAATCAGTGACTGTATATTATATCTGTTCTTTTGTGACTGCGTTATCTCACTCAGGATGATATTCTCTAGATGCATCCATTTTGTTAAGAGTTTCATTAAGTCATTGTTTCTGATAGCTGAGTAGTACTCCATTGTGTAAATGTACCACAATTTTTGTATCCGTTCATCTACTGAAAGACATCTGGGTGCTTTCCAGCTTCTGGATATTATAAATAGAGCTGCTATGAACATTGTGGTGCATGTATCTTTGTTGTATGTTGGAGTGTCTCTGGGGTAAATGCCCAGAAGTGGAATTACTGGGTCTTCATGTAGTACTATGTTCATTTTTCTGAGGAACCCCCAGACTGATTTCCAGAGTGGTTGTATCAGTTTACAATCCCACCAACAGTGGAGAAGTGTTCCTTTTTCTCCACATCCTGGCCAGCATTTGTTGTAATCTGAGTTTTGGATCTTGGCCAATCTGACTGCTGTGAGGTGGAATCTCAGGGTTCTTTTGATTTGCATTTCCCTGATGGCTAAGTATGTTGAGCACTTCCTTACAATTTTCTCGGCCATTCCATATTCCTCGATTCAGAACTTTTTGTTTAAGTCTGCACCCCATTTTTTAATAGGGTTGTTTGATTCTCTCATGTCTAGCTTTATGAGTTCTTTGTATACCTTGGATATTAGGCCTCTATCTGATGTGGGGTTGGTAGATATTTTCCCACTCTGTTGGCTGCCTTTTTGTTTTCTTGACAGTGTCTTTAGCCTTACAGAAACTTTGCAATCTCATTAAGTTCCATTTGTCAATCTTTAAACTTAGAGCTCAAGCCATTGGTGTTCTGTTCAGACATTTTCCCCTGTGCCTATGAGTTCTAAGGTTTTCCCTACGTTCTCATCTAATACTTTTTTTTTTTCATCTAATACTTTCAGTGTACCTGGTTTAATGTGGAGATCTTATCTCCTTGTACAAAGCTCAAGTATAAGTGGATCAAAGGTCACCTGAGTTTTTGATCTTAGCCATTCTGACTGGTATGAGGTGGAATCTGGAGGCTTTTGATGACTGAATCTACTACTTTAGGGGTTATGGGGCTGTTTAGACTTTTTTTCTGATCCTGATTTAACTTCAGTCATTACTTCCTGTCCAGAAAATTGTCCATTTCCTCTAGATTTTTTCAGTTGTGTTAAATATAGGTTTTGAAGTAGGATCTTGTGACTTCTTACATTTATTCATTTTATTTTGTTATGCTTCCTTTTTTCTTTTCTGATTTTTTAATTTGTATACTCTCTCTGAGCCACCCTCTCACTAGTCTGGCTGAAGGTTTATTATTCTTGTTGATTTTTTCTAAGAACCAAATCCTCATTTTTTTTTTTGAGTCTTTCTATATTTCTTTTTGTTTCTATTTGGTTGGTTTCAACTCTGAGTGTGATTATTTCCTGCTGTCATCCCCTCATGATTGTTTCTGCATCTTTTTGTTCTAGAGCTTTCAGGTTTGCTGCCAAGCTGTTAATGTACATTCTCTGCAGTTACATTTTGGGGGCTCTCAGAGCTCTGAGCTTTCCTCTTAGTACTGCTTAAATTGTGTCCCATAACTTCGGGTATGTTGTACCTTCATTTTTGATAAATTTTAAA